>NC_045778.1:2528733-3128733 GCF_008692025.1 Phocoena sinus | reverse complement strand
TCATCTTTTTTTTTTTTGGCTGCATCAGGTCTTAGTTGTGGCATGTGGGTGTCTCTCTAGTTGTGGCGCATGGGCTCAGTGGTTGTGGTGTGTGGGCTTACTTGCCCCACTGCATGTGGGATCTTGGCTCCCTGACCAGGGATCAAACCCGCATCACCTGCATTGGAAAGCGGATTCTTAACCCCTGGACCACCAGGGAAGTCCCTTCCCCTCTATTTCTCAGTCACCTCTTGCCTGGATTTCTCACACACACTACTCTAGTTCTCTACCCACTTCTCCCTCTCCTCTCCCACTAGATTTGATGACCGTCCCTTCTCGTCTCTGAAGGGCACATTATTGTCTGGTTAAGCTCCTCGGCTAGATGCTTCACCTTGCACTTCAGAAAATCAAGTTTGTGGCGGATTTCCCCCCAATGTTCTAATTCATTTACTGCATTTTCTAGGTTTTTGCACTCTCTTTGGCATTTTTTTTCTTCTTCTTTTTAACTTCAAAGGGCTAGTGAGTGACAGTGTTTCCAAATACTGGTTGAGAGGTGCTCTCTCTGTGATCTCTTCCATTTTAAGTGTTTCAACCATCACCTCTAAATGCCCACTCTGGTCCAGCCTTTACACAACCAAACAGCTCCTCAGATTCTGTCTCTGGCATCTCCCCGGTAAGAAGACAGTGGCCTTTGGCAAGGTCCCATCATTTACGAGATGAGCAAGACCTAGGCAAGTCAGCCACCTTATTCCGCATTCGTCAGATGGGACTCTAACTAATACTCATCTCCCAGAGGTTGTGTAGGTCAAATGAGAAAAACATATGAGAAATCTATCAAGTGCTAGTTTTCCGTTTCCTATCCTTTGCTTTCCGCCACCTAATTCAGGCCTTCATTTCCTCTCAATTCAAAGATGCATTTGCCTCTCAACCACTCTCCCTGCCTCTAACCTCTGCTTCCACGTGCAACCTGCTGGATATGCAAGTGCCAGAAAGACCTTCTAAGGCTCAGGCTGTGTTGCTTCAAAATGCTCAATAGCTTCCCCTGCCTAAGAAGTAGAGTCCAAACTTCCGAGCATGCATTCTGAAACCCTCCCTGGTCTAAGGTCAGAGCCATGGTTCTCACCTCTCTGCCCTTTGTCTCCCAAATGGAACCCACCTTCCAACCAGCTAGGACTCTTCCCGTCCCTCCCTGGTCTGTCTTCACTCACCGAAAGTCTACTTACCCTTCAAGCCCAATTTAAATGAACACGCTCCTGGTATACGTTTTCTGAATCCCCACGAAGAATCTTTCCCTGCTGGGACTGCCAGTGTTTGCTTTCTACTTCTATGACAATGTCATCTCCCCTGATAGACTGTAAATGACTTGAAGTCATGGATTGAACCTCTTTATGTACCCATCTTTCTGTTCATCACAGAGCTTAGCACTGTGGTTACACATAGTAGGTACTCAACAAGTTACATCTAATGATATATTCTTAAAAAAAATTTTAATACCCCTAGGTGCCTAGCATTGTGTCAGGTGCTATGGCAGCTACGAAAAGCCTTGCCCTTGTCCCTGACTCAACACAATATTGTTGAGGTTACAAGATTGTTTCATATAGTTTTCTTATATATAAAAACTATATGAAAGAATCCGTGGAGACAATGCTTTGGGAAAGATCTGCAGTGCTCTCCTTACTTCCTGCAAGTAAGAAATCCTTCCTTCTCCTGGGGGAAAAAAAAAGGAAGAAGAAGAATCTGTGATTACATGCTAAGTTCTTAGTCCCACTTAGTGTCTACACAGTTGCATGTAAAGATCTTTGAAAGGCTTTGTGTACACTTTTTAATTTATAACTTGTTTTAGAAATGACAGAAACATAAGAAATTACGTCTTGAAATAACTACATTTGCTAAAATTGAGGCTAAATACATTGCACAATTGCTCTCAAAGTATTCTAATTTTAGGTCTTGACACAAGTGAAAAATGTTTACCATGGACAAGAAGACAAATTTCTCTCTGGTTAGCAGAATTTAAGGTCATCAGCTCTAAAAAGAAAGCTCAATCGAAATTTTAATGTATTTTTCAGGTTCCTTCTATTCTATCCACAACCTAAGTTATTAAACTTTTAGAATTATAAAAAAGCACAGAAGGACTCTGTGATGTTCCAGAAAGCACACACCAAGTGGGTAGGGATGAGGGGTGGGATGAAGAAGTGGCTGGATTAGTGGAAGGACGGGGGGAGGGAGATGAGAATGCCTCTTGGTGAGTCTTTGAAAGTTCTCTCTGAGCTCACAGCGCACTCGTGGCTGAAGAGGCTGGGAAACAAAGCTGAGATCCACTGAGTGTCAGCAGATGTGAGGTCAGTGCTCCCAGGCCCAGGTCCTGGACCTTGACCTACAGAAAAGTCTAAGAAGACCTGTGGGTTAATGACTAGAGCACTGAATTAAAAGTCTGTATTTTCTGGGACTTCCCTGGCGCTCCAGTGGTTAAGACTCCGCACATTCCAACGCGGGTGTTGTTGGTTCGATCCCTGGTCAGGGAACTGAGATCCCACATGCCACGCAGTGTGACAAAAAAAGAAAAAAAAAGTCTGTATTTTCTGACTTCTAAGAGCCTGTGCACAAACAAAACACAAGAGAAAAAAACAGAAAAAGACTGATTTAGCTGCATAAGAGATGGCTGGGGTTCATTCTGGTTTGAGGTCAGAATGCTGGTGTTTCAGACTTGAATTAAAGCAAAAACACATATTTTCAGAAGTTTTAAAAAATTACTTCATTCCTGATATAAGCATGAACCTTAAAAGGTACGTTATATTTGCATTTGAATAAGCAGGTACTATCTGACATGCCCCATGGGTGTCAAAATATTTGGTGGGCTCTTGCATAATTATGTTTTGGGTTTATACAAATAAAGTCTTAATTAGTACCACAGAAATTCTGTAGAAATTTCGACTATTCACACTGGATGTTGTTTGTTGATATAAAGGGGACAATTTCAATGTGTTCATCTCATTGAGTATATATCTGAACACAGAAGCTGCCTTTAATATTGTAGGGTTTGCATCATGTAAACTGCCTCTCTCGTCCTGGCATCAGGGATCTCATGCTGCTATCCCGCTGGCCCCAAGCCTCTTTCCTTCTTGCCATCCGTAATTCTCTCAAGTATGTGCTTTCAAATGAGTTCAGTGCCCAGATACTTTGAAATTATTTCTTTTCTTATCGAACCATCACATAACCGAACCTCCAAACACCTCACTTAAGTGACTTCTGTTAGCTACTGCAGGACAGACAGCAACCTGACACCCCAAATTAAAGGAATTCATGCCAGGGTGTGAACCAAAGATCAAATGTCCCATCTCTTCCTCTCCCTTAGTCTCGGCACCAGCAAATCTGTAACTCTCCCAGACACCCACTGTTTAAATAGGCGAATGAATGAATCCCTGAAATCCAGGAAGGGAACCAGGCAATTAGTGGAAGGTGAGGCACGGTGATGAGAAGGAAAATTCTGGGCACTGGGTGGGGTGGGAAGCTTTCCTGATACCCTTGAATCACACTGCTTGCGCTGGGGCTTCTCCATGTTGGTCTCACCCAGTCGCAAGGGTCCAGCGAGAATATTGATTCTGGAGAGGGTTTTAAGGGGGGTGGTAGATTAAGGGGAAAAAAAACCCCCAAAAGTGCAGGGCTCTTTTATGTTGAATGCCTGAAGCGCTCAGAACACTTTATAATTGTGATCCTATTGAATGCATTTAGAACAATTAAGTCCCTTTTATAATGAAAACCAACGATCAATGGGCATTAAATTTATCCACTCTC
The DNA here is from genome assembly GCF_008692025.1 of Phocoena sinus. Taxonomy (NCBI): domain Eukaryota; kingdom Metazoa; phylum Chordata; class Mammalia; order Artiodactyla; family Phocoenidae; genus Phocoena; species Phocoena sinus. The sequence goes on along the minus strand of NC_045778.1, from coordinate 3,124,962 downwards.
TATATACTGCAGTAGTTTTTAATCTGCAATGAGGTGGTCTCTGCAAATCGGTCCCTAACTTCTGTTTTTACCTTTTCTGTCTCTAATCTGGTTATAACATCTGTCATTTTTATTCTTCCTCCAAAGGGTAGAGCCTGCTTCTCTCTCTCTTTTCTCTCCCTCTCTGAGGTGTGAATCGTGTTTATTTTCGCCTCAGAGCTGATGGACAGTTTCTGAGCGATAATCCCGTTCTCCACTCTATTTCCGTTGAGAACTACCCTCGCGTTCACAGCCAGGCTGAAAGACGTGTTCGTTCGCATTTTGAAGTTCCCAAAGTGGATCTGGCGCTCTTCTTGGCTGCTGTCGGCACGGCTGGACATTGCCATTTACTGAGAAGGCCAGCGCGCCCCGGAGCGAACTAGTGCCTCCAGAGCCCCGCCTCCTCCCACCTCGGTCAGCGCGGACGCCGCCAGGTGGATCCTGGCCTCCGGGGACGGTGACCGCCGGTGGGATCTCCAGCACGGCCAAACCTCCCCGACGTCCTGCCCGCCCCGAGGGGGAGCTTCTGTACCCCGACTCCCCGCACTAGCCCGCCTCGTCGGGTGGCGTCTGAGGTGACCCTCCCCCATCAGTACTTACAAGCAGCTTTGGGGGTTGGTCGCGGAACCCACCTCGCCGGGAGTGGGGCAGCCCGTGCAGGGCTCGACCGCGCGAGGAGGGCGCGGGGGTGAGGCGGGAGTCTCGAGAGGTTCTCAAGGTTGCGCCGGGGATGGGCGCAGCGGTGGGGGTGGGCGCGGGGGGTACGGGGTAGGGGTCCACGGTGAACCAGGAACGCGGGGTTGAGCGCCGAAGCGCCGGAGGTCGGGTGGGCGTTAAGTGGGCGGGGCCTTAGGAGAGCCCGGGAGGTGGGGCGCCAAGGGGGCGAGGGCGTGGGGCGGGGACGCAGAGAGGGGCGGGGGCAGCGCGGCGGGGAGGGGAAGTGGGCGGGGCGCCGCCGGAAAGGGGGCGGGCCGCGGAGCCTGGGCCCCAGGCGGCGGCGGCGGCGGCGGCGGAGGCGCAGGACTTGAGGACTAGCGGTCTGGCCGGGCGGGATGAGCGGGCCCGGAGCAGCCGGCTCGGTGCGCGGGCTGCGGGTGGACGGGCTGCCCCCGCTGCCCAAGAGCCTGAGCGGGCTGCTGCACTCGGCGTCGGGCGGCGGCGCGTCGGGGGGCTGGAGGCACCTGGAGCGGCTGTACGCGCAGAAGTCGCGCATCCAGGACGAGCTGAGCCGCGGGGGCGCTGGCGGCGGCGGGGCGCGGGCCGCGGCGCTGCCCGCCAAGCCTCCCAATCTGGACGCCGCGCTGGCCCTGCTGCGCAAGGAGATGGTAAGGGAGGTCCGCGGGCTGGGGCGGGGGTCCTTCCCCTCCCGGCTCGCCGTCCCGGGAAAGTTCGCCGGAAGTCCCCGCGACACCCGCCCGTCTCCGGCTCTTTAGCCCCAAGCGCCGGCGCCGAAAGAGGGACGCTGTCCGCTCTGTGCCCGCGACTGGACCCTCGCCCTGGGAGGGCACCCCTCTCAAAAGGCAGCTTTTTGGAGACCGGGCTCCCCTAGTCCGGCCCCAGCTGGCTTAGAGACCCGGGAGGCGCGGCGTGGGGCTGGCGCTTGGCCTAGGGCCGGCGGCGGCTGGTCACCCCTCCCCAGAGGGCAGCAGACCCCCCGGGTCGGGGAGCGGCCATCGCTGCGCGCGAGGGCTTCAGAGCTGTGTGCGATTGTGTTCTTCTGCCCTGAAGAGGAACAGCTTTTTGTCCTTGCGAGTGTAGACGGCAGATGGGAACAGCCCTCGCCCCTCCCCCGCGCCCGAGGCGGCGCGTGCAGAATTGGATTACGGCGGAGCGGCTCCGGCCCACAGATGGCCGTGAAAGCAACCGCTCGACCTGACCGTGTCCGCGCGGTACGGCGACACCCCGAGCCCGCTCGGGAGGAGTGGGGCGGTGGCATGCTCGCCGTCTGGGTGAAGCCCGTGCAGGTTCTTCAGGTTGTGTCCGGGCTCTAAACAATGGGGCTTAGTTTTTCCGCAGTCGTTGGGAAGTATGTTAGGTGTTTGTGGACCAGGACGCACGACTTAGGGTGACGCCAGAAGCAACTCAAGGACAGGGATTTGGGTGGCAGAGAGCCTTTCTCCAGCCTTCTCCAGGCTTAGGCCAGCCTAGAAGAGAACAGAACTTCCTCCTTCTAACCCTCCCGCAGGGCCCCTGAGCACCTTCCCCGGGCCACCCTCTCTCTTTCTAGAATTTGCCCATTCCTTTTACCTAGTGCAGGTTTTTCCCCTCTCCTGGCACAGGTAAATACTTTATTAAGGAAATCTGCTATATGAAAACTGCTTTTTCCCCAAGAATAAATTTACCAAAAAATTTATAATAGGAATCCTTTAAATATGCATCGAGTGCATTAAGATATTCTTTAGAAAAATTCAATTTATGCATTTTTTCAGGAGCATATCTGTTCTGAAAACTAAGAATTAAATCTAGAAAAACAGCCTTAACACCTTTTAATCAATTAGATATTGTCTTCCCCCTCCGTGGCTGCCACTGAAGTGATTTCCAGTTCTCTACGAAAAGATTTTTCTAAGCTTCTTACAGAATGACTTAAATTCCAAGCCAACTGTTCTAAATTTATTAATAAACATTAATCGACACCAGCATTGCACAGCTGGTAAGCTGTGTTTTAATTAGATAAATGTACACCGAGTATGTTTACAGCCTGAACTTGGATGCAGCATAAATACGGGGGTGAAATAGGAAGACCCATCCTGGTTAAGTTACCAGAACAGAGACAGGAAAACCTCAGAGAGGTTTTTTCCTGTTGTGAAGCTCTCTCTGCTTTGTGAAAGTGCTTTGGAGTCTCACACACTCCCAAGTGGGAGTAAACATGCCCTTCCCGAAAGTGTTTTTCCAGGTCCCTCCTGGTGCAACTGAAGTATAGCCACAGCCTTCTCATTATGCCTTGGACCAGAGCTCTCTCAAAGCCACTATCTGAAGCACAAGGAAAGTAAACAGCCATCTTAGGTCTGTCTGATATTTAGCTGAGAACAAGACAAAATATGGCTACAGGCCTTGACAGGTCCCTCCCAAGAAACGTCACAAGGTCTTTCGAAGTACTCTGTTTTTTTGGCTTTTTGAGATTTACTAACCTAGGGCGGTGGGGTCTGAGTGGTCACCTCAAACTGAGGCTCCCGCTGGGGGGCCTTGCAAGATCAGAACGGAGAGTTCGTGCCTGAATTATCTGCCTAGTAGTTTGTGTTGATCTATTGACTCTGGAGGCCTGAGGTCAGATCTGTGTCAAGGGACCTAACTAGAAGTCCTGGCAGAATGAAATTAGTTCCTTTTGAAACAGTCCTGTGCCAGCACAGAAAGAGGGCCAGCTTCCAGCAGCAGTAGTGCGGAAGGCATCAGAAGGTGGCTGCATTTTAAGAAGAGAGAGGGTGATAGGAGTCTAGCAGCACAGCCAGCCCGAAGGGCGCTCCCATTGGAATAACGCAGGAGTGGACATTGCAGCTGCGAGGGGCCGGGGGCCGGGGCCGGGTGGGTTGCGGAAAGCCTCCAGTAGCAAAGGAAGGGGTTGAGCCGGAGAGCTGGCTTGGAAAGCGTTGATGTGATAGCAGGGCGCTGAGGAGGGAGAGCTCCTGGCAGACGCTAGAGGTATGGTCGGGGCAGGTGAGAGCCTCCGGCAGCATGGGGACCCGGGAATGGGAAACAAGAATCAAATGGGGGCTACTTCTCTGAAACAGAATCTGCAGGAGTTGCTGATACAATGTTAGGAGTCAGGGACAGTGATGCTGAGGAGCCAGAGATGACTTAAGTGTCTTAATGGAAAGTGCAGCTAAGCAAAACAACGAAAAATTACAGTCCTAGCACCTGGAGATAGTCACTGTTAATATCTGGGTGTATCTCCCGATAGGCACAATGTAAATGCTTTCCTTACATCGTCTTATTTGAATTTTATAACTTCTCCACAAGAGAGGTACTGAAAGTGTCTAGTTTAAAAAATATGACTCAGAATTTAAGTAGCTCACCTAAGGCGGACAAAGTCAGTCAGATGCGTCCGGCTCCAAGACCCTGTTTAATCACTGCATTTTACTACTTTTGGGGGGCACATATTACAAATATTTTCTAGGTCAATGTATACTATAATGTCTTCTCTCACTCCATAGTGTGCCATTATATGGCAGTAATAACCTTGATAATCCATCATGGGGAAAGTGGGGTTCATCACAGCACTAGGGGAGTCAGGAGGAGTGGCTGCTTACGGGGGAAGGTGGCTTGCCATTACATCAGCGGAAGAGTATGTTAAACATTTCAGAATGTGGAGCTGGAGGCTGGCAGAGTCTGGCCTGGAGATAACTGATTGATGCACGGTGAGGGCAGAACCTGGGGAAGCTGGTGTCCAGGGGCGCCCGTGTGGGCAGAGGTTCTGTCCCATGACTGTCGACGCCCTGCTCTGCTCTGAGAGTGCTGGTTTCCTGTCCTTATAACAGGGTAACTGAAGTTCTGTGCTCCTGTGACTTCCCTTCCCCTCCCCTAGCGAGCTCGTTTGGAGAGCTGCGAGGGTCACACAGATGCTTATTGCTCTTTAGACCTGAAAAAGTCCTTTAAAACAAGAAGCTGAGATTGTTGTTTGTTTGTTTGTTTGCCAACATCAGAGAATAGTTTTGGATCATATTCAACAGATGTTGACCAGGTGTCTGCTAGTTATAAAGTGTTGTGGAGGACACAGAGGTGAATAGGAAGTATCTAGGTGTTAAGAAGCTTATAACATCTGGTGGAGGTGGGCCTCTCTGCAGCAATATGATTGCTGTAGTTTTGACCACTTGTCATTTTTTCATGTCTGAAGACTCTGTATTAGTAATAGAGACTCAGTTTGAACCAACTCTTGCAAAAGGAGAACCTTGTAGGGCTGCATGTGTACAGAGACAGACTAGAACCAGGGTTGATGGAGAACCCAGGAAGGCCACTGTATTCTCCTTTCCCCTCCTTTTTATGTAAAAAATTTTTCCCCTACATTTTGGAATGTGGCTGCCGAAAGTGTCCACACTCCCAGGTTCAGCCATGCTTCGTTTTTAAAAATATTTATTTATTTACTTATTTGGTTGCGCCGGGTCTTAGTTGCAGATACAGGGCTCCTTAGTTGTGGCACGCAGGCTCCTTAGTTGCAGCCTGCTGGATCCTTAGTTGCGGCTCGCCAGCTCCTTAGTTGTGGCATGCAAACTCTTAGTTGTGGCATGCATGCTGGAATCTTGTTCCCGGTCCAGGGATCGAACCTGGGCGCCCTGCACTGGGAGTGCAGAGTCTTGTCCACTGCACCACCAGGGAAGTCCCTCAGCCATGCTTCTTACTGCCACTTTGAAAATACTGTGTGGAAGGATGCCAGTGGGTCCAGCTTGGTGGGGTCTGGCCAGCCTGGGCCAGCTGTCAGTGACCGAGGGCAGGATGGTATTTTACTATGATGGTATGACCACGTGGGTGGGGTTCGGGGTTGGGCATCCCTCAAAGAAAGAACAATTTGCAGAAATGGAGCAGGGGGCAGCTGTTGGACAGCCAAAGTACTAGATGTCTACCGCAGACCTTTTTCTGGATAAGAATACTTTGCCCTCAAGGCCCCCATAGTTTCAAAGATTTTTATCTGCCACGCTGACAGGCTAGCTTGGCTCAGAAGATCTCGGTTGGCGTTTCAAATCCTTGCGTGTGGTTGAAGGACACAGGCGACTCTCAGGGTCCCCAGGGACCTGGCACACGCCTTTCCCTGCAGGGTTCTTCAGAGACCACTGGCCAGCAGCCCTGTGGGGTTAGCACATCAAGCTTAGGTCCTCAAAAGTGTCCCACGGAAGCGGAGAGACACAACGAGAGCCTCAGCCGTGGGGCTGGGAGATGGCCGTGTCTGTCCTTGGAGACACGGGGTCCGTGTCTTCTTGGGTTCCACTCCTCAAACCAGCAGCACGTTCTAGTAGCTTTGAAGACTCTTGGCCTCATTTTTTTTCTTTTTTTCTTCAAGCTGTCCAGCAGTTACTTTGGTCACCCACTTGTGCGTGAGTGGGAAGTCACCCGTGCAGAACTTTCGAGTTCCAGAGCTGCAGTGGTTTGGGTGAAGAATTTAATCTGAGAAAAAGGATTTGATTCCTGAGAGCAGCAAGACTTATCTTTCCCGCATTTCAGTTGAGACAACAGCTAAAGGCCTAACGAGCTTGTCCAGTGAACTGTATTCTAGGAGACAGACATGAGCTTGAGTAGTCCAAATCCCCGCAGCGTTCAGTCCTCGTCCTACACACGAAACTAGCGTCTCAGAGAGCAGGTCTGAGTCTTTACATGGGTTTCTGGTTGGAGGTCCAATCTCGAGCCAGGCCTGTGAAATGCCATCTGAGGTAAGAGCATTAGCTCCCAATGCAGCGTTCTTGGTCGACCTTGGGCAGAGGCGACTGGGGATGGCCGCTGGCCTTTAGTATTGTCTTTGTGTTTCCACTGGTCTTCTCACCAGTATGGCTTATCTTGGTGTTCCCCAAATGGACCAGCAGCCCCAGAGTCCCCTGTGGTGCTCGATAAAAATGCAGATTCCTGGGCCCCTTCCTATACCAACAGAATCAGAATGGGGGAGAGGCAGAATCTGCATTTTTAACAAGCTCTTTGAGAGCTGGGAAGCTCATGAGCCGGGCATCAAGAGCTTGAATCCTGTTATCAAATTATGTGATATAACTTGGGCAAGCCTCTTCATTATTTTAGGCTACAGGTCCCTTATTGGGAAAATGAGATTAAATGCCATAAAGGATCCAGTTGGCAATAGTAGTATAATTCTTTTCCCCTCATGTTTTTATGGGTCATTATGGTGCCTATAGAAGACGTTTGCTCTGTCATAAAATAACGTGGGCACGGGGGCAGGTCTTCCCTAATGCAGTGTGCTTAGTGCCTCCGAGGACCCTTGCACAGCTACACCTGCTTGTGACAGATCCACTTAATGCAAAGGGCTGGGAGCAGAAAAGGAAGAAGGGTGTAAGTTTGCTATTCTTGGACTTGGTTCATCAGAAATTTGGCTGTCTACAATAGTTCTTAAAGATTTTAGGCCGTTCTTACCCTGTGTAATACCTGTCTCCATCCCAGTATCCACCCAATAAAAGCAAAAGCTAAAAGTCTGTATGATAGCTCGTGCGTGTGAAAGCAGACTTGTGTCTCTGGGGTCATTGGCCTGGTTTAATTCCCTTTCAAGGTTATCTCTAAGTGAGATCATACTTATAGTCTTTGTTTTGTTTTGCTTCTTTGCGGTATGCGGGCCTCTCACTGTTGTGGCCTCTCCCGTTGCTGAGCAAAGGCTCCGGATGCGCAGGCTCAGCGGCCATGGCTCACAGGCCCAGCCGCTCCGCGGCATGTGGGATCCTCCCGGGGTACGAACCCGCCTTCCCCTGCATCGGCAGGCGGACTCTCAACCACTGTGCCACCAGGAAAGCCCTATACTTATAGTCTTAAGATTTGAAGATGTAAAGGATTGAAAGATATGTTTTCATACCACTTTCAACTTTTATCTCTTACTGTACCTCCCTGTAGAGACTCTAAATTCACATTTTCCCCAACTCAGAAGTCTCTCATGAATAGTGCTGCCCTTCTGCTTTTTCTCCCCCTTTTGGTTAAAGTCATTCATCTGTTAAGTGTGGCTCTAAACGTGCCCCAGTTGTTGGCACTTTGGGTACCTCTTTGTTTACAGAGCCAGTGCCCAGGCCTTTCTGCACCCTGCAGCCATCCGTGTCTCCTGCTCTGGGCCCGGGCCTGACGTTGCTGTAGATCTTCGAGGCAAGGTGGGCAAGGATGTTCAGAGAGGGCCCAGGAAGGGGGCCACAGTCCCCAGGCAGTTTCTCCCACCCAGCAGCGGTCAGGAGCTGTGCAGTTTTGCTCCTGCAATGCCTGCCCCAGCACTACAGGGACTTCAGAACCCAATCTGAGAAGCTAAATTTTTCACGATACTGGGTAAGAAACCTTATGGACAGATCACAGAGTCCCTGAGCAGGAAACCAGCCCTGAGACTGGCCAGGTCAGATGTTTGCCCCCTCTTGCCCAGTGCTGTTCTCCAGAGCCCTGGCCTCCTGTTCACCTCACTCCTTGCCCACATTCTCCAGATGTTTCCAAGTGATAAGTAGGCAGGGCTCACAAAGGCTGCTCCTTCTTTCCTGTGGCTCATTCCCCCACAGACATAACAGAGATGTTCATTCTCCCCCAAGAGACAAACCCTTAGCCTTCCTTGCGGATCTACAGAAATTGTTTAAGAGAGGTGGCCTTCTCAGTTTTCATGAGCGCTCTCTGTCCACTTCCGTGATTGGCCCTAAGGAGCCATGGGCTGGCCTCGTTTTGCAGGTCAGAGAATCCTGTCTTCAAGTATTCGGGGAGGGAGGTGCTGTCCTTGACTGGAGAAGTGGAGGGGGTGTGTGTCCTCTGATCTGTGCTCTCTAGGGAAGGGGTAACGTCTGTGGGATGCCAGGCCTGTCCCAGCCTGGGGAGGCGGGGCTAAGGAAGATTACCAAAATACATATGGAGACTAGAAACTTGGAAGGAGGGTGTTTGGTGTATTCTTCGGTTGTCAGCTGTACTTAGGATTGGCAATAAAATAGCCAAGTTCATGCAGGTAAAGAGAACGGCAAGGTGTTTAAAATCCCTTGTAACCACAGATATGCAAATTAAAACAATAAGGTATCGTGTTTTACCTAAAAGATTAGCAAAGATTGAAAACAATGATCATAGTGATGGTGTGGGTTCGGGGAAATACGCACCGTAAAACAGAATGGGCACCAACCTCTTTCTCTTGCTTCTCATGTCAGTTTTCTAAAAAACACTAGGTGCTGACACGAAGTTTTCTGTATATTGTCCAAGAACTTGGTTTTCTGATTTTTAGCTTCAGATGCTCTTCCTTAACTGCATCTGCTCTTGCAGAGAGGCAATTTCAATTAGTTGGATATCATTCAAGAAAGTGACAAAATGCAAGCTAACCTTCAAATGTGTGTTGAGTTCCAACGTGTCATTAGTAAGTCGTGTTTTTTCCTCTAGTCCCACCTGGTTTTTGGCCTCAACTGCATACATGTTTGCATTCGTCATCTTGAGTAATGAACTTTCAGGCCTTGGACACAAAGCCTTGATGAATGGTCTGCTGTTTGTGGCCCCAGGATTGGGGAAGGACTGGAAGGAAGGCATCCCATTCCCCTTCTCTGCCTTCTCCCCTGCAGTTTCATTTTCATAAATTTATCTTACAGAAATAGTCACACAAGGGAATAACAGTACTTGTACAAGAATATCTTTTGCAGTGATACATAGTAGTATTCTATAATAATAATATATAACAGTGATAGAATACTGTATAGTTGTTGAAAAGAATGTGGTAACTATGTAAATAAACATAGGTGTTCAAGGTATGGAAAAGTTAAGTTACAAAACAGCACATGTATACGTTTGTGTATGCATGGTGTCTTGAGGGACATATGCTAAACAGCTGAAAGTGGGTATGTTAAGAACAGTGGTTCTTAAATCATGGTCTGAGGACATCTAGGGGTTCCCAGATCCTTTCGGGGGTCCGTAATTATGTGGTGGTCACATTGACAAATGTGATTTTCCAAAGTAGTACCTAAGAAAATGTATCAGTATTTCGAGGAGCTAACTAATTCAGTGAATCATTTTTCCACACGTTTCACATAACCAACGCTTGACACGTGGTTAAAAGGTCCGTTCAGAGTGCGAGACTGGTGGGTTTTAATGAAACAGTATGAAAAGCTCATTGTCATAGTTTCAAATTCCACACTGGAGCCACCTTAAGGATAGCGTCAAAGAAGAATAGCCCCAATTACCTGAAAGGTGATTAAAATACTCCTCTTTTTCCCAGTTACATACCTGTGTGAGGCCACGTTTATTTCAACCAAAAAAAGCATGTTACAAGGATCAAGTACAGAGCAGATAAGCCAGAGATGAAAAAGATTTACAAAATCTCATTTATAAAAATTTTATTTATATTAACAATGGGTATAGTGTTTTTGAATGGATTAATATTAAACTTTCTCAGTTTCAATTTCCAATAAGGTAACTACTGATAGGTATAACCCACATAAACAAGAGATCTTGGGGACCCTCGATAATTTTAAGAGTATAAAGGGGTCCCAAGACCAAAACATTTGAAGATTGCTGCTTTAGAACGTGAAATTATGGAAGACTCTTTGTATAGTTATGAGCCGTTGACTTTTTTTTTTTGTGGTACGCGGGCCTCTCACTGTTGTGGCCTCTCCCGTTGCGGAGCACAGGCTCCGGACGCGCAGGCCCAGCGGCCATGGCTCACGGGCCCAGCCGCTCCACGGCATGTGGGATCCTCCCGGACCGGGGCACGAACCCGTGTCCCCTGCATCGGCAGGCGGACTCTCAACCACTGCGCCACCAGGGAAACCCCCGTTGACTTTTTAATAGTTAGAATATTTTATTTTTGTAATCGGGAAAGTTAAAGAATGTACAAAGACGTTTCTTAAAGACAACAGTTGATCGCTTTTCTTCATCTTCACCTAGGACACAACGAGAGGAAATGGGCTTCATTGGTACTATCATTACTTTAGGTCAGAGATGAGCAAGGCCGTCTTCATGAGAACTGCTGAGTTGCAGAATGGGCCCCATCCATCAGCGCGGATGCCTTCTGGTGCAAGCAGAAAACTCCACTCAAACTGCCCTTCCTGGTCGAGGAGTTCATGGGAGAGTGTAGAGGTGGGCCGAGCTTTGGGTCCGGCCTAATCCCCGGCGAGGCCATGCACCTGGTCTGTTTGCTGACTCTGAGTCACCGGGGCTCTTCCGAGGCAGTCCTCAGCTCAGTGGGGCCACAGTGTTAACAGGAGACGAGGCTGACTGATGTGCATCCCCCTGGGGAGGAGCCGTGTGACGGATGGAAGCCTGCTTAGGGAGCCCAGGATCACAGCATGCCAGGGAGCTCGGGGTCCTGCAGGGGCAGCTCTGTCCAGCTCCGGCTGCTGAGTTCATAGCTTTTTCTCTATTAGATCAACACCGATGAAGCTGTTCTCTTTGACTTTCCTTTTCTAAACAGTATGCAGGTCAGCGTCCTTCTGTCAACACATCCTTTATTCAGAAATCAGATTATGATCCATTAGTTACTGCTTTATTGCATTCCAGTCCTGTGGATGCACACTAGACAGTCTCATTAAGTTGGGGGCATTTACCAAGTCTTATCTAAAATAAATTTACAAGCTGTTCATTGGATGTGCTTACTCATTCATTACGTTTTCAAAAGATAACTTTAAAAGTTCTCTCGTTATGAATTAAGACGTATTCACAGTAGAGAATCTGGAAAATTCAGAAAAGCCCCAAATAAAAGGCACCTGTGATCTCAGCAGCTTGCTGCGCCACAGCTGACATGGCGGCATCTCCCAGTGCCGTCTGTGCAGGCGGGCAAGCTGATGGTCCGGCATGGACGCTGGAGTCCTACCACCTGCTTGCAGCCCCCTGCTCTTAGTGAAGGGCCTGCATCTTTCAGGGCTTCAAGTTTCCTCATCGTAACAGAATCCACACCTACCTCACAGAACAAGGATGAGGATTACCTATTTGTGTACAGCTGAGATTTTCTACTCCACGGTCCCCAGAAATGAACTGGTTAGCTGGTTAAAAGTTACGTGAGGGACTTCCCTGGTGGCGCAGGGGTTAAGAATCCGCCTGCCAATGCGGGGGACACGGGCTCGAGCCCTGGTCCAGGAAGATCCCATGTGCCGCGGAGCAACTAAGCCCATGTGCCACAACTACTGAGCCCGCGAGCCACAACTGCTGGGCCCGCGTGCCTAGAGACCGTGCTCCGCAGCAAGAGAAGCCACCGCAATGAGAAGCCCGCGCACCACGACAATGAGTAGACCCCGCTCGCCCCAACTAGAGAAAGCCCGTGTGCAGCAATGAAGACCCAACACAGCCAAAAAAAAAAAAAAAAGTTATGTGATGTTTTAAGGCTTTTGATAGACATTGCCAGTGAGTCCTCCAGAAAGGTTTTACAAGCATGCAGCCCTATTATTACTAGTTTTTAAAATTAGGAGTAACGTGCTTGTTGGAAAAAAAAATTAAGCAGTACAGAAGGCCGTGAACACCAGTCCCACCTTCCAGAAGTAAATTCTGCTAACGGACATTTTCTCTTGCACGTGTGTGTGCATAGATGTATAAAGTGAGATCCTACTAAACATACAATTCTGTACCTTGAACTTTCGTGCCAAATGGTGTGTGTTGGTCAGTGTCCTACTCTAGTGCTTAGAGAGCTGCTCTGTCTTTTAAATGACTGCCTGGTTTTTATTGTATGACTATAATATAATTTCTTAAGTTTCTATCATCCGTTATGTTCCGAACTAAACTTTCACCCGACAGACTTTTTCCGCGTCTGTCCCCATATTTTGGGGCCCCCTGTACTGTAGTTCCCGATTCTATAGCTTAACTTTGGATCTGTACATCCCTCGCCCCATGTGAGGTGGGGTAGTTTTCATCTTAGGTTGAGGAATCACAGCGATAGCAGATAGAGGACTACCAGAGGAGAGGGCTCACTGCCCACGCTGGCATCAGATCTGCTTCCCCCTCCCCTGGGCCCAGGCTCCTATACGAAGCTGGGTACAAATAAGGCCATTTCCTTGTATGTTTGTCTTATTTTCTACTCACTGCTGTGTTTGGGAAGAAGTTGCACCGATGAATTACCCCAAATTTTGTTTTTAGTTACTTCAATAAAACAGACTCTTTTTCTTAAATGTATTTTTTACTTCTGATAAAATCCTAAAATTTTTCATGATGCTTTGTTTTCAATCAACATAAATCTCCCATGAAAGTCTTCTTTCATCTTCTAGGCCTTGTACCCTAATGGTAATGTTTCTGTTATAATCTGAAAGTCAGGAAGAACTTCCTCCTCAACACCACCCTCCAAAGATATCCAGAGGCTGGGTGACCCCAGACCCAGCTGGGAACCAGCACCCTGTCTGAGGTGTATTCATGGGGCCAGCCCACTGTGAACTCTTGAAACCGTCACGAGCGAGGGTTGTTCAGGATTATCCGGCCCCGTCGTGGGAGATGCCGCGGGTTGGTGAGCCACCTGTGCGTGTAGCAGGCAGCGTGCAGGGAGCTCTGCTCGTGGGAAAAGTTCAGGAAGGAGGCAGGAAGCCTGACCAGGGAGAGGAAGGAATCACGCTAGCAGTTTAAAGAGATGGAAGCGAGTGGCTTGTTCTGAATTGTCTCAGAGGTGTAGACCAAGGGGCTGCGAATGGCAGGGTCTTAGAAGTCTGTGTTTTTCTAAAATGAGCCGGTCTGAATTTTTCAACTGCACTTTCAAATAAGAGCTGCATTTTCTGAATCCAGCTGTGAATGAGGAGAGCAGCTGTCCTTTAGGGACCCGTGGGAACACGTCCGTAAGGTGACAGGCTTCTGCTCGCAGGGTGGGGACAGTGGCGAGGGTTAGTGGGCTTGCTGAGGGCATGTTCCCCTGCCTAGGCCCCCCCCCCCACCACGGCCGCCTCACTTTCTTCGGGAAGGATGAGAAGTTCTTGTTCATGGGTGATTTCATCATGTCCTAGAACATAATGGCAGTTGAGTTCTCTTGGCGCCAGTGTTGAGAGCCTGCTTTCTGGCCTGTCATGAGTTTGTCTTCCAGCTGCAGATGGCTGGCTCTGTAACGAGCGCTCAGGAAGGAATCTTGGTTTTGTGCCTCCTCCTGTCAGGCAAGAGGCGAGTGCTTTTTTGATGACGTGGCGAGAACCACTCGGTCTGTGGCTTTCCTCAGGGGGACCTTGGTTTGGAGCCAGGGGCCTGCGGATCCTAGTGCGACGCACTGCCAGGACGCTGCCAGGAGTCCTCTGGGAGGGCACCGAGGTCTCCACAGCGAGGCGCTTTCCCTCAGGCAACCAGTATCCGAGTTTCCTCTGCAGGGTTCTGCGCTGGGTGCTGAGGGACCCAAAGGGCGGGTGGGTCCCTGCCATCTGGGCTCCTCCTACAGTAGGAGAAGGAAGACCGTGTGTGTACCCACAGCATAAGGTAGAGAGTGATAAATGCCATGAGACAGGCAGAGAAGGCAAGGGAAAGCAAGGAGCGCTGGTGGCTGAGCCCATCCAGGTCTGAAGAGTGGAGGAGACCCTGGGGCTGGGCTTCAACAGATGTAGTTGGAGACAGCCAGGGGACACTCGGGGTGAAGGGGCCTCAGCCTGAACAGTGCATGAGGCGCAGGGGAGCTTAGTTTCAGACCAGATCGGGGGATGCTGCCTAGGGATTTTCAATTTACATCTAGAAAATTCAAGTGAAAATGTTTAAACAAGCACAGCTGGGGGAGAGGGGGGGTCCTGGCTAGGAAGCTAGGTTGTTCCTAGCTTCCTGTTTACTTACCCCATGTCCTCCTAGCTAATCTGGAGGATTGCTGGTGAATCAGAGGAAGTGGAATCTAGCACCCGAAGAAGGAGGTCCCGAGAAGCTGGGTGGGGTGTGGGCGTGTGCGTGCACGTGTGTTGTTTTTAAATCCCTGTAATCCTGTTCAGTTAGTCCAAACGCTTGGCATCTGTTGGCTTGTGTAACAGGCATGTACAGGGCTGCGCTGTATTCCTGGGCTGGTCAGACTTGGTTTCTAGGCCAGCTTTCTGCCCGATGACAAGGCAGCTTTGTGAATCACCAGCCGCCACGGTGCAGAAAGGTCCAGGTCATGATCCGACTCCCAGCCTAGTGTGTCTCCCACGTAGGCCTGGGAATGCCTTGGAGAACCTTGGCACCTAAGGAGAATAGCCTGGAACCTCGCTTCGGGGGTAGCACGGCATCGTGGGAGGTCGGGGCCTCTGCAGCCTGTCAGGGGTTGTAGAGCCGTGGAGCCTAGTCTTCTGCATTCACCTGTGCCCACTGCATTCCAGTGGCCCAGCAGGGTGACAGACCTGGGCCAGTAGCATGTCACTCCCTGCTACTTCTTTTTCCCTTAACAGTTTTGGGATTCCCCCAACCCTACTGGTATCAGAGTGACCCAGCAGAAGCATCTCCAGGATTCTGGATGAATGTTTACTATGACTTTCAGAGCAAATATTGGTGTACTCTCTGGAAGGTGTGACTTCCTTCATTAAAGTTTATGTTCCCTGTATAAAATCCCAGAGAAGGTAGGGCCATGTGAATTTGCCGAGTCTGAACCTTGTGGCTTAGTTGTTGTATTCAGATCCGGATACCGTGGAGGAGGCTTTGGAAAGTCCAGAGGAAAGAACTAGATGGTTAATAGAACAGAGTCATCACGAATAGTGGAAGGATTGAGGATATTAGCTCGGAGAAGGCAAATGGTTTAGGGGGTGAAGGTGGTGGAAAGAGATATTTAAAAGGTGGTTAAGAAAGAGAGTAACTAAATTTGTATGTGCAGCGGCGACACATAGCATCAAAGGGCTCGCAGAGTTTTGACTTGGTGTAAAGAATAATTACATCGGTTTGAAATGAACTAGCTGGTTTGCAAGGACCTCTTCGTTGGGGTTTGAAGTAAGACACGGGAGGGCCTTTCCTCCTTGAGAGTCTGCAGTTACCACTGCTTCCCACAAAGCAGGCTGACGGGGAGAGCGTGCGTCCAGTGTGGCCGCCCCGGCGACGCCACGCACACCCCGGGCCGGATCAGGGCTCAGCGGGCGGAGGAATGAGGCGGCACGCGGGCGCTGCCCTGGCCGGAGCCCCGAGGTCCCTGCCATTCCTTTCCAAGCTGAAACCCTGCAGGCCAGCAGAGTGGAAAAGAACAGTGAAGAGGGAAACAAGGGTGGCAGCAGCTGCCGCTCTTTTCAGGAACTGGACAGTTGGTCTGCGGTGCTCTCGCAGCTTGGATACGGGCCGGCGGGCGGGCGCCCGGGGCCGCGCCGCGCCCCGGATGCGGCGCCGCGCCCCCTGCCGGCCTGCGGTTCTGGGCGCCCAGGACAGTCCCTACACGTGGCCCGGGAGAGGCAGACGGATACTCCCGTCACGAACCCTGGTTCTTCACTAGAACTGGACTTCAGGATCATCTGCGTAATTTTTAAACCACAAATGTCAGGGACCCACTCTTCCGACATACACACGTATATTTGTGCGCACTCACGCACGCGCGCGCGCACACACACACACACACACATTAGGAATAGTGATGGTGTCTTGACCCGACAGTGGGACATTGTGGCCGCCCGGTCACCTCTTGGTTTGCCTTCCCTGTTCAAGGTGTGCTTTGGAGAGTAGGATGCCTTGGGGCATGTCTGTCCTTCAGGAAAGCCTTCTCCCAGGCGCTCGCCATTCGTTGAGGACTAAGGAGCGGTGGTTTAGGACACAGAGCCCCAGTGTTTGCGTAGCCACAGATTATCTGGCCCAAAGCCTCCATTTATTGACAGGTTGAGGGCAAGGGCCTCAACAAAGCCATGGAAAGTGCCAGAGCTGGGCCTGGAGGCCACGCCCCCGGCTTGTGGCGAGGTCTCTGCCTGGGAGCATCTTCTTTAGGAGTTCTAGGTAGAAGGAATTCTAGAATAAAGGGAAACGCTCCAGAAAGAACAGGACCCGCATCTCTGTCTGGGTCTTCCTTTGAGCATCCTGGCTATTATGCAAAGGCGGTGCGAGCGGCTCCGTTTCTGTGGTCTGTTCGGCTGTACTGGAGAGAGGGCTGGTGACTGGGCGTGGTTGACGGTGTGAAGAGTGACCCGGAGTTTATCGCCCAGTCTTGTCACCGGGTGACCGCTCCTTCCTGGGCCCTAGCTTCCCTTGCGCAGAAAATCTCATTGCTGGGTAATATTAAAGACTAACTCCTCTGACACTCCCTGCGGTTTTCTGTGGACTGTTCCCCGGGCATCGCGACCCCTTTAGCCTAGCGCTTGATACACAGGAGGCATTTGACTCCTGTTTATTTAAATGGTTGAGATTTCATTTGATCCTCCCAATAGATTAAGAGGAAGTATTCCATTTTGTCATCAGGTGAGACATAGAGCTGATAAATCTGGCATCTTGTTTAGAGTGTCTCCCCTCGAGACTCCGTGAGGTTTGCCACCCAGCAGCACTGCTCAGTGTTCCCGTCACCAGTGGCCTCAGGCCTGGGGCCCGAGTCCGAACCCGCAGGCTTAGCAAGATCCCCAAGTGGTTCTCACGCACAGGAAAGCGTAGATGCGTTGGTCAAGGCTGCATTTCTAGGTGAATTAACCCTTCTCCCTTTGGGATCGATGGAAACGATGCATCGCCTGTCCTGACTGTGCTCGCTTCCCTGGGATGGGCCGCGGGGAAGGGAGGAACCTGAAGGTAAACAAATACGTGACTTTTAAATGTTCTTGGTTCTGTCATCGCTTGTGAATATAGTTCCCAGGAGAATCTGTAGAGGTCCCGGGTCTCACTAGGCTGATTCGGTGGCCGCTCTGGCGGGTGATCCCACAGCCATCTCGGGAGGAGATGTCCTCTTGTCCAGAGGAGAGGGAGTCTGACCACTTGTGAGCCTGGAGACGGAACTGGTTGGAGGGTGAGCGCTCCAGGGGGCAGTGTGTGACACTGACCGGTGAGCCACTGGCGGTGGCAAGGAGACTGTTGGCCCAGGGAGGAGAGACGGCCGTAGCAGGGCAGGCACACGTGGGTCTTCTCTGAATCTGATCGTGGCGAGAGGAAATGACACCCTTGAATCTTGCTGTCCAATGTGAAGCCAGCTGGGGCTTGCAGAATTTGCAAAGCTGTTGCTCCACAGGGCGTGCCGGGGCCCCCGCCGCCCTGCGGGTGTGACCCTTCCCTGACATGTTGAGTAACGTCTGAGGCGTGGGCATCACGTAATTAAGGTTTTCTCAGAACTGGAAATCCGAAGCATTCAGGTGATGCTCTGCGTCGTTTGCCGCGTGGATGGAATGTGCAGGCGCGAGCAGATGGCTGGCTGAGGGTACAGCTGAGGTGACGCTGCAGTGCTGACTTGTCGTTTTTACCTGCCTGCCCCTTCCCTCAAGGTCAGCCTCCGACAGCTGGACATGTCCTTGCTCTGCCAGCTATACAGCCTCTACGAGTCCATCCAGGAATACAAGGGAGCGTGCCAGGCTGCGTCGAGCTCAGACTGCACTTACGCGCTGGAGAACGGCTTCTTCGACGACGAGGAGGGCTATTTCCAGGAGCAGAGCCCCCTGCACGACAGGAGGGAGCGAAGCCCCCCGAGGGACCCCTCACCGCCCGTCTCCCCGCTCTGCAGCGCCGACTGGATCCTGGAGTCCATCTAAAGGACCCAGGAGGGAGGCGACTGTCAGCGTGTGCTTCTCCTCTCCTCCCCCGCTGCGGGCGTCCCCAGGCCAGTGGGACCTGTGCTGCCCGTTTAGTTTGCAGGCAGGGAGATCTGCCTGGGCGCGGGGCCTCGGGCCACTTCGGGGGCCGCTTTCTACTGAGGTGACCTGGAGGCGTTCAGCAATCTCCTCACAGCCTGGCCCTGAGGCCCTGCGGCCAAGGATTTGTACTGAGAGCGTGATGAGAGGGTCCCTGGAGAAGACCTGCTCGGGTTACTTTGTGCGAGATGAGAGGACCCGTGTGTAGCTGGCGGCTTTCTCACAGGTAGGGTTTGCCTCCAGTTTACAGAGTAAGAGAGCTAACACTTCCCTGCTGCCCTTCCTCGGTGTGTTCACAGCAGCCCTTCTTGCTGTTCCCTGAGCTCTGGAGCCACTGGGTTGCGCTGTATTTATTTGTAAGCTGCATTACTCATGGTCCAGTGACTCAGTAAAAGCTTTGCACTGAAACAGTAAACATTTCAGGTCACACCAATCAAGAGAACTGCATTCTCTTAACCTGTCAAAAATGTTTGTATCATCGTTTGTCCATCAGATGTGGGAGGAAGGAAGATAGTACAAAGATACTTCAAGCGGGGGGATGGGGGGAACTGGAGCAAGCTGTGTTTTGTGTCACTCACGGTAAGGCGGTGAACGTTTCAGGTTTTAAAGATTCTGAATGTCAGCTACTATGTGAGAAAGCAAACTCTTCCACTCAAAACGGTCGTCACCTTAAGCCTTACTATATTTATTACAATCTTTCATGCACACTTTACGTTTTGTAGGTTACAAGTGAGGATAAAATGCTAAACTGTCTGTGGTTGTGTATCGATATTATTTTGGTCTGAATTAAGAATCATCAACTTTCATCCCTTGAATGCGTTGAATCCGATCAACTGCTGAAAGAAAATTGCAGTCTGTTTTCTTGCCGGTAAGAATTGGAAAGAAGCTTTATTCCTCTCTTAGCTCGTTCCTGGAGTTGTTTTATCAGTAGACTGCGGCTGACAGTTACGTCTCAGGGCTGTTCAGTCACTGAATACTCTGGGCCCCTTGCTTCTCTTCTCTTCTCTCCTTTGGTGCAGTAGTTGCTTATTAGCACCTCTTTGGGGTCAGAGAGAGGACGTAAAACTCACCATCGTGAAGCAGCGTGTTGACAGCCTGTCATGTACACAACCCCATGTCAGGGATAGGGGTGATATGCAGAGAAGGAAAAGCCTTGCCGCTCATTTGCTGTGTTGAAAGTCACCATTAAAATGAGGGGTGGCAGGAAACTGCCTTCAGCAAGTGGCGGGACTGTTCGGTGGGGAAAATTCATTTTAGTTATTTATTTTTGGCTGTGTTGGGTCCTTGTTCCTGCGTGCGGGCTTTCTCTAGTTGCAGAGGGCGGGGGCTACTCTTCCTTGCGGTGCGCGGGCTTCTCATTGCGGTGGCTTCTCCTGTTGGGGACTCTAGGCGCGTGGACTTCAATAGTTGCGGCACGTGGGCTCAGTAGCTGTGGCTTGTGGGCTCTAGAGTGCAGGCTCAGTAGTTGTGGCGCCCGGGCTTCACTGCTCCCCGGCATGTGGGATCTTCCCGCACCAGGGCTCGAACCCGTGTCCCCCGCATTGGCAGCCGGATTCTTAACCACTGCGCCACCAGGGAAGTCCTCGGTGGGGAAAATTGAAAGTGGCAAAACCAGGTGAAGTCTGGTTGTCTACTGGAACCTCTTCCTTCGAGGCTGGGCCCCTGCTTAACAATGAGGTGAACCTGAGCTCAGCTGTTCTGAACCTTGACCACATGAGAATCGCTTGGGGGAGCTTTCAGAACAGTATCGAGCCAGGATCAAGACTTCCCCTTGTGCCCCCCTCGCGCCCACCCCACTCCCCGCTCCGGCCCCTAGCATCATTCAGATTTAATTAGTAAGGAGTGAGGCCTGGGTGCCTGTACGGTTCTAAAAGTCTCCCCTGCCCCCCCCCCCCCCCCCCCGTGAGTCTAATGTGGATCTAGTTGAGATCTAGAATTCAAGATGTAGTCCGTGGAGCAGGCGTCACCGGAAACGTGGTGCAGAGTCTCACCCCACCCAGCCTTCTGCCCCCGGCCCTGCGCCTTGACACGAGTCCTCCGACCATCATTCTGCACAGAGTTCCAGAAGTGCTGCTTTAAGTCAGCCCAGCACCAACACTGCCGCTCTCGGAGGGCTGTCCCTGCAGCACTGAAGAATTGCCTGGCCTGCCCCGGGCGAAGCTTGCGGGGCTGGCTCTGTCTGGGGGAGCGCTCTGATTCAGAATGCTTGCGTTCCCTGGGTCTGCGGGGACCGCAGTGACTCCTAGGGCCTGTGAGTTTCTGGGCCTTTGTCTCATCACTGTGGGATAGCCTGTCAGAGTTAGAAGTGGAATGAATCAAGGCGAGCAAGGGGCCCTTCCCTTCCGGCTGGGCTGACACATTCCTGGCTCCTGCAGTGAAGTGGCATATACACATAAACCACTGTGGGTGGTCAGCGCTCCATCTGAAATATATATAACTCACCCCAAACCTTCTCTTACTCTAAGTGTAGTACACTTTAAATACTGTACATGCAGCTTGGCAAGGAATATTAAAGTTTCCCAAATCATAAAGTGTTTTCGAATATACCCTTCTACAAAGGTGCCACAGGTGACTAGAAAATAAATTCAGCTGGTTTCGTTTTTTGCTACCTGGCGTAAGTCATTACTTGTAAGTTCAGAGTGGGTCTGTCTTGCTACTCGGTGACCAGCAGAGAAACGTAGGCGATAAGGCAGTCCAGCATTACCGGACGAAAGCTGCAGAAATTGTGAACTACTCTGTAAGGCGACATCCATAGTTGTTAAGAAAAACACCTCTAGCTTCCTAGGCATATGTGCAGTGAACGCAGAATTGTTGCTAATTTAAGCCTTGCAATTCACAAGCGATACTGTTCCCCTTATGTCCCCAGTGGAATTCATAGTCGGTTAGCCAACCTGACTCCTTGCTTTCATGCCTCTGTAACCTAGGGTGATGTTACTCCTTCAGCTAGCATTATTATTTAGCATTTATCGGGATCACGTTGATCCAGGCGCCCAGAACAGACGAACACCGTGAAGAGCCTCTGGCCAGTTCTCCACTTCCACAAATAGCTTAGCACAGGATGTTAAGTACTGTGATGGGGGAAGTACCATGGGCCGCTGAGTGCCAGAAGGAGACTCCACGGCTACTTGGGGATATTGGTGGAGCCATCTGAGCTGGCTTTGGAGGTTGAATAAGTCCCTCAAGAGGCCAAGAGTGAGAAGGCAGATGTAATGGCTTAAACGAAGTCTCCGAAAACTTTTACGTGCAGTGCCGTGTGCTTTCATAAAACACTTTCCTTTCTATAATTTAAATGGGTTAAGCGATTTGCCTAGGACCGTGGCTAAATAACAGCAGAGCTGGAGTTCTCAGACGCACTTTGTGCTTTACGTTTAAGGCGCAAGCAGGTGCTGGAATAATGTGAAATCTAAGGAGACTGCCAGGTACAGCCCATTCACCTTCATCACGGTGCCGTATTATTTAATGCTTTGTTGTGCAGTGCTTTCTGCTGGATCTTGGTCTGACGTCTACATGCACAGGCCTGATTTCTTTCAGAGCCCGTGATAATAAACATACGCCAAGTGTATTTGTGACCCAGAGACCCCCACAGCAGCCAACATCACTTCACTGGAGGCGAGTTGTCAGTGGAGTCTCATCTCTCTGCCCAAGGAAAACTTAGCGATTGTCAAAGTCCAAGCATGTCCAGTCCTCTCGTCTTCATGGATTGTACTTTCAGTTCAGAGAGATGTATCTGAGCCCATTCTGTACGGAGGTGGTAGAACTTCGGTTGGAAGGTAACATCTGGAGGTTACACCTGAAGAACGGCTGACACCTGCTGGGTCAGTGTCATGGGTGAAAAGGCTATGGGAGCGCGTGGGCCTCCAGACCACCTAGTGTGGGCTTTGGAGAGGGTGTCAACAGCCTGCCTGATGCCTTCGTTCTAATCAACTATGATAAGGATGCGTGATTTCCCACCTCACGCCTCTGGCCACCAGTTAACTGAGGACAGGTCCCTAGAGACCCAGCTTCCAACCTGGTTCTCCTGACTCTCTGAAGAACTCTCACAAGGAAGCTTAGCATCGACAGGATGTTGAGCAACAACCCTGGTTAAATCCACGAACAAAGCAAGATGAGGAGAAGAAAAGCATGACGTGATCAGTAGTTTAGGAAGTTATAGCCCCAGAGAGGCAGGTCCCTGTGAGAGGGGAGGACAAGAGGATGAGAGAATTAGGCACTGTCAACCTCAGGCAGAAGCTCAAAGACCCCCTCTCTCTGCTCTCCATCCCGTCTCCAAGACAGAAGCACCAATGAAAGTCAGTGACCAGTGGGGCCCCAGGAACACAGAAACCATCGTTAATGGGAAGGCCGATTTCGGTGGGAGGAGTACTTGCATTAGAAATAGACGTGGTTAAAGCCACAGTCACCGTACGACCTGGGAGCACTTCCCAAATCTCTCACAAGGGCACGGGGTATCGGAGAAGAGAAGTTAGGACTTTGTTCTGGGACTTAGGGAAGAGAGCAGCTTACCTTTCATTCTCTCTCTGCTGCCCTCAGGGTGATGAGATGCCAGGGTGGGCTCAGGGAGAAAGGGTGAGAGAGGAAACCACTTAAGATGACCTCTAGGACATCATTTGTGTTAGAGGCAAGAAAGCTCTGAAATTCCTAAGTCCAGCACAATGATAGGGAAGCCATGGGGACTTGAGGTTGAAGGGCAGGCTGGTAATAGCGCCTGTTCATCTGGTGTGTCCCTTTTGCATGGACGCCTCAGGAATCTAGATGGAGGTGAGTTTGGAGAACGAGGAGGGTGCTTGCTAACCAGACTCCACCTGCAGTTACTGTGTGTCCCCGGCCAGGCCATCGCCAGGAGTACTCCCCACTGGGCGCTGGTCCTCTCTCGCTGATGCCCATCTGCCTTCCTGGCAGAAATACTAGGGACGATGAGTTCAACTCATTTCCCCTGGGGTCATACACCATGTGACTTTTCTCAACAAGCTATCAAGACACACCCTAAATGGCCATTGATCAGTAATTTACACCAGCTCAAGCACCCTGCCCGAAGCACTTCCAGTGTGCTCGGACCTCGATTTGGAAGGAGCCCAGTATAAGACGTGGAGGTTGAACTTCTGTCCCCCAGCTGTGGAAGGAAGAGTAGAAACACGCCCCTTAGGGCAGAAGACACACTCTTGTACAGACATATGCCTGGTCACACATTTATGTATTTTAAATGGACTGGTACGATTTATATACCACCTGTGTTTAAAAAAACTGTTTAAGGCTGCTTTATAAAAATTCACACAACACAATAAAATGCAGTTTTTTTTAAAAGTGGGTTTAAAAATCAGCAAAGGGAATACGAAGGCAGGAGAGGTAAGATGCAGCCAGGTGTAAAGTCAGCACAGGAAGCACCTGCTGTGAGAAAGATGAGTGGTTCTATTTGCCTGCAGAACATAAATGAAGGAGTTTCTGACCTTGAATTGAAATGAAGGCCATAGACAGATGGAGAAGGCTCAGCTCTCGAGCAGGTGTTCGCCTGGGTGTTTCCCTGCCAAATGAGTCCAAGCAAGGTGATTTCTGGGAAATATGGGAAGGAGCTAGAATGGCATTCTTTCCGTGTTGTGAGGGAATCGTCATAGCTGCACGGAGTCCACTCCCGGCCAGTGCGGGGAGCCCCTCGCAGTGCGCTGAAATCTGTGTCCCTGGGACTCTGATGAAGCCACAGATAGAAGGTTAAGTTTCACAGGCGAGTCCCGCTCAAATTTGGGAGGTTGTGTGTGTATGTGCTGGGTGTGGAGCTGCTATTCGCCAGATGATTTTGTGATAGGCTGAAAAATGGCCCCCCAGAGATATCTGGGCCAAAGATACAGTCTCTGGAACTTGTAAATGTTACCTTATTTGGAGAAAAATGCCTTTGTGGATGTAGTTCAGGATCTTGAGATGACCAGATCATCCTGAATTACCCGGGTGGGTCCTAAATGCTATCACAAATGTCCTTGTAAGAGGGAGGCAGAGGGAGGTTTGACTCACGGAAGAGGAGGTGATATGAAGATGGAGGGGAGGTTGACGTGCCCAGGAGCCAGGAACTGGCAGCAGCCACCAAAACCCGCAAGAGGGAGGGAATGGATTCTCCCTTAGAGCCTCTGGGGAGGGTAGTCCTGTCCACACCTCGGCTTTGGCCCAGTGAAACTGACTCTGGACTTCCTTCCTCCAGAATTGCGAGAGAATACATTTGTTGTCTTAAGCCGCAAGCTTGTGGTAATGGGTACAGCAGCCACAGGAAACTGGCACAGATTTCTGGGCACCCTTGTGTTCCTCCCGCTTAGCTGTTTATCTCTGTTGCCACAGGACAGCATCATTTAATCTGCCAGCCCCCCCCCCCCACTGTGCCCGCCCCCTTTCAGAATACCCAGGATGCATTTCCCAGTGGGCTCTTAGAGGCAACTTCTAGGGTTATCATGAGGGTAAAGTGAGTTAACGATTATAAAGCCCCTAAAACAGTGCCTGGCGCAAAGTCAATAGTATATATAAACTCTTCTTAAATAGGAATGAATAACTATAATCCTATTTGGGTACTGAGCTTCTTGCTTTTGCAGCGTATTTCCTCTACTGGCTTAGCCAGAGAACACTATAATTTAGTCTTGGGTCACTAACTCTTCCTGCAGAATGAGTCGCCAGCTTTGGAAATCAGGTTATATCGGAAAGGTACAACCCATCTCTTAAGGATCGCAGCAATGCTGAGGAAAGAATACAACGCTCATTGTCTTCTGCAGCTTCTTCCTTGGAGGCAGAGGACTAAATTAATCTGGTTCTAGTCATTTGAGTTCCCTATGTATTTAAAACTCTGTTGTTCTCTATCCCTAACTGTATTTGAAGACCATTATCCTTTTTCTTAACAAGGGAAGAATGACTGCAGTACCCCCCCATTCGACTAGGGGTGGAGACTAATATAGATCCAGGGATCCACCCTTAGGCTAGGTAGTAGTGACCAAGATAGACCCATGGATCCACCATTAGACTAAGTAGTGGAGACCAAGACAGACCTGGGGATCCACCATTAGACTAGGTAGTAGTGACCAAGATAGCCCCAGAGATCTCCCATTAAACTACGTAGTGGAGACCAAGATAGACCCAGGGATCCACCATTCAACTAGGTAGTGGAGACTAATATAGACCCAGGGATCCCCTGTTAGACTAGGAGTGGAGACCAGGTTTTAGTCCCAGTTCTATCACTCTATGCTTCTGTGACCATGAGCGTATCCCTGAACCATTCTGAGCTTCAGTTTCTTCCTATAAGACTGATTTTAAAAATATCTTCAGCTTTTCTGACTGATGTTTGCCTTGTTTTGTTGTAAATACCTAAAAATACGCTTTCTTTGGCTCTCATGTACACCGTGATGTTTTCTTCCCGATTTAGTTCAAAGGCTTCAAACACTGTGACGGAAAATCTTCCAACAGAAGACCACTTGTCCGTTTTCTCTGTGCCTTATTCATCTATATTGTGCTCCCATAAATTGAGTATTTTTTCTCCTGGTTCTTGGCTGTGTTGAAAACTCAAGAGTCAGCAGTGGGCTGTCTGTGTGGCCACTGTGACGGTAACTGATCCGTGGTTTTAAGGTAGCTTTTCTAGGATGGCTCGGGTGCATATGCTTTTTCAATAAAAGTGTGGATAAAAGTAATTTTTATACCTTCAAGAGAATTTTCATATAAATGCCTTCTTTGTTGTTGTCAGACCATGTTTCAATGACTGGGGGAGAGAGAGGGATGGCTTGGAAAACATAGACATCCTTCAAAGGCACCGAGCACCACCACTACCTCATCTTCCCAGCACAATTGAAAATTCTGCCATCTCAGGAATCACGGGGTAAAAGTTACCCACTGTAAAACCTAGGTGTGTTTTCACCGTACAATTCTTTCACCGTTTTTGTATCTTTGAAACTTTTCATAAAACATGTTGAAAAAGTAGGGCCACTGATAGCCCAGAGATAAGATGAACTCCTGTGCTGGGCACTGGGGCACGGGCGGGGCGGCGGGAGAACTGGCCACCTCGCAGTGACCTGGGAGGCAGTCTCTCTCCCTTGTTCCTGGAGTCTTGCCCTTTCTTTTCTCACTCCGGTGAGTGATGTGATGAATAGGCTGAGTGGAGTCCAAGGTCAGAGCTGATCAGACGGGTCTCCCTTGCAGTCCTTACCACACATTCTGCAGCGCTTAGCTACCTACCGCTCACGGATACCTCACTGACACCCTGGAAAGGGATTTCTAACACTTCCTTCGTTTTGAAAGATTAACAAGTACCTTTATGGTGATCTAGACAGCCTGGGAATGTATTGAGTACGAATTTATAAATGGGTGATGTGTGTCTCTTTATCTGAGTCAAAGATTTGAAAAGATATGATCAGTGTAGGGGGTTTTTTGGTCATTCTTTCCCCCTATTTGTTTTCGAATTGCTTTTTTCTTTTGGTTGTGTGCCTTTGAACCATGTTTTCTACCCCCTCCTTAACATTTACAGGCTCCATCTGGTGGCCAACGGTCCTCTCCAGCCTATGGCTGTTCTGTGATGTTATCCCAGTTGGTTTTGTCCTGTTTCTTTTTTACTTTGGAGTCTTCTTTTTAACTATCTGTGTTGGTTTCATCATCCTTGGGATAAATTACAACTCACGAGGCCCTTCATAATCCGACCTTTACGTGTCTTCCTAGTGTCCTTTGTAAAACTCCCACTGCCCACGTTCCACCCATTTGGACTCTTCGCTTTCAGCCCCCGCCTGTGCACATCAGCACTCTGCTCTCTAGGAACGTACGTGCACTGGCACCCTCTCTACCGGGGGTAGTGGAAAGTTCGTGTCCTTTCCCCTTCCCCTTGGAAGACCTTCTCGACTTCTGAGACTGGAACAGGTGTTCCCACTCTGCCTTTCCCGAGTACCCTATACTCACCCCTTTATAACACTTACGACACTGTACTGCAATTACCTACTCCTGTTTCTAAATCCATCACTACTCGGTAAATGTCGAGAGGGCCGTGTCTTTTTTCTCACTATATCCGTAGTGTCTGACCCAAACAGAGTAGGTGCTCAGTAAACATCTGGTGAATGAATAAGTAAATAATGAATGAAAGAACAAATGAATGAAGCAGGGAGAGAGAAAAGGAGAGAGGTGATATTTATTTAATAACAGCTCTATTGAGATATAATTCACTCCTGCTAAGTGGACAAACTCAGTGTTTAGTTATTTTTGGATCAGCTGATTTTAAAGACGAACTTAGTTACAGGGGAAGATGTTGAATCAAATACTCACAAAAGCTCAGTTTATTGTGACTGCGTTGAGAGAAAAGCGTTTCTCTTGTTTAAGAACACACAATATTATTTTAACCATTAATATTTAAATGTCAAAGGAACCAACAAAGATCTTTTCTTCTGTGTGACACACGACTTCACGTTCCTTCAATTCAGACGCTTACCTGGACCATCTATAACGTAGATGGTTCCTTGTGTTTGTGTGAGTGTCTCTGTGTGTGTCCCTGTGTGGTTTAGTTGTTTCCTGCATGTAGGGGTGGGGTGGTAGGGTTAGGAGTCCCCAACGCCATAACCGTTGCTTTCTTTTTCAGGAAGTGTATCCAAATCTTTGCTTCATTTTACACAACAATAACGAGAAGCCTGGTTTGTATTTTACGCCTTCTATTTTACGGATGCAGCTGGTTATGCCCCAGAGAGTAAAAAAAAAAGGACACTGGATGATAAATGAAGTATTCAGAGTGGCACATTCTGCAGAAGATCATATCAGTAGATAATTATTAGGGCAGGCCGTGTACTATGGGAGACACAGTTAACACAGGCATGGCCTCTCCCGGCACCCAACCAGACTGGGGGAGACGAGCATAAAACATGAAACAACGTAAGGGACGTTAAAGACAGGTGACCTTCTCCTAACCAGAAGCTGTCATGGGTAGCCTGACAAGTGAAGCGCTAACAGAAGGAGGGGTCAGGCGTTCAGCACCGGAAGGGTCTCAGGAGCGCCAGCAGTGTGACTGTGCTGAGCTGGGCACCGGGAGGTCTACGGAGGGAGTGAGCACGGCAGACTGGAGTGTGGGGAAGGGCTTTGTTCCACGGAGAAGCAGAGGTGACTGGACCTGGTTAGGCGGAGAAGAGGCCCCTCCAGGTCCTGGAGAGGGTGTGACATCTCTGGGGAGGGGGAGAGCGCAGTAGAGAACGTGGGCAGGAGCATGTCTGCAGAGGAGAAGTTAGCACTAGAGCTCAGAGAACACTAAAAGGTGTTCCTCAGGAAGAGGAAGCTCCTGTCCACAGTAGGAAGGGATGAGAAATTCAGAGAGACACCAGGAGCGGTGCTCTGTGAAGAGAAGCTGAAGGTGGGTGAGGCTGTTGTAAACTGTGAAGCAGGAGACCAGGAGGCTTGGGCTGGGGTCGGAGTGACAAGATGAGAAGCCATCAGGAAGGTTCTGTTTCCGTGGGGACGGGCGGGCGGGGTACTGAATTCGATTTTAGAGGTAATGGCCACACCGTCCTGGCAGTACCTCGGAGGCAGTGGAAGGGCATGAGTGACCTGGCAGAGGCGGAGGGCTAGAGGTGTCAGATCTGGAAAGATCTGGAAGCAACCTGCACTGAGAGATGGGCCAAGGCGTGCGGAAGCCGGGCGTCTGCACGGCAGGAGGGAGAAGCGGAGGGCCGAGGACGGAAGCCGGGCACAGACAGGGAAGTCGGTGACAGAAGGGGCCCGGGCGGCCTGTTTCAGAAGCCAGCCGCTTCCAGCGCAGGGCGGCGACGGGGAGGAGCCTGACAGCCGGCGGCGGCTGCCTTTGATCGCAGGAGCAGCGGCTCGGGAGACTAGGGAGGAAGGACGTGTCACCAAGAGGGAAGGCAGTGGAGAAAGAGGCTCAGGGCAGCTGCTCGCAAGTCAAGAGCTGCACGTGTCTGCTGGCAGAGGGGAGGAGCCGGCACAGACGAGAAAGGATGGAGGGAGCGATGCCTGGGGGGCGGAGAGGCCGAGGCTGAGCTGAGCTGGGCGGGGGGCGAGGTGGGGGGGAGGCCGAGGTACCAGGAGAGGCGGAGAAGGTCTGCGGGACGCGGAGGACGCGCCCGCCGGCAGCTGCTCGCTTCAGCCCCACGCTTCCCTCACCAGCTGCCCCGCCTTCAAGTCGCCCGTCCTGCCTCAAGGCGGACTGCAGCTGTGGTCCAGACCCCTGAGGGTGACCAGAGGCGGGAGGACAGCTGCAGGGTGGAATCCGTCCGGGGTGCGGGGCGTGGAACGCTGAGCAGGGCTCCGAGGCGGGATGGAGGGAGGAGGAAAGAAGGCAGACGCCAAACAAGTTCCGGAACGGAGGGGGGACACCCAAGGAGTTGGTCAGTCTCAATTCTCAGCAAAGTGACAGCAGACGCGGAAGGAGGGAGCGCGGGAAGACTTCAGAACAACTGCTCTAAGGCCGCTGTGTGTGTGTGTGTGTGTGTGTGTGTGTGTGTGTGTGTGTGTGTTGGGTCCCTAGAGGTGCCCTCGAGACAGGAGCAGCCACCCGGCCGTGCTCTGTGCAGACCCAGGGACCGCCTGCCAGGCTTCACAGAGGAAACGGCTGGTGGACTCACCCCAAGAGCTCTAACGGGGGCGCTGACAGAAGGGTAGGAAGCTGACTCGTTTCCAGGGACTAACAGAGGATAAGGCAACAGCTGCCTCTAGGTTCCAGGCACAGTCAAGAGAGAGGCAAGGGAGGTGAGAAGTAGAGGAAAGTGAGAGGTTTAGGCAGCAAAGGCAGGGTTCATGGGAGGGAGGGAGTGGAATGGTTGGAAAGGGCGGGAGATGGCTGTCGTTCAGAGTCCGAGGTCTTAGGAGGAGTGCGTTGGAGGGAAGGTGTTACAGAACTGTGAGAACAGGGCCCCAGAAGCAACAAAAACATAGCTGTTGATGTCACTGTGGATGACAAAAGACCCCGAGGGAGGTGGAGGTGACCTCGAGGCACCCGGGTGCCGGGGGGTGGGTGATGTATTCTGCGACATCTGTCTAATTTGAGGAGGACACACGTGTCTGCGTGCATGAACACTGAGAGATGCTCTCTGTACCTCTTCAAAAGTCTTGAGATTTATGGATGGCAGTCACTTCCAACAGCCAATGCCATCCTCTGGAAGAAGTAGACCATGGCGCTCTCCACCAGTAAGCCACTCAAGATGGCCAAAAAGGAGAGCTTGCGGTTGACGTTTAGGGTCACTGAAAAAGAGAAGGCAACTGATAAGTTCTTAAGAGTTTAATTAAATGATACTGGCACGTAAATTATGTGGTAGTGTGAATGGAGTTGTTTTGTACAGCTGTTTTTAGAAAATCTGTTTGTTCTTATTAATCTATGCTGTTACTTTTCCATCTGCAAACCTTCTGAGAGAACCAAAGCATCTGCTTATAACAAAAACACTGAGCCTCTCCTGCTTGCATCAAGACACGGATTCCCATGAATATTACACAGGAAAATGAAAGATTCTAAGGTTATAAAGAGAGTAACAGAAAAAATTTGCTACTCTTGCTTTTATAGTTTACAAGATGATAAACATTATACAAAGTATCAGATAAAAGGTCCATTTAAAATAGCACTTCTCACAATGTGTGGGAAAAAGGAAGACACACAGGGCTGCTTACCCCTTCCTTGAACTGTCCTGAGCTGGGAGGCAGGCTGGCACCCTACCCTGGCTTGATAACTGCCGGCCATGTAACCTTGGTCAAGTCCCCACGAGTCATAAAGTGGAGATAATAATGGCTGCCCTACAGACCCCAGGGGATAGATATAATGCATAAAGAAGGCATTTTGAAAACTAAAGAGTACCATGTGGTTAAACTGAACAAATACCGAATGTGTGCTATATGTAAGGCACTATAGAAATGTTAGGCATCGTGATTATTCCACGAAGAATTCCAGCGCTTAACAGGTTATATAAAAACTACTCTATAGGGCTTCCCTGGTGGCGCAGTGGTTGAGAGTCCGCCTGCCGATGCAGGGGACACGGGTTCGTGCCCCGGTCCGGGAAGATCCCACATGCCGCGGAGCGGCTGGGCCCGTGAGCCATGGCCGCTGAGCCTGCGCGTCCGGAGCCTGTGCTCCGCAACGGGAGAGGCCACAACGGTGAGAGGCCCGCGTACCGCAAAAAAAAAAAACCAAAAAACCCCCAAAACTATTCTATAGAGACAAGACTTCAAGCTTTCAGATGGGTTGAAAGCTGAGAAAACAATAAGACACAAACATACCTCTAACTGCCTGAAAATTGGACGTAAGGACAAATACTTTAATGAGTCTGAGGCACAGGGGTGTGTAGTCATGTTCCCAGATGACAGCTGGGATGAGCAGGAGTTTCCCGTAGCTGGATAATAACAACGCTTTCAGCAGCAAAGCGAAGTTGAGGGTTTTTTTCGCTGTTATGGGTCGTTCTACCCACAGGAAAGTAAAGATGCCAGTAAAATAGGCAGTTTGTTCTAAGGAGGAAATGGAAAATAAAGATATGAATGTCCAGTCCAAAGCAGAGCCCCCTAGAAGCAAACAACCCACAATTCCAAAATGCAGCCTATCAGCTGACCACAAAAGAAATGCTTTACCAAGACCAAAGTTTCTTTTTTGTTCCGTTTTCTTCTTCTTCTTCTTTTTTTTAAATAAACCCCTGTCTCTTGTGTCAAATCCTGTATGATTTCAGAAACGTATTTCAATAATTCTTTCATGAAATACTTCATCATCGTCTGGAGAAAAAGTAACTCCATAAGAATTGTAATCATCGACATTCTAAAGTTCCTTTAGGAAGGAAGGTTCTGTGTAAACAGCTTTAGTCCTGGCCATCTCCACAGAAAGGACAGACAGGAGAACGGACGCTTTTAAATCCGAAAGGTGGGACCCAGCCTAGGAAGTACATATGAGGAGGTTCTTCGTGGTTCATTCTTCTACTCTTTATGGAGTGCCTATTAGCCATAAGGTTCTGAATCCTCTGTTAGCTAAATTTAAAACTTCCCTTATTCATTTTAACAAACTTTTTTGAGTGTAATTCCATATCCTTCCAGAAAGCATTCAGAGACAGAGTCCAGACTAGAAGAAGCAATAGTTCCCCTGGTGTCCCACAGTCAGAATAGGGCACAATCTGTTCTGTCCCCATCAACTAGGAATTTAACGTTGCTTTTAACTGCATTATTCTTTTTATTAAGATGGTTAGTGCTGATTACCCGGCTGCATACATTCTGAATGGTCTGTCCCTAATTCTACCTTAAGGTTTCTGCAGGATCAGGTTTTTCTGGAACACATGGATCATATTCCAGGAGAAACAAGTGTATTCTTTCTAAGATGTTTTATAACTGAATCCAGCCAAAATAAAGAGGTTCCAAATATAGGTGATTAGGATCGATCGACATAATTTAGGATGGTTAGCCCACATGAAATTTGATATACTCTTCAGGAGAGACACACTACCTCAGAAGGACTGAAGGGCTTGTCAACAGCAAGGATCTGTTCAAACAGGCAGATCATACAGCCTGGGTTTTGGACCAATAATAGTAATAATAAAGAACTCCCTAACAACAAGAACCATCTAACGATGGTGGGTTGTCTCCCGTCACTGGGGATACTCAAACCCTCTCGCAGGAATCTAGAGAGAAGGGTTTCTTGCACTGGATAGGAGGGCTGACTAGGTCACCCTCCATAGCTTTCTAGCTTAGAACTTGGGAGACTCGGGGAACTGCAGCTGCCCTTGGGCTCTGCACAGTCCTTCACAAGGCAGATGTTGGAGAGCCCCTAGTACTTAAGGTGTTCGTGATCAGGTGGCTTCAGTAGGAGCGGCGGTGGAGGAAACGGGAGACAGGGTGCCAGGAGACCTTCCCCTGGCTCTGCGCTGATGGTAACCTGCGGGGGGACTCAGGGTAAACCATTTGCCCTTCCTGTTCCTGTGCTTCCACAGCTGCGGATAGGGAAGGAGCCCCCATCTACCCACCGAAGAGGATGGTTGTGAAAACTGAGTTGATAATACCGTAAAAACTGTGTTTAAGTTGTAAAATACTGTATTTGTGTAAAATATTATTTATGAGTTGTTTTAGGGATTTGAAACCTAACTAGGGATTAGATTAAGACACATAAAAAAGTTAAGTAACAGTAGAAAAAAATTTCTGATCAAGTGTCAAAATGGCCACTGTAGAGTCGGTGCCACAGAAATTCCAAACTATTTGAAAACAAGCCTGGTTTGCTTTTTAGAAATTATGGACATAGAGCAGTTTATCTAGAGCAATTCTAAGAGGCTTTGCTTTAAAGCTTAAAATTATATTAGGTTCTGGTTCTTGGTTTAGGTGATGTGTTCAAGGGTGTTTTTAATATTATTACGTACATTTGGGAGTTCTCGGCCTATAGATGAATTTTAAAACGTCTGGGACTGGATGAATTTTAAAACCACTGGGCCGAGGGAGTAAGGGCAGATTGAGAAGAAAAAGGGACAAAAGAGGACACACAGTCCAGAAACGTGACATTGGAGTGGACTGGAGACAACATTTCAGTATAATGAGAAGATTGTAGAAGCAGAAAAGCATGGAAACCAGTAAGTAATAAAATAGTCACAGAAATTAATTCAACCCCATTCTGACCTAAGTCACAAATGCAAATTCTGAAGAAAAGCCATTTCAGAACTTAAAGAATTTGGGGGAGTAGCCCCTTCCCTGCATGCGGCCAGATATATAACAAGTTTCCCCTATTAAATACATTGCATTAGTACAATGCAGTCAGTATAATACATTGAATAATGCCTGGCAATTATCAATCTGTTTTAATAAAGATGAGATTCAGGCAATCTTCAGATTGGATAATCAGAACTTAAATTGAAGAATTTTACTAAAAATACTGTGTCTCAAAATACTTTATGAAACACTCTGATCTGATAAGCATAATTATTTCCATGCCATATGTGTGGTAACAAAAAGAAAGCAGGTGATTTATACACACTCACCTAGCAGATTAGTGGTACGGCTGAAAATTTAGTCTCAAGTCTTCTGACTAGCTCCTCTTTACCAGTGATTAAGACCACACACCTTAATTTTAAAATCAAAATGTTAGGTCAACTAAGAATAGAAAGCATGGCTTCTTCCTACCTAGAGAAGCAACTGCAAACATTCTATAGAAATCCCACTCTTTAGCATATCTGATAAAGTCGTCAGGATCAATGCTCCGGCTCGAATCTTGAAGCTGCCACCATCTCAGGTACGCTTCACAAAGCAAACAAAACACGCAGAGTTTTCCGTGCATCTGGTAGTCAAAAAGACATTGCCATGCAATCAGGTAAAGAAACAACTGTACTTAACACGAATAGGCACAGACAGAGCTAACTTCTGTGGTTTTTGAAGGATGTCCCACCTAGTAGCTTGTCAAACTCTGAACTGCCCAATTAAATGCCAGCTGTATTCAGTCTGTAACCAGTAGCTCTTAATCAGCAATGTTCAGCAGAAGCATCACATGGGGAGAGTTTTCGAAACACAAATGTCTATGCCCCAGTCCTGATTCAGAATCTGTGGAAGTAAATCCTAGGCATGCATACTTTGAAACAGTTCCAGGCAGAGGGTGAATTTTTTTTTTAACATCTTTATTGGAGTATAATTGCTTTACAATGGTGTGTTAGTTTCTGCTTTATAACAAAGTGAATCAGCTATACATATACATACGTCCCCATATCCCCTCCCTCTTGCATCTCCCTCCCTCCCACCCTCCCTATCCCACCCCTCTAGGTGGTCACAAAGCACGGAGCTGATCTCCCTGTGCTATGCAGCTGCTTCCCACTAGCTATCTATTTTACATTTGGTAGTGTATATATAAGTCCATGCCACTCTATCACTTCGTCCCAGCTTACCCTCCCCACTCCCTGTGTCCTCAAGTCCATTCTCTACATCTGCATCTTTATTCCTGTCCTGCCCGAGGTTCTTCATAACCTTTTTTTTTTTTTTTAGATTCCATATATGTGTTGGCATACGGTATTTGTTTTTCTCTTTCTGACTTACTTCACTCTGTATGACAGACTCTAGGTCCATCCACCTCACTACAAATAACTCAATTTCATTGATTTTTATGGCTGAGTAATATTCCATTGTATATATGTGCCACATCTTCTTTATCCATTCATCTGTCGATGGGCATTTAGGTCGCTTCCATGACCTGGCTATTGTAAATAGTGCTGCAATGAACATTGGGGTGCCTGTGTCTTTTTGAATTATGGTTTTCTCTGGGTATATGCCCAGTAGTGGGATTGCTGGGTCATATGGTAACTCTATTTCCAGTTTTTTAAGGACCCTCCATACTGTTCTCCATAGTGGCTGTATCAATTTACATTCCCACCAACAGTGCAAGAGGGTTCCCTTTTCTCCACACCCAGAGGGTGAATTCTAATGTGCACCCCTGGTTAAGAATCACTGCTTTAAATAGGAGTTCACCCTCCATTATATTTTCAACATTCGTCTGATACACGGAATCCAGCAAGAATTTGTGTGACTCAGGAGAGATGGAAGCAGCAGTAAGAGAATAGATTGAACCTGAAGATTTCATGATTCCTCCGAAGAAACGATTAGTCTGAACATGAATTTCTTAAAAAGTGCCCCTAGGTTGGATGCGTATAAATGAAAATAGTGAAAGCAATTAAAAGCTGGAAGTTTTTAAGAGGCTGAAATTTTGGTAAAAAACAGAAAATGCTAGGCAACAAGAAGTGGCTTTGTTCCATATATTTCTCCCATGGGTTGACATTTATCAATATAGAGTGGGGAAGAGAAAGTGTGTGTGCAAAGTCAATGTGGTCCAGGGACGAGCGCGGGGTGAGCTCCTCAGGCTCCTCCAGCTGGCGCACTGGCGCTCCTGGCTGCACTCTGGAATTGCCCAGGGAGTTGCAGAAATACTCCTTCCTGGATCCCATCCCCCAAGATTCGCATATAACTGGTTC
The DNA here is from genome assembly GCF_008692025.1 of Phocoena sinus. NCBI lineage: Eukaryota > Metazoa > Chordata > Mammalia > Artiodactyla > Phocoenidae > Phocoena > Phocoena sinus. Next base: position 3,088,808 of record NC_045778.1, on the reverse strand, counting down.
TGGGTGAGGCCTCGGCTTGGAAGAATTAACTGCTGTCCCCTCCGTCTCCCGCACGTGGTTCTAATGTGTAGCAAGGTTTGAGACTCAATTATATTCCTAATATAAACACTGCCTGCGTTGTTTAACTTGGGGGAGGAGGCACAGGGAAAATAAATTGCAGTTACTGTCCCCGTTAGCCCAAAATTAGGGGTGCCGGATTTGGCAAAGAAAAATACAGGACACCCAGTTAAATACGCATTTTAGATAAACAGCAAATACTCTGTGTATGTATGTTCCGTGCAATACTTAGGACATATGCTAAAAAATTATTTATTGTTTATCTGACTTCCAAGTTTAATTGGGTGTCCTGTATTTTATTTGTCAACCCTAGCCAAACTATTAAAAGAGTTCACAAGTCAGTACATTAAATGTATATTTCAAAAAAAAAAAAAAAATCCAACTTCATATATTAGGACTTTTCTGATTTTTCACCTCATGCGTTTCCTGAACAGCAGAGTATAACATGCAATAAGTTATGTTTTTAAATCTTTTTCTTTCAATGTTTGCTTATTTCTTTTAGGTATAATTCTCTCCCTACCAGGTTATATTTAATTTTATTCTGTTCAAAATTATTGATGTCTGTTTCAAAAGGTAACCTACTAAAAGGCAATCCAGATTATCATTTGTCAACTTCCTGCTAGTGACCATATTCTTAAACATACACTAAACACTGTACACTTTTTTAAAAGCAGTGCCTGCTACTTCTAGAAATTTCCAGACATTGTTGAGATAGAAGACCCACTCTTGTTAGAATTTCTTTGTTTAAATAATATTCTTTAATTCTGTTCAAAATTGTTGATATTATTATTTAAAAATGCAAAATCATCCAGTAAAATTAGAAAAGAAAAAAATTATAACAACTTACATTTATTTTGGTATTGAAAAGAATATGCCTGTAGGCCTGGGCTCTGCATAAAATAGCATTAATCAAGATGATAACAGGATCATACTCGATATATTTGTCTACAGGTTTCTGGCAGGATTTCTGAAATAATGCAAGATAACATTAGAATAAACATATTCATACATTCTGAAATCTTAAAGGATTTCAAAACAGCGGAGTCTGTTTTGGATTTGTATGGCAATAAGGTTATATCAGCATTTATTTAAATAAACTTCCATTCAGATGCAAGATGTCCATCTGCATAAGACCTGGTTTCAGAAATGCCTAAATAGAATCTTCTAGGCTAAAAATATGAATCTTTTAATCTCATATTTAAGAAGACCCCAAAGATATTTGATTTAAAGACTGATTTTAGGCAGGAAAGTATCTCAGAGCACGCTACTTTCAATTTGTAGGAATTATTATAAAATAAGTAAGTTTATAATGTACCTTCATTGCCTGTTGGCTAGATGGCCCCAACTTTGTGGTTCTTGAAACATGATTTGAAGAAAAGGGTTCAGAAAAGTAACCCTACACCCAGAGCTTCTGAGAGCTCCAGGCAGGTAGGAATCCTCGGGTGTCACATAGCAAGAGAAGCCTGTCTTTCTCTCCATGGAGAACATGGCAAGAAAATGGTCCTTCTCTGCCATAGTAGACGCTGGAGAATGCCGGCTGTATGCAAGGAACGGGGTTGTGCCGCCTGATTCTGAGCTGCCCAAATCAAGGCCCCCTGGGCTCTCAGCCATTCCTATTAAAGGGCTTTTTTTTTTTTTTTTTTGGACACATGATTACAATGTTATGAAATCCCAATCCCATCAGAACATATAAAATGCAGGTATAGGAGAACAAGCTCATCAGAAATGACATTTGAAAGAGTATTAGCTACAAAGTTGCATCAGGTGTCCTATTCACTGCATAAACTAATGGCTACAATTGAAACACAAAACATTTTGAAACTCTGAGGGGATAGAATAGAAATAGAAGAAGTGATGGATATGCACACATACCAGGATGGCCTTTTAATTATATCAAAGTGCTAGAAGAAGAATGGAGTGCGTTGAAGAATATGAACCCTGCCTTCCCAATGTCACGAAGTTAGATTCAATTCCAATTTAAAGCTTCTCCACTTCACTCATGTCATTACAAGAAGTGTGTATGTCTGCCTAGTCATCAGGTGAACCAATGAAGGGAGATGTGCTATTACTCCAAATTTAAATCCACCTAATAGATCTGAGGTTTAAGAGGTTAGGCTTTTTAGCTGAGCAAAGAGTAAGCCAGTATCTAAACAGAAGCCACAGAATCAGAAATTCTATATACATGACAGAGCTGTTTTCTAGAACCTCTCCCTGTGCTCCTCATGTGGAGAACACTTCCTCTCTTTATACAAATGAGAACGGAAGACCAGAGATGCTACTTCACTTTAAAATGAAACTGCAGACTGGTCAGGGATCCTCTCTTTGTCCTTTAAAAGTTCCCTAAAACCCATCTTCTGACAGCATCACAAGTCGAAGACGGGCTTTGGACATTTTTTAGAAGGAGGTAGGCAGAAACCAGCAGCAGGAGACACAGCAGCGTAGTTACTCCTTTTGCAATCATTTCTCTGACATACATGTTTGGAGTGCCTATTACACTCACAACAGCTCTCTTTACTTAGCCATGTCTATGGACCAGGCACTTCCACAGTGCTAGATACTTTCCTTGAGACATAGGCTCTACCCTCAAGGACCTTACAGTTTAGAAGGGGAAGTCAAATAAACATGCTACTGTAAGTGCTACAATGGAATGAGCACAGGGCGACATGAACCCCAACAGAAGAGGCAGCTGCTGGTATCACGGGACATGCTATGTGCTATGCCCATCTCCCCTTCCCAACGTGCTGAGTAGTTTAGAAACATTGAGAATTCATTAAAGTCTGCTGGTTCCCTCCCTGTCAGTTTAGGCCACATTTTTTCCTTGTTCTGCTTCTGTTATTTGCTTTTCCCTTGAGTGCTTCCTTCACCTTGAATGTAATGAGTCAAACCACACACACACACGCACAAAACGAACAAATGTGCTAAAACATCCGATTGGGAGATAGCTCAATGCGGTAGAAATGTTTTCTTAATTCTGGCAAGATGGTTCTATTCCGTATCATTTATTACTCAACAGACAAGTATCCTGAAAGAGAAAGCTGTCCTCTAAGAAATCCCTGCAGCACAGGGACCGTGCACACCCTGGGAACTGAAATACTGCTTCCACCAGCTCAGTTTTAACATGGATATGGCTTAGTTTCTGCTGCTATGTTCTCTATTTCTATACTGAATCACATCTCTTTCAGAATATAAACTGGCCATTTTTTTTCATGAATATTCTTGCTGCTTCTTCCTTCCCATCATCTCCAGGACTAACCCCTTCCCCACTCATTCTCAAATTTTAGCTCCACAATAAGCAAACATATCTGAGAAGTGGAACCTGTGAGGGCAGTGCTGTCTTATTCATCTTTGCACCCAGCACCCAGGGGTGGAAGCTGCACCTTGTTGCCCTGAACAGAACTAAAACTTGAGACAGTCTCAAAGGAGTCTTGTTTTGTTTTGTTTTGTTACCATAATGGATTTAGCAAATATCTGAGCACTTAAAATAGGCCAGGCTCCTCAGAATATTAAAAGTACAATATCTTTAATATAACTATAATAAATTGTGAAGCGCTGAAGCAGAGAGAGTGACTAAAAGCAAGGGACACGCTTCCATTAGAAGAAAGAGAAACACAGATAAGCAAGCTGGGAGAAATGGCAGGAAAAAGCAAGAAGAGCAAAGGGAAGGGAGATTAGAATGAAAAATACTGGTAGGAGATCAGGCTGAGTATACTGCTGACTCCAAATACAGCAGAGAAGAGATCAAAGTACCTGTAAGTTACCGGCTGTAACCACTTAGAAACTTTGTATATTTTTTTTCCCAACAAAGAGCCTGATGTCTAAACACTTTTTCCTTTTAATCCCAGGACTTGGGCTGCCTTTACAAAGTTAATTAATTTATGGTTTGATTTTCAGAGTCTGGCATCACATGAATGATTTGTCTGAGTAACGCAAGCATGAATATCATTAAGCATTAGCATGATATAAACAAGGATGCTACCTACTCTGTTTCATTAGGGAATGACTGTGTACAATAATCCATAATGTACAGTACCACCGTTCAGTATTCCAAACATTACTCTAAAATCTGTCTCCTGGGTGAGAAAGTGCAATGTCTGGGGGAAAAAAGTGGGGGAGAGTATAGCTGTTGACCTAAACAGCTATCCAATAATTATTCTCTCTTTACATAAGTAAAGGTATAGAGAAGCCAGCGTCTGATGATTTGAACAGGGATTTTGTTGTTGTTAGCTTAATGCCAATATTTTTTTAAAATACAGATTATATTACAAATCACTGCTAACTAAAATGCATAGGCGTTTACTAGCTTTTCTTTGGACAAACTATATTCACAGTTACGTGGCTGTCGTCTTTTAGACGGGCCATTTAATTGGACTAGTCCAAAGCCATTAAGTTTAGACCACATATAACTTACTGTTCTCTCATACCGGGATGGCCTAGGATATGATCATCTAAAAAACCTAGAAATGGTTCACTCATTCAACAAATATTTATTTAATACGTACTATGTGTCAGACACTGTCCTGGGTGGTCCAACTACATTAATGAATAAAATATACACAATCTCTGTCCTTGTGTCGCTTACATTCCAGTGGGAGGAGACAGGCAATAAATAATAAAGTCGATTATATACAATATTAGAAAATGATAGGTACTATGGAGAAAGATAAGCAGGGAAGGGTGATAAGGTATACCAGCCTTGAAGGGGGGCTCATCATTTTTAATAGAGTGGTCAGAGTAGGCCTCTCTATAAGATATTCGAGAAAAGTCCTTGAAGGAGGTGAGGGAATGAGCCACACAGATACCTGAGAGAAGACTGTTCCAGGCAGAGAATTTTTACTTCCTCATTTTTGGTTTTTATATCACCAACGTCTAGCATCGTACTTTGCACATAATACTCTACATGCAAAAACCACAACGGATGAAGCTTGAAAAAGTATTCTAGGAGAATTTACTATAGGTTATGAAGTGTAAAGATGGTAACATCTGTCTATCAAAGGGAGAATAAGAATGAAATAGCTTTGGCGTGAGCCCAAATGTCACCCTAATCCGGTCTTTAAATTTCTACGCACAACACCTGCATCCATCTCCGTCCGAGGATTCGTTCGCCCGGAGCAGCAAACGTGACCGGCATGAGAAAAGCGCTGTAGGGTATGACTTCTCTACCACTATAGGGATTCATGCAAAGGTTCTACTGAGCAGGAAAGGGAATGTCAAGCAGCGAACTGAAGTCTGTATTAGAGGACCCTGAAACTCGATGGTTTTTTATCTTCATCACCCTAAAAATCTGGTAGAGGTACCATGGGCTCTCGCGGTTCCCAAACCTCGCTGCGCCATTTCTTCCCCAAGGACAGCCCACACCTGACAACTCACACAGATGGTTATCTTCAGCACGCCGTGGCTGTAGTCTCGGTACAACTCCTTGGCCTCTTGGTTGCATTCGATGCACCTGTACTGGCAGGAGGCCGAGGCAGCAGCAGTAGGAGGAGTCACTGCCACCCCATCCGTCTTCCCCTTTCCAGTTGTCACCCCTTCGGCGTTCCCCTTGCCGGGCCGAAGCCCACACCGCCCATCAGTGCTCATTTCCACGCAACTGCGGGCCAGAACTTCCGATTCAGTGGCGGGGAAGACGTCAGACGCCAGGCCGGAAACCTTGCGCGGCGCGGTGCTTACCGGGACTCGCAGTCCCAGCACTGAAAAGGGGCTCGCAGGCTGGCTGAGCTGGGACTACAACTCCCAGGAGGCGTTGCCACTCCCCTTCTCCCCGCCCCCTCGCCACGGCCCACCTGCCAGCCGCAGGTTCAGGCTGGGAGGCCGCAGTGCGCGGCGAGGGCCGCCGCACATGCGCCCTGAGGGAAGATGGCACCTGCCGGCTGCTGGTGCTGCGGCTGCTGGGGCGGCGCTGTGGCCGCCGCGGGCGCCGCCCGGAGAGTCTTGGTTCTGCTGCTACTGCTGCTGCTGCTGCTGGGGGTTCTGTCCAGAGGGCCGCGACCAGGCGCCCTAGCCACCGAGCACTACTCGCCGCTGTCCCTGCTCAAGCAGGAGCTGCAGCACCGGCAGCAGCAGGAGGCCCCGGCGGGCGGCGGCTGCAGCCCGCAGTCCGGGGACTGGGGGGACCAGTACTCTGCCGAGTGCGGCGGTGAGTGGGCGGCGGCGGCGGCGGCGGCGGCGGGCGGGCGGGCGTCCGGGTTGCCGCGGAGCGCCGGCGCGGCGGGTCCGGGGGCTGCGGGCCCCGGGGCCGATGTGTGGGCCGCCCGGGCCTCGCCGGCACCGGCCGCGGCGTGTGCCCCTGCGGGAGCCGGCTCCGCGAAGTGTCACGCCGGGGCTGCTTCCCGCCGCTCACAGCCACGCCGCTGCGCGCCCTCCTCCCGAGGCCGCCGTGGGGAGGCCGGTGGATAGTGAAAAGAGCTGACAGCATGCCCCCGAGGCCAGGGCGGCCTCTCTGCAGCACTGGCAACTTTTGAGAGGGTGGAGGAGGAGATGGCGGGTGGCCCGGGGCAGCCCCAGCCCCTGCTCTGGCCCCCGCGGGTGCTGTGGGAGCGAGGGAGGGACCGACGGACCAAGAGGACCGGACCCGCGCCCGGAGCGGGGCTGTCTGGCCCATCTTAGGCCTGGAAATCAGGTTTCCTGACCTCCCGATTGACGTATTGTATCAAACATAGCCTGTAAAAATGTGATCCCTGGGAAGAAAGGAGGGAACAGAAGAGTAACCCCATTGAATCTGTTCATTGACATCTTGCTCCCAGGCGTTTTAAGGTTGACCTGTGATCTGTCAGGTGTCTCCCAGAGAGTCAAAAGGGCCCTGCGGGCCTGTGTACGTCAGAGCTGTGTGTGTGTGGGAACTGGGCCAGTTCATTCATTAAGATTGGGCGCCATTGGCCTCAGTTTAAGGTCCTGGGCAGATTCCTCAGGGGCAAGGTAGATATGTACATGTTTCGTTTTGAAGGTCTGTAGTGAGTCTTTTTACTCTTTAATCCCCTCCCTTGTCCTTTCCCTTTCCTCTTGCCCTCCGTGAGTTCCCCTAAGGCTCGCTTTTGAAACGTCCGGGTCTACCTAACTCACTAGGAGCTGGCTGCTTGCTTTTATGGCCTGACAGCAGTCTAGCACTGTGTACCTGGGAAGACAATAAGTGTTTTTTGGTTGAGATGAAATGTCGAGGTTAGCACAGTCAGTCTGATTTCCTTTCAGCACAATCTGACTTCCTTGAGGACGTCTTGCTCACCGAGGGCTATGTGACTTCTGTATTTTGAAGTAAGCCGTGGCTGGTAACAGCATGAACGCCATGGCCAGCACTACACAGTGGCAAGAGGATGGCTTTTACCCTCTGTCACTTTCTGTGACTCCGAGCAGGTTGATTGCCTGTCTTTGCAAAATTGCCTCCTCTGTAAATTGAAGACACTGTTCCCCAATTACAGGGTTTTATTTTCTTCACAAGGAAATCGCGATCGTACACGTACGCGGTGCTCGCTGTGTGCCCTGTGCCGTTGTGACAGCCTTAGGTTGGTTAAGCAGTACCCTCAGCCTGTCAGAGCGCTGGTAACTACATCATTGGGTGGTAGCTCCTTTTCTTAGAGGAGAAGACGGGGGGCACAGTGAAATCATCACTTTCCTGAGGGCGCACAACCGGAAGGGGAGGAGCCCAGGTGGTCAGACTCCAGACAGCATTTGTCTGAAGCACTCAATGATTATAGTTAGGGAAAAAGCCTCTGTAATATTTACAAGCATACAGTAGGTAGTGTGTAAATCTTCCTTTCCTTTCCCTCCTGTATTCATGTGATGCTCACTGGCTAAGGGAGACCCAGATGCTAGGCGATGAAAGATACAAATTATGAAATCAATTGATACTGTTGCTATAGGTGGCTCATTTCACTTTGTAGCGTCAGGCTTACGCCAATGGTTAAGAGTCCTCGTTTGAGCCACCTCTGACTTGTATTATGCTTTTCACCCAAATCATGATAAATGTGGGTTGTTAGAACCGGGGCATTTGGGGGAATCCTGTTCATTCTCCGTTCCCTCACATATGGACACCATTATCTAATGTTCTCTGCTTCAGAGGATAAACACTGTATTCTGAGGCTTTAAGCATAATTTATTTAAATGTTTCCATTTTCTCTTTAACCCCTCCGTGTAGTACTTATTTTCTTAGTTTAGAATTAAGAACGTGCTGTTGAAAATTGGTGACACGTCTTCCAGACGGCCTTCCCTGGGCTGACGTGAGTGTCCCAGTGGCTGCCGACAGGTGCTGCAGTGGCTTTGCTGTTCCTGTTCCCGTGGCCACCTCAGGAAATGACTCCCAGGGTCACCTGCTTATGCTACCTGGGCCTCCAGGTGTTCCGCTTAGCTTTGCTGGCTGCAGTGTGTGACAAAAGCCGTCTCTTTTGTGGTAGAAACTCACCCACCTGTCTCTCATTTCTCCTTCCTTGTCCTAGACAGCCAGGTAGAAGCAAGTGAAACCTGCCTCGGTCCCTCTCTGTTCCAGGAAGAACAGCAATTCAGGATTTACAGCGAGCCAGATTGTCGCCTGAGGGGTTCATGCTCTGCATCGAGAGCCCCCATATGGTCAGCATTAGGGTCTAAGCAAGTGCTGGGATCCAGAACTGATCAGTTATTCAGAATCAAGCCCTGCCCTCACCAACTATTTATTAATCACGTCACTGGCCCTGCTGGCTCATCCAGCCCAAGCCTATCCCTATGCAGAGGGCAGCCACGGCTGCACAGCCACTTTTCAGAAGCCTGCCCCCTGCTTTTGGGTATAAATGACTGAGTTGATGCCTGCATGGGTCTGAATCTGCACACCTTCAGATGAGCTGCGTATGTATTCTCTTAAGGCAGAACCTCCAGTGATTGTAGGGCCGAAGAGGACGGCTGGTGGGAGCTGTCTGGACAGCAAAATGACAGTGGCCGGAATCCAGGCCCCAGGGAGCAGCCTCAGGGGGCCCAGCTGCCCAGACAGCAAGCACGGGTGATCTCAGTGCCACGGACCTCAGCCCCCCTTCAGCTCTTTCTCCTCTAGCACGTTTTTACATTTCGCTTTTTATTTGAAAAGCATGTGTAACCACAGACTTCGGATATTCTGTTTTCCCGTGGTGAAAATTACCTTGCGCTTTTAAAAACACGAACACTGTAATGTACATATTTTTCAAATAAAAGTAAATGTCCCCTCCCTTCCTTGTTACCTTTGCCCTGTTTGTAGTTTGGAACTGTGGGAAGAAAAAAGGAACAGAAGGTTTCCCCTAATTCTTTCCCTCGGGTTTATCCTTGTCAACACTGCATCCTTATTTCGCATAGTACTTGACACTGAAGTAGGTACTGTTTTTGTCTCCATGTCATGTAAGGGGAAACTGAGGCAAAGAGAAGTTAAGAATGGTCACGCAGAGAGTCGAGCCAGGATTTGAACCTGGCCTCCCGACCGTTTGTAAACTTCCCGTCAGTAATATTTGCGTGTTAGTATAATTTCGTACTAATATAATTGATAAAGTCCTATGCCCTTAAGCTTTGTTTGTTGCAGGTTATAGTCTTAGGTAACTTGTCCTAGAATTTTATGTTTACGTTATGTGCAAGGATGTTCCATTGAGCCTAATACTTGAACCGTAGAGGGGACTGGATCTGTTCTTTTTCTTAAAGATTTATTTATTATTTATTTTTAAATTTTATTTACTTCGGCTGTGTTGGGTCTTAGTTGCGGCACGTGGGATCTTTGTTGAGGCATGCGGGATCTTTCACTGCGGTGTGTGGGCTCTTCATTCTGGCGCGTGGGCTTCTCTCTAGTTGCAGCGTGTGGGTTTTCTCGTCTCTAGTTGTGGCGCACAGGCTCCAGGGCGCATGGGCTCTGTAGTTTGTGACACGCGGGCTCAGTAGTTGTGGCACGCGGGCTTAGTTACCCCGCAGCATGTGGGATCTTAGTTCCCTGATCAGGGATCGAACCCGCATCCCTTGCATTACAAGTCAGGTTCTTTACTATTGGACCATGAGGGAAGTCCCTGGATCTGTTTTTTACCTGAAAACCCGTTTGTGTGCCTCCTAGATTCTACTCAGTGTTGTAGACCCTGGGGTTACAGCACGGTCGGCTGAGTTCCTCAGCGGAGCTTGTGTTCTGGTGGGGGAAGGAGCGGTGTGCAATAGGCCTGGCGATAAGCGCCTTGAGGAATAGAGTGGTGTGGGGATGCTTCTTTGAGAGGCGGCCTGGGAAGGCCTCTGCTAAGGTGACACGAGCAAAGACCCGGATGGAGTGAGACTCAGAGAGAGAGCTTAGCCATATCTTAACTTGACCCCCTGCTGTCACAGGTCTGGTAAAGTAAGGTCTAGTTGGAACTTGTCCACTGATACAAGAATTCAGGTTCTCTCCTCTGCTCTTCCTGCCAAAGTTAAGCTACATCTTATCCCAGTGCAGCATTCGTCTGTATTAAGTATGTCTTTATGTGTTCTTCATAGATGGTCCACCTGTATTTTAGTTCAAACATATGCGTTTCTAGTACTTGTTTCAAAACTACTTTTGTTTTCCTTATTTGAAAATGTATTAATAAGAACAGTGAATTTATGTGTTTTTCTTTCTTTCTTTTTTTTTTTTTTAACTGCTTTCTTGAGAGTTTTTTGTCTGCTCCTAGGTGAGGTAGCTTTGAACTTGATGTCTTTGTGGTCATTTTCATCTAACTGGTGACATTAGCACTGTCCGTGCTTAATGCCTCAGTCGAGTTCAATGATTAATTTGCACCCTGAAGTACTTTTCTTTAGTTTGTTGAAATTAACAATCCCAGATTTGAGTTTATTTCATTTTCCCACTGTTCTTTGTGGAGAACGGAACATTAGTGTCTGTCCGATTTGGGAGCCCTAACTGCCAGAAAAACAAGGAAGTAGCTGTGAACCTAGCTCTGTGTTTTTGACAAAGTCAGTCAGACTTAAAGAGATTGTCAGTATTTATGGTCTCTCTCTTAACTGAGGGATTGGTTATTTAAATACATGCAATCGGTCTTAATGCTCACAGCCTTAAATTACTGCTGTGTCTTAGAGGTGGTAAGGAATCAGTAGAGGGAAACTTCTACAATGAGAGCTGTTTCCTCTTTTGCTCTGGCTGCGGGGAGGTTTAGAGCCAAGTTTTTTTACGCTCAGTTACGGCAGCTGTGGTAACCCTTACTGTTAGTGTATTTGCTTGATCCTTTTTCCCCTTGGCCCCGATTTTCTGCGTTAGTTATCATACCCAGTTTTGTGGCAGATCTCTTCTGATCTTTTCAAGACATACACAGTAAATTTGACAGTGTAAAGGAACTAGCTTATTTTGAGCACAGAGACTGAGGCACGGACTGATGAAGAGATTCGTGTATTGTTACCTCAACCAGCCCAGACGACTGATCACTGTGAGGGTGAACGACATTTTTCAGGAAGTCCTCTGATTTAGGGGTGGCTCTTTGTCGTGAGAGCCCTGTGAAGCTGGTGGCCCATGGTGTTTGCATACTCGTTAGCTTCTTCCTGTAGATACGTTGTCGTTAAGAATTACATTTACCTTTTACAAGTTTCTGTGCACTGGTAGATGTGTTCAGCTTTGGGTGACAGAGGTTAATTCTCTTCCCCTCTGGATGAGGGCAAAAGATATGTGGCCTGGTTTTTTTTTTGGTTTGTTTGTTTGTTTTTTTGTGGTACGCGGGCCTCTCACTGTTTTGGCCTCTCCCGCTGCGGAGCACAGGCTCCGGACGCTCAGGCTCAGCGGCCATGGCTCACGGGCCCAGCCGCTCCACGGCATGTGGGATCTTCCCGGACAAGGGCACGAACCCGCGTCCCCTGCATCGGCAGGCGGACTCTCAACCACTGTGCCACCAGGGAAGTTCTGGCCTGGGTTTTTAAACCTACCTACCTGGAGCATATGACTACAGGAAGTGGCAGAGTACTTTCTATATAAAAACTTTTCAAGGAGTCTCTTTTACAGCCTGCAGAGACAGCTTGGCTTCTTTGCACTCAGTAGATACTTGCCTGACTGACCAACTTATAAAGCATCCCCTTTTCACAGTGCAGTGTTTTAAAGAGGTCATCTTATCTTTTTGTTTGGGCTTGTTATCTTGCAGATAGGATAAGTACAAAATTTATTAAAATAACAGAATTTTAATACTTTTCCCTTCGGGTTAATGCTTTCCAGCATTTTCCTTCTGCTGTCTTTATTTTTACTCTTTATTGAAATATGACATATGCAGCAAAATGTGTGCATCACAAGTGTGACGCTCCATAGATTTTCACAAACTGAGTAACGCGTGTAACCAGGAAGAACCCCAAATCAATAGCTGCTATCTGTTTTTAAGCACGCTAAGAAAGTCTTACTCTACGTCACCCTTGTTTCATTGGGAAATATTTGCTGTGGCTTCATTTCTGCCTCAGGAACCGGCACAGTGCATGGACACTGCTCAGGCGCTGGCGTTCTTCACACAGGTGCCCGGGGGCCCTGTGTCAGGTGGTCTGTCCTCCACCTGGCATGACTTCTGCACGAAAGACCAGTTGACTTCTCTTGTGACTTTTTCCTGCCCGCGTTTGGAGTGTTCTAAGTGACCCTGTGTTTCCTTATCTCTAACGGTTTCACGTCACTGCCTAGATGTGCTTCAGCTTTCCCAGTAGAGCTGATGACGTTTGACAGTACATGTGGGCTTATGTGAAAGTCTTCAGCTCTTAAGAGCGCGTGCCACCCTGAGCCTGCGATGCATTTTCAGCGCAGTTTATAACCCCAGGCTAAGTGAGCAGCCTTTGTGGTTAAGGCCCGCTGCCCAGTAGGCTGGCGGCAGCACCTGCCATCCTGTTCTGTTCCTGGATCGGCGCCCCGTAACTTGCTTCCATGCTTCTTTTTCCATTCTGTGCAGCTGACCAACTCCTTTTCTTTTGGTTTTATACATTGTTTACAAGTACTTTACTTTTAAAGTACTTCACTGAGTTAATATAGCTTCAGTCAAATTACATTTATGTTTTGCTAAAAAGCCGTTCTGCCTCTTTTAAGATGGCGTTTGCAGATCCTTGTTCTAGAGGACTAGTTATATGTTGACTTTATAATCTAATTCTCAGTGGGCGGCCTCTACTTTCAAGTTGTTTTATGATACCTTACACATCTCAGGCACTGATGAATAGTATTTTATTAGAACAAAAGAAGCATATAAATTCTTCAGAGGAGAATTTTCCCTGTTATTACTTTTCCTGTTATTACATTCTAAAGGAAAAGTACCACCTGGGACCATCCAGCAAGGTAATCTACAACGTCCTTGTTACTGAACCGAACTTGGGTCTGCACACCCACAGCACCGCAAAGCCAGTCTGCTGACACTGGGCTGTGGTGAAGGAAAGTTCGATTATTTGCAGGGCGCCAAGCCAGGAGGGCTAGCAACTTATGTTCAGAAAGTCCATACTCCCCGACGGCTTTCAGGGAAGGGTTTTAAAGGCAACGTTTGGGGTGAGAGTTGTAGCCTGTGCACTTCCTTCTGATTGGTTGGTGGTGAGGAAATAAGGTGATGTTTTGGGGATCTTAACCATCAAGCTTCTGGTTCCAACCAGTCTGGCTTGTGATCAGCAGGTCGTCACCGTCCTCCACCTGGGTGGGGTCTTAGTTTCTGCAGAACAACTCCAAGGTTGTCGTCCTTTAGGAGGAACTAGGACTTCTGTCGCTGAACTGTTTAAGCTACCATTACGTTTCTTGCTTGACCTTTTTTCCTTAGTTTCTGCATTCCCTCGCTTCCCTAATTGGTAACTGCTTGAGTCTGCTCTTTGGAACTCAGGGAAGACCTAGGAGACTAAAGCCTTTTTCCACAAACAAGGAACGGGTGACCTGGATGGGCTTTGGTACCCGGGAGGACCCCGCAGGGGTCAACCCTCCCCCGCCACCTTTTCTTTGATACTCCTCAATCTTGAGGGGGAACAGGGAGCAGGATAAGAAAGAGAATAAAGTCTTGGATAGAAAGGTTAATCATAAACTTGACAGGGCAGCTCGGTTTCAGGGGGACCTAGCTTCACTCTCAACAGTGGTTGTCTTACAAATGCAGAAACTGATAAAAGCAAAGTTTCTTGGGTTTTAAGCTCTGAAATACATATCACGTTAAATTTAGTCATGGCTGTTCTAAGATGTACTTAAGGAGAGAAGGAATCTTTTTGTTCACTTTTTATATGTGTTTTATACCTGCATATCTGTGCAAAAACGCTTTTACCAGAATTACTCATTAAAGTCCAGTTATTGACAAAAAAAAAAAAGCAAAGGCACTACAAGTTGATGCCGTGTAGCACCTGTTTGACCTTCAGGGAGCTCCTCCAGCCACAGTAATGCGGGCTGCTCTTCCCGGGTTACCCTACACCTGGGACCAGAATTGTCGATAAATATGTAGTATCTGACTTCCAAGTTCTGGCTCCTCCATGGGAAAAGCCCAGTCATCCTTGCGTTCAGGTGAACCTGGCCCACTGTCTGTTACACCTAGAGCCAGGTGGTCAAGTGATGAGCACAGAGCAGCTGTGGAATTCCTTATGAAACATTTTCCTTCGGGGAAACGCAAACTTTCAGTCAGCTTTCCCTTGCAGGACAGGGATGTGTGACACATGCATGCTCTTTGCAGTAACACCGCCTCTCCTCAGCAGGAGGCAATGCTGTCCTCTCATTTGATTGAGAATTTCCACGCTTTCCCACCATTCTAGCTGTCAGCCCGCCCACAGCTGTACTTATGGCCTTTGCCTGCGGTCCTGTCTCCTTGGAGGACCCGTGGCTTCTGCCTGGTGCAGCGCCCATCTTGAAAAAAACAGGCAACAAAGACAGGACCACCGAGTCCTTCCAGCCACCACCTCATCTCTCTGTTCCCTTTTACAGCAGAATTCCTCAAAGAAGATGTTTATATACACTGTGTCAGTGTCCTACAGTCAGCTCGTGTCTCTCCACCAAAGATGCTCTTCTTAAAGTCAGCTGTGTGGAAGGTTGAGGGGGAGAAGAAAGAAGCTGGATGGCATTGCTGTAGTAGACTATTACTAGGACCCCGCTTTGGCAGAATGAGCGGTGATAAACGTGCCGTGTGCCCCTATCGACGGGGTGTCCTAGAACGCATCTGTGGCGAATCTTCGCTTCATTGTTTCTTCATTTTTGTGACCTTAAACGTGTCCATTAACATTGAGCATCATTCCCCACGTGTACAGTGAGCCCATGGTATGTTCCACCAGCCTCAGAGGATGGAGGACCAAAAGAAATAATGTCTGTGAAAGTATTTTGAAAGCCGTAAAGTACTGTGAAGGCCAAAATAAACTTCAGGAAAGCAGGAAGAAGAAATTTACAAGAAAAACCCAGCAATTTTAGCCTAGATGTATATACTAACATTTAACAATCATTCTGTGAACTGTGGGCATTATGTCTGTTCCTCACAGTTGCCCTAAGAGGGTATGTGGTGGTAGTTATTCCTGTTTCACAGACGAGGAATCTGAGGCTAGGAGAAATGAAAGGACTTGCCCCAAGTCAAACAGCCAGTTAGGCATCTAATCTGAGTCAGTCTGGCACCACAGCCTGTGCCCTGAACCCCTCTGTTACTTTGCTGCAGAACTAGTTGCATTTGAAGTCAGGGAAAGAGGAGCTCTAAGTAGAAGAGCTGGCTGTTTGAAAATAACTGGTAAAGTTTAGACAATCATCTAGCAAGGGCAATCAAGAAAAATGAGAGGAAACAAATACAGCTGGCCCTTAACCAGCACGGGTTTGAACTGGGCAGGTTCACTTATACGTGGATTTTTTTCAGTAGGAGATACTACACTGCTACACAATCTGTGGTTGGTGAATCTTCAGTTGTGCAACTGTGGATTCGGAGCGCTAACTACAAGTTATACGCAGATGTTCAACGGCATGGAGGATTGGCACCCCAAACCCCCATGTTGTTCAAGGGTCAACTGTATTTGCCTCTAGGAATCATTATAACTCTCTGTATAGCTTTATGACAAAGATGTAGAACAGTTCAAAGAAATAGGTAGCTCTTTAGAAAAAAGGTAAATTATCAAGTTGATTCTCCCTCCGCCTCTAAAGTGTCTTGTTCCCACCAGGGTCAGCTCTTTTCTTCTCATTATTCCTAAGCTTTCTTAGAGATCCTCCCTACATTTCCTGCTTAATCATCTACCATCAGTTAATGATTATCAGATTTATATCTGTAGCTCTTTCTCTGGAATTTCCTAACTACATGCAAGACAGCTTCCTGGTTTAGCATCTCATGAGCAATTGCTTAAACCCAGAGTTAGCGCTTTACTTCCCTCTAAAAGCACTCTTCCTCTTAGACTCCCCACTTCAGTTACAGGCACTACCCCTCTCTAGCTGCACAAACGGGAAACAGTGCCTCTTTGCTCTTCCTGTGCCCAATTTTCTCAAAGCTCTGTCCTTTTTCCTTCTCTTCCCACTGTCTTTGATCTTTCTTCCTCACCGCTGTGGCCTCTCCCATCGCGGAGCACAAGCTCCGGACCGCAGGCTCAGCGGCCATGGCTCACGGGCCTAGCCGCTCTGCGGCACGTGGGATCTTCCCGGACCGGGGCACGAACCCGCGTCCCCTGCATCGGCAGGCGGACTCTCAACCACTGCGCCACCAGGGAAGCCCTCCATGGCATCTTAATACTAAAGAAGAAAGGGAATAAATGAACTGGATACTAAACTTGGGAAACTAGAAGAGGAAATAAAGGAAATTGCAGGGCTAAGAAGACCAAAGCCAGAATAAATGAATTAGAAACAGGGCAACAACGGAATGGATCAATAGACCCAAGAGCTGCTTCTTTAAAAAAGAATAAAATAGATGAATCTGATAAGGCTGACGTGTAAGTAGGGAGCAGATGCAACTGCACGTAATGAATGAGGGGGTATGTGTGCAACCGTAGCGGCTGTTAGAATTTAAGGAACAACGGTGCAGAAACCTCTGCTAATAGGTTAAAAATAAGAAGCAGTAGAGAAATATCCAGGAAGATGATGCAGAAGAAAAAGATGAGATTCTATAATGTGTTTTGAGACTATTTCTGCAGTAATCACAATGACATTACTTGTATGACCTGAACAAGGAAGAAAACAAGACTTTTCCTAATTTCATGGAAATCTGTAGCATTTAAATACAGCTGGTTGGGTTATTGTTTGAAAATAATTGAATCCATGGTGAGTTAAATATTTTTAGATTAAAGAACAAATTTAACCTCCTGTTCCAGACAACTCTAGTTACAACTAGAACAAACTAGTTTTGTATCACAGACCTTACCAAACCAGCAGAAAACACTGATGCCAGAATCTGATAAAGTTCGGGGGCAGAAAAGAAAGCTATTAACATAGTTCTAAAAATCCAAAGTAAAATATTAGTAAACTGAAGCCAGCAAACAAAAGAATAATCTGCCTTGATCAATTAGTGTATTCTAGAAGTACAAAAGATGGTTCAACTTTTCAAGGAATTAATCACCTTGATAGTTCAAAGGAGAGAAATCACGATTATCATAAAGAAATATCCAAAATCACTTGATAAATTTCAGCCAGCTTTCCTGATTTAAAATTTGGGGTAAAGCAAAGAATAGGAGAATTCTTCCTTTATATGGTAAAATGCATCGATCTCCACCCTTCCTTTATATGGTAAAATATATCAATCTCAAAATAGGCACATAGAGCAGCTTCCCACTGGATGTTTGTCAATGTTAAATTTAAAAGTATTACTGTCAAAAGTTGAGGAAATTCTGGGTCATCAAATGACATGTTAACCTCAGGACTAGGCAGGAGTGCCTTTCATCACGAGTATTATTGAGCACTTTGGGGAGGTTTTGTCCAGTAAAATAAGATGCTAAGTGAGTATAAATATTAAAAAGACCTTGATATAATTACGTGTAGATGGCACAGTTATCCAGTGTGTAAATGAAGACATTAATAGAGCTGTTAAAAGTTCAATAATGTGGACAGATAAAATATTCAGCTCTAGTCAGCTAAGAAGGCAAAAGATTGACAGTATGCTGCATCTCTGCCTGGGCCACTCTCCCGGTCCTGCCAGCCTCCCATGGACCTTCACCTGTGAAGTCCTTAACTTCGCTTAGATCTGCCTTCACTCTTTCATGGCAGGCAGCCAACCAACACCTCCATTGCTTTGCTGGAGGGTGGCCTTTTGCAAATTGCTTAGGCTGTCGGCCTCGTTTTCCTCTTCTTTAAAATGGGGATTGGGGGCTTCCCTGGTGGCGCAGTGGTTGAGAGTCCGCCTGCCGATGCAGCGGACAAGGGTTCGTGCCCTGGTCCGGGAGGATCCCACGTGCCGCGGAGCGGCTGGGCCCGTGAGCCATGGCCGCTGAGCCTGGCGCGTCCGGAGCCTGTGCTCCGCAACAAGAGAGGCTGTAACGGTGAGAGGCCCGCGTACCGCCAAAGAAGAAAAAAAAAAAAAAACGGGGGGGGGGATTGGGAGGGTATCTATACATGGTGGCTATATCGGTATTGGCTGGCGTTACTCAGTCCTCTGGAAGCTTTTCCTGAGCACACACACCTCTTCTCCCGATTATGCTCTAGGTCATGACTCTTAAACTGTTGCATTCTGACATTTTTTTATGTGGCTCTGATTACTGTCAGCTTCCCCACTGAGTGCTATATACAAGGACTGGGGTCATTTATGGTTTTGACGACCGTTGAGGCTAAGGCCGTGACTGGAACATAGTAGATGCTCAACAGATGGAACATAGTAGATGCTCAACCACCGATGAATCTGTGGTTATCAAGCAATTTTTTTTTTTAAGATCACAACAGACTTGAACGTGTACATCCTGTATAAGAATGATAAAGTTCCACATAGGTTAATAAAAGATTAAATTTTGTAAAGAAGTCAAGTGTTTCTCCCCTCATTAATCTACAATTTTAATGCAATTCTAATAAAAATCATACAGGGCTTTTTGTTTTGGAACCGTAATAAAATGACTGAAGTTTATCTGAAGGAAGAATGTTTATCCAAATAGCCAAGAAATTTTTTTTTTAAAAAAAGGTGATGAGGCTTTGCTTTTACATTAACCTGTATGCACTCATTGTAAGGCTATAGTAATTGAAACAATGATACTGAAGTCAGAATAAACATCATTATAAGGGATTAGAAAGTTTACAAAACAAAACAACAAAATGCAGGTTTATTGTAGAGAATTGAAATTTTATGTCTAAAGTGTTAAATTAAAATGATATATAATCTCACCAAGTTTAAATTTAAATAATGTAGAAGAAAATGTAATCATATGGTTAAGTGTTTACATTATATTGTTAAGTTAAAAGGGCAGCTTACAAAACAATGTAGCTCAGTTCTCACAACCTCGTGATAACAATAGTAGCAAACATTTTTTGAGCTCCTTCTTTGTGTCAGAAACTATACCACATGCTTTACTTATATTTCCTTATTTAAATCTCACAACCACCCCTGTGACGTAGATAATTTATCACTGACCCTGTTTTACAAATGAAGAAACTGAAGATGGAGGAGGCTAAGTCAGTGGCCAAGAGCTAGTAAGCAGTGGCAGAGAACAGGAATTCGTAAACCCAGCCACCCGACTTCAGAATTATCACTCCTAATTATACACACCAAAATTTTCATGGTGGTTCTCAACGCATGGTGGTATTCTAAGTGACTTTTATTTACATTCTGTGATTTTTCTGTATTTTCTACAACGATCGTGAATAACTACTATAATTTTTTAGAAATAAATGTCCATGTAGAGATTGAAGAGTCATCTGTCAGAGCTATTGCAGAAGGTAGATGTAAATCATCTCAAAGATTCCTTTAAAAAAAGGAGTCTAGAAACAGATCCCAGTGACTATAATGTGTTATAAAGGTGGCATTCAAATTGATAATTTCATAAGTGGTCCTGAGGTGAGAAAGTAGATAATTAGAAATTCTTCTCTAAATCTTAGGCCAGAATAGATGAGTTACAAATTAGCAAAGGATATAAGCAATTTACAAAAGAGATACAAATGGCCAATAAACCAAAAGTTTAATCTTACTAGTACTATTTTCAGATTGGAAAAGATGAAAAGAATGACACTACTTTGAGCAGAGGGAAATAGTGGTGTTATACACTGTGAATGGAAATGAAATTA
The DNA here is from genome assembly GCF_008692025.1 of Phocoena sinus. NCBI lineage: Eukaryota > Metazoa > Chordata > Mammalia > Artiodactyla > Phocoenidae > Phocoena > Phocoena sinus. The sequence continues at coordinate 3,068,722 of NC_045778.1, read as the reverse complement.
TTAAGCTTTGAGATGGAAATGGAGCAATATATATGGAAAGTCTTAAAATTGTTTACACCCTTTGCCTCAGCAATTACATATGTTATACTGTACTTTAATTGCCCAGTTGTGTAAATTTGCAAAAATATAGGTCAAGGATACTCATTGAAAGTGTCTGTATTAAGGAAAAAGAAAGGACATCCTAATTATCCAATGATAGGGGTATGGTTAAATTCCATGCAATGGAATACTGCGCAACCATTTAAAATTAAATAAATGTTTGGACTTCCCTGATGGCGCAGTGGTTAAGCATCCACCTGCCAATGCAGGGGACACGGGTTTGAGCCCTCTTCTGGGAAGATCCCACATGCCGCAAGCAATTAAGCCCATGCGCTACAGCTACTGAGCCTGTGCTCTAGAGCCCGCGAGCCACAACTACTGAGGCCACGTGCCGCAACTACTGAAGCCCGCGCGCCTAGGGCCCGTGCTCTGCAACAAGAGAAGCCACCGCAATGAGAAGCCCACGTGCCGCAAGGAAGAGAAGCCCCTGCTCGCCGCAACTAGAGAGAAAGCCCGCGCGCAGCAGCGAAGACCCAACGCAGCCAAAAATAAATATTTTTAATTAAAAAAAGTACACCTGAAACTAATATTATAAATCAACTATACTTCAATTACAATAAAAAATAAAATTATGTCGATGTTTATTTATTGAAACTAAAAAGAATTCCATAAAGTGGAGAGATTGTTAGAAGAGAATACAGCCATATCTGTGTAGTGCTTTGCACAGAGCTCAACGTGTGAGTTCTCAAATGGTACCTTTCTTGAAAGGTAGGGGAGACAGGTTATTGATGAACGTATATCCAACTGCCTATCAACAAGCATTACTGGTTCTTCATTCTTGTCAGACTAAAGCCTTTCTCTGGGTCCATGACTTCCTAGTCTGACCAGTCACCTTTTTTATTTTCCAGCACCGACTCCCTCCTCTAGCTAGGGTGGTCTGCTCACTGCCCCTTTGCATTTGCTTGCCTTTGTGTTTCTGTACACCACTCATTCCGCCTGGAGTATCCATTCCCTTTCTGCCCGCCATTCTGAACCCATCCATCCTTTAAACCCCGCTGTGCCTTGTGAGGCTTCACATTCCGGCTTCAGTCACTGCTCCCCACCAGGGCTCTTGGATCCGTCATGTCCTTCCTGTCGTTAGGATACACACATGTGAGAATTCAGATAAATTGGTTCACGTGGTTTCTTGAACATAATTTTGTGCTCTTTAATGACTGCTGCATTAGAGCATATTTTAAAAAATAAGTTGTTGAGGCAAAATTCACATAATGTTGGGCTTCCCTGGTGGCGCAGTGGTTGAGAGTCCGCCTGCCGATGCAGGGGACACAGGTTCGTGCCCCGGTCTGGGAAGATCCCACATGCCGCGGAGCCTGCGCGTCCGGAGCCTGTGCTCCGCAACGGGAGAGGCCACAGCAGTGAGAGGCCAGCGTACCGCAAAAAAAAAAAAAAAAAAAAAAAAAATCACATAATGTAAAATCAGCCATGTTCAAGTGAAGAGTTCAGTGGCATTGAGCACGTTGACCAGGTAGTGCGATTACCTCAAAACATTTCCATCACTCCAAAGTAAACTCCCTTGCCCGTCAGGCAGTTTCTCTCCATTCCCTCCTTCAACCGCCAAGGTGCATACTGCGTCTATGGATTTGCCTATTCTGGACACTTCATATAAACGGAATCATACAATATGTGACCTTTTGTGTCTAGTTTCTTTCACTTAGTTTTTGTTTTGGAGGTTCTTCCATGTTGTAATATGTATCAGTACTTCATTCGTTTTTTAAAAAATATTTATTTATTTTTGGCTGCGTTGGGTCTTAGTTGAGACACGTGGGATCTTTCGTTGTGGCACGTGGGTTTTCTCTCTCGAGTTGTGGCACGCAGGCTCCAGAGCGTGTGGGCTCTGTAGTTGCAGCACGGACTCTCTAGTTGTGCCACATGGGCTCAGTAGTTGCGGCGTGCGGCTTCGTTGCCCCGCGGCACGTGGGATCTTAGTTCCCCAACCAGCGCTCAAACGCGCGTCCCCTGCATTGGAAGGAAGATTCTCAACCACTGGACCACCAGGGAAGTCCCCACTTCATTCATTTTTAAGGCTGAATAATATTCCACTATATGTATATACCACAATTTGTTTATCTGTTTTCTGTTGATGGACATTTAGGCTTTTTCCACCTTTTGGTTATTGTAAATGGTGCTGCTATGAACATGTGCGTATGTGTGCTTGTCTGAGTCCCTGTATTCAGTTCTTTGGGGTACGTACCTAGGAGCGGAATAGCGGGACCAGGTGGTAATTCTATCTTTAACTTTTTGAGGAACCAGCCAACTCTACAGTGGCCACACAGTTTTACATCCCCATCAGCATTGCACAAGGGTTCAATTTCTCTGCCTCCTTGCCAGCACTTGTGATTTCCCGTTAAAAAAAAAAATTATAGCCATCCTAGTGGGTGTGAATTGGTACCTCCTTGTGGTTTGATTTGTATTCATTAGTTAATAATGATGTAGTGGCTGTTTGTATATCTTCGGAGAGTTGCCGGTTCAAGTCCTTTACTCGTTTTTAAAATGGGGTTGTCTTTTTCTTGTTGAATTTGAGGAGTTTTTAGATATTCTGGATACTAGATCCTTAGCACATACCTCTTAACATCAGGTTTTCCTGGCTTGACTTTGTTCCCCTCTTTGTGATTTTTTTTTTTAACCTCTGGGAAATGCTGCCACATCAGAGGTATCCCATGAAAGGATCTTAACAGCTATGTTCACTGTTGTGAGGACGAAATCACCGAGGCGTGTGTGAGATACTTGGAAACTATAAAATGTTACCCAGTTGTAGAGGTGGAAGACAGGATGCCCCTTTTAGTGTTTTTTACCCTTGTCCTTGCTTTGATTTTGTGGATTCTTCACACTGCAATTCATAGTTAAGCACCTAAGAGCCATACATCTAAGGTAAGGAGAATAACAAGGACTGTTTCCTTTTCAGAGTCATCCTTTTTGAACTTCCATGACTCCGACTGCGAACCCAAAGGACCACCACCCTGTGACTCTTTGCTTTCTCTCAACACTGAAAAGATTCTGGTATGCATCTTCTATGCCTTCTGTTTTTGTGACCTGAAACATGGTGATACTAGTTCCAAAAGGTGGAGATTGCGTCTGTTTATCAACTAGGAGTTGAGTCCAGTTGCATAAGGTAAAGATAGGTCATCTGGTGTTTAGTCACATTGAATTATTATGTCTTATGCGTTGGATGGTTGGTCATTCTGGACCTAGGACTCTTTACTTTCAAGTTCCAAGGAATAAAGGAGATCATGGCTGAACCTTACTTCTAGGAGCCTTACGGATTTGAAGGTAGCGTATATAATCTTATTTTTCCAGTCTTTGCCTGTGTATCTTTTATATCTATGTTTTTTAAATCAGTACCAGCTAAGCTGTACCAGAGACCTCTCCGTTCCAGGGACGAGCACCTGGCACCGTGCCACGTAACGTGCATCTACCTATCGTGCTAGCGTGTGTGCCCCTCTGGCCCGGCTGCCTCAACGTGCCAGGGTATTTTTGTTCACACTTAATTCTGTGAGGCTGCTCTTCTTTCAGTGCCCAAGGTTAACAGTTTTTCACCAGGCCTTTTCCTTCAACATCCACATAGATATTGTTGGCTTCCTTTGTTTAAAATTTCCCTTTAGGGATACTCTTTTCTTCTCCAGACAAAGCTCTTCTGCCTTTTCATGTAAGAACTACTCAGTATGGGTAAAAACCGCAAACTAGAGAATGATCAACTGATCTTACTTAACTCATCGCGTAGCCGTCAACGTGGTATATGGAAGAACTTTTGAATTAACCTTGTCCCAAACCAGAATGGGCTACTTTGTGAAGTAGTGAGTTGGCCATCACTGAAAACATTTAAATAGAAACTGGATCATCCCCACCTTGGAGGAGTGATTAGATTCTTAGAGTTATTAGGGACCTTCTTGCTGATAGTAATTCAAATATTACCTACTATTTGCCTTTCCAGTTTAAGATGGCACTAGCTAGTAACTTATGGGAGAAAGCTGATAAGTCTAGGCCTTTTGTTTTCCCTAGGTTGAAAATATGGGAGTTAAACTCTTCATTTATTCATTCATTTTCCAGATATTTATTTTGCACCTATTTTTGTCAAGCGTTGAGCTAAGCAAGTACTTAGCCAGGCAGTGGTGAGCCAGAGAGGCTTGGTCCCAGCACTTAGGGCTCTATAGCTACTAATCAAATAATTATACAAGTAAGCATAGACGTATAACTGTGCAAATCATATGAAGGAAAAACAAAGGGTCAACATAATCTCCCTTAAGTTAGGGGTATCAGGCAAGACAGCTTTCAGGAATTGAACCATGAGCAGGGACCGGAAATGTGGATTGGAGTTAGTCTACTAGCAATGTGGGGTTGTGGGTTTAAACTTCCTTGGTCATAGCTGCTCCACTCTGTCCACAGAAGATATCTATAGTTGCAGTATTAGACGTGGGGAAGATTCTTTTTGATCAGGAAATGAATTTGTCCCTACTATACTTTGCCTGCCCACTTCTGTTATAAATTTTATTTCTAATATAATACAAACCCTTTAAAATCAGATACGCTCTTCAGCATATTCTTATTGTTGCTTAGTAAATGATTTCTTCTTCTTATGGGATTTCATTTCTCTTCTCTTCCCATCTTTTTTGCACAGTCTTGGCAAATGGTTGCCAAGACCTTCGTTGAATACTGCATGAAATAATAAAAAGTTTTTGAAGTATTAAAAGCGTTGTTTATAGACCCCTTTCCTTGGCTCTAAGCAATTTATTAAGTAGAAAATGTTTTGCACTTATGTGTTTGTCTGTAAGCAGCTGGTAAAGAGGAAGGACTTATGTCTGGTCACACCTGGATGTATGTACAGTGCTGTGCTGTCCTCACGTGTTGTGGAATCTACCACTTCCTAAAGAAGCCGAATGAGGTTCCCATGTGTGGAAGCTCCCAGCTATAGAGCAAGGCAAGAAAGAGCTGACAGCGTTCCCCTCTAACCATCCAGGTTTTACTGGAAGAAATAAAGTATAAACATTCCCAAAGCGGTAGAATTTTCAGGTGTTTCATTTGGTTTGGGGTCCTGAATGGAATGAAGCAAGAACTCTGAGTCTCCCGAGATGGGATGCCCTTCTGACCTGTGTCTTTTAACTTGTGTTCTAAGTAGAGGTAGCTTATTCTTGACTTGTTTTACAGGCAAACCCAAAACCACTCTGTATCTGAACATCAATCTTGACTTTGTGTAGGGAATGTAGGTGGAAATACCTGTTACTCTGTTGAGTCAGTGAAGCCCAAGAGACTATGGCTAATGAGTACCCATCGTTAGCCAAAGAGCATATCCATCAGTCAGAAGAGTCACCTGTGTAGAATTATTTGGCTGTCATACATGCCTGTAGGCATCTGTACAATGGATTAACAAAAAGAGGAATTCAAATAATTGAGATGTCACTTGGTTCTGAGCGTAAAGTTTTGCCAAAAGCGACATCTTTAGTCTTGTATTATCTTAGCTTTTCCTGTCTCTGTGTATGTACAAGTTTTAATCATATCTTAGGTGAATCTGGTATGAAGCTATCATTTTAACGTGTACCCTGTAGGCTAAGCATATCACAACTTAGTGTCGGCAGTCAAATCTTCTGGCAGAGTGACAGCTGTTTGCATAATCAGACATGATTCGTCTCCAAAACACAATAGAGCCGTCATTTTGTATGTTGGACCATTGCTGCCTATAGAATCTTTCCAATTGCTAAGCTAACTTACTTAGTTTTTCCCTAGCTTCCGCTTTTGCTTTAGCTTTTCTGCCAAGTGTGCATATGCGTGTCTTCAGATGCACCAAGTAGTGTGGTTATGTTCATCGCCTGCTATGCGTTATTTAATAGCATGTCTTGTTTCTTGGTCAGGTTTGGCTGGTCCTATTATGGTGTCATCCCTGTACCACCTATAGCTTTTTTTTTTAAAAGATTTTTTTTTTTTGATGTGGACCATTTCTAAAGTCTTTATTGAATTTGTTACAATATTGCTTCTGTTTTATGTGTTTTTTTTGGTTTGTTGGCCACGAGGCATGTGGGATCTTAGCTCCACAACCAGGGATCGAACCTGGGCCCCCTGCATTGGAAGGCGAAGACTTAACCACTGGACCCCCCAGGGAAGTCCCAACAAACTGTAGCTCTTACTTCTGAACTATTTTTAAAGTTTAAAAGGCAATATTCTGGGGGACTTCCCTAGCGGTGCAGTGGTTAAGAATCCACCTGCCAATGCAGGGGCATGGGTTCGAGCCCTGGCCCGGGAAGATCCCACATGCCGCAGAGCAGCTAAGCCCATGCACTACAACTACTGAGCCTGTGAGCCACAACTACTGAGCCCGCGAGCCACAACTGCTGAAGCCCGCGCCCCTAGAGCACGTGCTCCGCAACAAGAGAAACCTCCGCAATGAGAAGCCCGAGCACTGCAGTGAAGAGTAGGCCCTGCTCGCCGCAACTAGAGAAAGCCTGCGCGCAGCAGCAAAGACTCAACGCAGTCAGAAATCAATAAATTTATTAAAAAAAAATTCTGTTATCAAGCCACTTTGGAGACCAAACACTAGAGTGTGATGTTTGTAACATGATCGATGTCATTGAGTAGTCTGTGGAGGGAGCTTTGAAACAGCCGGGAAGATTAATCCCCATGAAAGTAAAAAGATAGGTGTTCCTGGAAACCAAAAACCACTAGTGATAAGAAGAGGAAGCAAATCAGTTACAGCACAAATTGTGTCCCTGAAGTACATGATTGATATGACTTAATGTGAATATTTTCTCGCTTTCGTATAAATCGAATGTAGCTTTAATTCTTTTAAATACAGGTTTCATGGTAAGTTTCTCCTCATCTGCGATAAGCTAAAAATGTATGTTTGTTTTTTATTTCAGAGCCAGGCCAAGTCTATTGCCGAACAAAAGAGATTCCCATTTGCTACTGATAACGACAGCACAAATGAAGAGTTAGGTGAGACTTGACTCGGGGGCTGTTCCTGGGAGATTTGCCTAGAATTTATGATCAGATGCAGGTAGGCAGGATGGTGAGACAGAAAGAGCACAGAGCCTGGCTCTGCCGGCACGAGAGGTTTGATCTTGGGTAGGGAGGGCATTCAACCCTTGTGAGGGTCTCGGTACTATAAGTCATAAAATAAAAGGTCTGGATGGAATCCGTAAGGACTGTTCCACACCTCTGTTTCTATGGAGATTAATAATTATGGTAACGAGTTCTTATGAGCTACTAGCGTTCATTAGAAGGTTATTTGTGTGCTGTCATCAAATATGAACAACAGAGAAGTAAAAGCAGGAGAGAATCATACCTACTTCAGTCTTCTTTGTAATAAAATAGCTAGGTTTGAGTTAATTTTACTGTGGGGCCAATCAGTTATTGTTGGGTCTAAGCATGTGGGTGTAGAAAGTTGAGTTCATTCTAATCGGCAAACGGGTCACGCAGTTTGGCTTGTTCGAGGCACGTCTTAAAACGGTCTGGTTTCGCCAGTGTCTGATATGCTCTGGGTGTGTCTCCATCAGTGCCTGGTCAGCTCACACTTGAAAGAGTGGAAACAAAATTGAATAGAGGACTGAACACTGCAGCTGGACAGATTTCACATAAGTGCGTTCTCCCACATGTTGCCTGGTGGCCCAAAGCGCCTGTAGAAATTTTTTTCTGTCTGATTTACACATAACCATTTTATCCTTTCTTCTACCATATGCATTTTATATTAAGACTGAGCACTTCTTGTATTGGCTTCTTCCTTTGTTAGTGCAGATAATTGAGAGTTGACTATTTTGAAAGTATTAATCACTTTTTGTTTATATTCTTTGAGTGGGCTTGGAGAATTAATTATCCTTTAAGGCATCAGATTTGGTCTCTGTTGTAGTCCTTGGATTCTGTTGAGCCTTATATTCATTTATTAAATAATGAATTAAGAGTCTAACGTGTGCCAGGCCTGTCCTGTGCTCTAAGAATAATCGTAGTACACCCTGGGATAGGATAGGCCCTGAGCTGGCTTAGGAGCTTTTGAACCTCAGTATTTTTTTTCTTGGAAAAATGACCTCTGTCAACATACACATTGTGCGGAGATGTGGAATTGCTGGTTATTAGCAATTTCTGGGAGATTCCAGCTATCCTAGTTTTTTCTTTATGTCTTTGAACTCCCACAACCAAATTTAGATCCTAGTACGAACAGTTATTTATATTTGTCCAAGATTTAGGTTACTTTTTAATGCATACTTTTGGGTTTTTCTCAAAAAAATATTTACTTTTAGATGGAAATATTTGAGAGCTGCATTTGATTTTATTTGAGTGGAGTTCAGTAGGCTAGCCAAGGACGAAAATTTTCAACATGTTGCCAAGTATAACATCTATCCGCTAAAGCCGTATTTGTTTTTATGGGTCACTTATTCATTTGTTCATTCAACAGATATTTACTGATTATGGGAAGATAGATAGGAAATTCTGAAAATTTAGATCTGAAAGGAATCTAAGAAAATTTTCTACAGGCTTGTTAAGCAAGACTCAGAGAGTCATGAGAGCGACTGAGGTCCCTGTGGTGACACAGCCAGCGAGTGGCGGGGCCAGAATCTGAGCCCAGTTCTTGGCTTTCTAAAGTATCTTCCTACACTCAAAAATGCACAAGTTTATGTTTCAGCCCCTGTTCATCCAATCATCAAGGAATTCAAACGATTTTGCAGTCCAGCCCCGTGCACAGTAGTTTCAGTGCAGCCCAGAATTTTCTCAGAGATGGGTGGGTCCTGGAGCCAGGCAGCCTGTTTCCTTTGTCTCACTGCATGCTGTCTTTGGACAGTTTAAATGCTTCAGTTCCTTGTCTGCAAGTGGGGATGACAGTTGTACCTCCCTCACTGCGATTGAGGAGTAAATGGGTTATGATACATGCATATAATCAGGATTGTGCCTGGCACGTATTAAGGGTACTGTACATGTAACTATTATTGTTGTTGTTGTTTTTACTACTAATGCCGCTGACCCCCGCCGAAGAGGTCTCTGGTTATCTCATTGTCTGCTACAACTACCTGAATAGTATCCATTCCCATTATTCTGAATAGCGAGTTTGAGCTTAATTATCTTTTCAAAAAAATTAGGATGAAAACAGTCCTCTTCTCATGTTGATGAATGCCCCCAAAAGCTCTTGTATGTTTCTGAACTTTACTTTTCTCAGGTTAGTTATAAAGACACTCTAAATCTCTTTCTGCATTTAATGTTTTGACTACTTTTTAGTGTCAAGGAATTTAAACTCTGAATGACCTTAAAAGTTTTAGTTACCCATCTTCTTGAACACGTAATTATGTCCTTGAATTAGAGGGTTGCATAAAGTCTTTTTTGCAAAGAAATATGATCAAAATAGTATTATATTGAGTTAGGAATACAATTTTTCAGGGATATTTGGGACTTTAGGGAGTTAGGGCAAATATTATAGATAAAAATGTAATCTAGAATATTAAAATTTATTGGTTTTTTTGACAGGTGAAAACGTTTAGTCTAAGTTGTGCCATGTTTTAAGAGATATTCATGGCTCTAATTTCAAAATACCACTTACCTAAACAATTTGATTAAAAACTATCTGTGATCTTTAGAGTATATTTTGAGTAGTGTCTTGACTATATTTTGAATAGAAGAGCTAGAGAAAAGACTAGTGGCCTTTTGCAGTGCTGTGAATTATATCTACAGTTAAGCACCATATTAATATATATTAATTGGAGCCTCTGTTTTTGTTCTTACTAGGTAATTGGCAGTAAATTCAGCACCTGCAGGAATCGAGATATGTGATGCTATTGGGGTATTTCTTCTAACTTTCACAGTAAAGTCACATTGCCATGTTATATGGACATTATTCAGGCTTATTACTAGCTCTTTTGTATATATAGATAAGAAACATCGTAAAGATTATTTGGTATTTGAAAGTGAGTGATGGGCTTAGAAAAAGATAATTACTTCTTGTAGGCAGGTGTTTTATAGATGGCTTTAATAATTTAAATCTAGATGGAACTAGAAGACTGATTAGCAAGTGCTGAGTGGTAGGAGAATTCAATTACATCGTATTAACTTCTAGGTTTTCTTTAATTGCTTCCAGTCCTTGGAGCTGCCTTTTAAGATTTGGTAAAGAATTTAGTTACCGATTCCAGTCTGAGATCCTTTATTCGTTCCTTTAATGTTTCTGTATTTTTTCATAGCTATTGCATATGTGTTGATTGGCAGTGGTCTCTATGATGAAGCAATAAGACATTTTTCAACAATGCTTCAGGTAATTTTTCTTCTTAATTATATGATTGCAAGTTTATAGTCACGACAAAAATATGGACTTATGCATAGCTAAAGTGCTGCAATAAAACATGGATTTTAAGATTTTACAAGAAAGTAAAGGAAATCAGCCCTGACTGAGCACTTTCTTAGTGCAGGCCTTGTAACATGCTCTCATTTAATCTTTGCAGTATTACTTTATTTTAAAGGAGGAAAATGCGATCTAAGGAGATGAGGCAATTTGCTTGTAGTCTCCCCACCATCAGGTGGCAGAGGTGAGATTCAAACCGAGTTTCAAAAAGACAGACGTTAGCTTCAGTTCATATTCCTCTCTACCTTGATATCTCCCATGAGATGTGGACACTGGAAATTCTTAGAGCTACGGATGTTTACTCTCCATGCAGGAGTTGATCTGCACGCTTAAGTCCATTCGTGGATTTGTTTCTCACCTTAAAGTATAATTATGAGACTCTTCAGTGGAAGTATTGGGCCTCTATCGATTGATGGCTGTGTTAAAATCCGGTACAGACCAAGTGCTATCATACGCAAGTGTAAGAGTTGCATAGGAGACCTGCAATGCAGCCTGACATTGCTGGCTGTGTATCTCAGGTCATGATTTAACTGTACTCTGGTAGATGCCTGGCCATTATCCATTCTTTGTCCAGGAGGGTCAAGTAGAGTTAGAAATACCCAAGTTCTCATCTACTCTGCTGCTTACTAGCAAGTTATTTAACCACCTGGATTATGGGCATAATAATAACTACCCCCAAAAATATTCTCGTTCAGTTTGAATGAAATATCCTAAAAAGTACTTTACTAGGTGCCTGGCACATAGTAAGTGCTCAGTTAATTTCAGCTATTCAAAGGACCATTCTGGCATATTCATCTGTGCTAATACAGTAAGAGCCAATAGATAGTTTACAATCCAGCAGGCAGACTTAATTTTAAAGTATTATTTTTGAAATTTTTGCTCTGCTTTTGTTTTCTCTTTTTAAACATATGATTAATTATGTTGACAATTCTATCTTCACTCTCAAATAATCAATAAGACATTTTTATAGTTATTACTTTAAAGTGCTTAGATCCAAGCGGCTATGTGTTTGAGTGGTCAGAGGGAATAATATTCTTCAGTGGAGTTTAAAGTACGATGGGTAGATTATAAAGTTTTAAAAATCGCCTTTCTGTTTACCACTGCAGTATTCAAAAAGGTAAGAAAGCACTTTAACACCCTGGCTTGAAAGGGAGGTTTTGATACATTTATAGGAACAAATGTCAGTTAATTTACGGTAGCCAACAGAAGACAACAGTACAGGCTTGCAGACATATTAGCAATTTATTTAACTTTTTGAAAAATATTGTTATCCGTCTAGCTGAAGGCAATATAACAACGTTAAAGAAAAAACTTTAAGTAATGAAAAATTTCCTAATTCTGCCACTCTACCATTATTTCAGTTTATGACCTTTTCAAAGTATGCATTTGTTTTTTATAATCTGAACTTACGTACTATTTTGTATTACTTTTTTACTTAATTTTATAAATGTTTCTCAGTCTTTCTCTACAATCATAATTTTAGTGACTCCATGGTATCTCTGTTGTCCATTTATTATCGTAAGACATCTATTCCTTGCAGTTGCATTCAGAAAGTAGATCAGAATTTTTCTCTTTGTGCTATGAAAAGATATTAATATGTTGAAGTTTGATATAACATTTTCATCAATCTGCGTTGGGTTGCTTTCGACTGGTAAATTTTTCTTTGAGAATGTGTGGGTTATAAGGTTGGACTGGTGACTGGTGATTCAGGCTACGATGGGGCAGGAATAGAGGATGATGGAGCAGCAGAAAGTTCAAATGCTACGGGCCCGCAGAAGACGAGACTGCGTTGTCATTCATGACACGTCTTTACATGGGAATTCAATGCCTTTGGCTTTCCTGCCGGTGCTCTTCTTGGGGATGTCTCTCTTCCCCTTTGTTTCGGTGCTTCCCAGCCTTTTCTGCATTATAACACACGTGGAAAATCATGACACGCTGGAGTAAGCAGGAGCAAATTTAGAGACATCCAGATAGAGCCTGGTGAAAATCTGTCACATTTTCTTTACGTTATGTGACTATGCTAAATGCAAAATACAAAGATTTGACATTAAGTGCTAAAATTCTTTTTAAAAATTTTAATAAGAGACTTGATCCTGCTTTTCTGGACATAACTTTTCCATATTAGGCTTTATGTTTGAAACGGATGTACATAATTCCTGTTTAAGAGCTTTTCATGGATTTCTTCAAATCTTTGATAGCCAATCTCATCAAGAAACTGCACAACCACACGGTAGCAAGTGTCCAAAGATTAGTTATTGCTACTTCTCTAATTGACCAAAACTCCTTTTCTTACCATGAATCAGAATTTGCATAAATCAATCTCTTTATATTGTATTTTTAAAGTATGACCATTCTTTAAATCTAACTGCTCTTCCTTTTCTTTTATTGGCAAATGCAGCAATACTGGGTCTTGGCAGTAATGAAACTGATTTTTACCCCAGCAATACTTTTTCGTATCCAGTATTCAGAGTAGTGGTAAAGCATTTCTTCAAGCATGGAGGGATGCCAAGTTAGGACTCAACCTAGCATCACCAGAGGGTCATTTTTTGTCAGTATATGCTATCAGATGTTCACCTGTTCCTTGCAGGATCTTTCCACATGTGCGACAACTCTTTATTTATTTATTATTTAAAAAAATTTTTTTTGCGGTACGCGGGCCTCTCACTGTTGTGGCCTCTCCCGTTGCGGAGCACAGGCTCCGGACGCGCAGGCTCAGCGGCCATGACTCACGGGCCCAGCCGCTCCGCGGCATGTGGGATCCTCCCGGACCGGGGCACGAGCCCGTGTCCCCTGCATCGGCAGGCGGACCCTCAACCACTGAGCCACCAGGGAAGCCCAACTCTTTTATTTTTAAGCCAATAAACATCGTTTAACAAATCTTCAGTGATAACTGTTCACAGACAAGCTTTTCCAGTTTTTTTTAGCTTGTTATCTCCCGACAAAGTGTTTCTCTTGGACAGCCCGCGAACTCCAGGGTGAAGCGGGAGTGCATAGAATCGGACTTCATTCATAGAAAGCTGAAGACAGATGGGGCCATGGGGGCTAGGATTTTATTATAGTCACCATTTATATAGGATCATTTAATGTGAAATTTGAATCTATGCATGAGGGCCACTCATATTCCAGAGTGACCTTTTGATGTAAAGCTTTTATACTTTCTTGTGGTCTTAGCTCCAGCATCAGAGAACAAACTTAAGGGCTATTTCCATAATCTTTGTTGTGTCAAACTGTTCCTTTGAATATTTATCCAAGTATGGGTTGTTTGGCACGTCTATAAAGGAATACAGTGTTCCTTGAGCATCAAGGTTTCCAACTGAGCACAATTTCAAGACTTAATAGATCTGTCCGTCTTCATTGGAACCTCTTGATTTTAAAAGCGTATCAGTCAGTGTTGTCTCCACGTCAGTGTCCTTGTGTCACTTGCACATGTGTCAGCACCTCCATCATAGCGTTCTTGAAAGCGGGACCCTTTCCTGATGTCTGTGCTGCTTTGATGCTCATGCAGGGCTGGGTGACGTAAGTGCTGTGACAATGTTATGAGGCAGTTGGCCTTTGCTGTTAGTTGTGTGACCTTGAGCTCATCTGATTCTGATCTGATTCTGGTGGAATTGAATTCATGAAAGAACTTCGCATTAGCAGACAAAGTGTAAAGCATTCCTCTGCACGTGATCTTGTAACCGTCTTTTATGTACATATGTATGTGCGCCTGCCACTTACACAGAACTTAATCCTTGTTACGTTGCTGTGCAGTGACGTTTTTGACTTATTCGTTTGTCTTTGATCCAGTGACTTTCGAGTTTGAACAAAAAGCCAGCCTTGTGGTGGAAAAATTAATATTTGTAAATTTTAAAATCACTATGTAAATAATATAATGAAGGTGGTAAATTAGACTTTTGTGGGTTTAAAAAAATTGATTCTTTTGAGAATTGAGACATTTAAGTGGACATGATCCAGTAAGATAACAGTCTTATTATACCATGATTTTGCATTTGCATAAAGTGAGTGATATTGGATGATTGAAATATTAGTTTAATTTAATTCATTTAAAATTCTGAAAACTTTATAAAGTGTAAATATTATTAGACTTGTGTATTCAAAAATACTTTGAAATGATATTCTGAGCTCAATTAGTTTTTAGAAATAAACATTGTTTTTTATTTGAAACCATAATTCATTGTGACATTTCATAAAGAAAGAGTTTTGACTTGTTAACATCCAAAGCCAGTGATAAAGTAATAAAGTTGTATCAATCAAAAAAAGCAATAAAATCTACTATTTATATTTAGGAACCTGTAATACTAGGCTATATTGTGGTGTGGTAACAGCCACAATAATTATAGATCCTTCTACGCTGTCGAAAAGAAATTCTAAAAAGAACGTGTAAGTTGAATACTAGAGAAAACAAACGTGCATCTGTAACGTCTTTAGGTTTTCTCCATTCGACTGACTCTTCTTTTCAGAATTTTCTTGCAACCGCACAGAAGGATGTTTAGTTATTGCGGTAGTTATCATAGTCTAGTATTACGGGTTCCAAATCGACTGCCTGCTCTCCCCTGATCCCACCAGACCCTCCCCAGCCACAACTGAAAAAGAATTCCTACTCGTATCCTAGTGTCGCCAAGCTCAACGAATGGCACAGGGTTATGTGAGGCTACGTGTTCCACACACATGTGTGCCACTTACTTCATCACCAACTCTGTCTGTGTGCCTCCTAAGTATCTCCTTTGTCCATCTGCTACTCCCGGCTCTGTTCAAACCACGGCTGAGCCACTTCCATCTGCCAGATGACAGATGGGGCTCTCGGTTCCTGGCTTCTCTCCTCACACCCTCCACACACACTCACATGTACATACCATACAAACATGTACTTTAAACACACATATACTTTGCTGCTACTTTTAGGTTAGAGATAAAAATCCTTAATGAGGTCCCTACCTGCCTCTCCAACCTGAGCTTGGAGATGCCGTGTTCCCCGCGTCCCTCTGAGCCTTTGTACCGTCTGCCCCCGCTGCCTGGACCAGTCATTCTGGGATTCCCCCATCCTCTACAGATCTCAACCCAGGTATCTCTCCCGTAGGAAATCCTTCCTAACCTTGTTTAAGTCTTTATACGTTTTCTAAAAGCACCATTTATTACTCTAGCATTTACTGAAGGTGTAACTTTACATTTATGTCAGTGATTCTTTGCCTGTGCTCCAAGAAGGCAAGCATCTTTTTTGCCTTCTGTGTTGGTTCTCGCTTACTATGGTATTCATAGCACATGGGCCGGGACATGGCTCATAGCTGGCCCTGAGTAAATATTTGTTGAATGAATGGCTCACATCCATATGACATATAGTGGAACAGAGGAGAGGGGCGTATCTATTTTCCAGGGGCATCTGGAAGGCGTCAGAAGAGAGGGTTCAAGGATTGAAGGACTTTCTTGGGCACAGAGGCCGTGGGTGGGTGTTTCAGGCAGATGAGAGCATTTGCAAATGCACCGAGCTTGGGAGACCCTGTTGTATCTAGGGAACTATTAAGTAATGCCAATTTTTATTATTATTTTAAGATTTTTTTTTTTTGATGTGGGCCATTTTTTAAAAGTCTTCATTGAATTTGTTACAATACTGCTTCTGTTTGATGTTTTGGTTTTTTGGCCATGAGACATGTGGGATCTTAGCTCCCCGACCAGGTATGGAATCCACAGCCCCTGCATTGGAAGGCGAAGTCTTAACCACTGGACCACCAGGGAAGTCCCATTAAGCCAATTTTTTTTTTTTTTTTTTGCGATACGCGGGCCTCTCACTGTTGTGGCCTCTCCCGTTGCGGAGCACAGGCTCCGGACGCGCAGGCTCAGCGGCCATGGCTCACGAGCCCAGCCGCTCTGCGGCATGTGGGATCTTCCCGGACCGGGGCACAAACCCGTGTCCCCTGCATCAGCAGGCGGACTCTCAACCACTGCGCCACCAGGGAAGTCCCCATTAAGCCAAATTTTAATTAGAGTATGAATTGTGAGTGGGGCAGAGGAAGGAGGTGAACAGAGAGGCAGGAAAATGATCAGTACTTTTTGCAAAGGCATTTAGATGTTACCTCACTGTTTTTCAAATTACGAGGCGCTACCTTTTAGTGGGCCCTGAAATTAATTGGTGAGTCAAGACTAGCATTTTTTTAATGAAACATACCAGACGAGGAAGTACCAGATTACACTGTGTGTAGTGAGGCTCTTGATGCGACGTTAGTGACACTTGTTTCTGGTGTGTTTGTGTGTATGTTTATGTATACATGTATGAGTGTACTGGGTTACGGTGTAAAATGTATTTCCTACTGTGGATGAGAGTGGAAATGTTCCAATTTTGCTAGTGTAGGTGCTGGGGGGCAGTGAACAGTCTCAGTCAGGGGAGTGTCATGATCACCCTGAGACGGCTTAGTGTGGGCCTGGAGACTGGATGGGAAGAAACAGGAGCGTGCTTAAGGCCATTGCAGTAGCCAGGTGAGAGGGGAAGGCTGCAAACTGGACAGTGGCTGATAGATCAGCAGGTGAAAGCACCGGGATATCTTGAGTAGATATGTTGGCTGGGGACATGAGGACAACTCCCAGGGTGGCTGGAGTGGCCACTGGGTGTATGGAGATGTCCGTCACGCAAGTAGAATAACTCGTTATTTAAATGCACTTTTTTCTAACTAACCTCCTGTCATCTGGTATAAAATTTTCCTCAGTTGAGGAGAAAAACTTCTCTGAAAGTGGGGCTTCCTCTCCCTGGAGGCCTGTCATCAGCAGGCATGAGCTGCATGGGCTCACCAGCCCCACCCAGCCTGGCCGAGGTGCTGCTCTGTTGACTGTTCTGTCTTCTGGCAGGTGCCATTGCTAGGGAAAAACGTGAAGACCGTCTGACTTTGATTCCTCAGTGGAGAACTCTTTTTTTCCTGCTTCTCCTCACCCTCTGTACCTGTATCCCTCTCTCAAACTACTTGCTCTGCCTTTCTTTAAGCCAGGAGGAATATTTATGTGTTTATTTATTAGTTTTTAATTTTTATTTTTGGCTGCGTTGGGTCTTCGTTGCTGCGCGTGGGCTTTCCCTAGTTGCAGCGAGCTGGGGCTACTCTTCATTGCGGTGCGTGGGCTTCTCAGTGCGGTGGCTTCTCTTGTTGCAGAGCGCGGGCTCTAGGAGCGCAGGTTTCAGTAGTTGCAGCACGCGGGCTCAGTAGTTGCAGCACATGGGCTCTAGAGCTCAGGTTCGGTAGTTGTGGTGCACGGGATTATTTGCTCTGCGGCACGTGGGATCTCCCCGGACCAGGGCTCGAACCTGTGTCCCCTGCATTAGCAGGCGGATTCTTAACCACTGCACCACCAGGGAAGTCTCCAGAGGAATATTTAAATGTTTAGTGTTATCTCTGGGTGACAGGATTGTAGGATGCCTTTTACCTTATTTTTTGAGCTTTTCTTCATCTCCTAAATTTTCTATAATTTATAATAAATTTTCTCTTTATTTATTTAAATACGATATTTTCAGTTGACAGTAGTTTTCTGTTATTTTCTGTAATATGTCTTACTTAACACTTTTTTTTTCTGATTATAACTGTATGTGTGTTTGTTTTCAACAATTGAAAGGAATGCACCAGCGTATTATGCAGAATAGGAAGATACCTAGTAATCCCACTCTCTAGAGAAAACTACTGTTAGAGCTTTCTTTCTATGCACCTACTGGCCCACATAATCCTATATAAGTATTATTTATAAGAAGTGACTACCGTTCCTCTCTCGTTCTGTAACTCATACTTTTTCCCATTTAGCAAATAGCAGGGACAACCTTTCATGTCGGTTACACGTACGTTATGAACCAGAGATCCAAAACTCTCTGGGAGCCAGAGAAACACATTAAATGAGCAAAGTGAATTGATGTAGTGTAGAGACCACGGGTGGGCTCATGGGAAGCTGGTGAGTACACACCCTTCATCGAAATAGGCAGCCGGTGCCTGTGTTTTTGTCACGTTCTCACATTCCCATGCCCGAATGTGGGTCTGTCATTGTTGGATTTTTTTATTTTCCAAGAGAAGCTAGAAATCTGTAATTATTTACTTGACTTTTTCCAATTCTCCATATACCCTGAGGCCCATCTGCGGGCTGGGCTGTAGGCAGCGATGCACCCACTTGCTACCTGAGGTGACGTACCTGATTCTGTTTATAGTAGCCTTTTTTTGTTTTTCAGCGCATAGCATCTTATCCTTTATTTTTTCGCACTTTCTCATCATTGAAGTTGATGTGTCTTTTTCGGCAATACCCGCAGACACCCGATCTCAGATTTGAAACTGATAATAGATTAGCCTCTAAAATAGCTCATTTGCTGTAGCCCTGTCAGGTTCTTCCTTCAGGATCTTATAGCCAGAGGCTGTGTACTCTTCTTTCTTAAATATGCAGGGAAGCATTCAGAGAAGAGGCTAAGAATTGCACAGGTTAGATGCAGACGGGAGTTCACGCCACTGCCCCACGTGTAGGGACTTGATGGCAGGGGCAGCAGACGCCCTGGTCCTTGGGACTGAGAGGCGTTGCATCCAGTCCACATGGGAGCAGGTTGCAGAAAGGGTCTGGTTCTCACTCTGACCCCTTAGAATAAAGGACTGTATTAATCCCCAACAGTCTGTGGAGTCGACTCACCTCTTGTTCCTTGTTGTGCTGGCTCCGACGGGTTCTCTCCTTTTCAGATGATTTCATGACTACCTGAAAGCAGACCAACTAGGAGGGGGTGTCACCCAGGCCCTTTACTCCTGTATCTGCTTCTCCGAACCTCCGTTTTCTCTCTGAGCTGTGTTTGCTGGTGGCCCAGCATAGAGTTGCTGAGAGGATTGCATTTTAAGTAAGACGACTGTGCGAAAGAAACGAGCACAGCGCTCAGTAATGTTGGTTTTCTCTATTTTTAAGTGTTTTTTTTTTTTTTGATGTAAAACTCTTATTCATGTCTCATTCAAATGAGCTTTAGAAATACAGACTTTTGTGGTTGGGGACTGTGTATTGACTGACATGAGTAGTGGCAGCATAATGTAGAGCTGTCATTTGTGGCATTAACGTGCTGTAAGCAGAAACTGATTTGTTTTGTTTTGTTTTGTTTATGGTTTTTGACGTGTTTCTGTTTTGGTCTGAATAGGAGGAACCTGATCTGGTTAGTGCAATTTATGGCCGAGGGATAGCCTATGGAAAGAAGGGATTACATGTGAGTATGGAATAGTTATGCCTGCCATAGTGTCTACGTGATCAGACTCGGACCAGGGTTCCCGTAGAGCCCCTCACCACTCCCCGGGCTCTGAGGGAGCACGCAGTGGTGTCATTCCAGTTCACAGATGAGACCATGGCCGTAGGGGACTTCTCCAAGATCAAGTGGCTGGGATGTGGGGGGATGGGAGTTTCTGCCCAGGTCTTCTGAGGTTACTTTCTATTCCAAAAGGACAGCCTTTGGCAGCCTAAACTTAATTTCATGATGAGCTGGACATAAGCCTAGAAAAACACGAGACCTTGACTGGATTCCTGAGAAACACTCATTGCTGTAAAAGAGAGACGGGGCATCAGTAGTGTAGCAGGACTTAGAATCTGAGTTCCTTCCACAATTTTTAAAGGTTGAATAAAAGAACAAAGGTTTTTTTGTAAAATTTATTTTTAATTTGTTACCATACATTATACTTTCCCAGATAGATATGTCTCTGGAGCCTTATTCCCCTTATTTCTCTGAGGAATGCAGGAGAAAGGTTATAATAAGTATTGGATGGCCAGAAAGTTCGTCCAGGTTTTTCCATAAGATGTTCATATTTATTTCTAAATAAGTAGTTATGTCATTACTAAATTACTGGACTTTTCAGAAAATCTATTGAAGCTGGTTTTGAATAACAGTATGTCTCGTGATGTTACGGAAAAACCCGGATGAACTTTTTGGTCAACCCAATATATTTTGGTCAAAAAAGGCACTATGGTATAAAAATGAAGACTTTTCCTGAGAGTATATAGTAAATAATGAAATGGTCTAAGATCAGATGTCCAAATGTTCAGTCTTGAACATTCTACGTAAACTTTTTCTATTAATTTCTTTTAAAGATATTCAAATGAAATTATGTCTTGAGGGAGAAGTGTCACTTTTGTATCTTTGCCAATTAAAAAAAACTGTCCTAATTGCCTGCCAGCCCACTGGAGAAATCTTGTATAATATTTGTATATTTCTGAGACTTGAGAAGGAAGACTGAGCAGGAACTCAGATTTGGGAATGAAGATGTTTAGGAAGGAAACAATGTTACATTCAGAGCATCAATAAATAGCCCTAGTTAGGTTCAGGGCATCAGTAAATGACCTAAGTTCCCCTAGTAAAGGTCAGCGATAAAGTAATTTGTAAATTTTAAAGAGAACAGGTTTACCTGGACTTCTCCAGGTGTAGGTGTGTAGGCCTAGGGGTTTTGATTGACACTGACACGGCTCCTCTCTGTTCCCTCATTGCCACTGGTCAGCATCGTTTTGCACACTGGTGTCCGTATATGCTCATCCCTTGAAATTTGTTGATGTGGTGTTTCAATAGGTTAAACTGAGAAAATGTCTTGCCCTCTGTGGAACTTGGGATAGGTAGCCAGGTCCCATGTGCTGTTGATGGGTAGGTAGACTTGAGTGAGTTAAGTAATTGTAATAGAGCTTATTTAACTTGGCCGATCTCTTATTTAGAAGCTAAGTTCATATTTATTTCTAAATAAGTAGTTATGTCATTGCTAAATTATTAGTTTTTTCAGAAAATCTATTCAAGCTGGTTTTGAGGAACAGTGTATCTCATACTAAGCTAATGCCTTTTCAAGGACATTAAGAATGCTGAGCTTTCTCTGTTCGAACTGAGCCGAGTAATTACCTTGGAACCAGATCGTCCAGAGGTATTTGAGCAGCGAGCAGAAGTGAGTGTGGCTTTCTTTTTCCCTCTGTTGTTATTGGATTAGTCGAATCTCAGATTTTTTTCCTATTATTACATTACTGAGAAATTTTAAAACTCCCGTATACCTATTGTGTTTTCCTCCATACATACATAACGCCTTTAAACACAGTTGAAATTACTAGAAAACTATGGGCCGAGTGATACTCGTGATTTAACATATAACAGTAACATTTAGTATTAAGGTGTACAGTTTTGATGTGTACTACCACTGTCAATGTTTGTTGAAAACTATGTCCCCGTGTTTATTGTATACATGACTTACTTCAGCAAAACAATATGACAGTATGGTCAAATGAGATTTATAGCCTTTGGAAGCATGTGTGCGTGCGTGTGCGTGTGCGTGTGCGTGTGTGTGTGCGTGCGTGTGCGCGCACACTTGCATGTAATTTTTATGAGATATACCTATCTACATAGACATGTAGATCAGGTAAGGGTGACCATAACTGGAACTTGGGACTCACGGTGGAGACAGAGAGGCAACACGTGGTGACAGTTCCAGGTAACGTGTGTGACAGTGGACGCCGGGAGAGGGGCTGCTTGGTCAGGAGCAGAGAAGCATGGTCTGCTGGAGCCCTGGGACAGATCGGCAAGGGGAGAGGTGTGGGCGGTGTTTGCAGAGGCCTCACCGAAGAGGTGATGCTGGAGCTGGTCAGAAACCATGTCCTGGGGAGCAAGGTAGAGAAGGGCGTTCAGGCCAGAGAAAGGAATGTGTGCAAAGGCACCCCTTTTAAATGAAATGGGTCCATTTTACCATTTTCATAAAACAATAGTCAACCATCCAGGTTTCATGTTGTATTTATTTTACTGCACATTTAACCATGTGAAATGCTTTAGAATTTATGTTAATGTTTTCAATCTGAGTAAAACGTAACTTTTAATTTTCTGATCTGGTGGGATTTCATAGTTGGACTAAAGGGACGAATGACTTTTTCCCCCTCTCCTGGGGGAGAAAACTTAGCAAGCAAAGGGCACACTAAGTGTTTCAGTAATTTTCAAACTGCATTTGTGATGTTCTCAGAATTGTAGTGTCTGAAGTTACAGTTCGGTTTCTTAAGATGAGTTTTTTGTTTTATTGGGGATTTGGCTTTCTGAAGGAAATTCCTTCTCAATTAATGAAAGAATTCGTTTTCTCATGGCACTTTTGGATTGTAACCCTGAGGGTTAAGTGACCGTAATCTGTTCGCTGCTGCACGAGAGTCCTGTTGGTTTTTAGGGCGAGCGTTCGGTGGTTCACTTGGTGACCTTCTGCTCCAGGGACTGGGTACTGTGCTTTTCCCCGCCATTACACTGATGCTGTGCTAAAATGTTATGAATTTAATTAAGCACACTTAGAAAGAAGACTGATTTAGCAGCTTTAAAAAATTTGTATATCTAATAAAAAGCTAATTGTGTACCCCAAATGATGTTAGTAATCAGAAAAGTGATTTCCAATGATCTTAAAAATATATAGTAATATCCCCCTCTTCTGGCATCACCAGGCAGTAATGTCATGACATAGTGATTCTTCCAGCTAAATTACAGGATACCATTTATATACGTCAGGAATTATTTTATGAGAAAGCTTTTACTTTTATACTTTCTGAAATAGTCTATATGTAGTGAACATAATTTAACCTTTTTTAGTTACTCTGGTCCTTATTATGCGTATTGATTGTTGTGCTGGGGTGTGATAGTTCACTTATGTCTCTAGGGGTTAATATACTGGGTTGGGATGTTTTTCCTTTGAAAATATAACCCTAGACCCCTATGCTTCTTGAACTCTAAGGGCATATTTTCCATTGCTTTCCTCTCTCTGAGCTTTCTTGCCCCTGGTCATGTGCCTGCCTGAATCTTCCCTCTCTTGCTGCTTTTAAGTTGCTGCAGAGGAGGAAACCAGTTAGTAAAACTTGATGGAAATGACCTATTATAAGAACAAAATTAACCCTAATTTAAGGACATCTGTTCCGGATGAATTGCTTGAGCTTGATTGCATGAATACTGATACCCATTTTGGGTTTTCGTATGTCATTTGGGTGAACTTCTGCATTCTGAGCTGTCTTCTGTATTGTCATTGTTGCCTGAACACCACCGATGGCTCCATCAAAAGAGCATTCAGAACAGGCCTGCAGATGTTGCTTCACGGCCCTGCAGATCATGACTGCTGAGTTGAGAGTTGTTCACAGAAGAGGGCTTACAAAACACCTGGAATCCTAGAAATTGCCATTCAGCACTTAATACTACAGACGGCATAGCTAGACGCCACGGAGGACTCCAATCCGTGTTGAACAATTCCTCTATTTTAATGGTTCAAAGTTATCTTTCAGATTAATTTGACATGCCAAATTTTGTTTTGAAAGGTAAATGATAGGTTGGGGAACAAATGGTCACACTTCAAGAAAAGCAACATCTGCTTTGACCTAGAACATGAAACAATGACAAGGCAATTGCCATGGTCATAGTTCATCCGCATCCCCTTGGCTGGACAAGATCGGCAGCCCCTCAGCTGTTGACTTTGAACCTCACTGCATAGTACGTGGCGTCAAGGGTTCTAGACGGCTGAGAGGGTCACGTTGCGAATGTGGGGTGGTGAAGCGGAATTGAAAAGTCAGAAACATTGACGGTTGTAGGGGCGATCGTTGGGACTTTTCTCCCCTAATTACATTTTTGGGTTTATAGATTCTGTCCCCTCTGGGACGAATTAATGAAGCAGTGAATGATCTCACTAAAGCTATTCAACTTCAGCCCTCAGCACGGCTGTACAGACACCGCGGGACCCTGTACTTCATATCAGAGGTGAATTGTTCTTGCCTTAAAACATGCCCTTTCAAAAAAACAAAAAAACAAAACACATGCCCTTTCATGCTGATATAGATTTCGCCTTTCCTTCTACTTCAGAAAGCTGATATTGGATAGATTTGGGTTTGGGGCTGTATTATAATAGCTCGTGATACAAGACAGTTATGAAAGCATTTTCTTTAGCTGAGGTCGAACCCAGTGGAGAAATATTAAGTACCAGGAACACATTTTCTTGCTTGAACTGTCAGCAGTAACTAATTCTGGGCCGGGGGAGAAAAGAAAGAGTGAGAAACAGAAGAAGAGAAATTCGGTTTACAGATTATACCTTAACTGTGCTTGCAGATGTCAGCATAGAGAAGCAGGTATGCATGTTGTCAACTTAGAGGTACAATTTGAATTTCTTTGGGTATCCCAACCCGAAAACCATAACCTGAACTAATGCGGCTTCCCAGACTGTAGCTTCTCAATCTAGCAAGATTATCTTTTATCATCAGAGTGGTATTTATGACTGCCATAGCTATTTTTGTGGGCTTGCAGTCATTTTAATAACAATTTTCTGTGGCAAAAGAAAGTAGATTTAAAAAATCTCAACGTAACACATTTTAAGGTTGATCTATGTCCTAATTATTTTAGAATTCAGTATAATAAAATGCTAGTACCAGAAAATAATTTGTAAAATTTCTGTAACAGATTATGACTTTAATGGAATTTAAAATAATATTCTTTTTTGCGGCTGAGACAGTTTGCTTAAATTAAACCTTTGTGAGTTTCTCCTGTCAATTGAAATCGACTCTTTCAACAAACAGTGTAAGCATTCTTCTAACATTCGTGGTCATGAAATGTTTCCTTTAAAGCCAGAAAGGGCACAAACTAAATTGGGATTTCTTTTCCTCTGTCAGTCGAAAGTAGGACATGTCCAAATATCGAACGAATACTACTTTATTTATTTATTTTTTCATTCTCCTTTTTGTAGGACTATGCAACAGCCCACGAAGACTTTCAGCAGTCCTTAGAACTGAACAAAAACCAGCCCATAGCTATGCTATACAAAGGTTTAACTTTCTTTCACAGAGGACTTTTGAAGGTGAAAGTGCTGTGCAATACGTGTACCTACAGCGATCCTGCTTCTCCTTTGCGGTGAACTGAGCGGGGTTAAGTCTGGCAGGTTTTAAAATGACGTCTCAAGTGTCTCATTGGTTTATTTTAGAAAGTCGTTTGCATTGAGATATTTATTGAGCGCCTACTATCTGATAGGTACTTGGAGGAAGGTGCAGAAGGGGAGAGGGCGAAAGGTTATAAGGGAGAAATAATGCTTTACACTTGGGACGAATACAGTTTCCAAAGGCTTTCCCCACAGATAACTTATCATAGGGTGAACACACGGAAGAAAGCAGTAGAAGCAGAGTGCTTTGGAAGCAGAGGTGAGAAAGATTCATTTGAACTCGGGAGTTAGGGAAGGTCCAGAGAGCACGTGGACTTCGTCCTGACCTGGAAGGCAGAGCAGGGCTGGGAAGGAGAAGGGCTCTGAGGGCGAGAGGAAGGTGTGAGTGATGACGTGGGGGGCGGGGCCATGGTCAGGCCCTTGAGCAAATAGGCAGGCTGAGTGTGAAGGGCTGCAGCACGGGGAGGGGCCCTGAAAGGTCTCGGGTGCCGACTTGAGTTGCTAGGCCCAGAGGGGCTGTGAAGTCTAGATCTGGGGGGACATACAGAGTTGAGACCCAATCTGTATTGAGGAAGTGGTTGCTGATGCAGCGGTGGCCGAGGAGGGTAGGGACAGGGGGACTGCTGAGGGGGTCACTGGCCACGTTCAGGTCAGGGGCGGCCAGACTGCCTCGGGTCCTCTGGGGGCTGCAGGAGCGGTCCCAGCACTGTCCCTTGAAGGCTGCTGTGGGAAGAAGGAGGCGAGGGACAGAGGAGAGGCTCTGTGTCAGCTGAGTGGGGCAGGGACGTCACTGCCAGCCTGCCTGCCCCTCCTCCTGCCCGGGACTCTCCGTTCTCCGAGCCTGTCTGGGGAGCCTGTCCTACAGCAGCTTCTTTTCGGCCGGGGTGAGGGGCAGAAACACGGCTGAGAGTAGAGCTCTGGCTCTCACCCAAGGCCTGACACTCCAAACTGCCCGACTGAAGACAGCCGGCCTGAGAGTCACAGACGGTCTGCCTGCCCGCCTAGGTGAAGGCACTCATTCTGACCAGGAGGTGGAGGATTCAGAGTAGGCCGCACTTGGAAAGTGGGAAGAGCTTCAACAACCTGTGGCAGAGAAGGGTACTCTGGCAGAGAGAGCATGCGTGTTATTATTAAAAATAGTTCTGAGGATCTGACACACACATAAACACACACACTGGGAGGGTGGGGAGAGGGTTTACCTCTAAAAAGGCCACAAGTTGTAAGTCCTCCGTGTTACAGACAGTGCCTGTCACATAGTAGGTGCTCAGTAAGAATCAGTGGGGTAAATGCATGTCAAGGGCAGAGAGCTGAATTGGAGTTGGAAGGCCTTGCTCTGAGCTCTCGCTCTGAATCTTATTAACTGCGCTGCTGACGCCGCTGCTTGAACTCTTTGAGCCCGTCTCTCCACATTTATCAGGCAGAGATGATGCTACTGTCTGCCTCTGGAAGTGAGAGTGAGGCTTCCATAACACAACACGTGTGAAAAGCCCTTTATAAACTGTAAACCTGAATCAGGTATTGATTATGATACAGATTATTTTACACGTGAGAATGTAATTTCATCGAAGTTTTGTGGATTCTAAAAAATAACTCCCGTCCGTTAAAAACCAAACGAGAAGGAATTTTGCAAATCTTACTTCATACACCTCATCTCCGTTTTGCAAATATGTGGAGGTGGTCCTAACAGGGACCCTTTCCGTCCCCCTTTGAGGATTCGGACAGGCAGTGCAGGCTTTGAGTTATTTAACATGTGCTTTGAGCAGCTGCCAGGTGACGTCTTCCAGTTTATTTTGTCTCTGCCGTCTGTCTTCTCGTCTTCTCTCAGTCCCCTTCAGTTAAAAAATTGAGAATCGCAATGCTGTGTTCAGAGTCTCTCCCTTGAGTATCAATGACATGGAGGAGAAAGAGATCTGAAATAGAAAAAAAAAAAAAAAAAGGCCAATTATTAGTACTAAGAGGGTCCAGATAATTTTTAAAGTAAACAAATGCAAACAGTTGATTTCACTTTTAACTGTAAAGCCACGTTTAGGAACGTGGGCAGGGCCCTTTGTGTTATTTCGAAATGAGAATTTTTCAGCAAAGAGCCATAACAGAGACACTAAGTAGAAAATAGACATGGACCAAAATTCAGTTTGGTTTATTCCAAACCTCCCGGATGAAGACCTAGAAACAGTGCTTTCATTCTCTGAGTGTTGGCAGCCCCTCAGTGAACCAGTCTCACCAAGCGGTTTGGTCTTCCCTCCTTTTCACCGTGCCCACCGACACAGCAGCAACGTGTGTAATAGATGGGGACTTTTTCTTTGCATTTTATAGATCTGCCGTCCGAGGAGGTCAGGGTGTTTCCGTAGCGTCTCACTCATCCCAGAAGCATCCCCGTGAAGTATAGAAGGAGCAGAGGGTGTCCCAGTTACAGAGATTGGAAAACTGAGTCAGTGGTGAAATGCCTTAATTAAATTAATGAACTTAGTTCAGATATCTCTCTTTCTCTCGTTAACTGTAGAGACGAAGTATTAAATGGACCAATGAGTTTGAGCTATCTCTGTACCCTAAAGGTGGTCTCTCCAGGTCAACAGCAGTTTAGAAACAGAGCGGGTGATGGCTTATTTACTTTATGATATAATACATTAGAAATATATTAGGATATATTACATGACAAGTTTCACAATTGCCCGATTCAGAAGATATATCAGACATTTTGGAAATTCCTAGGGAATAAAACAGCAAGAACTTTTCTACTGAATTCTACCCATGTTGTAAGGATATTTCAAAAATTGTATATTATAAGCCTTTACTTTGAGAGTTACCTGCGTTTGTTCTGTTCAGTTATACCGAACAGCCCCAGGGCGATGGCTGCCCTTTAGCTAGTAAAGAAGATGGTGACTTAAGTGGTGATGATTGCATTCACGATGCCAACAAATTCAGAGCCAGTTCATGTGCTTAGAGGTTGATTCAACAAACGTAGTTTCTTTGTTCCCAATGGCTCAAAATCTTGATTCTGCTATGTCCCCTCTTTGGCAGAATGAGGTAGAGAGCTGTGCAGTGATTAGACAGGAACCCCGAAACCAAAGACTTAAAAGCTGAAGAGAAATCAGACTTTGAAGAACTGTGGCGTCCAAGCATGCAGTAAGTGCGGTGGGCAGCAGCCGCCTCCCGGGCATCTCCACTAGACGTCCACAAACACCCCAGACATCACACGTCCCAGTGGACTCACGACCTCCCCGTACTTCCTAACATTCCTTAACGCCTCCCTCCACCCGGGCTCTCAGCCTAGACTCTCCCTGCCCTCTCTTCTCCCTCATCCCTCCCTCGTACCCAGACAGCCACCAGATTTTCTCTTCGTTTGCCTTTAAAACTCTCTCCCGAATTTGACCCTTCTTTCCCTCTCCTCAGAGGCACTGTCTCGATCTGAGCTTGCATTATCTCTTGCCTGTTCCATCACAGCCGCCTCCCATCTGGGCCCCATCCTCTCCCCTCTCCAGCGTGTCTTCTCCTTTTTTACCAGCATTTTTCATGTTTACAAGGAGTAAATTTTGTGAGGTCCCACACCTCCTCAGAGCCCCCAGTCCTCGTTGCTTCCTTCCTACTGGCCCCGGCTTTCCCTCTTCCCCACTCCCCCCGACCCCATGCCCCCTGCACTCCTGCGCCTCCGGCTTTCCCAGCGTCGGTGAGCGCTCTGTGCCGCTGTGCGGTGCCCCCTGCCCCGTCCAAGATGCCCTTTTGCTTTACCAAACTCCTCGTTCTTTAAGACCCAGCTCAGTTGTCAGCGCCTCTGTACAGCCTCTTCTGGTCTCCCAGGCTCAGTTTAGTGGTTTCTTTCTCTTTATTCCCAGAGCCTCTTCCTCACATCTCTGCTGTAGCTCTTAGTTTGTACTCTAATAAACTGGTTACCTACTTGGCTTTCTAATGACACTGTGAGTTCTCAGAGTACAGAGGTAATGACTCACCCATCTTCGTGTCCCCTTACCTCCTGCTATCCCTGGCACATAGTAGGCACTCAATACATGTTTGTCGAATTAAAAGTACAGTTGTACAAATCCTAAAAGATCGAGATTATGTCACGGCAGGAAGCCCGATGAAGAATGCCCTTTTACGTTTCTTTGGTGTTAAAATTTATCCGTTCTCATCTTTCACCCAAACAGTAGCTATTCGGTGGCATTCCTTCATGAGGCAATTTTGTCCTCAGTATTGCCTTTGAAGAGTTTCAAAGCCAGCCTCTCTTGCCCTGCTGGCCCCTTCTGAGAAAATCAAGGAGCGGGGGCTGAATGACTTTCTGAAAAGAATCAAGATTGTATAGCTTTTGCAAAACTATTTTGTGTGCCTACCGGGGCATTAAATATTTATTGAGTGCCTACCATGGGCAAGGCATTTGATATCTTTAGTGGTTTTCTGCTCTGAATTCTCTAATCAGGTTGAAACGATCTATTCCAGAAGTTTTAAAGTCAAGTGTCTCTCAATTAAAGCTCTTAGAGGCTGTGAGCCTTTATAGCCGTTAAGTCAGATATGTCTTTTCCTTGGGAAATGTCTTCGTAATTTTTTTTTAATCACAATAAATAGAGTCATAATGAAAAGTACGTTCAATCCCAGTGTAAGCCTAGGATGTTTATTCTGAAACATTTCATCACCAATTTTTATTTTAATCACCAATTTCCCCAGGGAGTCCCCCTGCGGCCAAGTGCACTGTGGTTCCGAGGGCTCCCCTGAAAGCATAGTGTGTGCAGCTCTGGGCCCTTAGTGCCGCCTTGAGCTGTGCTGGCAGGAGTCATGCCCACCTGCCCCCAACTTGAAGGTTTCTCCTGAATTTTACGGTTTCTTTTTTCCTCGTAGATCATGGGAGTCCTTCAGGTAGCTATCCTGGGAGCCTTTCTTCTTGTTCTATAAATAATTTCACATTGGGCTTGCTTTTTTTGTCTCTTCTGTTGGTTCACTTTCAAATGCTGCTAGCTGTGATCGTCTTGCATCATTTCACACAGCTATTAGGCTTACTTTTGTTCCATAGGGTTTTTATTAATTAAGGAACTGATGTTAAAATGCAGGTGTTATCAGTACTAAAGTCCTAATGAAAAAGATAGTGAGAAGCTGTTTTCCCATTTTGGAAGGAGAAACTTAAGGCTCTGTTGTTGTTCATAGTAATGCATTTGTTTACTATTGAAATTAAATCCTCCAGACTCATAGTTTATTGTACTTTCTACCTCTCTCTTTTTTTTAAGTCCTCCTATTTAAAAAAAAAAAAGTACTCAGAGACCATGTATTTTATATATATATATGTGTGTGTGTGTGTGTGTGTGTGTGTGTGTCCTTTAGTGATTTGAGAGAAACTCAATTTTAACAGTTAAGCAAATGAAATAATTTTCTATATACTTTTTACAGGAAGCTATTGAATCCTTCAAAGAAGCTTTGAAGCAGAAAGTTGATTTTATTGATGCATATAAAAGCCTGGGGCAGGCCTATAGGTAAGTAAAGTACTAATAGTTGGGGTAGGAGGGAGGGCGTAGAGTGGGATAGCCTCACATAATAGTGATTTTTTTTTTAAAAAAATGCATTTCTTAAGCAAAAGAGACGGTCGTTCTAAATCACATAGGCATTCACATACTTATTAAGATCTTCTCTGGAACATAGAACCACGGGTAAGAGGATATCGTGATACCTGTTACTGTGTCTTAACACAGCCTCGGTCTGTATATATTAGTCTAGAAGATGTTAGTCCTTCAAGAGTTGTTGCTTTGAATAGTGGCATTATAAGCTGCCGAGTTCCAGACGCTGCTGCCTTTTTAGGCAGTAACTAAGGTTGACACCCACATCGCTAGGATCTGTTTGAAGATCCCTAGAATTGCGGGATGGAAATGTTGTAGTCATGTTGCATCTCTGTAGGGTATGAGTAGTTGTGCCTGGACCCTGGCTTCCTGACTACATGCATTGCCCTGACCAGCAAAGCCGTTCTGACTTCTGGCTTAAAAATTCTTTTAACATTCTGACTCGTATAAAGGTGCTATAAAAGTTAGGAAAGAGAGAGACAGTCATGGAAATCCCCTGTTAAACCCTGTTAGGTGCCTTATTCAGGAAGGATTACATTTAAGAGCTTATATATCTGATGCCATCGTTGGAAAAGCTCTCATACTAACTTGGACAAAGTGTGTTTGGATTTGTTCTAGGTTTAAGGGATGATATTTATCCTTCCTGTCCCACGAAACTGTTGGGTATATAAATTGAAAACAGATTTGAAAACACCTAGTAAATAGTAAAGTGCTGTAGAAATGTAAGTGGGTGTTATATATATATATTTTAAATCTTCATTATTTATAGAAAGTTGACATATGGGATATTTTGAAGGTTCTTCAATTATTTATAAAGATGTTGATATATAAAAGAGGGCAAGGCTGGTCAGTAATAACCATTTCCGCTCTGAAACGATCACAATTCTGAAATATACTTCTTATTTCAGAATTTTAAAGTAGATAATGATTTACTGGATTTTAAGTGAAGTACCTTCAGTGACAGAAAAAATTAAATTATAAGCCTATGAATTTGATTCGCAATGATATACCTCTGTGTGATTATAACCTACTTACTTTTTTCCAAAGGAGAAACATATGTTTCTATCCAGATAACTAAAATTTACACAAAGTTTTTTTAGGGGTTGGAGCTGATCATGAGTTGGGGAAAGGGATTTGAATAAGCATTTGTCTTTGGAAATCAATAAATTAATTTTACCCCAAAGAATTTCAAGAGCTCTATGGTGATCCTATAATCTGGTAAGATTTAGAAAAAGCAAGTAGGATGTGATGCGTCAAAGGCTAAGTAGCTATAAAGTGGTAAAATAAAAAAGCAAACACCCACATTAAAGTATCGTATTTGTAGATTGAACCATAATTCTGAGGATAACTTATTCTGTATGTTTACTGAAATGCCTATACTATGTTCATTGCTATTGTTAAACACCTAGAGAGCTGGGCAATTTTGAAGCAGCCACTGAGAGCTTTCAAAAGGCTCTGTTGCTGAACCAAAATCACGTGCAGACCCTCCAGCTTCGGGGAATGATGCTTTACCACCATGGCAGCTTGCAGGAAGCCCTTAAGAACTTCAAGGTGAGCATCCGTAAGTGAGAAGCAGTGTAACTGCAATTCTGCGTCATTCCTCAACAAGGTTCAGTGAAATGAGTGGGGTCAGTGGGGAGGGCGGGCAAGAATAGTGCTTATACTTCAGCAGAAAGAAAGAGGAAAAAACCATGGCCTGGTCCTGTAGACTGATTTACTGAGGATGTATTTGGTCTGATTTAACCTGGAGAGAAGACTTTCCTAATTCCAGATTAAAGAAGAAAGTACTTTAAAGTTTCCTTAAACTGTATCGATTCTAATACAGCATTTTCTCCTTCGATGCCTCAGCGGTGTCTGCAGCTGGAACCGTATAACGAGGTGTGCCAGTACATGAAAGGACTCAGCCACGTAGCAATGGGACAGTTTTATGAAGGGATAAAAGCACAAACTAAAGTTATGCTAAATGACCCTCTCCCAGGCCAGAAGGCCAGCCCAGAGTACCTTAAAGTGAAGTATCTCCGAGGTAAGTCAAACAGCTGCAGAATCACTGACGCTGAGTGCTTGGAGTAGGAGTGATACTGCCTGTGTCTCTGATGTTCCGTGTTAGGCAGTTGAGTCTCAGAGCAGCTGCGTGACTTGTCCTCAGCTGCCCCTTGGTTAGTGGTGGTATCTGGACTAGAGGGACGAGCCCATGTCTTCTAAAGGCCAATCCAGTGCTTTTTTTTTTTTTTTTTTTTCTCCTCTTCCTCACATTTTTTCTTTCTAAAGTTAAAAAATTTTACTCATGCCAAAAAAACATATTTTGACCTAAATGTGACAATCATCTGGGTATCCATGACTTGTCACACCTCATCCAGAGATATAGGAATGACAGGAAGGGAACATTTTATGAGGTTTATACTATTAAATAAAAACTTGGTATCTTTGAACTGTCATTCCTTCATATCAGAATTCCCACATAGTTTGGAGAATTTAAATTGAGATGAAGAAGAAAGCAGATCTTTGGGTTATCCTTTTATTAGTCAGTCTCACCCTTTCTCTGCCATACACAAAGACATTTTTGTTTTTCACATAAAGCCCAAATCTTTACTTTTATTCCTTCTCTTTCCTTTATCATTAGCCCTCTGTACTAGCACTGTCCAAGTGAAAACATTTACAAGCCATGTGTGTACTTTTAAATTTCTAGTAGCCACATTAAAAAAGTAAAGACGAACGGGTGGAATTCATTTGAATAATATATTTTATCTTATTTAACTTGGTACCCGCACAATATTAGTTCAATATATAATTAATGTGAAAGCACTCTTTATTGGATGTTTTACAGTTTTTGGTACTAGTCTTTGAATATGGCCTGTAATTTACACTCACAGTTCATCTCAATTTGGACGCTAAATTTTCATTGGAAATACTCGATCTGAACGTAGATTTCATAAAGTTTAAAGTTGTAAAAGTAGACTGATATACGTAAGTTGTTCCAAACCTACGGCAGTTTTCTAATAATTGAATAAAATATCAGTTTTAAGTTTAAATTACTTCAAATTAAGTAAAATCTAAAGTTCAGTGCCTCAGCCGCACTAGTCACCCCTTCAGTTGTCAGTAGCCAGCTGGCTAGGGATTACCTTTTGTACAGCACAGCTCTTTACTCTAAATTGTAATTCCCTCTATTTTCCTGGTTTAGGAGAACTTGGACTTGTGAACTATAGACTGGAGCTGGGGGCACTCCATATCCTGGTTTTTTTCTGCACCGCGTCCCTAGAGATAAGCAGCAGTTGGTCAGTCAGTTGATGACATCGCATACGTAGTCCGTAGATCCATTAGTTGAGAAGGAAGCAGGCTCTGTCTAACACTGAACTTGCATTCCCAGACTCTGGAATCGAATAGTGAGATCTTTGGTGTTGCTTATGGAAAGGTGGTTAAAATTTAGCCGAAGTGGACCCTGATTGGCTGGCTTGTATTTGACCCTGGTAACTCAAGTCAGTGGCAGGCCACCTCCGTTTTCATGTAAGAGTGACTTGCTAAAATTTGGAGTCTCCATTTAGAATTCTTGTAATTTTTAAATATTTATTTATTTTTGGCTGCGTCGGGTCTTCGTTGCTGCGCGCGGGCTTTCTCTAGCTGTGGTGAGCCGGGGCTACTCTTCATTGCGGTGCGCGGGCTTCTCATTGCCGTGGCTTCTCTTGTTGCGGATCACGGGCTCTAGGCGCAGTGGGCTTCAGTAGTTGTGGCGTGTGGGCTCAGTAGTTGTGGCTCGCCGGCTCTAGAGTGCGGGCCTAGTAGTTGTGGCGCACGGGCTTAGTTGCTCCGCGGCATGTGGGATCTTCCCAGACCAGGGATTGAACCTGTGTCCCCTGCACTGGCAGGCGGATTCTTAACCACTGCACCACCAGGGAAGTCCCAGAATGCTCGTAATTAAATAACGGTTTGTTATGAAGTATTTGTACAGACTGGCTATAAAAAATTACAGTTAGCTATAAAAACCGTCTCTTTGGTATATCCGGGTGTGTCAGATCCCATTTCCCATCTGCAGAGTATTCTCGATATCTTCATGCCCACCTTGATACTCCCCTTACGGAATATAACATTGACGCGGACCTGCCCGGGAGCTTTAAAGACCACTGGGCTAAGAATCTGCCTTTCCTCATAGAAGACTACGAAGAGCAGCCAGGGCTGCAACCCCACATAAAGTGAGTGCTTTATTTATTTGTTTATTTTTTACATCTTTATTGGAGTAGAATTGCTTTACAATGTGGTGTTAGTTTCCGCTGTACAACGAAGTGAATCAGCTAGGCGTATACATATATCCCCATACCCCCTCCCTCTTGCGTCTCCCTCCCACCCTCCCTATCCCACCCCCCTAGGTGGTCACAAAGCACCGAGCTGATCTCCCTGTGCTATGCAGCAGCTTCCCACTAGCTATCTGTTTTACGTTTGGTGGTATATATATGTCAGTGCAACTCTCAAAGTGAGCGCTTTAAATGAAGATTTTTTTTTCTTTTTCAACACTGAGCTGTAAGTTCATCATAATATCTCTTGGTCAGTAAATGGCTTTCTATTCATGTTTCTGATGAATTTATTTTTGAATTGGATATGTCCGCAAATATTTCTGTTAGCTTACCTTTGGACATCATCTTTCCTTTTAGCGCGACATTCCCTGCTAATGTGGGGTAACTTCAAATGTACTTATACTTCTTGGTAGCGTTTGATATGCATTATTCCTTTACCATGTTACTTTAAAACAAATTTCTTAACATATTAAAAGTTTGAAATTACAGCACTGGCCAATACTGCTGCAATATGGCAAAATGGATATGCTTAAAAGGCTATCCCATTACAGAACAATTAGATTTAGAACAGAAATTAATTCCTGGCAGTCTAGCAGTGTCTTAAAAATTAGGAAAAATCTGTAAAGATCAGCTCCCTCTATGCCTAAAAAGAAAGAAAAGAGAAAGTATTCAAACTACAGTGATGGATGGTAAACACATTTTAACGGAAGAAGGCATCCTATCCAGTGGAGTGCCTTGAGGCATGGCAGGGTGGGTTTGTTGACCTTCAAAGGGCTAAAGTGATCCCATATTGGAGGCATTCCCAGGATCTCAACAGAAGCAGACGCAGATCCTTCCTGGGGAGAAATTAGTGCCCATTTGTACCCCCAGTATTCCCACAGATTAATATCATGAGTGTGAGAATGAAAGCCAAGATGACTGAAACCATTTGTGAGAATCAACAGAAGCCACAAACAATAGACTTTGACCCTTAAGGACTTCAGATATTGGAATTGTTGAAAACAGACTCTACGATAACTCCAAATGAAATGCTTGAAGAAATTATGAAGAGATCACAAACATGAGGAAGACACATGAGATTATAAAAAATGACCAGACAGATGCCACAGACCCACATGCCACAGACCCACATGCCGCAGACCAAAAACATAAGCTCTAGGAATAGAAAATATAATCATTGAAATGAAGAATTCAGTATACTGGCTAAAAATCAGATTAGATATAGCTGAGAGAAAATTGCAGAATTGGAAGATAGAGCACAGAGTCAAGGAGTTAGAAAACTTGAAAGAGAGCAGATACATAAAATGTAAGAAGGGCTAACACTCGTGTGTGTGATTGAAACTCCCGAAGGAGAAAACGGAGGAGAGGCAGTATGTGAAGAAATAATGGCTAAGAATTTTCCAGAACGAAGGAGACACATTCATAGATTTTTTTTTTTAAAAAAGCAGGGTAAACGAAAAAAAATCCACTCAGACACATCATAAGTAACTGGAGAACACCTAAGG
This sequence comes from Phocoena sinus, assembly GCF_008692025.1. NCBI lineage: Eukaryota > Metazoa > Chordata > Mammalia > Artiodactyla > Phocoenidae > Phocoena > Phocoena sinus. The sequence continues at coordinate 3,032,143 of NC_045778.1, read as the reverse complement.
TAAAGAGAAAAATCTTAAAAATAGGAAAGTCATATCACCTACTTAGGGTCAATTATTGGACTGACTGTAAACCTTTCAACACCAACAGTTTCTGCAAATAAAAGTCAAACAGCTAATTAGAAAAGTGCACAAGACATGAACAGGTAATTTCATCAAGGGGAAAACATGAATGGCAAGCATATGAAAAGATGCTTCAGTTCATAAATCTATAAGACCACATGAGATGCTTCACCCACTAGGTAAACAAATATTAGCAATACAAAGTCTGATAATAGTAGTATTGACCAGGAGGAGGATATGGGGAAATTCCATACACTGGGGGATAAATTGCTCCATGAACTTCTGCCAGCAGTTTGTCCTTATTGTGTAAAATCGAATATTTGCACGTCCTACAATCTTTAAATTCCGCTCCTGTGTATATTCAGGAGACAGCCATGTACCTGTGCGCATGTCTGCTTGGAGACCTGTTGATAGCAGTTTCTTTGTTCACAACTGAAAACGAAATCATCCCAAATGTTCATGAACAGAAAAACGGATAAATGAGATACTGTCACATAGTGGGGTATTATACAGCAGTATAAACAAACGACCCAAGCAACAGTGTGGACTAATTTTGAAATATAAAGTTGAGTAAAAACAGCAAGTTGGTACACTGCAGGGTCACATCATTTTCCCCGTAGAGCTCATAAGCAGAACTATAGAATATATTGTTTAGGGATATACATACGTAACCTATTTTTTAAAAGAAGAACATCAAGGAATCGTGGACACGAAATTCAAGATAAGTTACCTCTTCCTGGGAGGCAGGAGGATAGGACAGGAAAGTGGCATACAAGTAGGTAGAGCTACATAATTGTTCAGGTCCTTTCGTTGAGTAATGAGGTTGTATGCTTTTGTAAGTTTCAATAATCAAGATAATAAAAACCAAATAGATTGCTCAAAGAGGTATGTATGTTCTCTAGCACCCCTTTTTAGAGAAATACTTATGTGCAGGAAAGCGGGGGTGCCTGAAGGGCTGTCCTTGGAGAGGCCTGCTCACCAGGCTGGCCCTGGGCTGGCGTCTGGGAACGGGGATTTCGGGATCTCCCCCTACCCCCAAGTGCCCAGAGCTAAGAAACGGCTCCCAGCACCTGCGCCATGTGTATGAACAGTGTGGTTCATGCTGAACACCTGCCCTCCTCTGGGGGCCTAGGGTACCTGCAAGGCAGGGGTGCTCACGTGGTCAGCCCCCAGTACAGTCCCTGGGCACGGTGTGCCATGTGTCTCCCCAGGGTCCTGGAAGTGCGCCTGGATTCCTCTGGACCTCGCCCCACGTGCCTTTTCCCTCTGACGATTGTGCTGTGTCCTCAGAGCCACGAGCACAGCTGTACAGGAGAGCCTGGGAGTCCTCCTAGTGAATTACTGAACGCTTGGGGGCGCTGACACAGCCTGTAACTTAGAATTGCAGTCTTTGTTATGAAAACTTTTAGCAGGTTGGCGGGTAAACAGTATCAGTCACATACACAGTCCCAAGTACACTTGGCATCACGTAACTTGGGGCCGGAGCAGGAGATGGACGTAGGGTCGGGTTTGGTTGCCTGTCAAAGGAGGCAGTCCCTGTGTTCTGGAGAGGTTTACAGAACAAATAAGGCTCAGACGTGTCTTCTGAATTGCAAACTAGTTATCAGCGTTACTAACAAGCACGTGACAGCGACTGTACACACACTGTCATGAAGAGTCCTGCTTTGAATTTGTGTCTGGTTGGGCACAGACCACTGAAGTAAAGACCATGTGGTCAGAAGTTCCTTGATTATTTTTGCAGTGGAAGAAGCGACTGCTTTTCAGGTGAAACTGGATAACCAGGTATCTGTGGTAAAAGTCTTTATCATGTACGTGATGTTTCTTCCAGAGACGTGTTACATCAGAATTTTGAGAGTTATAAGCCCGAGGTCCAAGAGCTGATTTGTGTAGCCGATCGTTTGGGATCTCTGATGCAATATGAAACACCTGGTTTCCTGCCAAACAAGAGAATACACAGAGGTATTTTAAAACTATCTGAAAATGGAAGTGTCTATGACAGAGGAGCGGAGGATTGGTAGGACCACGTTGTACTTTTGAAAAGAATCGTATGTCGTGCTTACTGAAAATCTCCATGTGATCCGAACAGAAATGTATAGATTCATTCACGCTGAATTCTGAGAGAAGAGTGCTTCCAACTCTGGCTCTTATGCTGTTGCCTTGGTGTAGATGTAGGAGGTAGGTCTTCAGTCATTGCTGTAAATCAGACAGCTCATCCACCAGAGCTGTCTCCTTACTGTAGGGTGAGGAGGGATTTGAACCTCAGTTCTTTCAGGATTGGGAGCAGACAAGTGTGAGATTGCCTCCAATTTCCTCCGATAGAGTTGAGCTTTAGTCAGGCCATCACGTCATGCATCTATGGTCCTGTTAAATTACCGATACTTGTGATTCTTTTTTGTTTTCCCCGGTTTGTTTTCATATTTATTTTAATTTTTATTCTTTTTTGTGCCTTTAAAATTTTTTGTCATTTTTTAAAACATCTCTATTGGAGTATAATTGCTCTACAATGCTGTGTTAGTTTCTGCTGTATAACAAAGTGAATCGGCCATATGCATACGTATATCCCCATATCCCCTCCCTCTTGCGTCTCCCTCCCACCCGCCCTATCCCACCCCTCTAGGTGGTCACAAAGCACCAGCTGATCTCCTGTGCCAAGTGGCTGCTTCCCACTAGCTGTCTATTTTACATTTGGTAGTGTATATATGTCCATGCCACTCTCTCAGTTCGTCCCAGCTTACCCTTCCCTCTCCCCGTGTCCTCAAGTCCATTCTCTACGTCTGCGTCTTTATTCCTGTCCGGGCCCTAGGTGCATCAGAACCTTTTTTTTTTTTTTTTTAGATTCCATGATTCTTTCGGAAGATCATTCCCTCTAAAGGGTACCTACAAACTCTGTTTTCCCCACATTTCCTTCTTTTAGCCATGGGTTTGGCAGCCTTAGAAGTCATGCAAGCCGTACAGCGTACGTGGACCAGTTCAAAGGTTCGAATGAATGGGAAAACGCGGCTGATGCAGTGGAGAGACATGTTTGACATCGCAGTGAAGTGGAGACGGTAACTGACGTTTCAGTGAAAATAAGCTAGACGTCCTATCATTGTCAGAAAATGTTAAGTCTCCTCTAGTTCGCAGGTTTTGAATCCCATTTTATTTACTAATAATTGGCCTTGTAAGTTATGTTTTCCTCTCTACGGTTTGTCAGAAATTCCTGACATCATTATTCTTTGAAATACACTCGACGAATATTTATGAACTAGGAATTGATCGTTGCCGTGCTTCCGAGCACATTTTTAAGTGAGGTGTTGTAGAAAAAGCGGTCTCTCTGGAAGAGCATATGGTTCATTACCTGTGGTACCTTTGAACGAGCTTCAGTGCACCAGTCTTCTTATGCTTGAAGTGCGGGCCTGGCCAACCAGCTACAGTTTAGAGGGGGAACCGCTGATACTCATTTTCATGAGAAAAATCCTGCTCTACTAGTAAACCTGTACTGACGTCTTCCTTGGTCCAGTTAGAACATCTTTTGGGAATTTGCAGGTTTGTGTTTCATACTTTTAGATGTAATGGACTGAGCAGTTGTTTTCCAAAGACCTCTACATGTTTTATTTTGAAAGCTTTTGAACATTTCTAGGTTTTATAAGGTCTTCATTTATTTATTTATTTTTGCGGTACGCGGGCCTCTCACTGTTGTGGCCTCTCCTGTTGCGGAGCACAGGCTCCGGACGCGCAGGCTCAGCGGCCATGGCTCACGGGCCCAGCCGCTCAGCGGCATGTGGGATCTTCCCGGACCGGGGCTCGAACCCGCGTCCCCTGCAGCGGCAGGCGGACTCTCAGCCACTGTGCCACCAGGGAAGCCCAGGTCTTCATTTTTCAATAAGCTCTCTTTTACAGGATTGCGGACCCAGACCAGCCAGTGTTATGGTTGGATCAGATGCCAGCGCGAAGTCTTAGCAGAGGCTTTAACAACCACATCAATTTGATCAGGTATGAACATTCTGTTTATCTTTCCTGTTCTCATAGGAGTTTATTTTAAATCGTCAGTTCATGGAGACCACGAGCAGCCCAGTGCTCCCTCCTTGGTGACTTTTTGACACAAATCAGCTCTGCACCTGCAAGGTCCTTCCCGCATTCCTTTGAGCTAGCCTGGTTGCGGAAAGAAATGCTGTGCCCCTTCTCCAGGCTCTTTGCCGCAGAACTCAAGTGAAGGGTAGAGTGCCAGATTTTTGCCTAGATGTCAGTCTTTAAAGGGCCCTAAAACATCATAGAAGGTAATTAGATGGAGAATATTACATTACCATAAGATCCCGATAATATCGGGAATTCTTGTGTTGAGGGAAAAACTCCCCCTTCCAACCCTGCAACACCCAAGGCGGTTGGATGAAAAACGCCGTCTGGGTGCTGAGCTGCCTTCCTGGGAGGATGAGCCAGGTTAGCTGGAGAGCTTTTGTTTTGTCCAGAGGCTCTGGCAAGTTAGGGGCGTGGGTGAAGTGCTCACCTCGTTACCGGACCCTTCATGTGCTTAGCCACCCTCTAGATACGTGATGAGCAAATATTAAAGAGTACCAGCTTCAGTATCAGACCCACTGAATTTAATTTTAGGTAAATTTTACACCTATGGTAGTTGTGTCACATCTAAAATGCTTCGAATTCCAGAACCCTGAATCAAGAAAGTAGTATAGTATACAACTTTGACATTTAAGTTTAATGGAAATGTTCTTAAGACATTTATTTTTTTAATTCCTAGAAAATAAATTTCCTTTCCCCTTGTGACTTGTATATTCCTGTTTCTTGCAGAATAATTTGTGACATTCACAGGTAGACCCAACCAGCTTTAACTGAAGGCCACTGTCCATGTGCTGTGCAGCACGATGGTGATTTAGCCGTGAAGTACAGCCTCTCACGGCAGAAGGCTTGTAGCTTAGTGACGAAGATGGACCTCACTAAGCTATGAGCCTACCGTGTAGTGTGTTAAGAGTGGTGGTGGTCACGTGTACAGGATGCCGGAGGGCGGGGTGGAGGGTGGCGGGGTGGGGGGGGGGGGTCCCAGTCCAGCCTTCAGGTGATGCTGTTTGGAAAGATGGAAAGCAGAGAGGTGGGTGAGGCATGGCCGCACCTGTGAGTCAGGCATGGACCCACCTGTGAGCCAGGCATGGCCGCACCTGTGAGTCAGGCATGGTCAGGGAGGTATCACTAATTCATTATGACTGGTGGTTAGTTTATGATTAAGGGGCTGTCAGCAGTCGGGGCTGGAAAGACAGGCAGAGGCTGAAACATAAACAGCTTTTTTTCCCCCAAATATAGCTAACATATCCATGCTCAGGCACTTTTTGTCCTGAAATAAAAGAGAGTCATTCAGAAGCAGAGAAGTGAGCTGAACAGGTTTACACATTTGGGTGGTCACTTTGGCCACAGGTGGCAGAACAGATGAGAGGGCAGCGACTTCCCTTGGAGGCGTGGGACTGGTTAGAAAGTTCTGGAACATTCCGGTGCACTGGTCCCGAGGTCTGGAAAGCTTTGTGGAAGTGAGCTGGAGGGGAAGAGTGGATACTGAGAAGGCAGGGTCGGAACACTGGGGGTGGGTTAGAAGTGAGGGCGAGCGTGAAGCTGCGGGTAGGCGGTCCCATTGCCGAGCAGGCACGTGGTTGCCCCAGTAGGCCAGGAAGCCCCAGGGCAGAACGTAGGTGAACACGCTGGGGAGCTGGGGTGAGTTCCTGAACCTGAGGTTTGACTCGCCTGCGGGGAGTCCAGGGAGCGGTGCCCGGAAGCAGTTGGCTATGTGTGTTGCCGGACACGTGCGTCAGCTGGATGGGTACATCGGCGTGTTGGCTGTACGTGAGGTTCTGGGAGAGTTCTAAAAATGGGGGTGGGGATAGAAACGGGAGGAAAATACTATTTAGAGTGGTAGAGGAGATGAAGACAGCTAGTAAGCTGGACAGCAAGAAGGAGTACTAGCCCCTGGTGCTATCAGGAGCCCCGAGGGGCAGGAGGGAGCATATTGCCGAAAAAGGGAAAAGATCCATAAGGGGAAAGGGGCATACAAGTCTGAGCCCCGTTTAAGTACCTGAGGACTTTTCTTCCTGTTTTGGCATCTCCAGGGCTGAGTTTGGTGCCTTTCCCACCAGAATAAGCCCAGTCGCTGACCACCAGTCTGGCTTAGACAGGTGTTTGTTTCTCCCGTTCTCTGGCTGCAGACAAGCGAATTTCCCAGCTCTCTTATTGCCCTTTTGAATTAACTTTGAAATTAGATATTGTGTGGAACATATTTATTTGTAAAAACATTCTTAATTGTTTTTTCTTACAGGGGTCAGGTGATCAACATGAGATACCTGGAATATTTTGAGAAAATTCTTCATTTTATTAAAGATAGAATCCTAGTTTATCATGGGTAATCTTTCAATTTTCTTTTCATAGTAATGGATACATTTTATGTATTTTACATTAGTTATATTTATGAAACTGGAAAACCAAGCCTATTGACAGACCAAACAAAATACGTCATATTTTTACATACTGTTTGGAACCATAAAACCTTTCATAATCATTTATCAACCTTCTTTTTAAGAGCTCCACAAAATCCATGGACCTTAACCGAGTATTTTTATCTTACACACATTGCTGTGACTTTTCTAGCCTCTTTGAAAGCGTCTAGGCTTTCTTTGAATTCAAAGCAGGATGTTTCCTTGAATTTCTTAATTAGGGATTAAATGAGGGATTTTCGCCTTAATACTCATTCTCCCTCAACTGAGAGGCAGTACCGTATAGACAGGACAGTGGACAGAATGCTGGGGAAAAAGGAATTCTGAATGTTAGTTCACCAAGTAAATATAAAATTGGTATAAGAGCTTAGTAGGGTACTTCCATTTGAGCAACTTTAGGAAGAAAAAACTTTCACTTCTAATTTCATAGTTGGAATAGGAGAATCAAGGTTTTCTGACCAAGCCCAGACCCATGCATGTCCACACAGACATTGGCTGTCCATCCTTTCAGGTTTTCCCCAGTTCACATTCTAGACAGACTGCTGTCTTGTTTCCTTAATTCTCATCTGTAGCCCAATACTCATTAGATTAAACCATCCCATTATTTCAAAACGTTGTTTGTGGTTTAGCCACAAACAAAGCCACTAGTAATTAAGGATGATTTATTTAAATGAAAGGTGAGAGCATAATTATTAATTTCTGTATTAATTTTAGTTGCCATCTCTCTTTCCCTTTTTAAGAGCTAATAATCCTAAAGGATTGTTGGAAGTTAGAGAAGCTCTGGAAAAGGTCCACAAAGTGGAAGACCTCCTTCCAATTATGAAGGTAAATTTATCATCAAAATCGCAGTAGGTGTTTTTAGGGGAAACAGTTAGTACTTTTTAAAAAAAATTTTATTTATTTTATTTTTATATTTATTTTTGGCTGTGTCGGGTCTTCGTTGCTGGGCTTGGGCTCTCTCTAGTTGCAGCAAGCGGGGGCTACTCTTCGTTGCGGTGCACGGGCTTCTCCTTGTGCTGGCTTCTCTTGTTGCAGAGCACGGGCTCTAGTCTCATGGGCTTCAGTAGTTGTGGCACACGGGCTCAATAGTTGTGGCTTGCGGGCTCTAGAGCGCAGCCTCAGTAGTTGTGGCGCACGGGCTCTGTTGCCCCGTGGCATGGGGGTATCTTCCCGGACCAGGACTCGAACTCGTGTTCTGTGCATTGGCAGGCGGATTCTTAACCACTGCGCCACCAGGGAAGCCCAGTACTTTTTACAAAATGAACTCGTAATTATTAAATGCCTGTTTGTTAACAAGTATTTTAAGTTTTATAAAGTGTGCTACTTGAAAACACTGATAAAAACACATTCTGCAGAATAACGAAAATAAAACAAAACAGACCCTAGAAGGTAGGAAAATGGAATAAAGAAAACAAAGTCAGTTCAACTAAAAGCTTACAGAAAGAGAGGGGGGGAAAAGATAAGGAGGAAATGTCTGTAATGGATGCTGGGTCTCAACATGACGTTAATAATCGATCCCTCACTGAAAGAATGAGCATCTCAGATCGGTATTTTAAAGCCCAGCTAGGTTCTGTTCACAGGAAACACCTACAACGAGATGACATTCAAAACGTTGAAGGTGGAAAGGTAGTCAGGCAAATGCTACTGAAGAAAAGCAGGTGTGGCAGTATCAGTATCAGAAACATTGGAATTCAAGATAAAGGGCGTGTCAGGGGACAGCAATTATATTGTTTAAAAGTACAATCCATTAAGAAGTTATAATTTTATGCACCTTTTCTCCACCTAGGAACATAACTACCCATAATGCACCAGCAGCAGGTTTGGTTTTTTTCAGTTAATGGTTTGAACTATAACATAAAACTTGAATCAATGTTCTCCTTATAGCTATAGTAGATGAGATTGATTTACATCAAATAAACATTAAGAAATTTCTGTGACTGACCAAAGCTTATCCATTTCTAAAGAATAACCAGGAAGCATCCCGTCATGGACAAAGCCGTGAGCTGACTCTGTACCCAGGGTCCAGTCTGCTCGCCGGGTTTGACAGGCTCTCCCGGTCTCATCCCAGGCTCTCATGTGTTGGAGAGCCGTGATTCCGGCCGACCTGCTCGTTGTGAGGGTCTCATGAACTGAGGCAGTGGTTCTCAGTCTTCTCAGACCCGTCTTAACTCAGTAAACATGTTCAGATGGCCCCTTTACTGCACTAGAATGAAATTCATAAAGGATGTATCCCACCTACTCAAAAAATTCTTCCAAAAGTCACCACAGTGCCGTAAGGGAGTTCAAAAAGGTAAGTTGTTTATAGTAGAAAACCATGTATTTCAGTGTGTCAGCATTCAGGCATGTCTTCATGAGAAGCCACAAAGAAGTAGCCAGTTGCTTGCACATATGTGTATAATCTTGGTGAACGTGACAGCGACAGATGCAGCCCTGTATCCATGTGTCATTTGGTGACTCAAGTATCACGAGCTACGATGTCGGCGATAACGGTTTTCTGTAATGGTAAACCACACTTAATAAAGTTCCACACAATGTATAGTATCCTCTTTCCTCAATGTATATGCTGTTTGCATTCCTAGGAAAGTCAGTGTGTATTAAAATTGTAACAAATATTTAGCGTGTGAGTGTAAAACGGAGTCTGGTTCCAGGCCTAGATAATCATTACATTATAAACACGTTCTTCATCTACATGGAAGTCCAGTGGGAGTCGCGCCTGTGTGACCGTCCCCAGCACCTCATCCCCACAGCCACCACATTATCCCATAAATTCCCCAAACGCCCCCGAAGGGGCAGAAGGGCCGCACCGAGGGCCGCTGGATGCACCAGACAGAAAGAACACTAGATCCTGACTCAGGTTTTAGTCTTTAGCTGTCCTGTGGGTATTTTAGGCATTTAAATTTACTATATTAGGCAGAATACAAAGTCAGCTTAGGGATATTTTAATATATGTATATCTTGGTCTAAAAAGAAAAGCGCAATGGACAAAAGGCTGCAGTCGCCTGGAGAGCAGCTAAGGGGCCGGGCATCGCCCGCCCAGTGCCTGGCTCCCAGTGCAAAGTCACTGCCTGTCTGGCCACATCTGGGAGTGGCCATCCCACTGTGGTTTTGCTCACCGCACCTCCGGCCAGGCTGTGGGCACACTGGCCTTTCTAAAGGCTCACGTAGAAGTATATAAAGATGCGCCTTTGTGTTTAAAGTGCTCGGTGAATATGATGCCACGACAGCCTCCACTGAGATATAGGTACATTTGCTGAAAAGTATGTGTACTTTTTCAGCACATTCACTTTTGCTTTCTGAAAAGCCAAGTTCAGATGTACCTCAGCTCCCCTCGGGGCAGCTGGTTAGTAAGTTAGGGGACTGGACGTCGAGAGGGCCCGGGTCCCTGCTTCCACTCTGCCACTCCCTCGTGCCAGCTCGGGCCAGACCTCACCTCGCTTCATCTCACCAACTTGGTTTCCTCACCTGTAAGGTGGAGGTCGTGTCCTGTCTTATGGGCACGCTGTGGGCATGAAAGAGCATTGGCACATACTAAGTGTTAGCGCCTTCTGCCTCTACAAGTCTCTGTCCTCCTACGGAACACCTCCTGTCTCGGCCCCTGCCGCCCGCTCTCCTGCTGACGTCCCTTCATCTATGTCCTTCTCTGGACCTTGGTGAGCGCCTGCTGGCTGTCGCTGTTTTCGGGCAAACTTTCCCTCCAGTATCTTATGCGAAGCACGACCTCTTTTAATTTTACCATTGATTGTCTTATTCAGGTCTGTCAATCCTAAAAATATGTTGGCTACACTAAATAACCGAATTGGGGAGGAATTTTCTGGAGTAGTACATTGGCATTTCACTCTGTCAAAAGTGTTTTCAACAGAAAGCCGTGTTCATATTCCTCACCCTTAAGGGCCACTCTGATCTCTGTGTAATTCCTTTAGAATACTTTGCTTTGTCACTCTGTGGTCTGCGGAGCTGGGGTGTGTGCATGCGTGTGTATAAAATTCTCAGGTGACAAAATTCTGAGTATTTGCAGACAGATGAGAGTCTGCTTTGAAGAAGCAGTAGAATAAACACAAGGTGCTCTTTCGAATTATAGGCTGTTGAGTACAACTATGCTGCAGAGTATCCGTGTGGCTGCCGCTTAAGATGAACAAGAGAAAAGACCCCAGGGGAGCTCTTGGCAGGGAGCAGGGCCTTGCCGTTGCAGGGAGGCTGTGCGCCTTTTGCTCTGAGGTTCTCTGCTGCCCTCTGGCAGGGGCCACGGGGAGCGTGACTTGGGCTGGGAGTCTGGGTTGGGGCATGGGGCCAGGACAGAGAATACACGGTGTCTGGCACACCGTGACCCTTCTTAAAAACATGAAAGTCGGAGTCGGCGCTGGCAGTTGGGAATTTACAGTGAATCTCACCAGTAACGTGAATTTTCTTTTTCCCCGAAAGCAGTTTAATACTAAAACGAAGGATGGGTTCACTGTGAACACAAAAGTTCCCAGCCTCAAAGACCAAGGGAAGGAATATGACGGCTTCACGATCACTATTACAGGAGACAAGTACGTGTGCTTCCCACGTGCGGGTGCGCAGACGGGGGCTGGTGTCAGAAGGCATGCGGATGCTTGGCACTGCTGCGGGAGATCGGACCTCCCGGGCTTTGGCTGTCTCCTAAAACGGAGATGACCAAGGTCCAGTGTGTAACGAGAACCAGCTTTTTTTTTTTTTTTTTTAACGTGACGTTTAGATTATTACACCAGCAGATAGATTTTCTGACTGTGCTAAATCTAACAACTTTCTAGATATTAAGTGTAATGTCTGATGTGGTTTGTGGAAAGCATTCTTCCAGGTTCTTGAAGTCTGTCGTGGGTAAGACTTTTACTAATTAAATGGAAAAGAGATGAGAGATTGGCAGGTTGGAGGCTATTATTGGATTTTTAAATATAGGTTTTAAAGTAGTATGAGAGTATAAGTGCAGTCTTATTGAAACTTTAGAATACAGATAAGCAAAGATTAAAAATTTTAAATCATTATTTCCTTTAAAAACTGAGATTATACTGTACATATTGTTTTACAGCCTGTTTGTTTTCTACCCTTACTACGAACGTTTCCCCATATCCTGTTCTTAGAAGCATTTTTAAAAACTGCATGGTATTCCATTTTAGGGATGTTGTAGAGTTGCTCCTACTATTTTTTTGTCATTGATCATTCTGGGTGTTTCCCATTTTCTCACCTATCAGTAGTAGCGCCGCAGTGACCGTTTTTATTAATGATCTTTTTATTTACATCTGAAATCCAAACTTCACCTAGGAGCCTCCATATCCCTTGAGTTCTGGGTGGAATGACCTTGACCCTGTCCATTCACTGCCGTCCCCGAAACACCGCACTCCTCAGTTGCTTCCCTAGGAGGCGCCACCACTTCTGCGTCAGGGACTTCCGGCAGCTCAGCGGTGGGAGCCATGTCCTCTCAGCCCCTGCTGGGCTCTGGTTTCCTTGTCCAAACTTACACAGGCCTTCATGAGGAAACCCCCGTTTAGCAACTTCCAGATTCTATGACTCTGCCACGTCGTTGAGGTCTCCATCTCTAACCCAAGCCACTTATCAAAGTACTTTCCCATTAAGGGTCATCCTCCCCCCAGAAGGAATTCCAGGGTTTTCTGTCGAGGTGAAATTTTTTTCTCCTACCTCTTCACCCAGGCAGAAATGCAACTGCCGGGTAAGAGTCCATAAGTCCTTCCCTGAAACACAGCATCTTTGCTCAGCTGTCTGTCTCACCCCATTTGTTGTCAGTCTCGCTCGGGGCCTCTGACCCCTACTCATGACCCATGCCTCCACGTCCGGTCTCCTGTGGCTGACCCGTGCATCCTCGGGTCCTAAGGCCGGGTCCACGGGGCGCCCCCGTGGCTCCAGAACTCCCTCCCCAGTCCATACCCTGCCGTTGCCCGTTGACACCAAAATCGGCCCCCGTGCCGTACATTCAGGCCTTTCGTAATCATGGCCTCAAACAACGCTTCCTGCCTCCCTGAAGCACTTTCCTGCCAGCGCCTGGCCTGCTAATTCAGCTGGACTGCTTGTTCGCCGAGGTCACCTCCCACCTCCTGGCTCTGCGCCTCTGGCATCGCCGTCCTCCTCTTCAAGACCCAGGCTCAGGCCCCTTCCTCCGCAAGCATTTCCTGTTTTCTTCCATGTCTTCCAGAGTAGATCAACTCTCTCTCCTTGGGACCTCTGATGAACTGTTACGGCTCTACACATGGGCTCATCATAATCTGTGGCCTCGTTTCCCCCTCCGTCCCTCCATCAACGTGGCAGCTCTGCTGTGTTGTCCTTTAGAGGGTGTGAGGAGTATTTTCAGCGTTTGGGTACCGGCGTTATCCAGTAACTACCTGTTGCATAGAATTTATATCCTCCACAGAGCTTCACATGGAGCTCATACTGCAGAAGCTTAATAGAAAAGGAAACAGCGGAGGCCCTGAACTCGCTTTCAGGGCGCAGCCCCGGCCCCTGCTCTTCTATTGTAATAGGGTGGCTGTCTGATAAAATGTTTCCTGGGCATTGAAATACATTCTACTCTGTGTAGTTTCCTCCTCCTGTGTTAGCTGAAGCTCATGTAAGCAGGGCCTACAGTTAGACTGAGCAAAACCGTATTTTGTGGAAAAGCTGCCTGCTGTGAGCCACGCCCCATCTGTCTGCTCAGGGAGGCAGAGACAGTCTTCCTTGCGTCCTGTGCCCCCGTCGCCACGCTGCCCTCCCCACCCTTCTGTGCTTAGCTCTTTGAACCGTATCATACGTGCCTTCGACACACCTTCTTGTATTTTTAGGGTAGGCAATATACTATTTTCCGTGGAAACCCAGACCACAGAAGAAAGGACACAGTTATATCATGCCGAAATAGATGCACTTTATAAAGATCTAACAGCGAAAGGAAAAGTACTGATTCTCTCATCAGAATTTGGGGTAGGTTTTCGTTTATCTTCATTTTATCCATGCTTCTGATTCTTTTGTACACTGCTTAAAGCCTTTACCCTTTCCTTGGGATTACACAGTTTATGCTTGAAATCAGCTTTAATTGAGCGGTAAATATTTCTTTTAATATTCTTGTAGAGACAATTCCCGTATTTAGTAAGTACAGAAACTGGGGAAGGGGAATGATACATGTATGTAGTGACTGTGTCATAGTATCAGAAATTTGGGCTTTGTCAAGATTTAAGAGAACAGGTTGGTCCACGATGGACATGACCTGTGCTGCATTTAGTGACACTCTCCTGGACTGTGACCTCTGCCCTCCGTTGCTTCCCCGACTCAAGGTGGGGCTCCTTGGTAGCAGGAGCTGCAACGTCACCTCCGTCGCTGTAGCTGTCCACTGTGTGGAGAGTGTAGCGGCCACTCCATCCGCATTCTGGAATGGATGCCCGTGGCCCTTGGGAAGTTACTTTGTTTCTCAGGATCTTAATCAGTTTATACCCATAAATTAAGTATACTGATCACCTAAATCTCAGTGGGTGGGGGTAGGGCACTGGACAGAACCCTGGAGTAGAGAGGCCTGTGGTCTGAGAAAGTGTATTCAGTATTAATAAGTGCTTTGTTTTATTTTAATCTCAATGTATATGTCGACATTTCAAGTAACATTATAGACTGAAACAGATGTCTAGGTTTATCAGAAACGGTTGCAGTTTTAAAGGCAGCTGGGGACGTACTGCTCTAAACCGAACTGAATGTATACCCTCTCGTGAGAAAAAACATCATTGGGAAGAGTATAAAATATTCAAGGATGTGTAAAGTAGGTTCTTGTAGAAGAAGAAGGAAATAATCCTCTTCCTAATGTAAATGCTTCTGATGTGTCTTGTCACCTGATAAGAAATGAGTTTATAATCTGTTATTTAAGTTCATAAGCACATTTTTTTTTCCTCTAGGAGACTGATGCTGTTGGCAACTTAATCTTATCTTTAGTTTATTACTTTTATAATTTAATGCCGCTCTCTCGCGGATCCAGGTGAGTGATATCCTCTAATCTGACAGTTTTGGGAGTGAAGAACGCACTCCTTTTGCTTACATCTCCTGTGTGGCCCTGGGTACAGGTACCCCAGCAATGGCGGGAAGACCCCTTGGTTTTTTTCAAAGTCCACCCAAACATGATGTCCTTGATCTACTGCATCACCAAGAGTCTTGGAAGGTAGTTTTAAAAGAAGGTGCTTGGCGTTTATAGGCTGGAGCTCGAAGTCTCACTGTGTGCGCGCCCTGTGCTTTAATTCCTGATATTTGCCCAGACTGTACCCTGCCCTGTTCTCCCCTCGCCCCCAAGTTTTGGCCATTAATTGACCTTTAGCCCTAACGTTGAATACTTTTGGGTCACCAATCATTGCAAAGTATTTTTGTTATTATGAATGAATTCTTGCTACTTACTGAATTCACCAGGCATCTTTCAGGTGTCATTCAAACAAGGATGCATCTGTAGAGCTTTCTTTTTCTTCCCTTTTCTCTGGTACCGTGTACAGTAAATCATGCGAATGGCGTATGCCATCGTTAGCACATGTTTGACTTTAAGATGCTTTGGCTAAAGTGATACACTTAAATGTCTTGATCTTTAAGTACTACTTTAGAAAGTAATACTCTCCAAAATGTGGTAGTAAATGTTGTTATAATATGACAAAAGCGTTGGGGGCGGGTGGGCGACATGGGCGAAGGGGGTCCCCTGTGTGGTGATGGATGGAAACTAGGCTTGTGGTGAGCACTCCGGTGTAGACGGGTGCGTGCCCTTACACGGAACTTACATAACGGTAACGACGGCATTGAAACAAAATGGGAACATAAACCTTGTGCCTTCGGGACAGTCGTCATTAGATGTGCCCGCGATGCCCTCCACGTGCCGCCTTCCGCCCGCCGCCCTCGCAGGCGCTGTGCACGCGCGTGTCCTCACGGCGGCTGTGCTGCCCTGCTCTCTGCCTCCCCACGCCCCCAGCCCGTGCCCACACCTTCCTGTCCCCCCCCCCCCCCGCCCACCGCCGGTCCTATTCCCCCTCCTCTGCCTCGGGGGCCCCGCCCGTGGCCCTCGAAGATGCAGCGCACGTGGCCGCGACCTCAGTGAGGGCTTCCCTGGCAGGCGACCCCGGGGCGGGCTCACTCTCTCTGGTGTCCGCTCGCCGGGGCAAGACGTCTGTCTTAGTTGTCTTCGTCCTGGGCTGCCTGGCACAGGGCACAGAGCTGGTGCCACAAAGACGTCAGGATCCAGAGTGAGTCCGGACATGCCGGGATGTCCCCGTAGCGCAGCCGCCTTCGGGCCAATCTGTTAGTGCGTTCTGCAAACGCGTTCTGCTTGTTTCGTCTTCGGGGCCACAGTGTTTAATGTTTAAACGATAATATTAATATGTTTGCATTTACAAAGTATATCGTATATATTGCGTTTTAAAGCCAAGCCTCATGAAGGCTTGAAAGGCTTAAAAAATATAAGCAGGCACATTTTCTAATTCACTCTTTCACAAGAAGAGAAAAGCCAAGTGAGGAGAAAACTCCTAATTAAAAGATACTTTTTGTTCTCAGAAAAATATTATTCTTACACGTTTACCCTTAAATTAGTAAATCAGTGAATAGTTTTATTAGTAAATTAGTAAATCTTTTTAAGGCAAATGAAAATATTCTTATGTTTAATGTCCAGAGAATTCTTAAGAGAAATAAAATGTCATCTCTTAGGATGGAAAATCCGTGGTAAGCTCTAACGTGGTAACTGTCCGTGGCCTGGGACTGACCGGTAATTGTTCTTTACCTAAACAGTGTGATCGCTTACTCAGTGATTGTGGGAGCCCTGATGGCGAGTGGAAAGGAAGTAGCAGGAAAAATTCCCAAAGGGAAGGTATGTCGGAGCTGGAGCTGGAAGGGAAACGTTTAAATCCCAATCTGTGGAGTTTTGTGTTGAGACACGTGAATGCAACGGATCCCAAAGGGAGCTTCCCCTCCATGTTTGATCACATTGTTAAATTTCTTTCTTTTTCAGTTGGTTGACTTTGAAGCTATGACCGCCCCTGGTTCAGAGGCCTTTAGCAAAATAGCTAAAAGCTGGATGAACTTGAAAAGGTAACTGCTGGATATGGGGTCAAACAAAAGGATGTTACAACTGAAAAGGGAAAGAAGGGGCTCCCCGTTACTTTTCGAGCGTCGTGAAACTGGAATTGTACTCATTTTTATGAGTTATGATTATACAATGAATTGAATCCACTTTTCAAGGTTAAAATGTTTTTGCTGTCGCATAAGACCCTTAACAGGTGAGTATATGGATAAACGTGAACAATGAATAGAGTAAGGAAACCAGTTTGTGAAGAAAGGTTACAAATGTCTTATTTATATAGTCAGATATCCATATCTCTTGCCTAATCCGCCCTTTGTCCCAGACTCTCAGGGTCAGTATGCGGGAGCGACTTTGAACGCTGAGCTGCACCCGATTCAGACTGAGTCTGGGTGGTAGTGCCTGCCTTTCAGCTGCATTTTTCCTGCACTCTAGGTTTTGGGAAGGTGGTACTTTATTGTTATTTAGGTGCGGAATACACGTGAGTCAGGAAATGCTAGCCAGAAATTACCCCTGACGATTACGGTGGGAGAGCCTAGCAGACTCTGATCTTTCCTGGCCCTTGTTTTCCGAAGCACTACGGGGAACGTGTAAATTTGCGATGAAATTAAACTCACAGATGCTTTCGGAGTTAGTTAAGAATAAGCAAATCTCACCGTTCAACCTTATTTATTCCTTTATATCATAACCACTTCCAGTTCTGCCTTTCATTACCTACTGAACACAGCAACCTCTCTAAAAGCGGCTGGATGATTTGTGCTCTGTTTAAAACAGAAATTTGTGTCTGTAGGACACTTTTGTCCGGTTTGCAAGGATTCCATGAGCTCTGTAACGGAAACTCCTAACAGCTACACCTTGTTGCAGTATATTCTTGTTTCACGTTTACTAGTTTACACATGTTTTAGTGACACGACCATAAGGTCAAAGCCCTCGCCTCTGTTTCCTACATCATTTTACAGTGTTGATCTTTCAACAACTCTTTAAGGAAAAGATAGCAACACTACCCTATGTTGTACAGCTGCCGTTTCACAGCGTACCTTGACACCCGTCCCATGCTCCTGCCAGCTCTGGGAGTTAGGAACCCTCTCCCTCTTGCTGCAGATATGGGAAGCGGGGCTGAGAGGAACCCCTAAAGCTGATAAGGGTCAAGGCTGGACCCGAAACCTGTGTCTTCCGGTTCCGTGTCCGGCATGCGCCCCAATGGGACGTGTGTGCGTAACGCTCATTGTGCAAATCAGGGGTTGATTTTTCTTTCTGAAGACTGGCTGAATTTCCCAGCAGCTCATGGTGGGAGCCTGCCCGTAGCCCAGATCATCACTGCAGCAGGGCCTGCTCTGTTCACAGCGCCCCCTGCTTTGTAACATTGTCTGCTGTCGTGCGTAGGGAGTACTGGAAAGTGAATATCGTAATAGGAATTAATAGACCTAAGCTTTGCCTTTTTTGTACAGTTGTGTTGATTTTCACACCCTTGCGTTGTGTTTTTTCTTTTTCAGTATCTCGCCTTCTTATAAGACTCTTCCGTCCGTGTCTGAGACGTTCCCAACGTTAAGATCGATGATCGAGGTGCTCAACACGGACTCCTCCCCACGTTGTCTTAAGAAACTCTAGTTACGCTGTGGTATTTATACAAGTAAAGGGCCGGACCTCTTGCTTCTTAAGTTATTTTTTAAAACATGGAATTATAAAGAAATTAGGTCCTTTATTACTTTTGATACCAATTTTTGATAGGAATTGAATACTTGAAGTCATTTTCCTTACCTTTCCGAACCATAACAAAATTCATGGAAGAGGGTTTTGGGGCGACAGAAGAGCTCTGTGGGAGGGGAGGCATACGTATTAGCCAGCGGCCTCTTGGTTTCCACTTACAAAGTCATACAACCCCTTCCTCCCAGTGAAGAAAGTTTATTCCCAAAACCAAAAATCGACAACAGAACAGGAGTGTTTTCATTCCTTTGAAGATCTGGGTATTCTTCAAAGACCTTCTTTTTAGGCACATTGTGAGAAGGCATCTTGTCTTCAACTCACATAATCCTCATGCGTGGGCTCTCCGTTTCGTTTGAACCACGAGAGGTTCGTGGCCATCAGAGTGTTCCCGGAGCTCGTGGCCGGGAACGTTGAATGAGACAGAGAGCTTTTGCCAGTGATTCAAACACTGAATTGTGGAAACGTGTTTGTTTTTCTCCTCTTTGCTGGAAAAAAATAAATGGGGGTGATTTCTGTAAATCACCAGTTTTTGACACTGGATTATGTACGTTTTCATTGTGTGAACCAGTTTCACTGTCAGGTTATAAGAACAGTCAGGAAATTGCTTTCCTTTTTCAGGCAGGGTAGATGCCAGTAAATGGGTTCAATTAAACTGTTGTCATTTCCAAACCATTTTCATTTTTCTTTGATTTTTGTTAGAGGGTTAAACTAGTCACTGCTTCTTTCTGTTATTTAGTTTTTGTCTCGCAGGCTTGCACGAGAGGGACACGGCAGTGTCTGCAGGCGTCCACGCTCGTCGGCAGGGACTTAACGCTGGGCGCTGGCAGAGCTGTCTGTGGTCTCAGCAGAACGTGGCCATTGGGTCAGATAGGACTTGCCTTTGGACAGATGCTGTTCTGGGTCTTGACGTGTGCTTCAGAGCAGCCACCAAGATCGGCTCATCTTCTCCTCTCGTCTGGATGGTGATAGAAATTGTCATACACACCTCACTTTACAAAGAGATTTCACACCCACAGGCCAGCTTTCCCCTGGCTCTTCATTTTCATATTACAGATGAGGGAGTTGAGGCTCCGGCAGGTTGATGACTCTCCTGGGTCCCCCAGCTATTAAAAGCCAAGGTGCTGGGATCCAACCAGGCCTCTCTGACCCCCCAGGGCCTAGCCTGCCTCACCACGGTCTCGAGGCACCAAGGATTCATTCGCAGGTTCTTCTCAAGATTCAGAGTACTTAACGCTGTTCCGTGCAAAATCTCCATCTATCTGTTACATTTCTCTGGACTCTCAACTTCATGCTGTTTGACCAAACTGGGCTACCTAAAGACTTCTGAAGCCACAGAGGAGCTGCATCCACATATAGCCTACAGCATTGCAAAGTGAGATAGGGATTGCAGAGGTTAAACAAAGGAGAAATGAATACGTTTTTAAACTTTTCCCTCTTTTTTGCTTATTATCTCAAAAGCAAAATCTTTCAACTTTATCAAGGACTTTACTTTATCACCAACTCTTCAAGATTTTTAACTGTGAGACACCCATCTTTCAGTTGGGGAAATGGTCCAAATAAATTAGCCGGCTTTTCTAAAATATACGACAGTGTGTCGAAACCCCAGAATTAGTATGTAATTTTTCCTTGAAACTTAGTTTACCAACTCCAAGTGACTACGTTTCAGCTTTCATTTAAATAGCCCAGTTTCTCCTCATGCGAGTATTATAACTATCATGTCATTAGACATACTGAAATTTCAAATTCTGTGATCCCAAGATGTTCTGGGAAAACCTTTCATCTTCTGCTCCAGGTCCCAGAATACCTGAGCCAACCTGACTGCGGTCTGAACAGAGCAGGTCTGTTTGGTGGCCGAGAGGGTACTGGGCTCCCGTTCCCATCTTTGACGGTTCTTGTCTCGAGAAGGTCATGAAGATTTGGAATGCATTTTTATATCATAATGTTTAAAGTCCTGTCATCACATCTTCTGTTACATTGAACAATTTCCCCTAAAAATCAGAGTTGCATCGTACAAGCTGTCCTCTGTTTAAAGCTTTTTAAAAACATTTAAGTCTTTAAAATCAGAATCAGGTTCACCTTTATCCTTAAAATTTCATATAGAAAACTTTTGATCATTCTGAAGAAACAAGGCTGCTCCGTGTCTTCTGTCTGTGTTTGGTTTTTAGCTCATCAGATGCCCTGATCCTTTCGATTTCGTGGCACAGAAATCAGGGCCCTCCTGCTCGGCCTGAGCCTACCCCCAGTTGGTCTAATTGTGTACCTGCATTTTCGTTCTCTTATGCTACAGCTATTACCATTAGATATTCTTTGAGTAACTCATTTGCCTACTGGTTGTCTGTCTTAGGACCCGTTTAGCCCCTAGATGGTTTGAAGTGTGTGTTAGAGGGGGCTGTGCCTGGTTCGGTATGGCAGCCGCCAGCCACATGTGACTGCTGAGCGCTTGAAGTGGGGTGAGTGTGGCCGAGGAACTACTGAACGTTTACTTTATTTTAAAGAGTTTAAATTCATATAGCCACATGGAGCTAGTGGCTAATATACGGGATAGCACAGCCTAGAGAGTTCTGAATTAGACTAGAAGAAGCTTTGTCATGGGAATAATCCCAAATGGTGTCCTCCGGTGGTAATCAACTATATTATGAACACGTTGTTACAGACTTTTCCAAGTATCTCAGCTCTATTTGTAAAAAGGCTCCTATGAACAACACGTTCAAACTTTCAAAAGACCAGAAGATCCTATAGGTAAGACGTTAGCAAACTAGGAATTTTGCATGGAACATTATTTCTGATGAGGAAAGTGTGAGGGACAGGAAACTAAGCTCCAGCTCTCCAACGCTTGCCTTTCAGGCAAGATTTATACGAATCAGAGCAGAGATCAGCAAAGTCACCTGGAGAAACCTGTGTGTCCCAGACCAGCAGGAGTTGGCTGTATGTTCACGAACATTCTCAAGATGTCTGTCTCGGAGCCGGTGACTCCTCACCCCAACGTCACTTCCTTCCCCCACCCTTCCCTATTCCCTAAGTGACCCCCTCCCACCCAGCAGTTCCGGCCAGAGCCCCAGGGGCCTCCCCAAGCCTGCCCTGGCCCGTCCAGTCGACTCCAGAGTGTCCCAGATACGCTCTTGTCCAGCCATCCTCACTGTCACGCCCAAGCTATTCAAATTTAAAGCAATTAAATAAGATGAAAGTACACACTTGTTCCTCAGTCACACTTGCCCCATTCCGAGTGCCCAGGAGCCGCCGGTGACTGGTGGCTGCCCTATTGGACAGGACAGAGACGGGAACATTTCCATCATCACAGAAAGTTGTGCTGGACGGTGCTGCTACCCTGAAAACAGACCGCCCCTCCACTGATGCTTGTACGTCAGACGATAATTAGGTGGGAGTCCCTGTGGTTTTAAGCAAGAGTACAGGTTTTGAGGGGTTTGGGGCAAAAATCACAGAGCTTAGTTGCAGCGTAGGGAGATGAATGGGAGAGGGGAGAGAGAAAGGAGCTCACCACCACCAGCTTGAAAAATCTCCACTGATTACTGACTCGGGGATCTGCGGATAGGCCTGGGGACTGCGTCCTCCCCGAGGAGATTCACACACAGGTGGTCCAGGAACCATACGTGAGAAGGCTCAAGCTAGGATATGAAAACCTGCCTCGCTGCTTTGGGAGGGTTTTTTTCCCTCCCCTTTATGAAACCCCATAGAACCAAGTATCTTCTTGAATAAGAGCTGCGATTAGAATTATGGTGGCCCTTCTGTTCTTCAAGCTACGTTCCCACAAATATAAAATCACTTTAGTTCTACAGTTTGCAAGCCTCAACTTTACCAGTATCGTAACTGGTAGTCCACAAAAGTTGGGTATGCAGACGTATATGAAACTGGTATTTCTCTATAATTGAATACAACTAAGTTCACAAGCTCCAGTTTCTACCAGTACTGGAAAATGTAACCCAATCACCGAATCACGGTGATTTGGACATTTCCAGTTTCAAGCTGCCTTATTGGGGGGCTTTCCTGGTGGTCCAGTGGGTAAGACTCTGAGCTCCCAATGCAGGGGGCCCGGGTTCGATCCCTGGTCGGGGAACTGGATCCGGCACGCATGCTGCAACTAAGAAGTCCGCATACTGCAACCAAAGATCCCACATGCCGCAACTAAAGATCCCATATGCTACAACTAAGACCCAGCACGGCAAATAAATAACTATTTGAAAAAAAAAAAAAGAGCTGCCTTTTTGAAGCTCCCCGTCAAACAGGACAGGATGGTCTGACCCGGAGCGGGGCAGCTCAGCTGTCCAATGGGCCCCACTGGGTACAGCGTGTGCGCCCTGCTCACTGGCAGCGGCTGCGTCTGTGCGGCCACTGTGCCCGGCCATCGCTGGCCCACCGGTGCATGCGTGGCCTCTTCACCTCCCCTTCCCCTCGGCGGCCACTGGACACCGTGCTGCGTGAGCAGGACGGGGCTGAACCGTCCACCCACGCTGGAGGCTCCCCCATCGGCTGTCGCTCCTCTGCCATCTTCCCCGGGGGAGGGCCCTCTGGAGCTAACACAGCTTGAGCACTTACTATGGCTGGCATGTTTCTAAGTAAGCACCAGTTTATCTCTACTTCGATGGCTCAGATGGGGGAGTGACTTGCCCGTCACAGCTCTTGAATTTTGCCCGAGTGCTTGCCACTGAGTAAACAAGCATTTACTTGCGGGGGGGGGCGGGCTCTGGTACCCTTGGCCTTAACCCCTGAATATATGTCCGCTTACTAAGTCAATCAGGTAAAGAAAAATAGAGTTACAATATGATACATCAATCCCATCACGGGCGTATATCTGGAAAAGACAGAAACTCTAATTCAAAAAGATACATGCACCCCAGTGTTCATAGAAGCACTAGTTACAATAGCCAAGACATGGAGGCAACCTAAGCGTCTCTCAACAGAGGAATGGATAAAGAAGATGTGGCACATATATGCAATGGAATATTACTCAGCCATAAAAAAGGATGAAATAATGCCGTTTGCAGCAAC
Source organism: Phocoena sinus (assembly GCF_008692025.1). Taxonomy (NCBI): domain Eukaryota; kingdom Metazoa; phylum Chordata; class Mammalia; order Artiodactyla; family Phocoenidae; genus Phocoena; species Phocoena sinus. Next base: position 3,008,890 of record NC_045778.1, on the reverse strand, counting down.
ATGGATGGACCTAGAGATGATCATACTAAGTAAAATACTTAGACAGAGAAAGACAAATAGCATAGGATCACATATATGGAATCCAAAATATGACACAAATGAAGTTATTTGCAAAACAAAGAGAGAATCACAGACATAGAAAACAAATTTATGGTTACCACAGGGGAAAGTGGAGGGAGGGACAAATTAGGAATTTGGGATTAACAGATACACACTACTATATATAAAAGAGATAAACAACAAGGACCTACTGTATAGCACAGGGAACTATATTCAATACCTTGTAATAACCTATAATCTAAAAGAATCTGAAAAAGGATGTGTGTGTGTGTGTAGCTGAATCACTTTGCTGAAGCATTGTAAATCAACTCTACTTCAATTTAAAAAAAGTATTAAAAGGCAATAAAATGTGAAAATTACCATGTTTCATTGAAAAATAAAATTGTCTTGAGCACAGCAGGCCCAGGGATGAATGCCCCCTGGGATTTGACCTGGGCGGACAAAGGAAGGAATGAAGGAAGGGACGGAGGGAGGGAGGGAGGAAGGGAAAAAGCTGTAAAGTGCACTGACTGCTTCCCGCCATATACCAGGTAGAAATGCCACCAGGTTTTTAGAGGGTCTCCCAGCGGTCATCCATTGGGGGACCATATAGATTGGCTTGTAATTTAATGCAACTCTAGAGATTGCCTAAGAATGGACAAATTTGTTAAGGCTTATAATCTCAACTAAGACTAACAATTGTCACTTGCTAGGATCAGAATTTAAAATAGTACATCTCTGATCAAAAATAGATTCTGAATCAATGAATCTTTCAGTTAGTAAGTTTAGTCGGTCTAGAACAATTTTTACATGGAAATTAAGTCCTAAGTTACCATTGTTGTGTAAAAGTCACTCCTGAAGTGAATATAGCATCTTCTGCTGCAGGTAAATATGTGTATGTTAACTATCCATCCCATTTCACAAAGGTTTAAAGTAATGCATACAAATATATGCAATACAGAAGAATAGTACAAGGGCGGAACCAACGAACCATTAAAATACACACTTCAGGGCTTCCCTGGTGGCGCAGTGGTTAAGAATCTGCCTGCCAGTGCAGGGGACACAGGTTCGATCTCTGGTCCGGGAAGATCCCACATGCCGCAGAGCAACTAAGCCCGTGCGCCACAACTACTGAGGCCATGCGCCACAACTACTGAAGCCCGTATGCCTAGAACCCGTGCTCTGCAGCAAGAGAAGCCACCGGAATGAGAAGCGCAAGCACCACAACAAAGAGTAACCCCTGCTCGCCGCAACTAGAGAAAGCCCCCGCGCAGCAACAAAGACGTAACACAGCCAAAAAAAAAAAAAAAAAAAAAAAGAAAACTTGAAATACACCCTTCCCGTTTTAAGGTACACGCCTTTCAATGCGTCCAGCAGTTTAGAGCGTAAAGGGTTCCCAGATTATCTGGTTGAGCTCTTGCAATTTGTAACGGAAGAAACTGGGACATGAAGAGGTGAGTTTCCCAAGTTACACGGTGAGGGCTGACAGGGCTATAAAGGGCACCATCGCTGATTCTACTGCACAAAGCCTCTGACCACTCCACCCCATGGGCCTTCTCCTCTTCAGGCTAAATAGCCCCTTATATTGCTCTTCTCCCTTCCTCTTTAAACTTATACCTCCTCGTCTTACTTCTTAAAATGAAACATTTATAAAAATAACAGTCCGGCTATGGTCTGGCCAGCACAGTGTGTAAAGGAGATATCTTTTTCTTTTGAAAAATCGTTTTGTTGAAGTACAACATAATACGAAAAATGCACATATGTGTTCACATCGATGAATTGTCACAAACCCAACACACCTTTATAAACAGCATCTAGATGAAGAAACAGAACATTACCTGAAGCCCAGGAATCTATATATGTATATATATATGCATGGTAAATATATGTATATATATATGCATGGTAAATATATGTCATAAATTTTATATAAATATAACAAAGACTGCAGTAATTCTGTGAGACAGTTAATCACACTACTGACCTAAGTCAACCAAAAACCCCTAACCTAACTCTTCCCTAGCCGTGACTATGTTTGTTTAATAAAGCTTTACCATTTGATCTTTTAATCTCCATCAAGGACAATCTTATCAATCTTATCTCCATCAAGGACAATCTTATCAGTATGGGTCCATGCTTTCTTATACCTGTTTTCTTTTTTTCACTTCATTACAAAATCTAGTTGTCATTCAATACATTACCTGCCCTTTTAGTTTCGTGTCAGCAATAATTGACTTCCTTTCTTTCTTTTTGTTTTTTTTTTAGTGTGCTCACAATGTTTTATTTGTATATGATTTCACCAGCTAATGGATGAGGCAGAATGTACCACTGCAAACACTGCCCCATTCACTGCTTTTCAGCAGTTTCTCTCCAGTATGTAATGACACGTATTGAGGGAAGGGAATTCCCACTCTTATATTTTTACCCAGTATAAGCTCACTGATGACCTATGGTGATCACTGATGATAGGGTCTATCTTCCAAAACACAGCTTTCCTAACCTCTGCATTCATATGCTTTCTGGTTATACATAACCATATAACCAGCTATACATTACTGCTCAAGGATTTTCCACATAGAATGTACCAGGTTTTCCCTATGTGTTTTTTGTGCCATAAAATAAGATGTAATTGGCCACTGCAGGCATAACCACATTCAGCACATTCATGCAGTTTCTCTACTGCACAAACTTTCTGTTACGTCCTGAGGGTGCAGCTCTGGCATCTGACTGTTCCATAAGGACTACATTCCTCTCTGTGAGGAGCCCACTGATGTGTAATCATGAGTGAGGGGTCGCAGAAGGCATCTGCACAGTTACCATATCAACAGGGCTTTTTCCCTTGCAGGAGTTCACTAGTATCTAATAAGCTGTGACCCTTTATGGAAGGATATTCCACCTTCACTGAATCTACTTCTTTCTCTCTTGTGTGTGTCCTCTTGTGTTTAACCAGGCATGGCATGTGGGAGAAAGCTTTCCCACATTCGTTGCATCCATAGAGCCTCTCTCCCGTGTGAGTTCTTTGGATGAGCATTGTCTTTGTAGTGAAGGCTTTCCCACAGTCACTGTATCCATAGGGGTCCTCCTCTCCTGTGTGAATTCTCTGTTGTTTAATGAGTCCTGATTTCTGTGAACAAGATTTTCCACAGTCAGTAAATATATACAGGGAGTCTCTCCTGTATGAAATCGCTGATGCTCTATGAGGCATGCCTTCTGGCTGAAGGCTTTACCACATTCAGTGAATCCACAGTATTTCTATCCAGTGTGAGTTTGTTAGTGTATAACAAGACTGCCCTTCTGTATGAAACTTTTTCCACATTCAGTACATATATGAGATTTCTCTCCTGTATGAACTTTCTGATGCAAAATGAGCTGTGATTTTCTGGAGAAACCTTTCCCACACTCATTGCATACACGGGGTTTTTCTCCTCTTTTGTTTCTCTGATGTATAATGAACTCTGCCTTCCTGCAGAAGGCTTTGCCACATTCAGTACATTCATAGGGGTTCACTTCTGTACGAGTTCTCCAGTGTTCAGTTAGCTTGAACTTTCTGTAGAATACTTTCCCACATATACTGCATACATGGGGTTTATTTCCCATATGAGTCTTCTGATGTTCAGTAAGCTAAAATTTCCTGAGGAAGGCTTTTCCACACTCACTGCACACATAGGGTTTGTCTCCTTTGTGAGTTCGCTGATGTTCAATGAGCTTGAACTTGTTGGAGAAAGTTTTCCCACACACACTGCATCCATGGGGTTTCTTTCCTGTATGAATTCTCTTATGTTCGTTGAGCCAAGACTTCTTGAGGAAGGCTTTCCCACATTCAGTACATTCGTGGGCATTCTCTATTTTGTGTATTTGCTGATGTTTAATTTCAGTATAAGTTTTCTCATGATTAGCATGGAGAAAGGATCTCCCATCTCCATTAAACTCAGCAAGCTCCTTTTTAATCACAGCTTCTACTCTGGTTGATTACATCTGAAAATGATTTCAAAGTTTTCCTGTGTAAATCAAATACATCATGATTTGGCCTTAAAGGAAAACAACTTTTGCTCTGACAAGTAATATTCCCAAATGCATTCTGTTCATAACACTGTTCCATCCTCTTCAGCGTATTTTGCTTTTGCCAGCACAGCTGCACATGACCATCCACTTTCTCAATTTCTGGAAGGGGGTGACTATGAACTTAATCTTCTAAGGTCTGTGGTGGTTCTCTTTGTTCCAGGTTTGCTAGCTTGATACCCCACTGACACAGGTGGTTCTCCAGCATCACGTCTCAGTACAGGTCCTTCTGAGCAGGGGTCAGGAGCTCCCACTCTTCCCAGGTGAAGTCAACAGCCACATCCTCCAGTGTCAGTGATCCCCGAATTCCTCTTGATCCCACTCCGATCTCCTAGTGGCTATACTCAATTTGTGAATTCTTTCATTTCAGGTCCTCTCAATAAGCAATTTCTTATTAGGATTAATCCAATGAGAAAAACTATATAATATCTCAAGCTTATTCCAGACTTTATGCCTCCAATTTTTAAAAACAATTCTATCATTATATAATTGGTATTATATGTCTGTTTGTGATTTTAAAACTCTTTGGTCTATGAAAATTTGCATCTTAAGTGCCTTTATTTACTAATAAAGTCTTGACTTCTGCAATGCATTCAGTATGAGGAACACCTTCATTAAAATAGTCTTCACCTATCCCCATGTTCTTAACCTCTCTTCTCTCCCTTTCTATGTCTCCTTCCTCTCCACCTTTGGATCAACTAAACTATACCCTAATATTGGTGATACACTTGCATGGTAGCCCAGTGCCAGCCTACCTGGTGAAACACAGACTGGTTCAGCCTGAGCAGTCCCAAGCTTCCCAATACTCTGGTGGCACAGGATGAAACCAGAAAGTATTGAGGTTACACACTGCTACATTTCTCCTAAAATTTTTTGAACACCCACCCATGTGTAATAATGATTAAACTCAGTTGTCTGGGACTTCCCTGGTGGTACAGTGGTTAAGAATCTGCCTGCCAATGCACAGGACACGGGTTCAATCCCTGGTCTGGGAAGATCCCACATGCCACGGAGCAACTAAGCCCATGTGCCACAGCTACTGAAGCCCACGTGCCTAGAGCCTGTGCTCTGCAACAAGAGAAGCCACTGCCACGAGAAGTGTGTGCACCACAACAAAGAGCAGCCCCTGCTCGCCGCAACTAGGGAAAGCCCATGCACATCAACGAAAGCTCAACGCAGCCAGAAATAAATAAAATTAAAAAAAAATTATAACTTAAAAAAAACCTCAGGTGTCTGGTATTTTGCCAACCTTGGAACATATAAAACCTGTACCCTTACACATATTTTTCCTTTTCGGTTGTTATTATGAAATGTACCAAGATAGGAGGACATAACGTATTCTATTTGACAATAGGTTTACAACCTCCAAATATTTAGGCATATGAAATGTGGGCTTCCGTCTCTAGCCTTGCTTCAGGCCCTCAGAATGTTAGGGCGGGGCTGGAAGGTGGCGGTCCCGTCTCTGCTCCTGTTGCTGTCTGCAGACCCTCGGTCCCCACATGGTAGGCTCAGGGCTACTAAAAGCACTAGGCTTTGGTCCAGGACCCAAAGACAGGCCATCAGCCTCAGTCCTAGTTCCAGGATGGTCTCAGGGAAAGGACTCTGATGGGCCAGCTGAGGTCAGGTGACCATTGATGGCAGAAGAACCATCAATTGTGGCCATAGGGTAGAGTCCTGTGATGACCCTGTAGTGACGATGAAAAGGGGATGGGCATTGCTGGGCTGACAATCCCCACCTTGTCCAATATGCTTTGATAGAATGTAGTTGTTTTATTTTGTTCAGCAGACCTTTCTTCTTAGCTGTTTCAAGTCATACATTTACCTGTATTTAGAATAATGTATCTTTTCTAACTGAGCATGATTTCCAGAGGAGAAACTTCCCAAACCTAAGTTATAAGATGGGTGGGGCTTCCCTGGTGGCGCAGTGGTTGAGAGTCCGCCTGCCGATGCAGGGGACACAGGTTCGTGCCCCAGTCCGGGAAGATCCCATGTGCCACAGAGCGGCTGGGCCCGTGAGCCATGGCCGCTAAGCCTGCGCGTCCGGAGCCTGTGCTCCGCAACGGGAGAGGCCACAGCAGTGAGAGGCCCGCGTACCGCAAAAAAAAAAAAAAAGATGGGTGGCCATACAGCCCAGTTTGCTCAGAACAGTCTTGATTTATGCCTGTTGTCCCACTGTAATGATTAATTGTCCCCCTTTTCATTCAAAGGTATTCTGGTTTAGATGAGCGTTCATACAGCGCCTCTGATTATAAGTGGCCTTTTGTTCAGCGAGCATGAACGTTAACTTATATTCCTGATTAATCGGTCCACATGGCGCCTTCCTCCCAGACACATTTGGCCATCATTTGGTCCCAGCAACACTAGAGGCCAAGCAGTGTCCTAGATAGTGGAGTTGGAGTTGAGTAAGAAACCCTGTCCCGAAGGAGCCCATGGCCCTACTAGGAGAGAGAACACAAATTAGGTCGGTATAATACAGCCTACGAAATCTGGTGTGAACAGAGCAGGGAAGAAACTCTGCTGAGGAAACTGGATGGACCAGGTGACGTGAACCTCAAAATTGCTGACTCTGGCATATTGGCTTGTGCCTCTTCTTTTTATCGGCTGCATGATCCAAAGCCGAGAAGTTCATCACACCGATGACTGTTGACAGGAGATGCCTTTCTGACAGTGAATTTGGGCCACCTCATCCAGGGTCAGTCCTGCACTGGGTGTCTCAGTTCCTGCAGTTAGAGGAGCAGACCGGGATGTGCTGTGCCATGTGTGAGGACACCAGAATGTCCCGACGTCCCTGCGAGATTTCACAGTCAGAATCCTCCCGAGGCTGCACTAGAACCAAGGCAGCCACGTGAGCTGTGCACAGCATCCAGTCAGGAGACCTGGGTTCCAGAACCAGCCCTGCCGCCTTCCACCAAGCAAATCACTTAATCCTTCCAGCCTTAATTTATATGGCAAATGAAAGTGTGAACCTAAACAATCCACAGTGTTTCTTCTGGCCCTAAAACTTTTGCTTGCTGTATAGTCATCCAACTACAAATTCTTAAATCAAATGATCTCTAATTAACTAATTTGAGAAGATTCTTTCAGAAAAGTCAGAGCTACTTTAAAATAGTTTCTCCTTTTTATATGCATTTGGTGTAACCACAAAGACTTTTATACCGATAAAACCTCTACCCAAGGCCTCTGCACTTTGAATCCTTCGTGGCAGACGTGGGAGAAAGCAATCACTGTTGTAGTCTGTACCGCTTTGTAGACCAGTCCAGTTCTGGATCTCACTGTCCTTAAACCACCCTGTGTTGGGCATAAGGGCCATAAATAATTTCATAGTCTAAACTTTGGGTTTTTTCTGCCTACTCAGACTCACGCTCAGGAAAGCCTTTCAAATCCCTCACTCTGTCCTAATGTCAAGAGTTGGATGAGACTTCCCTGGTGGTCCAGTGGTTAAGAATCCGCCTTCCAATGCAGGGGACACGGGTTCGATCCCTGGTCGGTGCACTAAGATTGCACATGCCTCGGTTCAACTAAGCTGGCGTGCCGCAACTACTGAGCCCACGCCCCGCAACTACTGAGTCTGCGTGCTGCAACTAAGACCCGACACAGCCAAATAAATAATTTTTAAAAAAGAGTAGGAGGCAGAGTGTGTGAGTGCGACTCACTGCCTGTCCTCCTTTACCCCCTCGTTACATAGCTGCTTCTTTCCTCCTCTTGGTAGAGCCGTCTCTGCTCTATTCTGCTCTATCCAACTAGGCTTTCTTTCTTGATCTCTCTCCCCACTCCCCTCTCTCCCTCCTTCACTCCCTCTGTCTCTGTCTCTGTCTCGATCTCTCTCTCCCTCTCCAGCCCCCAACTTTAACAGCTTTTCTTGTATTTATTGGCCATTTGTATTTCCTTTTTGAATTATCTTCATGATCTTTGGCTATTACTTTCAACTTATTAAACAATAAACACAAGGAGTATAAAAAATGATACACAAACACCTAGGCACTCACCACCTGGCTTAAGAAAACAGTTGGAGCCCTCCATGTACTCTTCCCCCAGTCTCATCAGAAGCCCTTGTTGTCCCTAAGAGGTAACTCTGACCCTGAATTGTGAGATCATATGGTCCATGTATCTCTTTATATTTTATTACACATATGTGTTTCTCTGCTATTTCTCTTTTTTAAATTAATCAATTTATTTTATTTTTGGCTGGGTTGGGTCTTCGTTGCTGCGCGCAGGCTTTCTCTAGTTGTGGAGAGCGGGGTCTACTCTCTGTTGCGATGTGTGGGCTTCTCATTGCGGTGGCTTCTCTTTTTGCAGAACACCGCCTCTAGGTGCGCGGGCTTCAGTAGTTCTGGCACACGGGCTCAGTAGTTGTGGCTCGCGGGCTCTAGAGCTCAGGCTCAGTAGTTGTGGCACATGGGCTTAGTTGCTCCATGGCATGTGGGATCCTCCCGGACCAGGGCTTGAACCCATGTTCCCTGCATTGGCAGGCGGATTCTTAACCACTGCACCACCAGGGAAGCCCCTCTGCTATTTCTTTTTGCTTGTGGCTATATCTGCAGCAATTTGCATCATGAGAAAACAGATTCTGTAGAACCAAGCTTTTGTTGAGATAGCTAAACCCATCGCTCTTACCTAGTCTACCTTCTTGGTCGTAAGTGTAGGTAGGTAGCTTTTGTCTGGGGAAAAACGTTGGTGACTATGGTGAAAAGATAGTTCTCAGACCATGACACAGTAGACAAGGGACACAGTGTCCACCTAACAGGGATGCAGAGGAACCTGTCCCTACACTGGTTCTCAGCGTTACACGTGTCTTTCCAATACAAGAGAAAAGAACAACATGGGACACAGGACATTGCTTACACTGAACTGTCTGTCTCCAGTTCATACATTCTTTCATTCATCCCGTCCATCCAACCAATAGATGTTTACTGAGAACGCATGATAGGTGCTAGGCGCTGAGCTAAGTAAGCGCTGGGGAACAGAAACGAAAAAGACATAATCGTTGCCCGCTCATAGTTGAGTTACAGAAAGAGACAAGCAATCATAATAGTCACAGCTGAGAGCTGCTGAGCATTTACTATTTGCCAGCCACCGTGCTAAGCACTCACTTGTCTCATTTAGTCCTCCTGTGAGACACGTAGAAACGGAAATAAGGTAGCATCTATGTAAAAATGGAAGAGGAGAAAAAGAAAGTCACTTCAGATCACACAGCCAGCAGATGGCGGAGCTGGGATCTGAGCCTTGGCCATGGGACCCAGAGCCTACGTCTTTACCATCTTCAGCAGGTGTCTCTGGAGAAAATCAGTAATGACGGCTAAGTGAGAGAAGGGCTGCGACAGAGGAGTGAGAGGTGGCCTGGGACACTGACATCTGCAATGCAAAATTGAAAAGGGCTTGGGGGTGAGGCCAAGCGAGGCCTCTTCTCTCCGCGCAGACACGTGATTCCGTCCTCGCCCGACTGACGCTTCAGGTTTCACTTTACTTTCATTGGTTTGGTGTTGGGACATTATAAATAAGCTAGTTTTGAGGGTTGGGGAAAAGGCATCCCCCAACTTGCTAACTTGGGGCAATTGCGAGGTTCCCTGTTTGTAAAACGCAGGGGGCGTGGCTCTTGCCAGGTGTCAGTGGGCGGATACCCGAGTGCCTAAGAGCTGCAGGGGAATTTCTCCTTTTTAAAAGGAACTCAGGAAAGCAGATTGAGCTGTGTGGTCCAGCCAGACCCTCACGAGGCACATGAGGCTCTTTCCCACACCTTTCTCTACTATGCCTCGGTGTGAAGTCAGTGTCCCGCTACTAAACCAACAGACGGTTAGAAGTTATAAGAAGCGGGACTTCCCTGGTGATCCAGTGGTTAAGAATCCGCCTGCCGATGCAGGGGACGTGGGTTCGATCCCTGGTCGGGGAACTAAGATCCCACATGCCATGGGGCAACTAAGCCCGCGCGCTGCAACAAAGAGAAAAGAAAGAAATCACAAGAAGAGGTGGCAAGTTAATAAAAGAGCGAGTCATGGAAGGTTTGAGCATGAGGACTCATGAACACCAGGATAATGACATCTGTGGGTCATACCGTGGACATGGCCACCAAACGCTGCCTCACCTTTACTGGGCTTCAGTCCTCCTCTGGAGAGACCCCTCCCCAGGAAATGGGGAGTTAACCTTTAGCTGCTAAAATGAGCTTAGATGACAGCAACAGGCTCCCAAGTCTTCTGCCTCTTTGCAAATGGGCTTCGATTACTGCAATTTATAGGAACAGTTCTCTGTTTCACGTTAGTCAGGAAAATTACCCCAGCCTCAGCCTCTCACAAGGAAAATTCCAGTTGTACTCTGGGTCCTGTATGTACGCACGTCCACTACGATTATAGCATACATCCCTGTAAATGCAAGTTAAGGCTCTGTTGATACCTTGCAAACAGATAAGCTCGTTCCTTTCCCTTTGGTAGCACTTAATGTTAAACAGTGCACTTGATTCCTAGCAAGAACTATATCCAGTAAAGATCCTCTCTGCTTCCCATGCAGGGGCTGTTGGTTAAATCCCTGGTCAGGGGAATTAAAATCCCACATGCCGTGGGGTGTGGCAAAAAGTTTAAAAAAAAAAAAAAAACTTGCGATGTTCTATTTAAATGCTTCTTTTAAAGTCAAGAGTTTGAAAAAGTTCCTGGCCTGAAGTCACATTGTTTTATTACTGTTTTTTTTTTTTTTTTTTTTTTTTTTTTCGGTACGCGGGCCTCTCACTGTTGTGGCCTCTCCTGCTGCGTAGCACAGGCTCCGGATGCGCAGGCTCAGCGGCCATGGCTCACGGGCCCAGCCGCTCCGCGGCATGTGGGATCTTCCCGGACCGGGGCACGAACCCGTGTCCCCTGCATCAGCAGGCGGACTCTCAACCACTGCGCCACCAGGGAAGCCCCACATTGTTTTAGAAATCAGGTTTTTAAACATCTTAAAAAGCCGTGTCTTTTTTTAATGTATAACTTAAATACTGCATGCAAATTAGGAATAGCCATAACTCTACTATTAGGAATAGTAGAGGACAATAGGACAGCAGTAGGAAAAGGTGGACAAGTCAGAGAGAGAAACATATTCAGTGGAAAATGACAATCACATTGTCCTATATAAACCATTGGTTTTTCTTTCTTTACAGTGAAGTGAGAGAATTGAGGCACGAGAAACAATTTCTCAGTTGTTTAAGCAGTTATGGGGTGATCAATCTAGGTGGACACTTCTCGCATTACTTAACCAGCATTTAAAGCTTCAAAAAGACAGTAAAACCACTGAGGGGAGCATCCTATAGGGGGTTTTGAAAGAGGTTTTACCGGGAATCTTGGTGATACGATCTAATCTGGAAAAGCTGGGAAAGGCGTCAAAATGAGTTAGAAAAGTGTGTTATGAAATCTCAGGAGAGACAAGTGTGTCTGTCCTCATTCTGTTCCCCAACACCACGAGTGCAGAGCTCCTGGGAGATCAGGGAGGGCTCCGAGAAGCATTTCCTACCAGCTGCCATCTCTGTAAATCAGATGCTGTCACTCCGCCCAGACTTACCAGTTCTGGACCGTGCTCTGTGCTCCGGCCTCACCTGCAGATGGTCTCTCGTTTCTACCTTAGCCTCTGATTTGATACCCTTGTCTTACTTTGTCCAGGGCCCTAGCGTTACCCTGGCTTTTGCTATTTTCCAACTGCTTTCTTGTTGGGTGTCTTTTCTTGCTTCCCTCGCCTGGATTGCTTGATCTCGGGCTTGATTCAGAAGGAAGACAAATAATACAAAACGATGGTGACTGTGGAAGAACAAAGTGCTGTGGGAAAACCAAAAGGACTGATTTATTTCTGCCTAAGTAGATAGCTGGGAGATGGCTACTCAGAGGAGGTGATGAGTGTGTTGGGTCTTGGAGGTGAATAAGAGTATGCCAGGTTGGATAGAAGAACCTTCCTAGAAGTGGCAAAATGGGGAGAAAATAATCACAGATGTGAAAGTGCCCGGCACCTTGAGATGGCTTTGTAGATGGGGCTGGAAAGGTAGTGTGGAGCCTACACTTGTACTAAGAGATCTTGCACTTGTACCGAGAACTGTGGACTTCGTTCTCTGAGGAAGATGTTAAAGCATGGCAATGACTTGATTAGATTTGTTCAGAAAGATGGGCTTGGGACTTCCCTGGCGGTCCAGTGGGTAAGACTCTGCGCTCCCAGTGCAGGGGGCCCGGGTTCCATCCCTGGTCGGGGAACTAGATCCCACATGCATGCCGCAACTAAGAAGTCCGCATGCTACAGCTAAGAGTCCACACGCTGCAACTAAGAAGTCCGCATGCCACGACGAAGATCCCGTGTGCTGCAACTAAGAGCCAGCGCAGCCAAAATAAATAAATAAATACATAAGTAAATATTTTTTAAAAATAAGGAAAGATGGGCTTTACCAAGTCTGACTGATTTCTGACATCTATGCCTCCCGGTCCTACTTGAGACCTCCATGCTGTTATAGGAACAACAGCCCCTGTTCTCCTGGGTCATCTTATTCTGCTATAATTTCTAAAACACTGTTCCGATTATAGAGAACCATGTATAAGGTAAATATTGAGCAGAGTCCAAATTACCCTTGAATGCCATATTGAAGTCCGACAAACCATCTCTCCAGAAGTCCAACCACAACATGAAAACACAATATTTTTTTCTTCCAGCATGGGGATAGATTGCACTTTCTTATGTCCAGCACTACATAAGGTAGTTTCTTTTTGCATTTAGAAGCCATTTGGGGGGGGGATGTATTTTTAAACACTTCTTCTATGAAAAACAAACAAGAAAGAATTGAAACTGTGGAAGAGGGAAAAGAATTTTCCCTCTACCCTTCTGAGCTCTTGGCTAAGACCCCTGCAATAAAAGGCAGATTAGGGCTTCCCTGGTGGCGCAGTGGTTGAGAGTCTGCCTGCCGATGCAGGGGACACGGGTTCGTGCCCCGGTCCGGGAAGATCCCACATGCCGTGGAGTGGCTGGGCCCCTGAGCCATGGCCATTGAGCCTGCGCGTCCGGAGCCTGTGCTCCGCAACGGGAGAGGCCACAGCAGTGAGAGGCCCGCGCACCGCAAAAAAATAAAAAATAAAAAAAATAAAAGGCAGATTAACAAGAGAAAAGCACACAGAAGTTTATTAACATGTATCTCAGGTATACCTGGGAGAAACCCAGGGAAAAATGAGAAACTCTCCAAGGTGGCTTAGAACTCCAGCTTAAACACCATCTCGAGCTAAAGACAAAAGAAAGAAAGGTGTGGGGTAGAAGAGTTTGGGGAGGTTACCTGGAGGAGCATCGTAAACACGAGTGAGGCTTCTTATGCAGATCTGAGTTCAAGCTTTCTCCCTGGATAAGGGTCTAAAGTTGTCTAGGGGAATTAGCCTTTGTCTTTTCTGGTAGGGAGGTGAGGGGGGACAGCTTTGCAAATCTACATCCTGCTTTTAGGCAAATAGGGGGAGAGCAGGGAGCTTTTCTGGTATCTTCTTCTTCCAATTGCCTTCAGCTCAAAATAATCCTTAGAACAAAATAGCATGTTTTAGGGTGGCAGGTTCTGCTACCCTTCAAGACTAACAGAGAACACAGCAGATTTGCATCTTCCTCTCTTGTACACACACGCCAGGCACGTGCTTATGGAAAGGGTGGCACGGAACATCACCCACACTGCCCCCTCCGTTAATTTTTTTTCTTATTTTCTTTTTTGCTAAGCACCGATAATTCAATAGGTAGGAATTAAGCAGAGATATGATAGTATTTTGCTGACGTAGCTCAGATGGATGGGTCAAGGTGTCCACATGCCTGCACTCGCAGCCCGTAGCCGTGCCAGTCAGAGCTGGGAGGGCCAAGGAGTTATCTGGGTGCCACCCTGTGCCACCGATTCACGTGGAGCTCCAAGGATTCTAAAACTTGTACATTCAAACATGGTCTTCCAGGTCTTTACGAAGGTACAGTTTTCAAGTTAGGAGGCTATAGAATATACTTTTTAAATAGTTTGTTACTCTGATTTATAACTTTTAGCTGTTGAGACACAGGGCATATGACCCTCTGCCTGCTCCCTTGCCGTGGCCCATGAATGTCAGGGTGGCTGACTGTGCATTCATCACATTCTCCTGAGTCAGAGGGAGGAGAAACAGCGGGGGCTTGGCCACTCGACCGCACAGCGCAGACGTCTTCAAATCATGGTTGGGATGCTGTGTGGCTGTTCTCACCGTCTCTTCCCCATACCTTCCCGGCTCATCCATCACCCCTCTTCTAGATCCTCTTATGCTGCAAGGAAAGCCTAATGCTCATTACGTCATTAGGTAGGGAATTTAAGTTTCTGCACGGCATTTTGCTTTTTAGACCTTTGCTACTCAAAATGTGGTCTACAGGTCCTCAGCCTCAGCCCTGGAAGCGGGGTGGAAATGCAGAGTTTCAGCTGCTGAGGGGTAGCATTCACTCACTATTCCTTGGAATCCTAAGGAACGCATTTGGAGGAGAGGCAATGAGTGCTATAGGTAATCCTCAGGCAGGGAAGATGATGAGAGAACAGACGGCCAGGGCTTGGGCTTTGGAGAAGAATAGGAAAACAGAGAAGGAATGGTGAGAAAAGCAGAAACAAATCCAGGACAGCAGTACAGCAGTGGAAGCCTGAGAGAAGAGAGTTTCCCATGAGGTCCCAGAGCCACCAGGTCTGGCTGTCTCATTCAGCAAGGGGGACCCTGAGGCTTGGCAATGAGGGGACAGAGTACAACAGCCAGGTGTGTTCGGAGGGGCTTGTCTTATAGGGCCAGAGGGCAGGGGAAGATGACAAGAATCTGAAAGTGGTGAGAAAAAAGAATGAAATAAATAAGGAAATAGAGAGGAATTCAGTCTACTTTTAAGAGATGAAACAGCTAGGAAGTGTCCCCCACACATCTGAGTGATGAAGGGACCACGGAGACAGCACAGCAGCCCCAGTGCTTTGGGGGAAGCACAGAAGGATCTTGGGCAGAGGGTGAGAACCCAGCCAGTGTCAAAGAAAAACCAGAGCTGGACACCATTTAAAGGGATAAAAACAGATTTTATTCGGGACTATTGCAATAGGGCAAAAGACAACTCAGTATATAACAGGGCTCAATTCCGAACACAACATGGGTAAGTGGGAGTTGATAGCCAAGGACCAGAGTGGGGACCAGTGGATGGACAATTATCCATGCATGGAAAATTATTATGGCCAAAGGTTCTCTGGGGGATGTGGGGAGGGAGTGGTGAGGAACCATATCAGATATGGAGGGTGGGGTTCTGGTTAAACTGACTTAGCAAGGTTCTTGCTGAAACTGGATCTTACAAAGAGGTCCGCAGATGGGCCTAGGAGAAGGTTCAGGAGTCTGACTAAAGTTTGGCCAACATAGAATCTTTATCCCTGGAGATGGAGGGGCAGCTTTGGTCCCTCGCAAGGTGCAAACACCCAGCCGTCCTAGAATAACCCTGTGCACCCCACACCCCTCTCCACATCAGGCTGCCACGGCCATCGCTCTCATCTGTCTCCCTAGGCCCAGCTCCCTGGCCTTCAGAGGTGCTGCCAGCTAAGCCGCAGAGGGCTTCCTCGTTTCTCAGCCTCCTGGCCTAAGTAAGGACGTTCCTGGTCCGCACTATCTAAAAACCCATCTGGGTGCCATCTCCCTTGCCTATGGTTCTGAGACCATGGGAATCCTGGCAGTAGTGGCTTTTCCGGGTCAAGCCGGGGTCCCCCTTGGACCGCTGAGGCTTCTGCACTCCATGTTTCCTTCCCAAATCTAGCTCCTCCAGGCACCGAGGCTCTGCTCCCCACTCCCTCCCCACAATGGCAGCCCTCCTCCTTGGCCTGGTTTCCACCCTCCCACAGTCACCCTCCCTTCCCTCCCACCCCTCCCCCCGTGATCCCAATCTCTTCCTGCTTCTTCCTCTACCCTTCCCAGCCCATTCATATCTGCTCTGAAATCTGGCAGCTCCCAGATCTTCCTCTCTGGTCCTCAAGGGTGGAGGTCTCTGCACACCACGTTCCTTATGAATGCGTGCCATCCAGCCATATCCCACTCTACTCTGGTGATGGAATTTAATTCTGAGATCCTGATAGGTTTGAGAGCTTAATCTGTGCCAGGCGCTCTTTGCAGTACTTTACGTATGTGGAAATTTGTCCCCGTCACACTGCACCGACAGTGGTGACAGCACCGGGATGCGGGCTGCCCTGCTCCGCATCTCACACCCTCTGCCCCTATGAGACATGCTTTCTCTTCGCAGCCCATGACCTTCTCCACCGGGGGAGACACAGTCTTCTGGCTGGGGAACATTGGCCCCCATGGAGGAGAAGATGCAAAAGCACCCAGCAGAATGAAGGGCCCATCGTCTTCCTCAACCTGGAAAAAGCAGGAAAGTTGACATCCAAGATGTTTCTGACCTCTATGTACCAGGCTCCATGTGTATGTAGGAGAAAGAGGGATTTTTGGTTTTTTTGTGTGTTTCAGAAGCTTAGCTTTGAATGTCAGGAGGCAAACACTTCACATATGGAGCTCAGGCTACAAGGATGAGAGGGGCTGACAGCACCGCGATGGAGGTGGCAGGCTGGCGCGGCCGGGGCAGGTGAGTGATGCAGTGAACTCCTGCTGCGAGTGGGCCAGGGTGGAGACTAGTGGACCTGCAGGGGATGTTGAAGAGCCCCCTGGTGCTGTGTGACCCTGCAAAGCTGGCTTATTCTTTGGGTGGGAGTTTGGAGATTGTCCTGTGGTCTCCTCCAAGGCCATGAAGTCTGTCTTCATGTCTCCGGGACCATTCTCCTGTCCTCCTGGATGAACAAGCAAGGAGAGACTCAAGTGGCATCCAAAGGACACTTGAGAAAAAGCAGGCACCGTGGCCCAGGCCGGGGCTGGGCTGCCCATGGGAGGCGGGTCCTGTGAGTGGGGGGACATTGGCTGCAGGGTGAATGGGCACCGGGGAAACAGCAGCATGTCGGGTTCCTGCTCTGCACGTGCCGGTGGGCAGCCTCTGGGCTTCCGTGTCCTGGCTGGTAAATCTTTCCTTCATGAGGTGCTGTGAGGGGGAATGCCCGGCATGGTGAGGACTCAGTGGAGACTGCTCCCTTAGACCCACCCTGGTTACCTTGTCCACACCTATTAGACGATAAGCTGGCTGAGGGCAGGCCCTTGCTCACGCTTACTTCCCGTGACTAGCCCTGTGTCTGGCGCACAGTGGATGAAAGAACAAATGAACATCAAGGAACAGGCCGTGAGGCACGCCAGCGTGAGACACCGCCTCCGCCACTGTGTTTCCTGAGCGCAAGTAAATCACTTTTCTCTGTCTTTACTAGTTTCCCCACCATTGGGGGAAGGCAATGTAACTTCCCTCTGTTTAAAATTTTTTATTAAAAATTTTTGTATGAAGATATAATTGCCATATTCGTTCCAGGTGTACAATATAATGATTCAATATCTCTATACATTGCAAAATGATCACCATGATAAGACTAGTTACCATCTGTCACCATTATATAGTTATAAAATCTTTTTTCTTGTGATGGGGACTTTTAAGATTTCATCTCTTAGCAACTTTGAAATATGCAATGCAGTATGATTAAGTAGAGTCGCTGGGCTGTACACGGAATGCCCAGGACTTGTTTATCTTGTAACTGGAAGTTCGTACCTTTTTTTTTTTTTTTGCGGTACGCCGGCTTCTCACTGTTGTGGCCTCTCCCGTTGCGGAGCACAGGCTCCGGATTCGCAGGCTCAGCGGCCACGGCTCACGGGCCCAGCCGCTCCGCGGCATGTGGGATCTTCGCGGACCGGGGCACGAACCTGCGTCCTCTGCGTCGGCAGGCGGACTCTCAACCGCTGCGCCACCAGGGAAGCCCGGAAGTTTGCACCTTTTGCCCCTCCTCACCCTCTTTGCCCTCCCCTCACCCCCGCCTCTGGCAGCCACCAATCTGTTCTGGATACTTATGAGCTTGGTGTGTTTTCTTTTGTTTGTCTTTTTCTTAACAGGGGTGTTATCAGGACCCAGGTGCTAACGCGCTTACAGCACGCAGATCTTCTTAGGTGAAAGTTTCTGTTAAACAGATGAGCTCAGCTTCAGAAAATTCCTTGACTTTGCCCCCAGATATATGATACACAGCAAGCTTGGCTTTTGTGTTTCTGACTCTGGTTTAGAGGAGCGTGCAGAGATTGTGCAATAGTTGGTTCCATCTAGCTCTTGGTTATTGATATAAAAACATAAAAACATAACTAATATTTCTGCAGTGTAGTTTTCTCGACCTCTCTCTGGCCTCTGTTGTATGATGTTTTCAAAACAGCTTAATCAGAACTCTCCATATTTCTGGGGTTTTAGCCTAACAGTTCTTCTAGGGACTGAGGGAGGTCACTGAAGGGTGACAGCCTATAGGTGCTGGACCAGCAGGGAGAGGGGCGGGACTGGGGGCGGCAGTGTGGAGTCGGGCAGGGAAGCTCCCAGCGGATGGCTCGCCCGTAGGCGGGCATGCAGCCACCTGTGTAACCACGATGGGCTCCGCGGAGCCACTCAGGTCAATGCCCACGCTGTGCCGGTGGGCATGGATGCTATGGTTACCACACTACAGCGAGAGGGGATGCAGTAAGGGTCAGTGACATGGCATTTAAACCAAACTTTCAAGAATAGGTAGAATTTGGACAGGTGGTCGTGAGGAAGAAAGACTTCCTAACCAAATGGACGGCTGGGCACAGAGCTAGGAACAAGGATGAAGGTGATCGCCAGAGAGAGTTTGGGCCTAAAGTGGTAGCAAAAAGAATGAAATTGGGTCATTTGTAGAGACGTGGATGGACCTAGAGTCCGTCATACACAGTGAACTAAGTGAGACAGAGAAAAACAAATACCGTAAATTAACGCATTTATGTGGAATCTAGAAAAATGGTAGAGATTTACAGGGCAGGAACAGAGACGCAGATGTAGAGAAGGGACGTATGGACACAGGGTTGGGGGGAAGGGGTGGGTGGGATGAATCGGGAGATTAGGTTTGACTTATATACACTACCATGTGTAAAACAGATAGCTAGTGGGAACCTGCTGTATAGCACAGGGAGCTCAGCTCTGTGCTCTGTGATGACCCAGATGGGTGGGATGGGGGATGGGAGGGAGGTATAAGAAGGAGGGGATGTATGCATCCGTACAGCTGATTCACTTCGCTGTACAGCAGAAACTAACATAACAGTGTAAAGCAACTATATCACAATAAAAAAAAAAAAAGGGAGACACCCAACTGGAGGCGCTGTGAAAGAGGAGGCTGGCAGAGGCAACTTGGAGGGAGTGGCTTGGAGTTGGGAAGGCCGGCCACGCCAGGACAGATGATGGGACCTGGAGTATGGTGGGGACATTGGGAAAAGGATGAAGAGATACTTTGAAGACCATTACGAATGCGATACAAATTGTTTTTTGAGTTGACCTCTAGGATGAAGCTGTGAGTTGTATCACAACATGATAGGGGCCAAGTTGTTGGTGAGATTCCCTCCTCCACCCACCTCTCATCCGTTTGACAAGTATTTATTAAGGGCTCCCCTTGGGCACTGGTCGGTGACTGTCATTTACTCAAAGGCGGGAGCTGCTCTCCTTTATTTCCTGTCTTGCAGGTTAGACGGGGTCAGGTTCACTGACAACAGCACATATATTTCGTATTTTCAGTGTTCAGTAGCATCTCACTCTCTGTTTGGAAATGTGAGTGACTCACGGTACTTGACAATTTTAATGTATGAAATGTTTAAATAACATCTTCACAAAAATTAAAAAGTAAAATACAATCACAGAAACTTAACAGACAACCGTTTTCATTTTCCAGTCATTTTCATTCTCCATATCATCTTGGTATTTTGATAATATTTCAAGTTAAAAAGATTCAAGGACATAGATCAAATCCAAAAAGGGACCAGAGAGTGAAAATACTATGGTCCCCGAAAGTCAGTCTTTTTAACTTCATAAAGTTTTAACCGAGTGCCTGAGCTCTGGCTAACGATGAGAGGTAAGGAGCAAGCTGCCTAGGGTCTCCCGTGGAGCAGAGAGCTCCAGGGACTTCTACTGAACTCCCCCAGGGAGCCTGGACAACCATCTACAGATCTCAAAGTGGTGACATCCACAAGCCAAGAGCCAGGAGCCCATTTGACAAATGTCAGGGCAGCTGACATGAAGAGAAAAACAGAAGGAAGAAAAACACATTCCGCATCTGGGAGTGTGTACAAGTTGAGCGCAGATTGTTTAGAGGAACAGAGAGAGAGGAATTCCCTTTACTTCTCAATCAGTAAATCACTGCCACATACTTTTAAAAAACTTATTTATTTATTTATTATTTATTTATTTTGGCTGAATCGGGTCTTAGTTGCGGCATGTGGACTTCTTAGTTGCAGCATGCAGACTCTTAGTTGTGGCATGCATGGGGGATCTAGTTCCCCGACCAGGGATCAAACCCGGGCCCCCTGCACTGGGAGCGTGGAGTCTTACCCACGGACTGCCAGGGAAGTCCCCATTGCCACATACTTTTGTCTCTCCTCTCCATCAGCCATTTTTTATCTCCTTCATCCTCTCTCTAACTACATCTATACATTCTCAGTAAGCCAAAGATTTTATATGAATTTGAAGCCATTTCCACATTGTCTGAGTTCAGGCCGCTAGAAGGATACAAACAGCAAATACTTATTTCTCATAGTTCTGGAAACTGGGAAGTCCAAGATCTAGGTGCCAGCAGATCTGGTGTCTGCCTGCTTCCTGGTTTGCAGATGGCCTCATGGTGTCCTCGCACGGTGGGGAACAGTGAGAGAAGCAAGCTCTCTTGTATCCTCTTATCAGGGTACTATCCCATCACAAGGGCTCCACCCTCAGGACCTAATCAGCCCCCAAAGACCCCACCTCCAAATACCATTCCATTGGGAATTAGGGCTTCAACATGTGAATTTGACCTACAGTCCATAACACACATGTACAATGCCAAAAATGTTGGCGTTGTTCTTCCCAGGACACAAAAGTCTATCTGAGGGGGACTTCCCTGGTGGTCCAGTGGTTAAGAATCCGCCTCCCAATGCGGGGGACGCGGGTTTGATCTCTGGTTGGGGAACTAAGATCCCACATACTAAGGGGCAACTAAGTCCGCGTGCCGCAACTACCGAGCCCGTGTGCTCTGGAGCCCGCATGCCGCAACTAGAGAGAAGCCCTCGCGTCACAACTAAGACCTGACGTAGCCAAAAATAAATAAATAAATATTAAAATAAAAAGGGCTACCTGAGATCAAATTATAAAGGAGACAAACTGTCTCTTTTGTGCCTACCTACCTTCTCTTCGGTGTGGGTGGTCATGGGGACTTCATTTGGGCTAGGTCTTAAGGATGGAATTTCTATAGTTGGCAACAGTGGGGTGGGAATTTCAGGTGAAGGGGAAAAAGTGAACAATTGCTTCTGGGCTTATTTATATTCTTACGAAGGACTAAAAATTGTAGAGGCTTTTCTAAATGGAAAACTTTGGACAGGGAGGGTCTTGTTGTTCTCAAGAGGTCTTTCAGCATTTTTCACAGAGCAGTTAAGCCGGTTGTCTTTGCTATGTAAAGTATGGTGTTGACAGGGAAGGACCCAGTTTTGAGTGTCACGTGGATTATGCAGCCTTACCCAGAGAAGGTGGTTCTCCTCCTGTTGGCACAGGGAGTGCCTCACACCTGCCCGGACGTGGCGACAGCCCGTGGTTGTGTCAGTGAAAACTCTCCCTACAATGGCAAAAAGAACCCAAACCTTCAAAATATTCGAAGCACATTTCCTGCCCGTAGCAGATTTGTAAAATCATCTCCTTGTCTTTTCTTTCTTGCTGCATCTCTTTTTTGTCTTGGTCAAGAACACTGCCCTCCCATCATACAGGAAAGCCGGTCTGCTAAATACACCAGGCCGACTCTCTTCCATCTCCTGTTCTTTCTGGGTGTGGGAGTGAAGAACAGACAACAGTCCTCTTTCAGGGCAGCATCTGGAATAACCAGTACCAGATGCGGGAATGAATCATCTTCCTCAGGGAGCCTGCCTGCATCCAAGCTGAAAGCGTCAGTAAGGAAGGCTGGCTTTATCTACCAGCCGACTGCCTGCTATGTCACCAACAGATTCCCTTCCCAAAACTGTCATGTTTGCCACAGTGCCTGGAATTTCACCATGAGCTTCAATAACCGGCTTGTAAAATGTCATAGCTGGTCACTCGGCTCTTAGAAGCAGGGCTAGAATGCGTGCCCTGTGGTTTCCCGTGAGCTGGCAGTGTCTTCATGGGGGGAGTGGGCTCACAAATGGTTTGTTTGGGACAACAAATTCATTCAACAGACATTTGTACTAACTGGCTGAGGGAGGGCCTTTTGCACGTGTCACCCACCCCTCTCATTTGACATGCTACCCTTGAAGGCTGGTATAGTTGTCTCTGTATCAAAAATGAAGGGATTGGGCTTCCCTGGTGGCGCCGTGGTTGGGAGTCCACCTGCCGATGCAGGGACACAGGTTCGTGCCCCGGTCCGGGAGGATCCCACATGCTGTGGAGCGGCTGGGCCCGTGAGCCATGGCCACTGAGCCTGCAGGTCCGGAGCCTGTGCTCCACAACGGGAGAGGCCATGACAGTGAGAGGTCCGTGTGCTGCAAAAAAAAAAAAAAAAAAGTGAAGGGATTGAGGCTTCAACAGGTTTTGAGCACCTCTGTGGTGGCCAGGTGCCTGACCCCGGCACCCCACCTCAGGTGCACCCGACTTCATTGCCTCTGGACTTTTCCCCAAAGCCACTGAATCTTGGCAGCCCCCGGGTCTCCCAGAGGTGCCTGTAGGGCAGCCTCCAACCCTGGGGATGGCCTTGCTGTTTGCGTCTCTGTCAATAGGTTTAAGAAAGGTGCTGACCTGGGGAGAGGAGTTCCAGGCCAGCAACTGTTAGCTGAGACGTCAGACATATAATGGAAATGTTCGTGATCGTCTCGGGTATTCAGTTATTATACTGAAAAAATGAGCGCTGTCTTTTACTAATGAGTAATTTGGAAGCTTTAATAAACTGTAGTCATAAACCCAGTTTACTATTAATAATCCAGTAATTAACCTTAGACACATTAATCTAATGTTAGAGATTTAACAAAAGGCAAAGGAACCTCTGTTTTGTGACTCTCCGTTCCATCACATGAGGGGCGATGGGGGATGATCTCAGGTGAACTTTTTTCCTTTGATGGCTCAGTATCTTTACCTGTAAAGATGGGATAATAATGTAAACTATGCAACATTCGTTCATTTCTTCATTCATAATTCACTCAGCAAATAGTCACCGAACCCTTAACTCTGAATCAGGCACAAGCTTGTTCCCAAGAGTAAACAAGACAGATAAGGATCTCCCTATTGTGGAGTTTACATTCTGGTGGGGACTCAAGAACTCTTCTGAGAAAAAACAGCTGAAATGACACCGGCCAAGAGAGAGCTCCACAGTTCAAGACACCGAGACAGTTTAAACCTTAGTTAAAGCACTCTTTGCTATGTCTCCCTAGTTCTTAAGAAAAGCCTTCTAGGAACAAACACCAAATGCCTCAATAAAATGTTGATGAATAAAGGAATGCTCTTTGGAACAGTGCAAGGTTTTAAAGCATTTCAGAGGGTCAGTGACCACCTGCTAGTTCTCTTCATTTTGTGAAGAGCCCACTGGCTAAACCAAATCCACAAAGGACAAGGCAGCCTGCCTCTATCCAAACTCTTGCCTAAGAAGATGCTTAGCGCTCGAATCATCCCACTATTTCATCTTACTACATATTTGGAGTTGGGCTATCTTTATTTCTTCTCTGGAGTGAATATCTTACCTATCTATCTATCTGCCCATTTACCTCCTAATTTCAGCAAAGTCATCTGTCAGAGCCATTTAATTCTCCTGAGTGTCTTCTTTTAATTTGGAAGAAATTTTCTTTCAGTTACCCCTTATCACCAAGATCATGGATTTTACATACTTTGGCTGACGTCCCTGATTTATTTCATACTATACTTATATTATGGCTTCTCTAGTAATAAATTATATTTGATCTGAAACACTTCATCAGGTTGTGCTTTTCTGCGATCAACATTTATTGTTGCAATTGCTGTGAAAACCACATGCAACCAAGTTTCTAACAGCACAGAACCCTTTCTACGTGACTTTCGAAGCAACCTTAAAGATGATAATTAAATTTCAAGAATACATCTTTAAACATCACCCACCTTATTAAACAAGTCTTAGAGGTGAGAAAGTAGGATTCAGGTTGGTGTATTGAGCCTATATAAAATAGACTTATCTAGGGATAGAATAGTACCAAAAAACTCAACCTCCTGGCCTCATAGACCTTCAAATACCGTGCAATCCAGGCTATTACTTCGTGGCTTTTCCCACTGCTTTTCAATATGGTATGCCGATAACGCTGTTGAGAGCAATATGCTTTATTGCAGAGCTTGTCACATTCATGGCATTCTAAAAATATTTTCTAAGGAATTCTGCGCCAGAAGATAAGGCCATCTCACATTTAAAACAGAACCCTGCAAGTTATTTCTATGACTGTGTTCAGAATTATCCAAGTGCTTTATTGTTATTATTTGAGGCAACACTGGTTTATAACACTATACAAGTTTCAGAATTAGCCAAGTGTTACTTCAGAGGCAATGACCCTAAGTAACAGCTGAAATGCAGTTTTTTGTTTTAAATGTGGACATTTAATTCTCACCTGAGACCTGTTACAGTCAAATCAGCCAGAAAGTAAAGCAGATGAGGGCTCTGTATAATTTTAATCGTTGTGCTCTGGGGCACACTTCAAAATGGCCCGGCTGACCTGCCTATGAAAACTTTCTGCCGCTCTTCAGTTGGTTTGCAAACATCAAGCCGCCTAGAGTTCTCGTGATTTTCGTGAGATTCCAAGAGAAAGCAAAGGCCCCGCGGCCGGCTCGGGGAATACGTCTTCACCTGCAAAAGCAAAACGAAGTGCAGGTGCACCAGCCCGCCGGCCCCAGATGCCTGCCGGCAGTTCCACACTCCCTTTTAGGGAAAGGTACTGTGAGCTACCCGGCACTTCATTTTACTCCTCTCTTTAGGAGGCACGGAAACTGATTTTCTTTCGCCACTCCCGACACCAGTCCAGTCTCCCCAGCTCGTAACTTCGGCGCCCTCGCTGCCCTGAACCCGCGACCCCCTTCCATCAGCTCACCGCGCCAGGACCCTGGCCCTGGTTTGGGACAGCTCAAAGAAAGCGAAAAAGCTGGCTCGGCAGGGAAAGGGAATACAATAGGCATAAGGCGGCCGGTGGCTCGGACCAGAAATGCCGCACTTCGTAAGGAGAAAAAAGTTTCCTTTGTCAAACAAGTGACCACGTGGCGCTATGGCGGTCACCCCCAACAGTCCCGTCAGGCTGCCAGGCGCGGACCTGGGGACGCGCCAGCCACCTCCGGCGCTGGCCGAGGGGAGCCCCGAAAAGCGGGGGCCCCGCTGTAAGCCCTGAGAGAGCGGATCCGGAGGACGCAAGGAGGCGCGAGACGGTGGCTCTGGGAGCTGCGCTGAGGGCGGGGCTCCCGGGGGGAGAGGGGCGAGGAGCGCAAGGTTCCCGGAAGCAGCGGGGCACAGGGGGCGGGACCCTCGGGGGCGGTGGCGCGGAGGGCGGGGTCCCCGGCGTTGGGCGGGCGCGGGGGGCGCGGCTTCAGGGACTGGGCGGGAGGCGGGGTCGCTGGGGCCTTGGGCGCCGGGCTCCGGGCCGCGGAAGGGCGCCGTTCGCGGGGCGGGGCGGGGCGGGGCGGGGCGGGGCGGGGCGGGGAGCGGCGGGCAGGCCGGGCATGGCGTCCATGGCGGCGGCGATCGCGGCCTCGCGCTCGGCCGTCATGAGCGGGAACCGGCCTCTGGACGACAGGGAGCGGAAGCGCTTCACCTACTTCTCGTCGCTGAGCCCCATGGCCAGGAAGATCATGCAGGACAAGGAAAAGATCCGGGAGAGGTACGGGCCCGAGTGGGCGCGGCTGCCGCCCGCGCAGCAGGACGAGATCATCGACCGGTGCCTGGTGGCGCCGAGCGCCCCGGCGCCCCGCGACTCCGCGGACCCCGAGGAGCTGGCGCGCTTCCCCGGCCTGCGCGGGCACACGGGCCAGAAGGTGGTGCGCTTCGGGGACGAGGTAGGTGCGGAGCGGGCCGGGCTCCCCGCCCCCCGAGGCGACCCCGGCCGGGCGGACCCCTGCCCGCTAGCAGCCGCCCCCGCCAGGCGCGCGGGCAGGGGCTGGAGAGGAGAAGGCGCAGGAACCGGGGTGGGTGGGACGGGCGACCCGGAGCCGGAGGTGTGGGGCTGGGGGGCTCCCCGGGGCAGTTCGTGGAGGACCGCCGAGAGAAGGAAGGAGGTCATTCCAGACCCTCCATCTGGAGCTGCCCCGCCGGGCCGCAGGGGACCCGAGACTTGTCAGACCAAAGTGCCAACAACAAGGGATTTTAAGCCAGGCAGACCTGGGTTCTGATCCATTCTGCCATTTAGCTCTCTGGCCGTGGGTGACCTAACCTTTTGGAGCCTCAGTTCCCCCCGGGAATAATAATATCCACCCCTGGCCTGCCAGGGAAGGCAGTCAGCCTTTTATACGTAATAATATTACTATTTGTGATGAGCTGTGTGCGGAGAGTGAAATTGTCCAGCAAGGTAACAAGAAGCAAGAGGTGCCTTCCAAGATTAGGAAGCAAAAGCCGAAGCCCTAAGATGTTTCCGAGTGAGCCCGATGAGCTGCTTAGTTTTGGGAATGAGTACGGTGGCCTCCTTTTTCCAGTGAAAAACGAGGGATACGTGCAAATGAGCTGTCGCAAGCCTTTGGTACATATAAGGGCATGCCTGGGCCTCTGACCTAGACACTCTGCTGGGCCTTCTAGAGGGCCGGACATTGTGGAGGAAGAAACACTGAAACTAGAAAAAACTCAGGGGTGACCCATACTAAGTCACAAAGGCCTGAGTGTTCTGTGCTTCTCCAAAAGTCGGCCTTTTCCTGGAAATGTGTTTAACTAAAACCTGTTTGGTGCCAAATCTGCGGCTCTTTGGCCTTTCAGACTCAACTTTTGTGGTGAGGGTCAAAGAAGTCCAAAGGAGCCTGCAGCATACAGGGAAATCCGCAGCCCTGAGAGCTCTGAGCCTGCAGGCAGGAGGGGCTGGGCTTGGAGAGGTTTTCCAAGGAAGTCGTAGACTGTGGAAGGAATTCTAGTTGAGGATGAGGTTTTAATCTGATTTTCAGGCGTGGCTGTGCTGAGACATTTATTAATACAAAATGTTTGTGGTCATAAACCCGCTTTCACGTGGGGGAAGTGTGAGAGAGCAAAACTTTGCTTCCAACATTGCCTTATCCTGACAGAATTAAAAGAAGAGTCTTCCATGGATTTTAAACTCTGAAGGCTTCGCCAGGAAAAAAACGAGGGTGTGGTAACGGAAGAGATGAGAATATAGGTTTAAAATGTGAAGCCCAGAGCTGAAGCATTTTTACTGTGAGCATATGCATCTCTCTAAAGACGTTCGCAGGGTTGGGGCTCAGATGTGGGTGATGGAAAAGCAGGCAGCCCCTCTTTGGAAAAGTCACGAAGAAATAAACTGTGAGAAGAAATAAACCTGCGGGTACTTACAGATGTCGCAGGGTCCCTGTCATTTTCCCTTAGCTTGCTGTCCAGCCAAGAATATCCACGTGCCCGTTCACCATCCAAAAGCCCGTGCCATGTAAGGGTCCAGTGTGGCTGATAAGGAAAGATGTGGCCAAGTGAATTTTGTGCTCCGATTCCTTAACTGGGTGCCGGACTGAGCTGTTTGCGAATTTGTAAACGCAAAGCGATTTAACGGCCAACAGAACTTTTTGCTGTGGGACCTACATGTCCTTCCAGGAGCACGGGAGCCCTGATTTTCAGAATTGAACTCAGCTTTGCAAAACGGGTTGCGAGTATGTCCTGGAATGCCTCCGACCAACCTCTCAGCACGGATGGCGGAGAGACAGTGAGTTTGAAGACAGGTACGGAGGTACCTTGCTCAGAGCTTTTTTTGTTGTTGTTGTCTCCCCCTGCCCTCCTGCAGCGGCTGAGCGATCTCATCCCACTAGGGACTTTAAAATGTGTTACCTGGACTTGGCAAGAGGTTGGCACCAAAGTGGAGTTGGTGGTCTCGTGCCCAAGAGGAGGGTTGTACTTGGAGGAGGGTTGGCTCCTGCGCACAAGGGGCGATGATAAGGAGAGGATGGCGGGTGACCCCTCGGTAGGCTGCTGGACAGAGTGGCCTGCATAGGTGGCCCCAGGTTTGTCCAGAAGGGCCCTGAACCAGACTGAGTCAGGCACTCTGTCCCTTCCTGTTTGATCTGTCCTCAGATGTAGCCCCTGGGGCCTCCACGGCCAATCTGGCAACAGAGAATCCTCATCCTAGCTCTGCCACTGCCAGCATCCACCGTGGGCCCACTGAAGGACGGGTGCTCAGGTGCACCCCAGCTCTTGCTTTAGCCAGCATCTGACCTTGGATGATAAGCAGGGTGGGCCCCGTAGATACTTGGGAAAGACCAGCTGGGATACTGGGTTCTGAGGGCCTTTCCTAAGGCTGTAATAGAAAGCGCCTGGGCTTGGTTGTGAGTCTTGGCTTTGTTTTGGCTTCCATCTACTAACCTGTTGACTGTGGTGAACCCCTAACCTCTCTGAGCTCCTGCAACGGGAAGAACATTTACAGGATGAGAGTAGAGACAGTGTCTAGGAAAGGCCTGTGGGATAAAACATGGTTGCTGCTGGTGAGAATATGAAGGCTGTTAGCTGTTGTCTCTCCACATCCACTTTTGAAAATCACTGTCGTGAAATCAATAAATTCCTCCTGTTGCTAAGCCTGGAGCTGGCCACGTAGAGTCCCACGTGAGAAGGAGCTCTGCACTGCCGAGCTCTAGGAATGGGCCTCGGGGCACATACTGAAAGCTGGGCTTGCTCTGTCCACACTGTGGCCATGATGTGCCCTGTTTCCTGATCAGCAGTCACACCCGCCTCAGATTGGGCCCCCCTTTCGGCTACCCCGAAGGACCAGGATGTCGCCTGTTCCTTTGAGTACTCTCCCTCATCGCTGGTAACATTTCTGCGTCCCACACGGCAGCATTTGACGTCAGATCATGCCCATATGGCCTTCGAGTGGGACTGCCATCCAGCCGTGGTTACGCGTTGAGGGAACAAACGAGTGG
The DNA here is from genome assembly GCF_008692025.1 of Phocoena sinus. NCBI lineage: Eukaryota > Metazoa > Chordata > Mammalia > Artiodactyla > Phocoenidae > Phocoena > Phocoena sinus. The sequence continues at coordinate 2,979,685 of NC_045778.1, read as the reverse complement.
AAGCCTGCTTGGGCTCACATGCCCGAGTTGCCCAGCTGGGGCCACTCCGTGTAGGACAGGTGTGGCAGCGTGCTATCCGCGTCTTCGTTTTTTTTTTTTTCGCGTCTTCGTTTTTACCTTCCCTGTCTGTAAAGTGAGGAGACCAGCGTCCAGGCCCAGATCCACCCTGGCTTGGAGGGCGCGCCTGCCGAGGAGAGGAAGGATGGCTGCCTTTGCGCGTTGAAGCCGTGAAGGGTCCTGTCGGTTTCTTGGTTCTTAGCACCTTGGCAGTCAATTGAGTGCCTATTTCCCAAAGCCCAGTGTATTAGACACTAGAGCTGCTCATGCTTTAGGGACGCTTAGTCTTCCCCTGATTTTCACCAGCTTTTTTAGAAATCCCTCCACATGAACATATGATCTCAGTACAGCTTCAGTGCAAGGCTGCCGGCCCCTCCTGCCCCCTGGTCATCTCCCCAAGCCCCCTCCTGTGCAGAGAATTTAGAGCTGCTGCCGGTGGAACAGTCATCTCTCAGCAACGGGAGAGAAGCACCTGGCGTCCCCATACCTGGTTCTGGTCCTGCCGCAGTCCGGCTGCCCTCTTAGGGCGGGCTTCTTCCTCCACCGGGGAGCAGCTGCCTGGACTTCTCTCGGGTTATAGGCCTTGCTTGGAACAGACATGGACACAGGCTTGCCCTTTGGGTCAAGTACTTGGTCTGAACATTGAAGCATGGATGTTTCATGGAATGGATGAAAGCGAATGGATGCTCTGAGCAGTCTGGCTTTCCCTGTGCTTCTCAATTATGGCGTTCTTCTTCCAGCAGTCAAAGTTCTGGGAATGGCTTGCTTTGGGAGATGAAAAGTTTTCATTTTAGAGGGATTTAGCCATCACCCCAGTCTGCTTCTGCCGCTTCCTGTTATCAAATAGCAAAAAAAAACACACCAAAAACGAAGAAACAAAAACCCCGAAAAACGAAAACCCTGACTTTGCAGGCATGTGTCGCTCTCTGCCCCTTGCCCCCACTCCCAGACTCTTCCACCGATCTGAGCACCTCAGTGAGAGTCACAGCGTTCCAAGCACTATGCCACATTCTTGGCTCCCAACAGGCCATAAGCAAGTGAACTCAGAAGTTTAGGCAGCCGGAGTATTGGCTTCCCAGGGACCTGCTTGCCTGTTTCACTTCTCTGTAAAGTAGGTGGGGCTGGGCAGGAGGGGGTTTCCACATGCCAGCCCCGGGGACCCTGACCTGGATTTCGCGTGCTGTAGAGCACAGGTTTTAAGCCCTGGAGCGAGGCAGTTCTGTCCCCTGTTCAGCAGCTTCGCATGACCCGCCGCTCTCAGAAGGAGGTGTTCTCTAGCACCTGCCTCCCTCCCCCTCCTGCAGGAACCTGGAGGCTTGCTGCCTGCTCTTTTACTCTCCCTGGCCTTCACCTCCTTTTCTGGGGCTGAGTCTTGGCCTCCTTGACCCCTGGATACCTTCTGCAGGCCTCTGAAGGCCATGTGGCTTTTCCCATGCCCATTGCCCATCCGGCTTCTGCTCCCAGCTGGCTGACGAAGCACCTTTCCCTGAAGTGCTCGGGAGGCTGGGGGTCAGTATGGAATCCCCCAGTGCAGCAGACCTCGCCGAGCCGCTGTCATCCAGTCCATGCCCTTGGGGCTGCCTGCCAAGGGCCACCTTGCCCTCGCTCCTTAGGGTCCAGGCTGGCCAGCTGTTTGTGTTTGCAAATAAACTAATTAAATGGGTATACAGTTTCTAAAATAACGACCCTGTATGTTACTGTTAATAGTTTCAAGCAATGCAGAAAGCAGCAGCATTATGAAGCAGAAATTGGTAGTGCCCTTCCAGAACTTTCCTCACTTATTTGGATATGTGTCTTCCTGATGCAGGACCTGTGACATGTGAGGTTGCCTCTTCCCCGTTCACTTCAGCAGCTTGGCTTCTATTTTTCAGCCTTTGGCACAAAAAATGAGAAATTTGAGAGTTCCTTTCTCAGCGTTTGGACTTGTTTTTTAAGGAAGGCGGAGTGTGTAATTATGATTCCCACCTTCTGTCTGGCAGATGCGTGCATTTTTTAGAAAAGGTGACAGGGTGGACCTGGCTTTTCGTGTCCCTGCGCCTGGCGTCTGTGCCCGGGCTCCAGGCGGGAGTTGAGAACACGGTCATCCTCAGCCATCCAGTTGAGATGGTCAGATGGCCCTCTGCCCAGAGTAGCACCTGGCCTGGGACTCTCCATAGCTGGGGCTCCTCGGGTGGGGGAGCTGTATTGAACAGGTGGCCTTGGGAGCTGAGGTAGCAACACAGGCCCCCCCTGGCCCATGTGGGTGTGTGGCCCAGTGGCTACCAGGGAACAGGTTTTGCAAAGAAACGACTGGCTCCTTGTCTTGCAGGGAGGGAGGGGGCAGAGCTGGGAAACCTGTTGGCAGGTCTGGAGTCATCTTATAATTGACGGGAGTTACTTTTACACTCTAAAATGAGAGATTTTGTTAGTGCCAGAGAAAGTACCCATTTCTCAGAAAAAGAAATCAAGGCCAGACCTGTCTGTTAAACTTCTGGCTCGTTCTTCTCTTCATTTCCTTAGACCCGTCCCCCACCCACCCTCCCATCACTACCTTGGCATGTTTCTGCTGAGGTCTGAGGAGGCCTGAGTTTCTGTATTTGTATTCATGGTGGAACCTGCCCAGGAGTTAAATCATAACTGCTTTTCTGTTGTTGGAACTGCCCTTTTGTACTTCCGGTGATGGCAACCCTCTGATCTCAGCAGAGTTAAATGTACTGCAAGTCAAAGGGGAAAACATCGATTCCATAAACATATGAACAATAGCCCCTAAGAATAACCAGTTGGTAAAAAAAAAAAGAGCATATTCTTCTTCCTCACGTCTCCCTTTTTTAAAGTAGGGTTTATTTTTTAAAGCAGCTTTAGGTTCCCCAAAATTGAGCAGGAAGTACAGAGGGTTCCCATATACCCCTGCACCCCGTGCACAGACTCCCCCAGGATCAACACCCGCACCAGAGCCGTGCATTTGTGAACGACCGGTGAACCGACACTGACATATCATGATCACCCAGAGCCCAGAGTTTACACTTCACTCTTTTTTTTTTTTGCCGTACGCGGGCCTCTCACCGTTGTGGCCTCTCCCGTTGCGGAGCACAGGCTCCGGACGCGCAGGCTCAGCGGCCATGGCTCACGGGCCCAGCCGCTCCGCGGCATGTGGGATCTTCCCGGACCGGGGCACGAACCCACGTCCCCTGCATCGGCAGGCGGACACTCAACCACTGCGCCACCAGGGAAGCCCTTCTTACTTTTTTTTTTGAATTTTATTTCATTTTATTTTTTACACAGCAGGTTCTTATTAGTTATCTGTTACAAATCTGTTACAAATTAGTGTATACATGTCAATCCCGATCTCCCAGTTCATCCTCCCCGTACCCCGCCTGCCCCCCCTCCTTTTCCTGCTTCGTGTCCATACGTTTGTTCTCTACATCTGTGTCTCTATTTCTGCCTTGCAAACCGGTTCATCTGTACCACTTTCCTAGATTCCACATATATGCGTTAATATACGATATTTGTTTTTCTCTTTCTGACTTACTTCACTCTGTATGACAGTCTCTAGGTCCACCCATGTCTCTACAAATGACCCAATTTCGTTCCTTTTTATGGCTGAGTAATATTTCATTGTATATATGTACCACATCTTCTTTATCCATTCGTCTGTCGATGGACATTTAGGTTGCTTCCATGACCTGGCTATTGTAAATAGTGCTGCAATGAACACTGGGGTGCATGTGTCTTTTTGAGATATGGCTTTCTCTGGGTATATGCCCAGTACATTTCTTACTTTTAAGCCAAGATGCCACTGTCTTATCAACCAGAAACTCGCCTCATTTATGGACTTCAGAAGGACAGTGACAGTATATGGTTCCAGTGAGCACTGTTTCTGAATCACTCAAGAAAAATCAGATATATTTCTGGGGAGCTTAATGGTTGGGATTCTAACTCTTAGAGACTCAGCCCTCTAGGTGGCAGGAGAAATTTAACAAACAGTGCACCATATTCTGACTACCACCTAAGAGTGTTTATTGTTTATGGTTACATACTAAGGGCATGATTAGAAACGCTGTTGCAGTAGTTTTATGCAATCTTTGAACTCTGGGAAGAATGAAATGAAAGCGGCCTTTAAACGTGATTTGCTGGGCCCTTGCTGGGCTCCTTGCAAAAGGAGACCGTTTGTGTGCCTTGGTTGACTATACTGATACGCAGAACGTGATTCTGCCTGCTCCAGAGTTGGGTGGGTGAGAGCCAGCCCAGAAATCCTTGGGCTCCTCGTGACGGAAGCCTGAACCCTGGTTGGTTTAGTAGAAGTCCTTATTTGGGGATGATGAGAGTCACCTAGCAGTATTCATTGAGGCCACCTTGGCAGGTGGGATGGCCTGGGAAGATAGAGGTGGGTCCCTGAGCCTGGGAGGTCGGCAAGTGCAGCCTGTGTGGCCAAGTGTCCCCAGTGTGAAGAGGCAGTCAGGTGTCCTGTGGAGGACTGAAGTAGGTAAGCTGCCCGAGGGGAACGGCTGCCTTAGAATTACCTAGGGAGTTGTTGGTTTTCTAAAACCAAGTCAGGTGGGACCCACAGATTCTGCCTATTAAAACAGCACTCTAGATGATTCTTTTTTTTTTTTTTAATGTGGGAGTCTTGTCCTTCTAAATGAACTTGTTAATTCATTTGGTGGAATCTTTTTTTTTAATTAATTTATTTTTGGCTGTGTTGGGTCTTCGTTGCTGCACACAGGCTTTCTCTGGTTGCAGCGAGCGGGGGCTACTCTTCGTTGTGGTGCACGGGCTTCTCCCTGCGGTGGTTTCCTCTTCTTGCGGAGCACGGGCTCTAGGCATGCGTGCCTCAGTAGTTGTGGCACACGGACTCAGTAGTTGTGGCTCGCGGGCTCTAGAGCACAGGCTCAGTAGTTGTGGCGCATGGGCTTAGTTGCTCCGCAGCATGTGGGATCTTCCCGGACCAGGGCTCGAACCCGCGTCCCCTGCATTGGCAGGCGGCTTCTTTTTTTTTTTTTTGCTGTACGTGGGCCTCTCACTGTTGTGGCCTCTCCCGTTGCGGAGCACAGGCTCCAGACGCGCAGGCTCAGCCACTTTGAGGCATGTGGGATCTTCCCGGACCGGGGCACGAACCCGTGTCCCCTGCATCGGCAGGCAGACTCTCAACCACTGTGCCACCAGGGAAGCCCTGGCAGGCGGCTTCTTAACCACTGCGCCACCCTGGAAGTCCCTAGGTGATTCTGATTTACAGCCAGACCTAGAACCTCTAGGCTAGGGATGCTCTTCAGAGAGTCTTGAGTCTGGTGCCTGTGAATGGCGCCAGCGTGGACCCAAGACCAGTAAGGACCCAGGAGATGATCATCCCCTCTGGCTACCTGGGACAGGTATGCCAGAGAGAGGGCATCTGCAGGAAGGTGCAGTTTGTTCAGGTTGCAGAATGGTCCCTAGCCTGTCCCTCAGAGAGGCCCAGAGTGAAAGCGAGACTTTCAGAGCGCTGCAGGGGTCTCAGAAGCAGTTCTTTTGACTGTTGCAGGAAAGGTGCCGCTCCCCGTCTGCGGGCTGCTAGCGGCCTGGCTTTGTGTAGGGGGAGCTCAGAGCTGCTCTGTGACACCCGTGCTCCTTGCCCCACTTGCTCAGGCTGACCTATGGCGGCACTGAGGGACACCCGCTGTGGACAGTGCCACTTACAGGTGCTGTCCACCTCACACACTTGAGACACGATGAAATTCACCGGCCCCAAAATTGGAAAGAAAGTTATAAAAGAATAGTCTCCGGTGAATAGTCTCCAACTTCATGAAGAGGAAAGGCTAATATTTATAACATTTCGTGTTTGAAATGAATTCTAAGTCCAGAATTTTTCATTTTAGAATAATTTTGGAACAGTCCTGACTTTTACAGAGGAATCAACCAATTATAGATGAGTTACTTGTCACCAAATAATTTCTAAAGCAAAATTACCAAAATCCTTAAAAAATTTAAGAGTAGCAGTTACATTTAGTGTAGAATATAGTGAATTTCAGTGTGTCTGATATTGGTTGCAGCTTGTGGTGTGTTCGGGAATGTTTAACATCTGGCTCGAGGGCAGTGAGGGGAGCAGCCCTGATGTGGAGCACGTGCTGGTTGCCATGGAGATGCTCCCCCAGGGGCTGTCCAAGCCCCCAGGTAGCTCACTGCATCAGAGCCGGTCAGGGAGGTGCGGTGACCTCGTTGTGTGGTGTTATAGATGCACTTTCCATCTTGCAGGGGCAACAGATGTAAGTAACCTCAAGAGCACAGATAATAGCAAGAGGGACTAAAGTCATTAGGAAACGATGTTTTTAGCATTTGTTACTTTTGTCAGGTTTTTTTTGGGGGGGAGGGGACACTTTTTTGAAGAATAGATTTTAATTTTTGGAGCAGTCTTAGGTTCCCAGCAAAAGTGAGTAGAAAGTACAGATTTCTGAACTACCGCCTACTGTCACACATGTGCACCCTCTGCTACTACCAACACGCCCACCAGAGTGGAAGATTTGTTACAATGGATGAACCTACACAGCATTGCTGCCCAACACCCATAGTTTCCACTGGGGTTTACTCTTGCTGTGGTACATTCTGTGGGTTTTGAGAAAAGCATCCATCATTACCGCGCGGTACAGAGTATTTCACTGTCCTGAAAATCCTCTGTGCTCTGCCTACTCAGCCCTTCTTCTGTTCAACCCTGGTAGCCACTGATCTTTTTATTGTCTCCATAGTTTTACCTGTTCCAGGATGTCATATAGTTGGAATCATATAATATATATAGCCTTTTCAGATTCTTTTATTGTGGTACAATATTCAGAACATAAAATTGACCGTGCTAACCACTTTTAGGTGTACAGTCAGTACGTTCACCGTGTTGTACAGCCACCACCACTCTCCACTTCTACAACTTTGCAATCCTGATGCCGTTTTGCATCCAGCTGCCTGGAAAGCCTGTGCTTGCCCCCAACGCTCTTTGTGCAGCCAGTGGCTGACATCAGGGCTTCAATCACATTTTTGTTTGGCATGTTTATTTTTGTTAAGTGCTTTATTATTTTTTTTTTAATGAGCTCAGAATTGCAGAAATCTAAGGAATTTGCCCCTTGACTCCGTTTCTTGCTGGAGCAAACAAAAGATTATTGACTTGACACCAAGTTGGGGAGAAATCACAGTGCACCCCTCTGTCTGCAGCCCCCTTGGAATTTCAGCCTGTCTGGGCTGCAGCCACTGGAGCCTGCTGGCTCACCAAGCTCCAGGCTACATCTTTTTTCCTCAGTCTTGCACTCATTCATCTTCCAAAGCCAAAAACCTTCTTACTGTGTTCTTTGCAGATTTCAAAGGGACTCAAGCTGCATAATTAACATTCAGAGGATCGATCATATCACATGAGAAAGGGTGTCCAGCTCCGGTGTGTCCTGCTTTTGGTCAGTGGTCCTGTCCCCTCCTCTGCCTCTGCCCGCCCACTGAATCTCCACACGCCTCCTCTGTCCCCTGAGGTGGCCACTGGGCTTGTCCCCCCCCCACCCCGCCACCTCCCCATAGAGGGAGCACATTTACCAGTTGGTTTCCCTTTGCCCTTTTCCACAGGTCCAAATCTAGAACAAAGCGAACATACATTTCATCAGCCTCCTTTATTTTTCCCATGTGAAAACAAAGTCCTTCTTGTTTTATTGCTTCTAAGAGGAACTTAGAGGGTCCTGAGATCACAGAATTTTGAGGACTTTCAGGTCATTGAGCTCAACTGCGCTCTTCTCCCACGCCCTGACCACACACACAGAGACCTGGACGCAGGAGCCCCCTCAGCCGAGACTTGTTAAGTCACGTTTCTACTTTTGGAGGGACGCAGTTTGTAAGTTGAGGAGTACGCTTGGACTTAACTGAGGTTCCCAATGGGAGCGTAGTGGCCCACGTTCCCTCTCATTTCTAAAGTTTTGCCCGACAGCCAGGAGTGAATAGGAGACATAGCTTAGAGGCCAAGGCTGGGGATGGAGTTGGTACTGAAGGAAGTGGACCCTCTGCAGAACTCCAGGAGGGGGAGGGGAGCCAGGTAACCTAGCTCTGGGGCTAGGGAGTGCCTCTGGGCGCGAAGACATCATGTACCTGGGGTGCTTTATGCAAGGACAGTCTCAGTTCAAAATATTTTATGCCATTTTCAGTCTGTATCGCCCAGGATGTCCCAGTTTTTGGTTCAGAAAATAAGATTCCTCAGCAGAAGCTGGGCACACGTGAGACATTTGCTAGTATAGGAATACAGCTGGAGAGTTGGAGGGGTGGCCTAGGAAAGGCGATCCTACAAACCTTTGTTCGGGTCAGTGGATCCAAGGTCAGACTCTCAGTGACTGTTCGAAGGGCTCCTTCTCTCCTGTTCCGCTTGTGAGGGTCTGAAGGATTTCAGAGTTTTCTCTATAAATAGGCAGCTGCATTCAGTTGGCATTTTCTTCACTGACAGGCTGGTCACTGCCTTTCAGATCTCTGGTAGGCACTTAGAGGGATGGCGGGGGGCGATGCTCAGACAGTACAGGTGTTGATTGGCAGATAATCACCCGGCCTCCTTTTCCTCTGTTACCTCATTTTATCCTCACAACAGCCCCGCAGGGGAAGCGCAGTTCGCCTTTCACAGATGAGGAAACTGAGGCTCAAAAGGCTAAGTCATCTTCCCCTGGCCGTGTGGCTAGGCGCTGGCCGGGCCGAGACCTGAGCCCGGAAGCTCTGTTTCCTTTCCCCTCGGCCTCCCTGTCATCGAGTCCGTCCTGGGGCTCCCAGGCATTCATCGAATGTCCGTTTGGCAGGGGACGGGCGTACCTGGCAGCCGCGGCCAGCAGGGTGAGGGGGGAGCCAGACCAAGAAGGTCAGCACGTTCTCTGCAGAGCGCGACAACTTCAGGCTTGTTTTGAGCCGGGACTTGGGATTCTTCTTGCTGAAGTTTGGTTCCCCCATGGCCTCGGGTGGTGGTTGTCTGCGCGGGGTCCCTTTGGGTTTGGATTCCAGATTTATTCTTGAATTTTTATTTCAGGACATAACTTGGCAAGATGAGCACTCTGCCCCTTTCTCCTGGGAAACGAGGGTAAGTTGGGTTAAATTTAGATTTGTTTGTCTTCTTAAAAAGCGTGGAGTCCTTAGGTATTTTCCGTTCAGCCCTTGGTGGGCTCGGACGGCCGCGGGCTGCGGGTGATGCGCCCCCTGCCGGTGGGAGAGGAGAGGTGGAGGGGCGGGGCCTGCGCCGCGTTGGGCTTGGTGATGGATGGAAGCGTGGCGGTCGGCGCGCTGCGCACGGTCGGCGCCCCTGTCCTGGGAAAAGCAGGGGCAGCCCCTCGGGGGGCTTTCTCGGCTCACACTTCTGCCCACCAGCACTCAGTGCCTTGTTGGGGGCTCCATAAGGCAAAGCTTTGAGGGAAGCTTTTCTTGGCGGGGTGGACGGGGTGGTTAAGAGCTGCTTTTATTAAAGTGAAATGCGAAGGGCAGCCGAGACAGGAAGGTGGGTGGATGTGGAGACAAGGCTGCAGATGCATCAGAACTGCCTGCAAGAGTCACCTCAAAGGCAGAGTCCTGAGGGAAGAAGGGAGGAGGGGAAGAGTGCCCTTGGTACCCTTTGAAACTGGAATAGCCGGTGGATACAGATGTGCAACCCAGCCCGGGTGCCTGATGCTGGTCCCCAGGCATTCGTTTATTGCTGTTAGTGTTATTGTTGCCAAAGTTGCTTAAGAGTATCAAGCTTAACGGGGTTTATCCATTTCCCCATTCTTCCTAGTTGTCCCAGTACAAGTGCATTAATTAGTAGCGCAAAATGACCAAAAGGCAGGTGTCTCAAACCCAAGGAAGAGAAGGAAAAAGACCAGGATTCTCTGAATTCTAGAACATCCTCTGCTGTGTGTTGGAGGGTCCTTTCCCTAATGGGGGTGGCCAGGACGGCTGTGTACCTTCAATAGGGCTTAGGCTTGAGGTTGGATCAGGGCTTTCAAGCCCTGACACTTGAAGGGGCTTGTTTCTTGGTTTTCCACTTGTCCCTACAGTTGCTCATCCTGGTAGAAACGGCGTCCAGGGGGCTGTAGGGAGGGTGGGTCAGAGCGGGATGCGGCAGTGGGGGGGGGGCTCTGCAAGCCACCTGAGAGGCCCTCAGGTAGGGGTCTGTGTCTTAAAATGAAGGATTTGATGAGGGCTCAGATGGATGAGGGCAGCCGGCGGCGTTGCCCACAGGCGGCGCGGTTGGTTAGCTGATTGATTGCCCCAAGTGACGCGAGCCGCCCTAGGATGAGGAAGACTGTGAAAGTCGAGGGGATCCTTACGTGAGAGTTGAGAGGTGGCTTTTGCGAATACGTGGCATTAATGCAGATGGCCGTGCTCCTCCCGCAAGCACAGACTCCTGCCTTTGGGGGTCCAGAACGTCAGGTCCTAAACATACTAAAAATAAGATGCAAATGCCTGCATCCTGCGTGCGTGATTTTTTTTATTTCTGTGGCAGATTAATAACCTAGGTCTGCGCAGAGGGCAGGGTGAGCGACGACGTTGTGCCTGGAATTGGAGTCTCCTTCAGGATCTGGACACTGGTTAAGGGGTGGCTGAACCAGCGAGGGTGGCTGGGAGGCAGCCAGGGAGGGTGAGGGGCAGCCTGGGATTGCAGCTTCTGAGCTCCGAGACCCACCCATAAATCCCTTGTCCAGTGACAGGGCAAAGCGAGTTGGAGGTGGCTAGAAGGGACCTCGCCACAGTGACGTTCAGCCAGGGCCGTCAATATTCCTTTTATATGGGCTCCCCAGATGGGTAACTGACAAACACTACAGTTAAGTCCCCTACGTAGGAACCTTCAAGTTACAAACTTTCAAAGATGGGAACCATCCACGTCAGGTGTGAGGGAAACTGCAGCTTCCTCTGTCTCCTATTGCTGGCGATCCTTTAGCTCTACCGTCTCCCACCTCCTCTCCCTCCTCCAGTCAGTACCTCTTCTTGCCTGTTCACTCGATGCCAGCCCCTGGACGCCAGCTGTTGTCCTGGACTACTGTCCTTTTCAAGGGACTGTACTGTAAGACTAAACATGTTTTATTTTTTGTTTGTTTTTTATGTGTTATTTGTGGGAAAGGTATTTTAAACCTGTTACAGTACAGTACTAGATAGCCCATTGTGTTAGTTGGGTACCTACATACAACTCGTTCTTATGTAGGGGCCTTACTGTAACCCTAGGCAGATGGGCAGTCTGCAGGGGGGAGTGGACAGCCTCGGGGACGGTGGCCCCGAAGGCAGCACAGATGTTACTGGACTGGGCCCTGTGTTTGATGATGTCTCAGTGATGAAGACAGAGAAGTCGAATTAGTTAAAATGCCCCGAGCCCCAAGTCCATCGTGCCCCCCACGAGGATATCTACTCTCGTGAGAATTTACCTTGTTAAATGTCTCTGCGTCAGCCGTTTGTGGGATGGGATGTTTCATCTATTATTACCTTGATGCAGGTGACATTCTGGGGCAAGGATGGGGCAGCACCTGGGGCGGCTGCTGAGAATGAGGCTCATTGTGGGAACAGGTGCCGGGAAAAGGTCTCCAGAACAAGGTGTGCTGACCCAGTCCAGCACGGGTCACACTCGTGCTGGTGTTAACTGTCCACAGACACCATCCAGGTCCCTTAGGAGCCTGCATAAATTGAGAAGGCTTGATAAAGTTAAGTCAATATGTGTTGCTCATTTTAATTAACTTATTTGGTTTTTTTTTTTTAGTAAAACGTATAGTCTTTGTGGCTCAGTTCTGTTTCATTTTTTTTTCCGTTGGAGTATAGTTACGTTACAGTGTTGTGTTAGTTTCTGCTGTACAATGAAGTGAACCAGCTGTATGTATACCTGTATCCCCTCCCTCTTGGACCTCTCTTCCACCGCGCCCCTCCCCCCGTCCCACCCATCTAGGTCATCACAGAGCACGCACGAGCTGAGCTTCCTGTGCTGTACAGCAGGTTCCCACTAGCTATGTGTTTTACACAGGGTGGTGTATTTATGTCAAACCTAATCTCCCAATTCATTTCACATTCCCTTTCAATGAGAGAACCAGCTTATTTCATGAACAGGTGGGCTGTGTCCTCACCTTTTGATTTGAGCTCTCAAAATCACACTTACGTGATTTAAAGTCAGAACTTTGTGGAGGCAAAACAGCGTTCCAGAGAGCAAAGGGCCTTACCCTGCTCTGTCTTCAAGAGTCAGAGTTCCACCACTCGCCTCTCCCCAGCTGAAGCGCGAGTGCCCACCTCTCTGCATTGTCACGCTCTTCCTTAGGACTGAAAGACAGATGAGAACTTTGGAGAGCTGCATGCAGGAGCTGGGTTAGCCAGGGCAGGGTGGCCCTGACCTCCAGCTGCAAGGCTGGACACTCTGTCATTTGATGACTCTGATGCATGGCAGGCACCTCACTCCTTCGCGGCTTGAAGCAGCCATTTCTTTGCTCTTGATTCTGGGGGTCAGTGGTCTGGGCAGAGCTCAGCCAGGCTGTTCTTCTGTGGGCCTCGCCGGGGACCGCTCATGTGTCATCTGACGGCTGATGGGAGCTGGTTGCTCTAGGGTACCTTCTCTTCTGTGTCCGGTTGGGGCCACATGTGTCCAGCGAGCTACGTGTTGGTGGAAGAGTTCCCTCGGGTGAGAGTGGAAGCCGACAGGGTCTTCCGAGGCTGAGGCTTGGGAACCAAAGTATCCCCTCTGCTTTGTTCTAATGGTCAAATGGAGGCACAGTCCAGCCCGGATTTGGGGTGTGAGAACATGGATCGCAGCTGCTGATGGACAGTTGCAGAGAATTTGTGCCATTTCAAATCAAAGACTCCACGCTCTGACAGCCCCGACGGCGGGTCGTTTCATTTGATTGTCTATCATCCACTGGCGTTTTTTTTTGAATTTTAAATTGTGGTGAAATACACATCCCATAAAATGTACCGTCTTAGCCGTTTGTAAGCGTGCGGGTCGGTGGCCTTAAGTGCACTCACACTGCTGTGCGGCTGTCGCCACCATCCATCTCTGGAACTCTGTCATCTTCCCTAACTGCAACTCTGTTCCTTGTAAGCCGAAAGCCCCCTTTCCCCTCCCCCAGCCCCTGGCAACCACCCTTCTACTTCCTGTCTCTATGACATCATTCACTGATTTTTAAAAAAAATCCGGCGGACGTTGATTATCCTTCCGCTCTGGGACAGGCATTATGCTCAAGGCTCAAAGGTGAGTAAACACTTGCCCTCGGCAAAGATCCCAGCGTGGGGATGACGGCGCCTGGGGCGGAACTCACAAGGAGGACCCCTTCAGCCACACGGTCCTTCCTCCAGTCATCTTCCTTCATTCACATGACGCATATTTACATACACGTTGGTAGGTACGGTCTCGTGCCTTCTGCAGCTATTCACTTCAGCAGACTTTTTTTTTTTTTTTTTTGGCCGTGCTGCGCGGCATGTGGGATCTTAGTTCCCCGACCAGGGATCGAACCCGCGCCCCCTGCACTGGAAGTGCGGAGTCTTAACCGCTGGACCACCAGGGAGGTCCCCACTTCTGTAGACATTTAAGGATGGCCAACTGAGTGCCTAGCTCCTCCTCAGCTCTGAGTTCTCAGCCACCAGTCGATCAGCTGAGGCCAGACCCCAGGTGATGACTTGAGCACAGAGCCGAGAATCTCAGGGATTTGGGATTTCTTCCCAGTCTCTGCACCTCTGTCTGGGCTCCTTCCTTTGGGCCAGCCTGTGGCCGAGGACCCCTGCAGAGACCTGCAGAGCGTGGACGAGCTGGTGCTGTCTGTCCCTGAAAGGCGGCTCTGACGAGGAGAGGCCTCGATGCCGGGCAAGCGCTGCCCGTTTCCTCAGACCGTGCTGGGTCTTCCAGCCTGCCCTCCCCTCCTGAGTCGCCTCCTGCCAAGGCCGGGCCAGGCCTCATGCCTCTGTCGCTCCCGAAGGGAGGCTCCGAGGCAGAAGTGCCCGTCCCGGTCCGGTGAGGTGCCCTTGGTCATCATCTTTCCCCTCATCCATCAGCTTGGCAGGTGTGCTGGGGGCCAGGGCACCTGCAGGGCCCCACGGCGGAGTCCTTTCTCCTGTCCTGAGGTTCCACGGGGAAGACACTCAGCACTTGGAATGCTCCAGAGAGGGGAATCGGGAGGAGAGGATGCTTCGCGCTGCCGCCCCTCTGGGCTGGGGGGTTTACAGGAGACCCCTGCAGAGGCAGGTCAGGCCCTGGCGCCGGGTGGCTGGACTCTGGGGACACCACGCCCACCGTGCTCGCCTCCCCCCAGGCAGTCTGGATTTTCCCTTTCTGTCTACCCGAGTCCTTCACCTGAGGTTCGGCTGCCTCTTTGGGGATCGTAAGTCAGCTGGGTGGGGATCAGCTCCTTGATCTCCGAGGGTCAACACAGACCACTCCTGGAGTAGGGAGGCCTCTCAGCCGCTCCTCAGGAGGAGAAGTAAGCCTGGGAGCCAGAGCGTCTCCACGGGCTGGGGTCCACACCAGGGATCTGCAGGCACGTCAAATTCTCTCACCCAGGAGGTCAGCGTCGCCCCCGCCGCGGGCCAGATGCCGGGGCTCAGGGGCGGCGGTAACGGGCAGGCGGGTTGAATCGAGGAAGAGGGATTGGAGCTTGGGTCTGTCTGTGGCTAACAGGCATCTCTTGCCCACGCGGGACAGAAGGGTGTTCTGTCGGGATGTCCGTACATGGAGCGTTCCCTGGGTTCCCAGGTATGGCTCTGCCTGGCTGTCACCCCTCACCGCCAGCCCAAAGTTTCTGAGAAACGCGGGGCCGTGGAGCCCCGCCGTGCTCCCGTCACAGCATCGCTCCTGCTTGGGGACCCTCACGGAGACCCCCGTCTCTGCCCAGCAGTGAAGCCTCCCTCCCCCTCCCCCTGCCCCTCCCCCGTGCCGTCTCCAGCTCACCTTCCTGAGATCCAGAGCAGGCCCGTGGCCCCCTGCTCTGGACCTTTCCTGGCTCTTGGAGGTGCAGTGACCTGTCAGCTCCTCAGCCCAGGGCCCAGCCTGCTGCTGTGGCCCCAAGGGTCCTTCCCGCCGGTCTCTTCTCCAGCCCCACAGCCCTGCCCCATGGTACCGACCTCATCTGCCTCGGTGCCTTGCCCAGCCCCCTGGCCCCCAGCCACCTGTACAGGTCCCACCTGCCCCCAGACCCAGAGCAGATTCCGTTCCTGTGTTTCTCTCAGTTATTGTGACAGCCGGGCAGCTCCCACAGGACCCCGATCTGTGCTGAGCACCTTGGGGGCATTTCCTCAGCTAATCCCCACAATGCGCGCTTTGACAGATGAGGAAACAGAGGCCCAGAGTGAGGGGGGTGTGAGCTAGATGTCCCAGCCCAGCGCCGTGCGCTTCACCCCTTGCCGCAGCGTCTGCAGCTGTCCCCCTTCTGTGTCCCCTCTGAGAAGCTCTGCGCTAGGCGGACACACGTTAATGCTCTTTGTTGGTGCGTCTTGTCCCTGCGAGACGACAGACACCTGGAGGGCAGAGGCTCCTGTCCTTCCCTTGTGGCCTTATAACCGCAGACTCCTGCACACCCACTGTCTGGTGGGTGTCTGGTGGGTTTTCCCCAGGCTCGTTGCCATGGGGCCCAACAGCTGGGCCCTATCCATCGTCTGCCCGGCTCCCTGGTGAAAATACAGGAGCGTCCTCTAGTCCCTGGGGCCTCGCGGTTAGGGGCAGGTGGTCCCCAGACCCTGTGCCCCCTGCCCCGCTGGCCTGGAGGGTCTGACACCCCCAGTCTCAGTGGCTAGGCCGTGCTGTCTCTTCCCCACCGGCTTGTCATCTACTAATTTTTAGATTCTAAGAGTTTTTCGTATCTTCCCCTCTTCTTATTCCTTTTCCTCCTTTGGCGGGGGAGGTGGAGGAGGGTAAATGTTAAATGGTTTGTGAATCTATTAGGATTTGCTCCAGTAAAGAAAGCTATTGTATCTTCTGACAATGTTTCTGCAGCCTTCATCTCAGCAATTCAGACCCGCCAGAGGCCGCCAAGCCAAACAGTTAGTTTTGGTCGCCTGCACCCTCCTTTACTGAAATATTACACATTCCTCTCCAGTGAGTGGGACGTAAAAATAGACACTGGGCTCAGTTTTGGGCTTTCTGTTTTTAGAACGGACGTGGCCAGCTAAGACCCAGTTTCCCACATGGGGAGGCTGACACCCAGGCCCAGCTCAGTGCGTAGCCCTGGGGCTCCAGCCGGGGCGCCTGGGACGTAGAGGGAAGCGCCGTCAGCATCGCTGTGAGGAGGGGAGAGGGCTTCCTGAGTGCCCCTCACTATTCCATCTCAGCCATCTCGTGTAGGACTGCGGGCTTGAGTCCCCCTCCGGCTTGCTGTGCGAGCTGGGGGCTGCTCTTCACCTGGAGCAGCCTCCTGGGCAGCCTCCTGTCACTGGGCCCCGCTCGGCGCAGGGCACCGGGTTCCCGAGACCTTTGTCCACACCTGGAAAAACGGACTTTTCCCAGAAATCAGAAGATTGCACGGGAACTTCCTGACTTGCTGGCGTTCATCACAGGCTCCAGACGCAGCCCCCTGCTGGGCTGTCAGGTCCGCGAGGCAGGGCTGTCAGGTCGCGAGGCAGGGCTGGCCTCCCCTGGTCACTGATCGGCTCCAGTGTCAGAGGGCCCCCTTGCATAGCCTCAGGGCCACGTGGGAAGGTGAGGTCAGAGACCCTGTCGGAAGCACAGGCTCTTTGGGGGGGTCCAGGGGCAACACGGTGGCTGCAGTACATCCCTGTGGGGAGTGTCTCAGCTCAGATTCCACGCCAGACACCGGGCCAGGATGGGGCTTCAGAGTCGCACTTACTTCCAGACGCAGACACGGCCCGCGTGTCCCAGCCACGGGCACCACGCCCCCAGTGACCAGAGGAAGGCAGGGAGGGGCCAGCGCCCGGAGGGGATCCAGTGAGAGTACTGCTGACCCCCCAGGAAGCTTAGATGCCTCTGACCAAGCAGAACAGGAGCAGAGCCCAGTAGCCTGCGTTTACTGAGCACTTACTATGTGCCGGGCCTCGTTCTAAAACAACAGCCCAGGGAGTAAGAATACTCCGATTTTACTAGAGAAGAAAAGAGTCCAGGCTCAGGCTGGGTCATTGGTGGGTTTGCCCTTTACCGAGAGGAGCTGGCTTGGGGAAGAAGGTAGCTGTGGCTTCGGGCCAGTGAGCAGGAGACGCCTCTGAAGGGGACCTGGG
Source organism: Phocoena sinus (assembly GCF_008692025.1). Classification (NCBI taxonomy): domain Eukaryota; kingdom Metazoa; phylum Chordata; class Mammalia; order Artiodactyla; family Phocoenidae; genus Phocoena; species Phocoena sinus. The sequence continues at coordinate 2,962,534 of NC_045778.1, read as the reverse complement.
GCTTAGGGCACCTCCCGGGAGAAAGCACGGGAGGGAGCAGAGGCGCCAGGCTGAGCCCTGGTCTGGGAGGGAAGGGGGCGGCCCAGGGAGGGTGGAGTCACCGAGCAAAAAGCAATGAAAGCTCTCCTAAAGCACAGAGGGAGCTGCAGTGCAGGTGCCACTTCTGTGTGACCTGGACAACAGCGCGTCTTTGAAAATGACCAGGAGCCCCTCTTCACCATGTCCTGGTCCAGTTTTGCTGGCGTTCTGGGGTCTTGGAGCCAAGTAAGATGAACTCTGGTCAGGAAAAAGGACCCTTTGCCCCTCTTCTTCTTTCTTTGCCCGCCCCTTCCCAACAGGCACGTGTTTTACCAATTTTTTTTTTTTTTTTTTAAACATCTTTATTGGGGTATAATTGCTTTACAATGGTGTGTTAGTTTCTGCTTTATAACAAAGTGAATCAGCTATACATATACATATGTTCCCATATCTCTTCCCTCTTGCGTCTCCCTCCCTCCCACTCTCCCCATCCCACCCTTCCAGGCTGTCACAAAGCACCGAGCTAATATCCCTGTGCCTTGCGGCTGCTTCCCCCCAGCTATCTACCTTACTACGTTTGTTAGTGTGTATATGTCCATGACTCTCTCTCGCCCTGTCAAAACTCACCCCTCCCCCTCCCCATACCCTCAAGTCCGTTCTCCAGTAGGTCTGCGTCTTTATTCCTATCTTACCCCTAGGTTCTTCATGACATTTTTTTCCCTTAAATTCCATATATATGTGTTAGCATACGGTATTTGTCTTTTTCTTTCTGACTTACTTCACTCTGTATGACAGACTCTAGGTCTATCCATCTCATTACAAATAGCTCAATTTCATTTCTTTTTAAGGCTGAGTAATATTCCATTGTGTATATGTGCCACATCTTCTTTATCCATTCATCCGATGATGGGCGCTTAGGTTGTTTCCATGTCCTGGCTATTGTAAATAGAGCTGCAATGAACATTTTGGTACATGACTCTTTTTGAATTTTGGTTTTCTCAGGGTATATGCCCAGTAGTGGGATTGCTGGGTCATATGGTAATTCTATTTGTAGTTTTTTAAGGAACCTCCATACTGTTCTCCACAGTGGCTGAACCAATTCACATTCCCACCAGCAGTGCAAGAGTGTCCCCTTTTCTCTACACCCTCTCCAGCATTTATTGTTTCTAGATTTTTTGATGATGGCCATTCTGACTGGTGTGAGATGATATCTCATTGTAGTTTTGATTTGCATTTCTCTAATGATTAATGATGTTGAGCATTCTTTCATGTGTTTGTTGGCATTCTGTATATCTTCTTTGGAGAAATGTCTATTTAGGTCTTCTGCCCATTTTTGGATGGGGTTGTTTGTTTTTTTGTTATTGAGCTGCATGAGCTGCTTGTAAATTTTGGAGATTAATCCTTTGTCAGTTGCTTCATTTGCAAATGTTTTCTCCCATTCTGAGGGTTGTCTTTTGGTCTTGGTTATGGTTTCCTTTGCTGTGCAAAAGCTTTGGAGTTTCATTAGGTCCCATTTGTTTATTTTTGTTTTTATTTCCATTACTCTAGGAGGTGGGTCAGAAAGGATCTTGCTGTGATTTATGTCATAGAGTGTTCTTCCTATGTTTTCTTCTAAGAGTTTGATAGTTTCTGGCCTTACATTTAGGTCTTTAATCCATTTTGAGCTTATTTTTGTGTATGGTGTTAGGGAGTGATCTAATCTCATACTTTTACATGTACCTGTCCAGTTTTCCCAGCACCATTTATTGAAGAGGCTGTCCTTTCTCCACTGTACATTCCTGCCTCCTTTATCAAAGATAAGGTGTCCATATGTGTGTGGGTTTATCTCTGGGCTTTCTATCCTGTTCCACTGATCTATCTTTCTGTTTTTGTGCCAGTACCATACTGTCTTGATTACTGTTGCTTTGTAATATAGTCTGAAGTCAGGGAGCCTTATTCCTCCAGCTCCTTTTTTCGTTCTCAAGATTGCTTTGGCTATTCGGGGTCTTTTGTGTTTCCATACAAATTGTGAAATTTTTTGTTCTAGTTCTGTGAAAAATGCCAGTGGTAGTTTGATAGGGATTGCATTGAATCTGTAGATTGCTTTGGGTAGTAGAGTCATTTTCACAATGTTGATTCTTCCCATCCAAGAACATGGTATATCTCTCCATCTATTTGTATCATCTTTAATTTCTTTCATCAGTGTCTTATAATTTTCTGCATACAGGTCTTTCGTATCCTTAGGTAGGTTTATTCCTAGATATTTTATTCTTTTTGTTGCAATGGTAAATGGGAGTGTTTTCTTGATTTCACTTTCAGATTTTTCATCATTAGTATATAGGAATGCCAGAGATTTCTGTGCATTAATTTTGTATCCTGCTACTTTACCAAATTCATTGATTAGCTCTAGTAGTTTTCTGGTAGCATCTTTAGGATTCTCTATGTATAGTATCATGTCATCTGCAAACAGTGACAGCTTTACTTCTTCTTTTCCGATTTGGATTCCTTTTATTTCCTTTTCTTCTCTGATTGCTGTGGCTAAAACTTCCAAAACTATGTTGAATAAGAGTGGTGAGAGTGGGCAACCTTGTCTTGTTCCTGATCTTAGTGGAAATGCTTTCAGTTTTTCACCATTGAGGATGATGTTTGCTGTGGGCTTGTCATATATGGCTTTTATTATGTTTAGGAAAGTTCCCTCTATGCCTACTTTCTGGAGGGTTTTTATCATAAATGGGTGTTGAATTTTGTCGAAAGCTTTCTCTGCATCTATTGAGATGATCATATGGTTTTTCTCCTTCAATTTGTTAATATGGTTTATCACATTGATAGATTTGCGTATATTGAAGAATCCTTGCATTCCTGGAATAAACCCCACTTGATCATGGTGTATGATCCTTTTAATGTGCTGTTGGATTCTGTTTGCTAGTATTTTGTTGAGGATTTTTGCATCTATGTTCATCAGTGATATTGGCCTGTAGTTTTCTTTCTTTGTGACATCCTTGTCTGGTTTTGGTATCAAGGTGATGGTGGCTTCGTAGAAGGAATTTGGGAGTGTTCCTCCCTCTGCTATATTTTGGAAGAGTTTGAGAAGGATAGGTGTTAGCTCTTCTCTAAACGTTTGATAGAATTCACCTGTGAAGCCATCTGGTCCTGGGCTTTTGTTTGTTGGAAGGTTTTTAATCACAGTTTCAATTTCAGTGCTTGTGATTGGTCTGTTCATATTTTCTATTTCTTCCTGATTCAGTCTTGGCAGGTTGTGCATTTCTAAGAATTTGTCCATTTCTTCCAGATTGTCCATTTTATTGGCATAGAGTTGCTTGTAGTAATCTCTCATGATTTTTTTTATTTCTGCAGTGTCAGTTGTTACTTCTCCTTTTTCATTTCTAATTCTATTGATTTGAGTCTTCTCCCTTTTTTTCTTGATGAGTCTGGCTAGTGGTTTATCTATTTTGTTTATCTTCTCAAAGAACCAGCTTTTAGTTTTATTGATCTTTGCTATTGTTTCCTTCATTTCTTTTTCATTTATTTCTGATCTGATTTTTATGATTTCTTTCCTTCTGCTAGCTTTGGGGTTTTTTTGTTCTTCTTTCTCTAATTGCTTGAGGTGCAAGGTTAGGTTGTTTATTCGAGATGTTTCCTGCTTCTTAAGGTGGGCTTGTATTGCTATAAACTTCCCCCTTAGAACTGCTTTTGCTGCATCCCATAGGTTTTGGGTCGTTGTGTCTCCATTGTCATTTGTTTCTAGGTATTTTTTTATTTCCTCTTTGATTTCTTCAGTGATCACTTCATTATTAAGTAGTGTATTGTTTAGCCTCCATGTGTTTGTATTTTTTAAAGATCTTTTCCTGTAATTGATATCTAGTCTCATGGCGTTGTGGTCGGAAAAGATACTTGATACAATTTCAGTTTTCTTAAATTTACCAAGGCTTGATTTGTGACCCAAGATATGATCTATCCTGGAGAATGTTCCATGAGCACTTGAGAAAAATGTGTATTCTGTTGTTTTTGGATGGAGTGTCCTATAAATATCAATTAAGTCCATCTTGTTTAATGTATCATTTAAAGCTTGTGTTTCCTTATTTATTTTCATTTTGGATGATCTGTCCATGGGTGAAAGTGGGGTGTTAAAGTCCCCTACTATGAATGTGTTACTGTTGATCTCCCCTTTTATGGTTGTTAGTATTTGCCTTATGTATTGAGGTGCTCCTATGTTGGGTGCATAAATATTTACAATTGTTATATCTTCTTCTTGGATCGATCCCTTGATCATTATGTAGTGTCCTTCTTTGTCCCTTTTAATAGTCCTTATTTTAAAGTCTATTTTGTCTGATATGAGAATTGCTACTCCAGCTTTCTTTTGGTTTCCATTTGCATGGAATATCTTTTTCCATCCCCTTACTTTCAGTCTGTATGTGTCTCTAGTTCTGAAGTGGGTCTCTTGTAGACAGCATATATAAGGGTATTGTTTTTGTATCCATTCAGCCAATCTGTGTCTTTTGGTGGGAGCATTTAGTCCATTTACATTTAAGGTAATTATCGATATGTATGTTCCTATTTCCATTTTATATATTGTTTTGGGTTCGCTACTATAGGTCATTTCCTTCTCTTGTGTTTCGTGTCTAGAGAAGTTCCTTTAGCATTTGTTGTAAAGCTGGTTTGGTGGTGCTGAACTCTCTCAGCTTTTGCTTGTCTGTAAAGGTTTTAATTTCTCCATCAAATGTGAATGAGATCCTTGCTGGGTAGAGTAGTCCTGGTTGCAGGCTATTCTCCTTCATCACTTTCAGTATGTCCTGCCACTCCCTTCTGGCTTGTAGGGTTTCTGCTGAGAGATCAGCTGTTAACCTTATGGGGATTCCCTTGTGTGTTATTTGTTGTTTTTCCCTTGCTGCTTTTAATATGCTTTCTTTGTATTTAATTTTTGACAGTTTGATTAATATGTGTCTTGGCGTGTTTCTCCTTGTATTTATCCTGTATGGGACCCTCTGTGCTTCCTGGACTTGATTAACTATTTCCTTTCCCATATTAGGGAAGTTTTCAACTATAATCTCTTCAAATATTTTCTCAGTCCCTTTCTTTCTTTCTTCTTCTTCTGGAACCCCTATAATTCGAATGTTGGTGCGTTTCATGTTGTCCCAGAGGTCTCTGAGACTGTCCTCAGTTCTTTTCATTCTTTTTTCTTTATTCTGCTCTGCAGTAGTTATTTCCACTACTTTATCTTCCAGGTCACTTATCCGTTCTTCTGCCTCAGTTATTCTGCTATTGATCCTATCTAGAGTGATTTTAATTTCATTTATTGCATCAGGCACGTGTTTTAAACACAAACCGCAAACCTTTGCCCTTTGGGGCGAGGAGCGGGAAAGAAAGAGACCCTCCAGTGCAGCTGATCAAGGAGGACTGCTTCTTAAAAGGGGGTTATAGTCATATTTTATTTGCAGAATGGAAAACAACAAATGCCTGGGCAAAAAGGCTCAGAAGCTGACACACTAGAACGTTTTTTCTTCTGTAAGTTCTTGTTTTCCCCATTTTCACCCCGGGGCGCCCCAAACCAAGTAGCCATCCCCGTCAGCCTGGCCCTCTCTTCTACCAAGACGTCACCCTCCCTGAGGGGCTCTCACGAGGGCTCCGGGAGCCCAAGGAGCCCTGAAAGCCTCCGTGGTTCTGTTGCAGGTTGTCACTCCAGCCAGCTAAGTGCTGCGCGGTGCCCTGATCGAGGACCTGAAGCAGTCCTGGAACCACTGCGGCTGACTTCTCTCCCCAGCATGCCTGGCTCGGCCCAGTGTGGTCCTGTGCCTAGACTCATGTTCAGCCCAGCTTTCCGGGAGCTTCTCCCCACTGGAGAGATGGCTGATCCTAAAAGAGCCTAGTGTTTGACGAACCACTCAAAGTGTTTTCTTTACCCTGCAATTTCCTGATCTATCTCAACTCTGTTCTCTCAGGCTCAGTCCCCACTTCCAAGCTATTTCTAGCACTTTGCTTATTTAAAGAACTCATCATCTCTGTGCCCACATTCTCCCTGTATTTTATTGTGGAGTTTGGAAATATGCAGAGTATTGAGAATGACTCACTCAGAAACAGCCCTTTAAAAATCAGATTAGGTCACTGACGTACAGAAATCCTGCCACGTATGGGGATCGCTGTTGTTCACATGGACATCATCCCTGGCGGCCACTGGCTTTTTAGATGTGGTGTGATGCCCAGCACAGCTGCAGGCCTCGGAATCACTTGCTCCAGATTGAAATCCCAGCTGCTCTTAATGGACTAGTGACCTAGGACAGTTCACTCATTTGCTTCAGACCTCCATTTTCTCCGTTGTAGAATAAAAACTTTTTAGGAGAAAAGCCCAACAACAAAGAAAACTGTGCCTGGTGCACTGGATGTGCTCAGAGTCTGCATTTGTTCTGAGCTCCAGCACCTGAGCTTTGATGGTTTGTTTTTTTTTTAATGTCTAGATTTAAAAAAAATTCTTTTTATTGAAGTGTAGTTGATTTACAATGTTGTGCCGCTCTCTGCTACACAGCAGTGACTCAGTTATACACGTACAGACGTTCTTGTTTCATATTCTTTTCCATTATGGCTTATCACAGGATATTCAATATAGTTCCCTGTGCTCTACAGTATGATCTTGTTGCTTATCCATCCTGTATGTAATAGTTTACATCTGCTAACCCCAAACTCCCAGTCTATCCCTCTCCCTCCCCACTGGCAACCACAAGTCTGTCCTCTACGTCTGTGAGTCTGTTTCTGTTTTGTAGATCGGTTCATCTGTGCCACATTTTAGATTCCACATATAAGTGATATCATATGATATTTGTCTTCCTCTTTCTGACTTACTTCCATTAGTATAATAATCCCTAGTTGCATCCATGTTGCTGCAAATGGCATGTTTTCATTCTTTTTTTATGGCTGAGTAGTATTCCATTGTTTATATGTACCACATCTTTATCCATTCACCTGTCAATGGACATTTAGGTTGTTTCCTAAACATGTCTCCATGTTTTGGCTGTTGTGAACAGTGCTGCTGTGAACATACGGGTGCATGTTTCTTTCTGAATTATAGTTTTGTCCGGGTATATTCCCAGGAGTGGGATTGCTGGATCATATGGCAATTCTATTTTTAGTTTTCTGAGGAAGCTCCATACTGTTTTCCATAGTGGCTGGACCAACTTACATTCTCACCAACAGTGTAGGAGGGTTCCCTTTTCTCCACATCGTCTCCAGCATTTGTTATTTGTAGACTTTTTAGTGATGACCATTCTGACCGGTGTGAGGTGGTACCACTTTGTAGTTCTGATTTGCATTTCTCTAATAATTAGTGATGTTGAGCATCTTTTCATGTGCCTACTGGCCACCTATATGTCTTCTTTGGAGAAATGTTTGTTAAGGTCTTCTGCCCATTTTTGGATTGGGTTATTTGTTTTTTTGTTGTTGAGTTGTACGTATATTTTGGAGATTAAGCCCTTGTTGGTTGCATCATTTGCAAATATTTTCTCCCATTCTGTAGGTTGCCTTTTCGGGTTTTCTTTTATGGTTTTCTTTGCTGCACAAAAGCTTGTAAGTTTGACTAGGTCCCATTTGTTTACTTTTGTTTTTATTTCTGTTGCCTTGGGAGACCAACCTAAGGAAACATTGGTACGATTTATGTCAGAGAATGTTTTGCCTGTGTTCTCTTCTAGGAGTTTTATGGTGTCTTGTCTTATGTTTAAGTCTTTAAGCCATTTTGAGTTTATTTTTGTGTATGGTGTGAGGGTGTGTTCGAACGTCATTGATTTACATGCGGCTGTCCAACTTTCCCAACACCACTTGCTGAAGAGACTGTCTTTTTCCCATTTTATATTCTTGCCTCCTTTGTTGAAGATCAATTGACTGTAGGTGTGTGGGTTTATTTCTGGGTTCTTTATTCTGTTCCATTTATCCGTATGCCTGTTTTTGTAGTGATACCACACGGTTTTGATTACTGTAGCTTTGTAGTATTGTCTGAAGTCTAGGAGAGTTATGCCTCCTGCTTTGTTTTTTCCTCAGGATTGCTCTAGCAATTCTGCGTCTTTTATGGTTCCATATACATTTTTGGGTTATTTGTTCTAGTTCTGTGAAAAATGTCATGGGTAATTTGATAGGGATTGCATTAAATCTGTAAATTGCTTTGGGTAGTATTGCCATTTTAGCAATGTTCATTCTTCCAGTCCAAGTGCATGGGATATATTTCCATTTCTTTGAATCCTCTTTTATTTCCTTTATTAATGTTTTATAGTTCTCAGTGTATAAATCACCTCCTTGGTCAGGTTTATTCCTAGGTTTTTTTTTCTTTTTGGTGTAATTTTAAAAAGCTTTTTTTTTGTTTGTTTGGGTTTTTTTACATTCCCTTTCTGACATTTCACTGTTAGTGTCAAGGAATGCAACTGATTTCTGAACGTTAATCTTGTATCTTGCTACTTTGCTGCATTCATTTATTAGATCTAGTAGTTTTTGTGTGGAGTCCTTAGGGTTTTCTATATATAGTATCATGTAATCTGCATATAGTAACAATTTTACTTCTTCCCTTTCAACTTGGATACCTTTTATTTCTTTTTCTTGTCTGATTGCTGTGGCTAGGACTTCCAATTCTATGTTAAAGAGAAGTGGAGAGAGTGGACATCCTTGTCTTGTTCCAGATTTTAGTGGGAAGGCTTTCAGCTTTTCACTGTTGAGTATTGTATTGGCTGTGGGTTTGTCATAAATAGCTTTTATTATGTTGAGATATGTTCCCTCTATTCCCACTTTGGTAAGAGTTTTTAATCGTGAATGAATGTTGAATTTTGTCAAATGCTTTTTCTGCATCTATTGAGATGATCATGTGGTTTTGGACTTTTCTTTTGTTAATGTGGTGTGCGTTGATTGATTTGCGTATGTTGAACCATCCTTGTGAACCTGGGATGAATCCCACTCGGTTGAGGTGTGTGATCTTTTTTATGTGTTGTTGGATTTGGTTTGCTAATATTTTGTTGAGAATTTTTGCATCTATATTCATGAAATATATTGTCCTGTAATTTTCTTTTTTAGTGGTGTCTTTGTCTGGTTTTGGTATCCGGATGATGGTGGCTTCATAGAATGTCTTTGGGAGTGTTCCCTCCTCTTCAATCTTTTGGAAGAGTTTGAGAAGAATCAGTATAAATTCTTCTCTGTATGTTTGGTAGAATTCACCTGTGAAGCCATCTGGTCCTGGACTTTTGTTTGTAGGAATTTTTTTTATTACAGATTCTACTTCACTTCTAGTGATCAGTCTGTTCAAATTATCTATTTCTTCTTGGTTCAATTTTGGTGGTCTGTAAGTTTCTAGAAAGTTGTCCATTTCTTCTAGGTTGTCAAATTTGTTGGCATGTAATTGTTCATAGTATTCTCTTATGGTTTTTTTGTATTTCTGCAGTAACAGTTGAGATTTCTCCTTTTTCATTTCTTATTTTATTTGGGTTCTTTCTCTTTTCTTCCTGGTGAGCCTGGCTAGAGGTTTGTCAATCTTGTTTACCCTTTCAAAGGACCAGCTCTTGGTTTTGTTAATTTTTTCTATGTTTTTTTTAACCTCTGTTTTTTTTTTTCCGGTATGCGGGCCTCTCACTGTTGTGGCCCTTCCCGTTGCGGAGCACAGCCTCCAGACACGCAGGCTCAGCGGCTATGTCTCACGGGCCTAGCCGCTCTGCGGCATGTGGGATCTTCCTGGACCTGGGCACGAACCTGTGTCCCCTGCATCGGCAGGCGGACTCTCAACCACTGCGCCACCAGGGAAGCCCCTAACCTCTGTTTTATTTATTTCCTCCCTGATATTTATTATTTCCTTCCTTCTGCTGACTTTAGGTTTCTGTTCTTCTTTTTCTAATCCTTTTAGGTGATAAGTTAGTTTGTTTACTTGAGATTTGTCTTGTTTTCTGATGAAGGCCCAGCCCCCTCCCCAGGGTCTGACCCCCCAGAAGCCTGAGCCTCAGCACCCAGCCCCCATCTGCTCCAGCAGTGGAGCAGACAAGCGCCTCAGGCTGGGGAGTGCCGGTCTGCACAGACCCTCTGTGCAGGTCTCTCTCCGCTTTGCCCTCTGCACACCTGTTGCTGTGCTATGCTATGAGGCTCTGAATGGGCTTTGTTGTTTTTCCTTGGGTTCTATTTCTTATATCCCTGAGCTTCAAGGCAGCCTGTGCTTGTGTTTGGAGCTGGAGTTCCTTGTGGCCGCATCATCTTGAGGAGAGACCTGTGGCCATCAGCATCTGGGCTTTTAGGAAAAGTCTCAGCCAGAGAGAAGTGAAGGCGTATGCATTAAAGTAATAGAGAACCACGTCAGCACAGTTTTAAATGATACTCAGTGACAACACGGAAGCAGTGGCTGCAGTTGCTACTCCGATATATAGCTGGCAGCAGTAGACATCAGGGCAGCCCCTGGCAAACAGATTTGGTATGCACCCAAAACCACAATAAAAGAAAGGTTTAAACCTGTTGTAGTTTGCTACTTCACTTCTGGAAATCTGTCTGAAGAAATTAACTCCAAATGGGGGAGAGCTGTATACATGAAGATGTTCTGGCAGCCTCAGTTATAACAACAGAAATTAAAAGCAGCAAACTGATAAAAAGAAAATGGGAAAGTAGATGGTGGGACAGCCACTCAATGAAATATCTTGTGCCCATTCAAACTAATGATTACAAAGACAGCATAACACCACTGATGACGCTTCTGGTTAAGTGAAGAAACGATACCCAAAATTATATGCATAACAGAACTGCAACGTCATAAAATAACGTATCTGAGAAAGATTACACGAAACTACACAAGCTAATAGAGATTATGGGAAGAGGGAAAGGTTATGAATGATTTTTTCTACTTCCTCAAATTTCAGTATGTAGTTTTTTTTTTTTTTTTTTTTTTTTGGGGTACGCGGGCCTCTCACTGTTGTGGCCTCTCCCGTTGCGGAGCACAGGCTCCGGACGCGCAGGCTCAGCGGCCATGGCTCACGGGCCCAGCCGCTCCGTGGCATGCGGGATCCTCCCGGACCGGGGCACGAACCGGTATCCCCTGCATCGGCAGGCGGACTCTCAACCACTGCGCCACCAGGGAAGCCCTAGTATGTAGTTTTAATACTTTTATTTTTAAAAGAAGAAGAGGAAGGGGATGTATGAGGGAGCAGAAGTGGAGAGGAAGAGAAGAATGTTCCGGTTTAATTTGAGAGACGCCCGAGGCAGCAGACTGTTCACTCTGCAGGGCTTGGGGACGCCACCCTCCAGGGTGCTCCACCGTAAGGAGGCGTTAGGTTTCCGCTCAGTGCTTTGTTGGTCAGAACAGCTCAGCCCTACCACTTTTAGAGGTCACAGTGGTTAGCAGCATCAGATCAAGGAAAGTGTTTCTGGGGCACTTGGATGTGGGTTGTGGACCCTGTCCTGCCCTCGGGGGTTCCCCACCTCACAGGGCCAGGACCAGCTGAGAGCAGCAGGGTGGCACCGAGGAGATCACGGGAGAGGAAGACTGTCTTGTCAGCTCGGGCAGCTGTGACAGATACCGCAGACTGGGGGCATCCAGTAACAGACGTCTGCTTCTCACAGTTCTGGGGCTGGGAGTCCGGGATCACGGTGCCAGCAGGGTTGGTCCTGGGGAGACCCTCTTCCTGATTTGCAGACAGCCGCCTTCTCAGTGTCCTTACATGGTGCAGAAAGAGAGCATCTCTCGGGGCACTAATCCTGTCCTGGGGGCTCCACCCTCATGACCTCACCTAAACCTCCTGAAGGCCCTGCCTTCAAATACTAACTTCGGGAGTTCGACCTTCAACATGTGAATTTGGGGCACACAAACATGCAGTGTGTAGCGGGCGTGCAGGCGGAGTGTGGGATGGAGGCGTGGGAGGGGGATCACATCTTTGCAGCCGCACACAGGCCTGCCCTTGACTTTCTTGGTTTAGTCCAGGGAAGCAGGGTCTGGCTGCTGGTTTTTCCTTCACCCTTGCTGGCTGCCATCGGTCAGGAAGGCAGAGGCCCGTGAGGTGGGGACTTGGTTCTGGGTTTTGACCCTCACTGCAGTGCTGTCGTGCTGGCTGTGCACCCTTCCTTGTCACCCCCAGGGGGGCAGTCACCCTCCTCAGGAAGAGGCGGGAGTCCCTCCTGAAGAGGCGGGTGGGTGATCTGCCCACCAAGCAGAGGCCTTAGTCGCCAGTCAGGTTCAGGAGTCCGAGCTGTTCGTAGCCTCCAGTGTGACAGGGTGTGACGGCTCTCAAAGCTTGTGCCGCGTTTCAGGGCTGTGATGGCGGACAGGCAGTGCCAGCAAATGGACAGCAGGCGGCGCTGTTGCTACTGGGGGGACGTGTGGGCCGGCACACCTGTCCCGTTGACCGCATGTGTCGCTCTCTTCTTTCCCTCCCTCCCCGCATCCCGCTAGAGTCAGATGGAGTTCAGCGTGTCCTTCTTGTCCATCCAAGAGCCGAGCTGCAGCACTTCCACCGAGCCCAGGCCGCTGTCCAAAGCTCCTCAGGGCGCGCAGGCCCTCCGACCCTCCCAGGGCAGCAAGTCCTCCAGCCTGGATGCTCTGGGTCCTGCCGCCCGGAAGGAAGAGGAAGCGTCCTTCTGGAAGATCAATGCAGAGCGGTCCCGCGGGGAGGGCCCTGAGGCCGAGTTCCAGTCGCTGACCCCCAGCCAGATCAAGTCTATGGAGAAGGGGGAAAAGGTCTTGCCTGTCTGTTACCGGCAGGAGCCCGCCCCGAAGGCCAGGGAGGCCAAGGTGGAAAAGTCCAGCAGCCTGCGCCAGGAGCAGTGGGTCCTGCCCAGCATCAGCGTGGAGCGAGAGAGACCCCAGCCCGCCCAGGCCTGCGGCAGCCCGCTGAGCGAAGCCGCCGCCTCCGAGCCCGTGGGGGACACGGAGGGTGCTCTGTTCTCGGAACCCGTGCCTGTACAGGTGGGTACCTTGCTTCAGGCCAGGGGCTCCTTCCTCCCGAGTGAGCAGGGCCACCTCACGTGGGTGGGCGGACCACAGATGCCCCCATTTTCCCCTTCCTCTGCCATCCCTCGGCGGACTTCTGGGTTCAGGTCTGCTGGGTTGTCCCTCAGCTTGGCGACCAACACGTAGGCAGGAGACGTGTTCCGTGAAGCCGTCCGGTGCCGTGAGCCGTCTGCCTGTTCCGTGGTTGTGTCCCAGATGCCCACCACCCTTCCCCAGTTGTGTGAGGGCAGGTACGGAAGGGACGCAGGGGGCAGTGAGCAGAGGACTCGAGGGGGAAGGCGGCAGTGTGGGTGGGTTTTGGATGCCGGCTCCACGCAGGGGCCTGGGAGGCTGGGCTGCAGTGTCGGTGAGGAAGGGACCCGCAGATGTCCCGAGGGACGTGGGGGAAGTGGCTGGGACCCCAAGCCTCTGCCAGGAGAGCAGCCGTGCTTGTTTGGGGACCGCGGGAGACTTGCTTCAGGAATGATGGGCTGCTTCTCCTTTCCACGCAAAACAGGGTTAGGTGTCCAGGGAGGAGTCCTAAAGAAAGGACTTCTTTCTGGGAACAGAGGGAAAGGAAGAGAAAGATGTGAGAGGTTCACTGGCTGCAGTGCCGTGTGTCGTGAAGAAAGGGCCCTACAGGAGAATAGGCAGCGTGGGTGGCTTCTCCATGCTTTCCCAGTTTTGTGGAGCGCCAACTGTTGTCTTTACCAGCTGTTCTGCATTGCTTGAGAAAACTCAGCAAAGGGAAGAGAAAATGTTTGGTTAAGGGTCACCCAAAACCAAAATAAATAAATAAATAGGTAGGTGTATATCAGAGGGAGGCTGTGTTTTGTTTTGTTTTTAATAAATTTATTTATTTTATTTATTTTTGGCTGCATTGGGTCTTCGTTGCTGCGCGCGGGCTTTCTCTAGTTGGGGCGAGCGGGGGCTACTCTTTGTTGCGGTGCGTGGGCTTCTCATTGCGGTGGCTTCTCTTGTTGTGGGGCACAGGCTCTAGGCTCAAGGGCTTCAGTAGCTGTTGCTCGCGGGCTCTAGAGGGCAGGCTCAGTAGTTGTGGCTCGTGGGCTCTAGAGCGCAGGCTCAGTAGTTGTGGCTCGTGGGCTCTAGAGCGCAGGCCCAGTAGTTGCAGTGCATGGGCTTAGTTGCTCCGTGGCATGTGGGATCCTCCCGGACCAGGGATCAAACCCGTGTCCCCTGCAGTGGCAGGCGGGTTCTTAACCACTGCGCCAGCAGGGCAGCCCCTGGCTGTGGGTTTTGTTGTTGAGCTGTGGTCATCCTCTGGGTGTTTCCTGGATTGGGGTTCCAGGCATGTCCACGCTTCTCTAGGCAGATGACCTACCTAGTCAGTTGTCCTCCCGAAGAAGGGGAGCCCTGGGACGGGAGGCCCTCTGCCTTCCATCGTCCAGCCTGTCCCTCCTTTCAGGGTCTCCCGCCGTCTTAGGCCGGCACTTTGGGCCCCTCCCTTGCCGCTCTGGTGCCCGGCTCCATCTCCGCCCTAATCTTCCTGCCTGGCGTTCTCTCTCCGACACTCCACAGTGGGGTCTACTTCCTCCAAAGGAAGCATCTATATAAGCTACGTGAGGGTCTTCATTGTAACGAGACGCAGGAAAGCGTGTGTGTGGGGTTGGGGGCTGTGAGTAGGACAGAGCGCCTGAAACCCTTTGAAAGAACAGATTTATGAGTGCACAGCACAGCGTGAAGTGCGGCTGCACGTAAGACACTGGTAGGAACCCAGAAAAAGGAACGTGTGCCTGAATGCCTTTGGCTTTTCGGGCTCTGGCTCAACCTGAGAGGCAGCAAAACTGGGCCTGGGACGTGCTTCAGAGGGAGCCGTTCAGCTCTGTGGCCTCTGCGTCAGCATCTTCTGTTTGCTGGTGTGTGGAGAGCACAGGGTCAAGGCTCCCTCGCTCGGGAAGACTGCGGCCACCGGGGAAACACGCACTCATGTTAGACCCGGGAGACGGGCCTCTCACCTCAGGCGGCTGGCGGAAGCCTGTGCAAATGTGTCTGAATTAGCGGCCTGTGCTCACAGACGGCCCTTTAAACCAACCCCATGTCTTGTGAGTGGGCAGTCTGTGACCTGAAGAATGGCCCTGGGTTAGGGAAGATCACTCCAGAACCTTCCACATCATCTGAAAAGAATAAACTTTACATCCTTTCTCCATATTTTTCACTCCCTCAACTTGGTAATTTATTTTATTTTGTTTCGTCTGTCAGTGTGTGTGTGTGTTTCATATTAGGCTCATATGAAACTTGTAACTTGTTCTCTCACTCCACAGTGACTAAATTTTAACGTGCCCATCATTCAAACATAGAAAAGCTACGTTCTTCTCCTTTTCTCTGTGGGTAGGTTCCGCAGGCTGCCCTCGGACATGCCTGGGGACGGAGCAGGGTACGTGTTGGATCCTGGCGGAGTGTGGCTTGCACTGAGCTTTATTTAACTTTCTGGTTCCCAGCACTGAGGCAAATTGAGGTCAGGGAGCCTCTGAGACGGGAGCAGACTATTTCATTTGGGTCATTTTAAATGAGGTGCTGTTTTTAGCTTATGCTAACTTAGTCTCATGCCTTATTTTGGTGTTTTTGTCCCTTCTACAGGTCAGCTCAAGTAATGTCATCTTGAAGACAGGATTTGATTTTCTGGACAATTGGTAAAATGTGTTAGGCAAAACAAACCAATAATCCCAAAATGTTTTCCAAAGTGGTGTGGCGAAGGAGAAGAAGGGCAGCGTTCCCCTGTGTCTTTTGATAGTTTCTGTACACTCTTTTCTTAACCGTTTGGAAACTGGTAAATTTTGCCTTGTCCAGCTTTCCAGATTTTTCCCGTTTTGGTAAGACCAGATACCTGTGCTATTTTCAACGATTTGATTAACAGAAGTTTTACATTTGGAATTTTTAAAAACTCTTAGGAATTCAGTAAACCTTGTAAATAAAAGTTCTGTTCTAACTCCACCCAATTTTTTCCCCCTCCTCAGAGAAAGATGTTTCTCAACCCTGTCACAAAAATCATAAAGTGATTTCCATCTCCTCTCCTGTATCCCCTCCCTTTTAGAAATGCACAGGGCTCCTTTCAGTGGGTGGCTGTCCTCAGCAATAATGGTGCTGGGTGCTGGCTGTGCCCATGGGGAGACCTGCCCCACGTGGCAGGAGTCCTCAACGCCACGCTCCGGCTGTCCAGGCTTCCCTTGCTGAAGCCACACTTCTGCATCACGTGCCACCCTTCATTCTCACGTCATTTCCAGGAAACAGGTTGTTGGCACGTGGTGGAGGTCGTCTTTAGGCTGCCGTGGTACTTATTCAAACTGTTCATCATTGTTTATTAACGAGTTGCATGTTTAGAAGTTTTGTATTAACTTTACATTATTTTGTACCTAGATGTAGGAGTTGTAGGGCTACCACTTTTCTTGGGTTTGTACCAGTTTCCCTTTGGAAGTTCTTTGCTACTTCTGGGGCCTGTTGGGTGTTTCCTGTCCTGGGCACCTGCGGGCGTTGCTGGCAGACCAGGCCCTTCTGATTAGTTGTGTTAGAACCTTCCAGCGTGAAGCTGTCAGGGGCACTGGATGTCCTTCAACCCAAGGACTGGTCAAGCTGCGTCACGGTGGATACTCCCTCAACCCTGACCGCCGGCAGAAGCGGAGTCGAGTTTCTGCATGGCCCGAGCAGCGCCCCCTGGAGACCTTCGTGGTCATGGCAACAGCATCTCCTGGAGGTGGACTCGGCTGCCCGCTTGACCTGTGTTCCCTGCTGCTGGGGAGGGGCGTTAGGGCAGCTCCGAGGCTGCCCGGGAGGACGGGGCGGGGTAGGGCGGGCGGGGAGCCGCTACCCCGCGGCCCCGGGTGGTGCGAGCCTGCAGTACGTGCCCGAGCGTGGTCTCCACGTTGCCTCTCACTGTGTTCTCCTCACCTGACGCCTTAATCCCTGCGAGTCCTGCCAGTGAGCACCTAGTTTCAGTATCAAAGTGTGTCTTTTTACGATGCCTTTCTGTTTCATAGGACCTTCTGAAATGATTTTTAGAATATTTTATCTGGCTCCAAGGTGAAGCACATGGCGACTTGTGTTTTCCAGGAAAGTTTCTGCCAAAGCTGTGGCCTCGCCAACTTCTGGTTTGGTTTCTGCCAATTGCATCCTGTCTCTAAACCGCATTTGGCCCCTTGGGGTCTTGCATCTGACCTTCCTCCTTTGGTGACCGACGGTATCGTGGTGAATACATGTCCCTTCTGTACTGTTTAAGTATAGTTGAAACACTCAAGAGAAAAAAAGATTCCTAGCACGGCAATGAGGGGAAAACGAAATCCCAGCCGGGTGCCAGCCCTGCAGGTCAGCTGCTGAGCCTCGGAGCCGGGCTCGACACCTGCCCTTGCTTCCAGCTTTGAGGGCAGTGACCTTACAACCCATGCTTGCCAGCAGGGTCCCCGTAAGAAAAAAGATGTCTAGAAGGGAGTTTGCATTCCTTGGCGTTGGTGTAGCCGGGAAGAAAGATCTGCATCCCGGGACAGTTAGCCCGAGCTGAGGTGTCTGTTCTTTCGGGAGGTGACTCTGATTTCTTTCCCACTTTCTCATAAGATCCAGCTCCCAGCTTTTGAGAGCTTCCACCTTCTTGAACACCATCTGGGGTCCATTACCCAAGAGTATTCAGTTATCTGTAACAGTGTTGAAAGTTTCGTAGAGGTACAGCCTCCTGAGATTAAATGTAAAACCACAACTTGGGAAATCCTAGAGGGAGTTCTGAAGTTGTGTTGCTTTGCTTTGCTTTCGGAAGCGCAGAAGCGTGAGAGGGAGAGGTGAAGGCCTGGAGGACACGAGCTCATGGGTCTCCATCCCGCCCGACCCTGCAGATTCTCCTCTTAAGCTCGGGCAGCCTATGCAAAGACGATTCCTTTCACTGCCCTCCTGGGAATCTATGTTTAGTGTGTCCAAGTAAAGGAAAAATTAAACTCTTATACGTTTTGCCCCCTTTTTGCCATGTATCAAGAGGGCGTTTCTAAAACCAGAAGTTTCTAGTTATCATTTTAAAAACACACACTTTTCAGTTGAAGCCTAATGTGGTTTTGCATCCCCTCCCTCTGGCCACCCTGTTGTCTGCCCCTGGGGTTCAGCTCAAGGATTCAGTGTCTTGCTTTGGGTGACATTGGAAAATCTCCACCAGGAGGCTAGAGACCAGTCTCAGTTCTTTCACCTGGGACCCTCCCCCCCAGCCCCCGCTGCCCCTGCCCTCTGGGTTTGGGAGTGCCACCCGCTCTGGGAACAACAGCAGGGTGTGGTACCCAGCCGCACCCGCCCCGTGGGTGTCACAGCAGCCTCCCTTTCTTTGATATATGTTTTCAAAAATGGAAACTTCTTACTGACTACTCATAACTTGGTTGTATTTTATATTAACAGCCTTTAATAAAGCCATTTAAAGTTTGCTCGACGTGTCTATTTGGGACCTCTGCTGGGGTCAGGGAGCCTGCTAGGATGATTGCTGTTGAACACAGAGGAGGAGAAAAGGACTCGTACTGGTGAAAGCCAGCTTGAAACCCCTTCACAAGCCCACTTTGCACAGTCCTGCCTTTGGCCCCCTGCCCGCTGGTGGGAAGCAGTGGCCGAGGTGTGCAGGCCCCCAGCAGACGAGCTGGGCTTTACCCCAGAGAGCTCTCATACAGCCTTCCGGTGACAGGGGAAGCACGGCGTGTCTTTCCAGGGCCAGCTGGTTGCATCAGGTGACTGACTCAGAAGAGCAGGTGCAATCTCCCCGAACGCTTTCACCTCCAATGTGGTTGAACCTGATCTTTCTTGGAAGACATGCAGATTTAAGCATGGCCCGTCAATCTATTCTGTTCATTAAGGTGCCGGTGGTAAGTTACCAGCTGTAGATTGATGAGAATTTTTAGATGTCAATTTTTAAAACTAATATCCCCTCAAGAAAATGGGGATTCAGGCTGTCAGACTTCTCCTGAGTTACCGTGCACAGCGGGGCCTTGCCGCCATGGGGACCGTGGATTTCTGGGTGAGCAAGTGGTACTCGCTGCCTCTTTGGGCTAGGGTGGTTTCAGGAATCAACTTCAGCAAGTATACGAAGGCGTCTTTAATGAAAACTATAAAAAGGAAAATAGAAGATGTAGAAGAAAAGCCGCATAATCCTAGGTGGGATAACTTAATATTATAAAAATGTTCGTTTTCCTCAAATCATTTTATAAAGTTAGTGCAACCTCAACAAAAATGGCAGTTGGATATTTTGGTAAATTTGATAAATTTACACTAAATTTTAAGTGGAAAGATAATAGTTCACTGAAAATGAGGGGGGCCTTGCCTGTCAGTTATGAAAACACGTTCATGGGTATTGGGGCAGGAGTAGATTATTAGATCAATGCAGAGCTTGGGGACAGGCCCACACATATAAGGAGACTTAGTTTACAGTCAAGTGGCATGACAGATTGGCAGGGGAAAGGCGGATTCACTGTAGGAGATATAAAAGTGGTTTCCTACACAATTCCACATAGAAGGTTGGGCTCCATAAGGATTCAAGCCCAAGTTATAAAAGGTAAATGTGTAAAGCTAATAGAGGGAAAAATCTTGTGACCTAGGGGCAGGAAGGACTTCTTTAATAAAAGTTCCAAAGGACAAACCATACAGCAAAATACTGATGACTCTCATAGATGAAAATTTAGGATTTCTGTCAGTGAAGTGCACTGTGGATAGAGTTAATTAGCGGAAAGGATGGGAGAAGATACTTGCTATGTCAACTCCAATAAAGGACAAATATCAAGAATACAGAGGGCACTCCTGCAAATCAACAAAAAGAGGCCAGCAACCTTAACAGAATTAACATTACAGAAAATCCTTAAAAACTGTCAAGCATATGAGAAGGTGCTTAAAATAATTGGTAATCAGAGAAAAAATTAGCTGGATAATGCCAAGTGTTGCAGAAAGGGGATAGAGCACTGGTTTTCACCTGGGGGTGATTTTGCCCCTCTTGGGGACCTTTGGTAGTGTTGGGAGACTTTTTTTTTTTGTCACCGCAACTGAGGGAGAGTATGCCGTTTCATCTAGGGGGTGGAGGCCAGAGATCCTCCCAAACATCCTACAGTGCACAGGACAGCCCCAGAACAAAGGATAGTCTGGTCCAAAATGTCAATAGTGCTGAGGTTGAGAAACCCTGGGATAGAGGAGCTGTACAGCCATGTGTCAGGAGTAATCTGGTGCTGTTTTGCTAAACTAAGTGTTCGTATGTCCTGGGACCCTGCAGTTCCCCTCCAGGACATGTCTTATGGAAATTCTCACACAGGTACTTCAGGGACTATGTACAGGGCTGTTCACGGCAGCACTGTTTGTGGGAGTTGGAGGCTAGGTAGCTGCTATCAGTGGGAAGATGTTTTGATGAAATGTGACGGACCCGCACCATGGATCATTACTGAAAGCAGCAAACTGGATGTGCACATGGCAACGTGGGTGGATCTGAACAACTAAACTACTGAGCAAAAGCAAGAACAATGGGATACAGAATAATCCCTTTTGCATAAATTAGAAACATGCACACAAAATAAGACATTTAACAGTGGGATGATTGCCTGTGGGAGGAACAGAGGTGGAAATAAGGGTAGCAGGGAAGAAATACAACAGAGAGCTCTAGAGTGGGCCGGTGGTGGTCATGTTTCAGTAGATGCCTTTTGGCAAACAAGTTTGCCATCTTTTGTCATCTAGGTCTGTTACTGATCTGTCACATCAGACAGGATGTGAGACACTCTTGTTTAACTGGTGTGTTAGGTCGGAGGTGGCCCTTGGCCAGCACTGGTTAGATGTTTTGTGGCTTGGCTCTGTTTGCTTTTAATTTGTGTGACTCTACAGTTGCACATCAGCCAACATCTCTAAACCCTGAATCAATCCAGGCACTTCTCTAATAGCTGGTGGGGCAACTAAGCAGATTGAAAGGAGAGTGGGGGTGGGAATTAGTGACACCTGATGCCCTGTGCTTCAGGGAACAGAGATGACACAGGCTGCGTGAGACCGGACAGGACCCTCTGCGGAGGAGAAGATGATTTCATCAGTTGGCCAGCGCCTTTACCGCAGCAACCTGAAGTTTACCCCAGCTAAGAATCTGCAGTAAAATTATACCCAGTAATATGTGCAAGGGTCTTTAAAAATTATTCTAAATCTTCTAACTACACTACAGAAAGTGTAGAAAACATAGTCTACTGCTTTAACACAATACTGGCATCTTGAAGCATTTACTGCCAGTCTTTTATTGTGAAAGTGTCCAAGTCCAAGCATGGAAAGCATGTGTCACAGGGACAGCCCAGACTGGAAATGAGGTCCAGATGCAAGTCTGGCAACCACATGGGCCCTGGTCATTCTCTTTGTGCCGTGTGCTCCATTGCTCTCCCTCCATCCCCTCATCTTGTCTCCCTCCACGGATTCATGTGGAGCTCCAGGATTGCAATAATATATTTTTTTCTTCATAGTTCTTACTGTGTTGCAGCCTGGTGTTGGGCATTGGGAATTTCATAGTGTATAATACAGACAGAGTTGCTACCCTCACGCAGCTTACATTCTAGTAGACTATGCATATGACCTAGTAGACTATGCATATGGACTATGCATATGGCCACACAATTTCATAGTTGGAGATTGTTAAAAGTAAACAAGGGGCTTCCCTGGTGGCGCAGTGGTTGAGAGTCCGCCTGCCGATGCAGCGGACGCGGGTTCGTGCCCCGGTCCGGGAAGATCGCACGTGCCGCGGAGCGGCTGGGCCCGTGAGCCATGGCCGCTGAGCCTGCGCGTCCGGAGCCTGTGCTCCGCAACGGGAGAGGCCACAACGGTGAGAGGCCCGCGTATCACACACACAAAAAAAAAAGTAAACAAGATTTCTTCTTCTGGCAATGATAGAGTAATCAGGACTAGACTCAACCCTCTTGTTATAAACAACTAGAAAACTGGAGAAAATATATGTAACAGCAGCTTGTATATAGCCTTTGGACAACAGTCAACGCAAGACTCTGATCTCGAGAGAAGGGAAACAAGTGAAGTGAAAGTCTTATAATCTTGGTTTTCTGACTTGAGGCATTTTTTAGACTGTGTTGCAAGGAGTCTCACTGAGCTGAGGAGAATGAGTTCAGGGATGAAAAGATAGTTGGAATTTGCGGGGGGGAATTGTGTAGAGAAGGAGCTCCAGGTAAGTGCCTAGGATTCCCCTTGAGTATGTTGGAGACAATTTCTAGACTGCAGCACAGGGAGGGGAAAATCCAAACAGAGCCTGGCAGTCTTCCTGAGGTGACGAGAATGGATTTGGAGTTGGGGAGGCAAAGGGGACTAGAATTAACAGGGCAGAGTTCCAGAAAGGAACTCTGCATAGGAACTCCTTACGTCTTTGGCCCCAAACAAATCTGTACATGTGTTGGGTGAACTCTTAATGTGCTGGGCAAGAACAACTTCCAAGGAAGAATAACCTCCAGTTATCAGGGAGCTGTAAGATGAGCAATTCTTAAAGTTCACACAAGGCCAGGAATCATCCAAGTTCTCTCCAGTAAGGGCGCAGACCATGTTGAATATGTGGCATCTCATCAGGGATTGTGGAAGGGCATGCACTAGAAGTGAGGTTAAATTAGTCTAAAAACAAAGGGTACTCTAGGTCTTCCCTAAAATAGTTTTAAAAGAAGACATGAAAAGATCAAACCAATTCACAAATAACTTTGCTGCCTGCCAGAATATGTCCAACATGCTTTACAGGAATACTACAAAATCCAGCATTAAACATAAAAATCACAATGTACAGCAACCGATCAAAAATTACTAGACATACAAATGAGCAGAGAAATGTGGCTTACACAGGAGAAAATAGGCCAACCTAGATATGACAGAATAGATAGAATTGGCAGATAGGAATTTTAAAACAGCTGCTATAAATATGGTCCATGTGCTCAAGGATGTAAAGTAAAATGCGAAGAAGAGAGGGAACTTACAGAGATAAAACAATATCTTAAATGAAAAGTTCATCAAAGTAGATAAAATTAAATGACACACTGCAGAGATAAGTGAATGTGAAGGTAGCACTAGACTCTATCCAAAGTGAAGCAAAACGATTAGGGGAAAAAACGAACAGAGCCTCAGTGTCATGTGGGAAAATATTAACTGATCCAGTAATCAAAACCCCAAAGGGCAAAAAGAGAGGGAGGGATGGAAAAAAATATTTGAAGAAATAATGGCCAAATTTCCCCCAATTCAATAAAAACTATAGATGCACAGATACAAGAATTTAATGAATCCCAAGTAGGACAAACATACACACAGAGACACCCCAAACAATGCTGCAAATGGCTGAAAATCAGTAATAAAGAGAAAAACTACAAAACAGTCAGAGAAAAAGAGACATATTAAGTACAAACAGGGGAATAGACAGAATTACTAAAGAATTATCATCCCAAAACATGCAAGCTTGAAGTAAATGGAACCACATCTTTTAAAGTGCTAAAAAGAAAAACAGGACTATCAAGCTAGAAGTTAATATACAACAATAACAAAAATCCTTCAGAACCAAAGGCAAAACTAAAACACACACACACACAGAGACACATAGATAACAACCACAGAATACACAATTTTTTCAAGTGTACGTGAAAAATTCACTAAGATACAATATGTGTTGGGCCATACAGTAAGTCCCAGTAAAATGAGAAGAATTGAAATCATCCAGAGTATGACTCTCATAGCAGCATTGGTGGTATAGTGGTGAGGACAGCTGCCTTCCAGACTAGGACCTCTGATTGTAAAGTAATTAAATCAGAGATTAATAACTGGAAGATCCTAATGTATTTACATATTAAATATTACATCTGAAAATAACCCATTGGTCAAGAAAGTCATCACAAAAAAAATTAGAAAATATTTTGAACTGAAAGTACAGCTTATCAAAATTCGTGATAGGCAACTAAAGCAGTGTTTAGAGGGAAATTTACAGCTTTAAATGCGTATATTAGAAAAGAAGAAAATTGGTCTGAGAAACCAATTATCTAAACTTCCACCCTAAGAAACGAGAAGAACAAATTAAGTGGAAGGAAGGAAATAATAAAGAGTGGAAATCAATTAAACACAAAATGGGCCAAAAATAGTAAAATAGATGATTCTTTTTAAAGTTAGAACTTTGGGGCTTCCCTGGTGGCGCAGTGGTTGAGAGTCCGCCTGCCGATGCAGGGGACACGGGTTCGTGCCCCGGTCCGGGAAGATCCCACATGCCGCGGAGCGGCTGTGCCCGTGAGCCATGGCCGCTGAGCCTGCGCGTCCGGAGCCTGTGCTCCGCAACGGGAGAGGCCACAACAGTGAGAGACCCGCGTACCGCAAAAGGAGAGGCCACAACAGTGAGAGGCCTGCGTACCGCAAAAAAAAAAAAAAAAAAAAAAAAAAAGAACTTTGAAAAGATCAATAAAATTGATAAATTGCTAGCTAGGCTAATGAAAAACAAAGATATATCATTTACATGCACACACACAAAGAGACAAATTACTACCATCAGGAATGAAATAGGGACATAACTACAGATACTTCAGATGTTAAAATGATAATAAAAGATTATTATAAACAATTTTATTCCAAATAGTATAAGTTAGATGGAATGGACCACTTCACCGAAAGTTACAACCTATTCAAAGTGATTCAAAGGAAATAGGAACCCTGAATTTCCCAACAAAGAAATTTATCTTTATTTGAAATCTTACTCCCCAAAATCTCTAGGTTCAGATGATTTCACTGGTGAGTTCTACTAAAATACGTCATAATACCAATCTTCCACAAACTTTTTAAAATAGAGAAAGGAAGAATTCTACCCATCTCATGTTATGAGGTCAACATTACCCTGGCACCAAAATCAGACAAAGACATTACAACACAATAAAGAAAAAAAAAGCAAAAACCTGTAGATCAATATTCATATCATGAACACAGATGCAAACATAGCTAACAAAATATTGGGAAAACAAATTCGGTAGTATTTTAAAATAATAATGTATCATGACCAAGTGGGGTTTATGCCAGGAATTCAAGGTATGGTAGTCAACTTGACTAGGCTATAGATACTACCCAGTGATACAAGCAAACACCAAGTATGCTGTGAGGTATTTTATGGATGCAGTTAACATCTACAATCAGTTGACTTTATAGGAGATTCCCTTGATAATATTTGTGGGCCTCATCCAATCACTTGAAAGACCTTAAGAGCAAAAACTGAGGTTTCACAGAGAAGAAGTTCAAGTCCTGCCTGAGTCTGCCCGTCAGATTTTGGACTCGCCAGGCCCCACAATCATGTGAGCCAAGTCCTTAAAATAAGTCATTCACGTATATATATGTTCCCTATTGGTTCTGTTTCTCTGGAGAACACTGACTGATGCACAAAATTTGTTTAGCATTTGAAATCCAGTTAATGTAATTTACCATATTAGCAGAATTAAGGAGAAAAGCTAATTGATAGTCTCAGTAGATGCAGGAAAAGTATTAGGCAAAATCCAACACCCAATCATGTTAAAAATTCTCAGCAGGCTTGAAGTAGGCAGGGACTTCCTCAACCTGGTAAGGGGCATCTTTGAAAATTCTACATCTAATGTCATATTTAATGGCAAAAGACTGAATCCTTTTCCTTTCAGATTAGGAATAAGCAAGGATCTCCTCCCTCACCACTTCTACTCAGCATTGAGTTGGCAGTCCTAGACAGCTTAATAGAGCAAGAGATAGAAATTAATGTCATAAAATTTTAAAAAAAGCTCTCTTTATTTGCAGCTGACATGATTATACACATATGATATACACGTGGATGCCTAAGGAATCCATAGAAATAATACGCAAATTTAGAAATGTTACAGAACAGAAGGTTAATATAAAAAAATCAATTGTATTTCTATATATTAGCAGTAATATGGAAAATTAAAAAATTTAATGGCATTTACAAGATTATCAAAAACCATGACATTATAACAAAATATGTGTACTGTGTATATTCTAAAAACTATAAAACATTGCTGAAATTTAAAAACAGCTAAATACATGGAGAATACATGATGTTCATGCTTTGGAAGGCTCAATATTGTTAAGATATTAATTCTTTCCAAATTGATGTATAGATTCAATGCCAACCAAATAAAATCTTAACAGTTTTTTTTTTTGTAGAAATCAACAAGTTGATTCTAAAATGTATATGGAAATTCAAATGACCTAAAATAGGCAAAACTGTTTTGAGAAGAAGAACAAAGTTGAAGGACTTAGCCTGATTTGAAGACTTATTATAAAGCCAGAGTAGTCAAGGTACTGTGGTACTGACATAAGGACAATTATGGAAAGGAAAATCCCCAAACAGCCCCAGACATAGAGAGTTGAATTTTTTTGACAAATATGCCAAAATACTTCAATGAGGAAGGAATAGACTTTTCAACAAATCGTTCTGGAAGAATATCCATTTGGGGAAAAAATTGATTTTGACCCTTACCTCACGCCATATACGAAAATTAACTTCAAATGGATCAGAAACAGAAAAACTAAAAGTTTAAAATATCTAGAAGAAAATAGTAATTGCATGTATTAGAAGGATTCTGGGAGAACCCACCACTGTTTCACAGGGAGAGCTGGACAAGTTGGCCTGGGCACAGTGCGGAACCAGCGATCCCTGTCGGCCTCTGCCATGAGGACCCCTCTAGGATACGAGAGGAGGCACACAGCACCACCTAGGAAGGAGTCTTGCCAGAAAGAAAACAAGATTAAATCTGAATGCAGACAAGCCTCTACAGTTATCCTCCATTAACAGGAAAAACGAGATGGTAGAGAAACAAGATTGATGGGTCCACAAAAAAGCAAATTGACTAATCTAGAATGTAGGGCATTCTAGAGGCGTGTGTTTCCGTCCTCGGAAAAGCAGATGCCACGATCACGGCATCTGAGACGTGCAAGAGATGTATTGGGGGAAACAGCTGTGAGGAAAAATGACGGGGAGTTGGTGGAGGAGGCTGGGAGAGCCATCGGCCTGCAATGCAGCTCTAACCTCTGCAGAGGAAAGAGGGAAGCAGAGGAGGTTGGGTTGGAAAAGTCTTAGCCTGTGGTTAAGGCTGCAGTGGTCTGCGTGGTCATTCTCTAGGAGGTGGCAAAAGCTGACTGGGCTCCAAGCACCTTCCAGCTTGTGTGTCTGTGCTCCAGTTAGCAAATTCTAGGGAGAGAGAGAGAAGAGAGGAGAGGAGAGGGAAAGAAAACGATCCAGCTTTGGCCAGCTGTCTACAATCACCCCTGAATCCACATGGCCAGGGGACAGAAAGACATGCCCTGTTTCATAACCTCAGGGGCTGTTACTCAGGTCCTTGCAGCTCCTCAATTGGTCTGTCCCTTCAGCAGGATAGTGAGGACAGGTCACTCTAACAACTGTATGGGGAATGGCTGGTGTAGGGCTGGAGCTGTTGAGTGTGAGACCATTTAGGAAACAATTACGGGTACTTTGCAGTTTAACACTTCCTTGAATGTTTTCCAGTCCCCTCACTCACCTTGAACTGCAGTGCTTGTTGGGATGGGTTATCTTACTTAGCTCACAGGGGGTAATTTTCCTTACATCCACTTGCAGTCATGCTTCCCTAGAGACCTGCACGGGGCTTGCCCTTATGCAGCCTCTGCCCCCAGTACTTTCTTTCCCCAAGAGAACAAAAGGGAACATGAAAAAGGAAGCCGATTCTAGAGCCCATAATAGCAGCTGAATTTTTTGTAACTTCTCAAAAGCTGGTCCCAGCTGAATGGACCTTGTAAACTGAAAGAAAAGTCTTGGAAGTTAAAGTGGTAGTGTCAGGCAGGAGTGAGCCCCAGGCACCAAACTGGTCTGGTTTGGATCCACTTGAAGGCATGGTGACGGATGAGGTGGCCTATCAAGACATTATATTTCAGTTAAATTGAATGTTGAATAGGTTGGTTTATTAAGCCAGATATTCTGAAGGAGCTGATTTTAACCAGCTTTCTTGTATAGCCAATTTGATGGTGGGACTCTTATTTTGAAGTGGCCATTTGGACATAGCTGAATAAAAATGTACGACAATGAAAACCACAGTTTATTGTTGATAAAGAACGTGCACAGTTCCTTGTTCGTACTTTGCCCATCTCTCATCGCATTCCCAATCCTTACCCCTGGAGTGGGCATCTGCATGGGGCGAGTCTTGTGAATTGGCTGAGGACATGTATAGGTTTTCCATTGATGCTATAAAAAATTACTACAAACTTGGTGCTTTAAATTCATTATCTTACACTTTGTAGGTTAGAAGTCTAATGCACTGGTCTCGTTGAGCTAATATCAAACTGTCAGCAGCAAAAGTGAATATAGCATAATACATATAGTGAATAAAACAAAAAAAGCAACAACTCACAGATCTAGAGAACAAACTAGTGTTTACCAGTGGGAAGAGGGATTTGGAGGAGCCGGATAGGGGTTGGGGATTAAGAGATACAAACTCTTATGCATAAAATAAACTACAAGGATATATTGCACGACAGGGGGAATAGAGCCAATATTTTATAAAACTATAAATGGAGTATAACCTTTCAAAATTATGAATCACTATATTGTACACCTGTAACTTATATACTATCGTACAACTATATTTCAATTAAAAATTAAAATAAATTAAAAAAAATCAAACCCAAAGAAACCTTGCCCAGCAGATAATGCCTTGTGGAGTAGCACCCAGTGACTATTTGCACTGTGTTCTTCACTTAGTGACGATAAATAGATAGGCACACAGCTGCCCTACCTTTGGAGGTCCTTGGCCATCTGTAGAGCACTTGCCTTCATTCTCTCTCCATCACTGAGATGACTGATGGTGGTCCCCTGGGCTGTAGGGGAACGAGGAACCCTGGGATGACGATAAAGCCTCCTGCCAGGGTTGCTGGAGGCTGGTGAGAACTCTGGGGGTGGGAACTAAAGATAGCCCTTCCTGTGATGCCCAGCATCCATCCTCCATGCCAAAACAGTAAGTCCAGAGGGTGTGCACTGCCCCAGAGCTGGGACATGGGGGAGACACGAAGGAGTCTAAATGCGTCACTGCTGCTCCCGGAAGTGTCGCTGGGGAGTTAGAGTGAGCTACAGTTGAAAGAGTCACTGCAATTTACCAACTGCCAGGACTTTAGGGAGGGTAACGGATCAGAGAGCAGGGGTGTGGAGCAAGCAGGATTTCACCTTCTGTGCTACTTTTTACCTGACCCCTCTCAGATGGAACAGCTGTGGGGGGGGGCAAGATGTCATTTTCCCTGTGGCAGTGGGGTGGTCTCCTCATTTGTGGTCGAGACAGCAAGAGCTCTCTGGTACGTTTGAATTAATATAATAAAAGTTATCATTGATTAAACACTTAACATATGCCAGCCAACTGGTATACTGGGTGTTTTATTTTTATGTCATTTAATCCTTACCGTACTACAGGTGAAGATAGTATTATTATTAATCCCATTTTACAGACCATGAAACTGAGGTGGTAAGTAACTTCTCCGAGGTGACTCAACCAGTAAGTGACCAAACTGGGATTTAAGCCCCCATTCACCCGAGTTCCAAGCACATGCGTGATTGTTTTGCAGGGGTCATACTATCCTTCAAACTCAGCAAAGCAGTGGTTTCCTGAAAGGGAAATCTGTTTACTCTGAAACATCTTCATGCTTGCTCTTGTATAACATCAAATTCACTGAGCTGTGATTCCCAAAACCTTTGTGTCCTTTCTTTCCTTAGAGCACAAAAGCTACAAAGAGCCCATTTTCCTGAGCTACACACTGGCCCTTCTTTTCATATGCTTATTTGGTGTAGAGTGAAAAATTAGTTTGGTCAGTTTAACACCCAGTTTTACATGAATAATGTTCTTGATTTTTTTTTTTTTTTTTTTTAATAAAAGCTGTTGTTCCCTTGTCCTCTAGTGGCCCTTGGTGTCTTGCGCTGCCATTCCCATTTGGGGTGAATCTCTGAGTGCCCACAACGGAGATACGCTGTGGCGTTGCCTGTCGCTGGGAGAGGGGACCTGTGTCTAAAGAACGCCATCTCTGGGAGGGGAAAACAGCATCTCCTCTCAGGGACAAGCAGCCCAGCATAGGAGGAAAAGTCACCTTCAAAACATGCATCAGGGGAATTCCTGGTGGTGCAAGGGTTAAGAATCTGCCTGCCAATGCAGGGGACACAGGTTCGAGCCCTGGTCTGGGAAGATCCCACATGCCACGGAGCAACTAAGCCCGTGTGTCACAATTACAGAGCCCACGCTCTAGAGCCCGCGAGTCACAACTACTGAACCCATGTGCCACAACTACTGAAGCCTTAGCGCCGAGAGCCTGTGCTCCCCAGCAAGAGAAGCCACCGCAGTGAGAAGCCCGAGCACCGCAACAAAGAGTAGCCCGTGCTCACCGCAACTAGAGAAAGCCCTCTCACAGCAACGAAGACCCAATGCAGCCAAATAAATAAATTTATTGGAAAAAAAAAAAAGTACAGTAGGGGACTTCCCTGGTGGCCCAGTGCGTTAGACTCTGCTCTCCCATTGCAGGGGCACTGGGTTCGATCCTGGTCGGGGAACTAGATCCCTAATGCATGCTGCCACTAAAGATCCCGCATGCCTTCACTAAAGATCCTGAACGCCGCAACTAAGACCCGGCGCATCCAAACTAATAAATAAATAGATAAATAAATAAATATTAAAAAAAAAAAAGTACAGCAGCAGGAGTAGCTTGCCTGGCCATCTCTTTTTTTTTTTTTTTTTTTTGCCTTACGTGGGCCTCTCACTGTTGTGGCCTCTCCCGTTGAGGAGCACAGGCTCCGGACGCGCAGGCTCAGTGGCCATGGTTCACGGGCGCAGCCGCTCTGCGGCATGTGGGATCCTCCCGGACGGGGTCACGAACCCGTGTCCCCTGCATCGGCAGGTGGACTCTCAACCACTGCACCACCAGGGAAGCCCCTGGCCGTCTCTTTTCCTGGCTTTCAGACTTTGTCTGGTACTTCCCCTCTCTGAGCTTCATTACCCTTCTCTCCAAATTAGCATCAGCATGGTATAACATCTTTGAAATTTCTGGCACAAAATAGTCACTCAGTAAATGTTAGATGAATCCACACTCCTTCATAGCATAGTGTTAGGCTGTAGATGCATTTAAATTATGTCCCTCATAAATTTTATCTATCCATATGAGACATTTTAGAATAATATTTTAAGGGAACTTCCCTGGTGGTCTAGTGGTCCACCTTACAATGCAGGGGCTGGGGGTTCGGTCTCTGGTCGGGGAACTAAGAACCCACATGCTATGGGGCAACTAAGCCCACGTGCCACAACTACTGAGCTCGCGTGCCTCAACTACAGCCCGTGTGCTGCAAACTACAGAGCCCATGCACCCTGGAGCCTGTGCGCCACAACTAGAGAAGAGAAAACCCTCACGCCACAACTAGGGAGAAGCCCCTGCGCCACAGTGAAGAGCCCACATGCAGCTACTAAGACCTGACGCAGCCAAAAATAAATAAAATATATAAATAAATAAATAATAAATTAAAAAAAATATTTTAAAATTGTATAGTGCTTCAGATACTACAGAGCAAATGTATTTATTTCAAAGCCTGGATGACACAGCCTATGAAGCATGTGTTCAAAAATCTTAATGTCCTATTGGGAGCCATGTCCTGACCTGCATTTGGACTCTAACTGTGAGGGCTGTCTGGGGCTGACACAGTGGTCTAGTGGGAAATCTATGGGACAGGTCGATGTCAGGGCCCACCTCCACTTTTGAGTTCTGTGACCTGAGACAGGTAACTTTCCCTCTCTAAGCCTCAGTTTCCTCTCTGCAAAATGAGCCCAATCATCACACTTTACAGAGTTGTGAGGCCCCATAAGTGCAGGTTTGCAGAGTCCTGGGCCCTCAGTGGTGGTCATCAGCACTACATCCCAAGCCCTCAAGCTGAGGGAGGAGAGGTTGGAGAGTTATGTGGTCCTGCCCCTAAGTCACCACCACGCTGGGAGGGGGTGGGGGGCTGGGGTCCACTGGCATTTTTCAATCTGTGATAATTGAATTCTTTTTTTAAAAATTAATATTTATTGGAATATAGTTGACTTACAATGTTGTGTTCATTTCAGGTGTACAGCAAAGTGATTCAGTTATACATGTACATATATCCACTCTTTTTAGATTCTTTTCCCATATAGGCCATTACAGGGTATTGAGCAGAGTTCCCTGTGCTATATAGTATGTTCTTATTAGTTAATCTATTTTATGTATAGTAGCGTGTATATGTCAATCCTAATCTCCCAATCTATCTTTTCCCCCTTGGTAACCATAAGTTGGTTTTCTACATCTGTGACTCTATTTCTGTTATGTAAATAAGTTCACCTGTACCATTTTTTTAAATTCCACATATAAGCGATATCATATGATACTTGTCCTTTTGTCTGACTTACTTCACTCAGTATGACAATCTCTAGGTCCATCCATGTCGCTGCAAATAGCATAATTTCGTTCTTTTTTATGGCTGAGTAATATTCCATTGTATACATGTACCACATCTTCTTTATCCATTCATCTGTCAATGGACATTCAGGTTGCTTCCATGTCCTGGCTATTGTAAATAGTGCTGCAATGAATATTGTGGTGCATGGGTCTTTTCAAATTATGGTTTTCTCTGGATATATGCCCAGGAGTGGGATTGCTGGATCATATGGTAGCTCTATTTTTAGTTTTTTAAGGAACCTCCATACTGTTCTCCATACTGGCTGTACCAATTTACATTCCCGCCAACAGTTTAGGAGGGTTCCCTTTTCTCCACACCCTCTCCAGCATTTATTGTTTCTAGATTTTTTGATGATGACCATTCTGACAGGTGTGAGGTGATACCTCATTGTAGTTTTGATTTGCATTTCTCTAATAATTAGTGATGTTGAACACTTTTTCATGTGCTTTTGGACATCTGTATGTCTTCTTTGGAGAAATGTCTATTTAGATCTTCCACCCATTTTTTGATTGGGTTGCTCATGTTTTTTTTGATATTGAGGTGCATGAACTGTTTGTATATTTTGGAGAGTAATCCTTGGTCGGTCTCTTTGTTTGCAAATATGTCTCCCATTCTGTTGGTTGTCTTTTTGTTTTGTTTATGGTTCCCTTTGCTGTGCAACAGCTTTTAAATTTAATTAGGTCCCATTTGTTCCTTTTTGTTTTTATTTTCATTACTCTAGGAGGTGGATCAAAAAAGATCTTGCTGCAATTAATGTCAAAGAGTGTTCTCCTTACGTTTTCCTGTAAGAGTTTTATAGTATCCGGTCTTACACTTAGGTCTTTAATCCATTTAGAGTTTATTTTTGTATATGGTGTTAGAAAATGTTCTAATTTCATTCTTTTACATGTAGCTGCCCAGTTTTCCCAGCACCACTTATTGAAGAGAGTGTCTTTTCTCCATGGTATATTCTTGCCTCCTTTGTCATAGATTAGGTGACCATAGGTGCATGGGTTTATCTCTGGACTTTCTATCCTGTTCCATTGATCTATATTTCTGGTTTTGTGTCAGTACCATACTGTTTTGATTACTGTAGCTTTGTAGTATAGTTTGAAGTCAGGGATTCTGATTCCTCCAGCTCCGTTTTTCATTCTCAAAATTGCTTTGGCTATTTGTGGTCTTTTGTTTTTCCACACAAATTGTAAAATTTTTTGTTCTAGTTCTGTGAAAAATGTCATTGGTAATTTGATAGGGATTGCATTGAATCTGTAGATTACTTTGGGTAGTATAGTCATTTTGATACTACTGATTCTTCCAATCCAAGAACATGATATATCTCTCCATCTGTTTGTGTCATCTTTGATTTCTTTCATCAGTATCTTACAGTTTTTGGAGTACAGGTCTTAAAACGTTGAGGGCCTGCTTTGGGGGACACCTTGGAGAAGTTTGGTGGCTGGTCTGCCCCCTTCATCTGGAGAGCTCTAATTTGATCTCTTTTTTTGGTGAGGTTTACATCAGATCTTTGTTGTGAAAAATTTTCTGGTGGAAAAATCAAGGTTGGAGTCCACTGGATAGCGTCAGTGCTGGGTTGTTTTGGTTTCTCACCTTCTCTGAGCCTAAGGAGTCCTGCAAGTCCTCTGAGCTGGCCTTATTTAAGCTCAAAGCTGTCCCAGATTAGAAAGGTCTACAGGAGCTACTTGTACCGCTGTTGGATAATGCTGAGCTGTCCTATAGAGCAGTCCTGGCCACATGTGGCTACTGACCCCTTGAAATGGGGCAAGTGCCAATTGAGATGTGCTGGAAATGCAAGATACAACACTGGATTTCAAAGACTTAGTATGAAAGAGGAAGGTAAAATATTTCATTGATAATCTTGCTATATTGATTACATGTTGAAATAATATTCTAGATATACAGGGTTAAATAAAATATATTAAAATCCCTTTCTTTATACATTTTTAGATGTAGTTACCAGAAGATTTAAAATGTTCCTAAGAGTTACAAATAACCAACAGGCACGTGAAAAGGTGCTCAGCATCACTCATCATCAGGGAAATGTAAATGAAAACCAGCAGGAGATATCACCTCACACCTCAGATTAGCTCTCATCAAAAAGATAAGAAGTAGGGCTTCCCTGGTGGCGCAGTGGTTGGGAGTCCGCCTGCCGACGCTGGGGACACGGGTTCGTGACCCGGTCCGGGAAGATCCCACATGCCGCGGAGTGGCTGGGCCTGTGAACCATGGCCGCTGAGTCTGCGCTTCCAGAGCCTGGGCTCCGCAGCGGGAGAGGCCACAACAGTGAGAGGCCCGCGTACCGCAAAAAAAAAGATAAAGTAACAAGTATTGGTGAGCATGTGGAGGAAAGGGAACACTTCTACACTGTTGGTGGGAGTGTAAATTGGTGTAGCCACTATGGAAAACAGTATGGAGGTTCCTCCAAAAATTAAGAATAGAACTACCAAGGACTTCCCTGGTGGTCCAGTGGTTAAGACTTCGCCTTCCAATGCAGGGGGTGTGGGTTTGATCCCAGGTCGGGGAGCTAAGATCCCACATGCCTTGTGGCCAAAAAACCAAAACATAAAACAGAAGCAATGTTGTAACAAATTCAATAAAAGATTTAAAAAATTGTCCACATCAAAAAGAAAATCTTAAAAAAAAATAGAACTACCATATGACCAGCAATTTCACTCCTGGTTATTTATCTGAAGAAAATGAAAACACTAACTTGAAAAGATATATGCACCCCTACCTTCATTGCAGTATTATTTACAATAGACAAGATTTGGAAGCAATACCAGTGTCCATCAACTGACGAATGGATATATATACAATGGAACACAACTAAGTCATAAAAAGAAGGAAATCTACCTTTCGTGACAACGGGGATGAACTCTGGGGGCATCGTGCTTACTGAAATAAGTCAGACAAGAGAAAGACGAGCACTGTATGGTTTCACTTATATGTGAAATCTAAAAACAGAGCAGAACTCGTAGATAACAGAGAACGGATTGGTGGTTGCCAGAAGCAAGGGTTGGGGGAGGGGCAGAAATGGGTGGGTGTGGTTGAAAGGTACAAACTTCCAGTTAGAAAATCCAGAAAACACGATATGGTGGCTCACATTATATTCCTAGGAGGCAGCATGGTGGCAGCACTTCGTCCCCTCCAGAGGGCCTTCCCGTGCACTCTTCCGTTTGATTTGTGCAACAGCCCCACGTAGGACTGAGGCGTGCGCTGGATTCTCATCAGTCATGTAGACGGAAGGCTGAGACCTCGTCCTGGTTATGATGCCTGTGATTTCAATCAAGTCTGTTTCCTTCTCCGTAAAATGGGATCTCTGGCAGGCCCCCATGGTTCTTGGAAAGCTCGGACCAGACAGTGTGCAAGGCCAGACAGTGTAGCATAGGTGTCATCAACCTCATAAGGGGATGAGAAGGCTTTTCCACTCGGGGGGTGACACCTGTCCCTGCTGGGCAAGCTCCCTTTCCTCCCTCCTGCAGGGAGTCCACCATGAGCCTCAAGGCTACACCGTCCCAACCTGCTGGACCAATGCATCGTCAGATTAATTTGAGTGGAGAGGACCCCTGCAAAGGGCAGGTCTGCCTGTTGGCTTACCCCGACCTTTTGGGATGGGGAGTCAGGAAAATAAACAAAATTGACCTCAAAGAATTGTACAAAACGGATCCTGGGTCAAGGATCTTCTCCGTGCAGCAGCTTTTTTTTGCAAATAACGAGTGGATTTTTTTTTTTTTTTGGCTCTCTCACTGTTGTGGCCTCTCCCGTTGCGGAGCACAGGCTCCGGACACGCAGGCTCAGCGGCCATGGCTTACGGGCCCAGCCGCTCCGCGGCATGTGGGCACGAACCCGTGTCCCCTGCATCGGCAGGCGGACTCTCAACCACTGTGCCACCAGGGAAGCCCACGAATGGGTTTTGAATCTTTACCAGACCACTCTTTCTAATGACTCCTTCACCCCACCCCTGCTCCTCCAGGAAGATGGTGACCATTCTTTCCATTTTCCAGTTGAAAAAATAGAGGAAAAGAGAGATTGAGTGCTCTGTTCAATGGCACCCAACCAGACAATGGCAGAGAAAAAGCAGTGTCCAGGGGCGTGGAGAGCAAGGGAGGTGAGGTAAGGAGGCTGAACATGGCAGGAGGAAGTGGGGCAGTTGGCCAAGGGCGGCCGCACAGATGAGTGGCCGTGACACTCGTGGTCCATGAATGAGGCTGGACACATTGTCTGTGTTGGAGAGACACAGACTGGTCCTTTCCTTGGGTGAGACCTCTTCAGGCCTGGTGCCGCCCCCAGCCCTGCCCCACGTCTGATGGGAGTGCCGGTGTCGGGCCGGGAGAATCCCTCTCCTGTGCCTTTTCAGGGCCTTCTGTGGGTTTGATTGTTGTTGGACGGCAGGGTGGAGCAAACCAGGCAGCAGCCACGTCCTCTAAAATACAGCTTCTAAAAGCATCCCTGAGGGCTCAGGGCTGGGCGGAGGAGATACATGGGGACTCACCAGCCTGGGGGCCCTGAATCCGGGACCTGAGCCCTAGCGAAATTGGGTACAGGATTTGCCCACTCCACATTCAGCTTTCCTTTCTTTTGGAGCACGAGATTGACCCCACTGGTGTCTCTGACCTTCACTCACTGGGGGGCCCTGCTGGACCCCACCTCGGGTCTCAGTTTGGGGAGCCCCAGGTCAGGATGCGCTGGCGTGTAGAGGTTACATGACCTTTTTCAAGAGGTTGTACGGACCTCGTGGGGTTGCTGAGAGGGTTGGCGAGAAGCACGGTTAACGTAACGCCTGGCGGGTAGTGAACGTTCCTAGGGCAGCATCCTAACGGCAGTCATGTGACAACTCAGCAAGGCGGTGAAGGAAGGAGAGAAGGAGGCGGAGGCTCCCCTCTTGGTGCCTAAAATGCCTTCCAAACAGCTAGCTGTCTTCCTGTCCCCTCTCCTGGCCACCACCTCCAAGGTGACGCCTAGCCCCTCAGAGGGCACGATGCCATTTTGTGACTTTGTTCCCATTTGCAGGCAGCTCCGATGAGCCTTTCCTCTGCTTCCTCCTGCTGCCACCTGGCCGGGCAGGCTCCCGGAGGTGGGACTGGTGGCCCTGCAGTGCCATCTTCCCACCTTCCGAAAGGTGCCTCCACTGAGGGGTGGCAGGTGCCTGCTCTGGACTGCACCGAAGTGCCCGAGACGTGCCAGCTCCCAGCCTCCAGCCCCGGCCTGTCCAGCCCTGCCCCAGTCTCTGTGCCCAGCGGGGGCCAGGGCTGGGGTCGGGGGGACAGGGACAGTGGTGAGGAACCCGGCAGCCTGAGCTGTGGGCCTGGCGGGTGGCCAGCACTGGCCTCAGTGGACTCTGTCTGCCTTCCAGGCTTCACCCCAGCTCTGCTCCCCCAGGCCCTGGCCCCCCTCCTACTTGGGGGCTGCTTCTGTCTTCACGCACTGGGGGAGACGCCACAGCTCTGGAACACTGTGTGTGACAGGCAGAACAGCGATTTCTTCTAGAATCGCTCACCTTGCACCAGCTGTATCCTCACCCTAGCCAGTGCTGAGGCGGGGTGGGGGGAGCAGAAGGGCTCTACAGCTTCTCAACCTCACTGCCAGCACCCCAAATCCCATGGGACACTAGTCCCTGCAGTGCCGTTTAGGAGACGCTGCTGTTCCATGAATGACCCGCTTTCTAGAACCACACCTCTCACCAAAATCCTCTCATGTCCTCCGTTATCTCCCCTGCGGGGGCCACAGTCAGATTTGCTCCCGTGACCTACAGCAGAGTTACTGTTTCTAAGTGCCTTCTTGTCAGGAGACCACATAGGACGTGTTACTGAACTTTTCTGTTCTCCAGGTGCCTCACCTGCACTACAGGTAAAATAATAGTTCTGTGAGGACGAAATAGGTAAAAATGTAAAGCACGGCCCTCAGGGCCCGTCCACAGCAAATACTTTACAGGGAAGAACAAAACCTGGCTCCATGCTGCATCTGTTTCTTCTACTGTAACCTTTGCTCTTCGCTGCTTTTGTTCACTAAAAGGATCCTGTCTGTACATGATGACCTGCCTCAGGGAACCCTGCCCCTCTGCCTAGATATTAAACGAAAGTGCCTTTGTTCAAGGAAATATCTGGACCCTGTCCACCTGTGCATGGCTGCAAGAAAGAAGAAATTAACACACCCCTCCCCGAGGCTGGCCATTCCAGGGGATATTAGCAAAATTTATGGCCTTTGTACTTTACTTCTTTATCTCCTCCCCGTCTCTGTCCCATAAAACGAACTGGCATCCAGACCCTGATAAGATGGCTCTTTTGAGGCACTAGTCTGCCATCTTATCGGTCTACTGGCTTAGCGAACAAAGTCGTATTCCCTGCCTCAACGCCTCGTGTCTCCCGATTTACTGGCCTGTCGAGCGGCGAGCAGAGCGAGCTTGCACTCCAGCATTATGATGTAACACCATCATTATCAGTGAGCCCGTCGTGAAAGCCACCTGCGATCAGCTCCCTGAAGCTTCTTCTCACCCTGAGATGTTGTGACACCTATTTCCTCTCTGCACTTTCACTGTATCAATACCTACCTTGTGCAGCAAACACAAGGCGGAAACACAGCTAGATGTTTAATACAGCCCAGCACGGGGTCCCAGGGGGCGTCCTTCCCTCCCCATAGCCGGCGGCCGGCTGATCAGGTGGATGAAGCTGAGCTCACCCCAGAGCCAGGGAAGCTTCCGGTCTCCGAGGAAGACCTGCTGGGCGGATGGCGGTGGTATGGGCAAGAAAAGACTGCCTGGGCTGCAGTCCTGTTCTGGAAATGACCAGCCGGGTGTCCCCCTCTCCATCTACGACTTCAGGGAAACAGGGGGCAGGGGCTCTAACCTACTGCACATAGAGAGGCATCAGAGGGTGGGAGAGCTCTCTAGAATGATGTGCTCACCTCTGTGTGTGTGTGCGCCTCCCAGAGCAAAGGGCCAGGAACTCTTTTTTTCAGATTCTCAAAGGTCTCCGACCCGGAAAAAAAAAA
Source organism: Phocoena sinus (assembly GCF_008692025.1). Lineage (NCBI taxonomy): Eukaryota > Metazoa > Chordata > Mammalia > Artiodactyla > Phocoenidae > Phocoena > Phocoena sinus. The sequence goes on along the minus strand of NC_045778.1, from coordinate 2,923,214 downwards.
AAGTACCACTCTTCAGGGTGATCTCTGGGGTCCTTTCCATCTCAGACCTTCTCGATTTCTAAATTATAGACCTCTCAGTCCTGTCGACAGGTTTCCAACAGGGATAGAGACATTGCCTGAATCTGACCCAGGGGCTGTGACTCTGAGAGAAAGCTGGGGTGGAACAGGCTGTTGGATCGCATTTATATTTTGCCCTGCACCGAGGAAGAAAATGCATTCTCCAAAGTACTGTGTTCTTCCCGAGTAATTAGATGCAGATGTTCCTATTAGAACCATTTCCTCTCGCTCCTCATCCACAGGCTCTCCGGGGCGTCTCCTGGGACACACTGCTGGCCCAGCCCCATCTCCATCATCCTGTTTGCCGGATGTGATCTAGTATGGCTTTTGTACCACATCAGAGGGTGGCTGTCGCCTGGGCCCCAGGGCCATCGCTGGAGGAAGAAGATGCCTTCTGCGGTACTTCACAGCCCCCTCAGCTGCCCCAGTTTCTAGAGGCATAAAAATAGTGTTGTCAGTTTTCTCTACAAAACTGGTTTTCTTTAGAACAGGGTAGAAATTCATAAACAGAGGCAGTTTGGGGTCCGGGAAATTCAGCCTCACTAACTGGGTGAGGTGCCCAACCATCTCTGAGCTATCCTCTTACTTCTCGGACCCCCGGTCCCGCACCTGCAGCGCTTTTGAGGGGAAGACCCCGGCCACGCCTCAACACTGGATCAGAACTACTTGAATCTCCAGGGGAAAATGCTTCGATGTGTGAGCTCCCCAGGCTTTGGGGAGAAAAGGTTTTCCTTGGCCGGCTTCACACAGGCTGTTTCTGGAAATCTAGCCAAACCAGCCCTCGGCCCCCGGCTGCGGCTGGTACTCCCCTGGACCTGCTGCATCTCCTTGGGATTCACGCTACTGGGCAGCTCGATTTTCATGCACATTTCGCTTTCTCCCGCCCAGCTCCTAGACCCTTTGAAAACAGGCCTGCCAGTGTGAGTAGCCTTTTGGCAGGAGAGGTGGGGAGTTCCATTTTCTACCGGAGGGAGGGCCTCGTGGTTAATCCTCTGCCTGGTGCCGGGCCCCCCCCCACCGGCCGGATGGCACCGGCTCTCCCAGAGGAAGGAAGGCAGGGTTTCCCTGGACAAGAGGGGCCAGGAGGCCTCTTCTGGTGAAGGCGGCCTCCTGAGCCCCGTGCCATGAGCCATCGTGCCTCAGTGACGCACCTCTCCCGCAGCCCCGGCCCGGCCTGGCTGAGCCACACAGGGCAGGACGTGGAAAACTGATTCTCCCCGCCACGTGGGCATCTCAGACCCTGCGTGGGTGTTCTCATCTCCCTCATTTCGAAAGATTGTGTCAAGATCTTGAAGAGACAATGCTGGTGTCCTGATGCCTGGGGCCCCCTGACCCAGGGGGAATGATCAGCCCTGATGGTGGTCGAGGGCCTCATGTTGGCAGGACCGTTTCTCCTGTGACCTGGCAGTGCTGATGGTGGGCAAGGGTGTACCTCCTCTGGTGCCGGTGCCTCCAGACACATCCTCCCGTCCCTTCGCCCACACCTGCTCAGCTCTGGTTGCCAGGTGCCCTCTGCCAGGTTTCTCCCCCTTCCCCCCACTCCCATAGGTATCTTTTCCTTCACTTCATTTTTTTAAATTTATTTTTTAAAAATTGACAATTGGTTTGTTTATTTAATATACTTTTCGGCCATACTGCACAGCATGCGGGATCTTAGTTGCCCGACCAGGGATCTGTTGACTTGAAAAAAATGCACAACGTGAGAGTTGCGAGTTAAGTTTTATTTGGGGCAAAAGGAGGACTGCAGCCTGGGAGGCAGCTTTCAGATAGCTCAGAGAGACTGCTCGGAGGAGGTGAGGGGGGAGCCAGGATATATAGGAGTTTTGCAACAAAGGGCAGATAGTCCGAATGTCAAAAGATTATTGTTGATTAAAGAAAACCAGGTGTCTCAAGCTAAGGGATTTAGCGCCTTTCTGTGTATGGGCAGATGCAAGGGTCTGGGCCCACTGAAATCATTCCTCTGATACGCACCTCGGCTCTCTGGGGCCAGCATCCTGTATTTTCACATCCTGAGTTTCCTCAGGGCTCACCGCAGGGAGTGGCTGCAGTCTGATGGCTGCTAGGTGGCAGGTGTTCTTTTCAGCCCTGAGTTTCCTCCGGCCCACTGGCTCGCTTTGGAGGGTTGCAATACTTGATGACTGTGACATCCTTTGTTTATTGATATGGCAGAAAATATTCCATTTATAAATATTCCACTCCATTATCAGATGGAACCCGTGCCCCCCCTCACCCCCCCCATTGGAAGCGCAGAGTCTTAACCACCGGACCACCAGGGAAGCCCCTCCTTCACTTTAAATTCCTTGGCTGCGAGAGGTCCTGTGAAAGCCCAGGCCCTGCATCTCCCCATAGAGCCTCACTCCTACTTCTGGGCTGCTGAGCACCCCTGGAGCAGCCCTGTCTCTCCTCTTTCCTCCTCTTAGGGACGCCCAGCCTCCCTTCCTTCCCACCGCAGCCGGGTCACATCATGGCTGTCCCTAAGCCCCCCGCACAACTCACCCACTGCCATCAGAGTTTAGCAATGCCCACTGATGAATACATCTGAGTCTTTGTTCACCCCCGGCTATCGCTCTTTGGGCATTGATTCCACTGATCAGACCTCGAGAGGGCAGGCGAGGGAAGTGCAGCCAGTGCAGCTGGCCTCACTCTTTCCAGGCTGCACGCTGCTGGGTAAGGTGACTGCTGCCAATAGGAGAGAGGCTCTGGGAGAAGCACAGAACTCAGAAGGAAGGGAGACCCTTCTATTTCTGGTTTTGACCACGCAGTAGCTGCTGGCAGTTGTAAAGCAGCAAGAGTGGGGTAATGCCGGAGCAGAAGTTGGGCTGGTCTGGACTCTGGAAGCCTGCACAGAGGCGGCACCTTTTTGGCACTGCCAGTTGTTGCGGTGTTCGGGATGGTGCAGCAGCAGGGGAAGGCTCATAGGCTCCTGTATCTTTTGTGTGGAACAGACATGCATTTGGGGGAGGGGGCGCTAGAGGGAGAACTGTGTTATGCCGAATAACAGCCCCTCAAAGATGTCTATGCTCAAATCCCAGAAAACTCTGGTTATACTATGTGAGCTGGAAAAAGGGATTTTGTAAATGTAATTAAGGTCACAGACCTTCAAACAGGCAGGTTATCCTGATTGCATTGGGTTGGCCAAAAAGTTCGTTCGGGTTTTCCACACCATCTTACGGACAAATCCGAACGAACTTTTTGGCCAACCTAATATTATTTTCTTGGAAAATTGATCTATGTATTAGATAAGACAATTAAGATAAGACAATTCCCACTATAAGGAAATTGTCTGTCTTTTGTTTTACAATTACTGGGTGGGCAAGTTCTTATTCAGTAGTTGTATCCATAAAATCCTTTAATTATTCAGTCCTACATTAGAATTAAAAAAAAGCAGGTTACCCTGGATTTTCTGGATGTGTGGAAAAATAACCCCAGGTTAAATGCTGCTTTTGTCCCACCTAAAAAAGCTTAAAAGCAAGACTCAGAAGGATCAAACTTATTTTGAATACCTGTGCTCCTGAACAAAGCTCAAGAATATTTATAGGAATATAACAATATCCAGCAACCAAGGCAAAAGTCATAGTGTTCGGTGATCAGTCAAAAATTACCAGTCACGTGAAGAAGCAAGAAAACACAAACCATAACGAGGGAAAAGAAAATCAATCAGCTGAAACTGAACCAGCACTGACACAGACAATAGAATTAGTAAACAGGCACATAAACACTCTCATTATAACCGATTCCATATTCTCAAGAAGCTAGAAGAAAATTTGCAAATGTTAAGTAGCAGCATGGAATATATAAAAAAAAAACCAAAACCCAAACTGAACCTCTAGAGATGAAAACAACAATGGCTTAGATTAAAACAAAACAAAACAAAACAAAAACACAGGATGGAATTAACAGCAGAGTAGACATTTAAGAAAAAATTAGTAAACTCGAAGATGTAGCAAAAGAAATTATCCCAATGAAACACAGAGAGAAAAAAAAACTGAAATAAAATAGAGCATGTAACCTATGGAATGACTTCAAGTGGCCTGGAAGTGTCCAACACAGAAGGCAGATGGGGAAACAAAAATATTTTTAAAAATGACTGAAAACTCTCCAAATTTAGAGAAAACTATGAACTCACAGACTTAAAAATCTCAATGGACGCTAAGCACAAAAAACACAAAGAAACTAGAAAGGCACATCAATCATAATTACATTGCTTGCTAACAGTAAGAAAGAAAAATCTTAAAAGAAGCCAGAAAAAAGGGCACATTATACCCAAAGGAACAAAAATAAAGATGACAATAGCTTCCTCATCAGAAATATTGCAAGACTCAACTTACTAGAATCAGAAATGAAAGCAGAGACATTAAAATCAATTTCACAGAAATAAAAAGGACCATAAGAGGAATACGATGAATAATTGTATGGCAACAAATTGGATAACTTGTATAAAATGAACAGATTCCTAGAGCTGCACTAGCTATCAAAGCTGACTCATGAAGAAATAGAAAATCTGAAAAGAACTCTAATTAGTAAGGAAATTAAATCAGTAATCAAAAATCTCAACAAATGGAAAGCCCAGAAGTAAATGGCTTCACTGGTAAATTCTACCAGACATTTAGAGAATGTCCACATCCTTCTCTAATTCTAAAAAACTGAAGGAAGGAAACACTTCTAACTCATTCTATGAGGCCAGTGTAACCCTGATACAAAAGCCAGAAAAATACACTGTAAGAAAACTACAAATCAATATCCCAGTTGGCTACTGACACAAAAATCTTCAACAAAATACTAGCAAATTGAATTCAGCAGCATATTAAAAGAATTATTTTTTATGGCCAAGTGGGATTTACTCCTGGAGTGCAAGGATGGTTCAACAAATGAAGACCAATTAATGTAACACCCCACATTAATAGAATGAAGGAGGGAGTTCCCTGGTGGTCTAGTGGTTAGGATTCGGAGCTCTCATTGCTGTGGCCCAGGCTCAATCCCTGGTCGGGGAACTGAGATCTCACAAGCTGTGCGACGTGGTCAAAAAAAAAAAAAAAAAAAACTAGAATGAAGGAAGAAAACCCACGTGATGATCTCAGTTGCAGCAAAAGCATATGACAAAATTCAACACAATTTCATGATAAAAACACTCTACAAACTAGGAATAGAAAGGAACGTCCTCAATAGGATAAAACCATATGTGAAAAATCCACAGCTGACACCATATTCAATAGTGAAAGACCAAACTTGTCCCTTAAGATCAGGAAAAAGACAAAATACCTACTTTCACTAACTCTTTTCAACATAGTACTGGACATTCTAGCCAGAGCAATTAGGCAAGAAAAAGAAATAAAAGGCATTCAAATTGGAAAGGAAGAAGTAAAATTACCTCTGTTTGCAGATGCCATGATCCTGTACATAGAAAATAAAGACTCCACAAAACCCTGTTAAACTAATAAAAGAATTCAGCAAAATTGCAAGACACAATGAAAATCAACACACAAAATTCTGTTGCATTTCTATACACTAGCAATGAACAATCCAAAAAAGAAATGAAAACAATTCCATTTATAATAGTATTAAAAAGAATAAAAAGGAATAAATTTAACAGAGGCAAAAACTTGTACACTGAAAACTAAAATGACATGGCTGAAAGGAATGAAAGAAGACAAAATTGGAAAGATATTCTGTGTTTATTAATTGGAAGACATAATTAAGCTGTCAATTCCAAAGCAATCTAGGGATTCAACACAATCTCTATTAAAATCCCAATGGCATTTTCTTGCAGAAATAGAAAAACCCATCCTAAAATTTATTTGGAATCTCAAGGGCAATAGCCAAAACAATCGTGAGAAAGAAGAACAAAGCTATAGGACTCACACTTCCTGACTTCAAAATGAACTACAAAGCTACAGTAATCAAACAGTGTGACACTGACATAAGGACAAACACATATCAATGGTACAGAATAGAGAGTCCAGAAATAAACCGTCACGTATATGGTCAATTGATTTTTGACAAGAATGCTAAGACCATTCAGTGAGAGAAAGAACAGTCTTTTCTACAAATAGGGCTAGGAAAACTGGATATCCACATGTAGACGAATGAAGTTGGACCTTTACCTTGCACTATACACAAAAATTGACTCAAAACAGATCAAAGACCTAAACTTAATGGCTAAAACTACAAAACTCCTAGAAGAAAACATAGGGGAAAATCTTCATGACACTTGTTTTGGCATTTATTCCTTGGTTATGACACCAAGAGCTTAGGCAAAAAAGAAAAAACAGATAAATAAGACTTTATCAAAATTTAAAACTTCTGTGGATCAAAGGACACTGTCAAGAGAAGGAAAAGACAAGCCACGCAATGGGAGAATATATTTGCAAATCATATATTTAATAAAGGATTAACATCCGGAATAAAAGCTCCTCCAACTCAACAACAAAAACCAAACAATCCAGTTCAAAATGGGCAAAGGATTTGAACAGACAGTTCTGCAAAGAAGATATGCAACATTAAAAGATGTTCAACAGGGCTTCCCTGGTGGCACAGTGGTTAAGAATCCACCTGCTAATGCAGGGGACATGGGTTCGAGCCCTGGTCTGGGAAGATCCCACATGCCACAGAGCAGCTAAGCCCGTGCACCACCACTTCTGAAGCCCGAGCACCTAGGGCCCACGCTCTGCAACAAGAGAAGCCACCGCAATGAGAAGCCTACGCACCGCGTGCAGCAACAAAGACTCAACAAAGCCATAAATAAATTAATTAATCAAAAAAAAAAGATTCTCAACATCATTAGTCATTAAAGAAATGCAAATCAAAACTACAGTGAGATACCACTTCATATCAACTATGGTGCCTATTATTTTTTTGAAAAGGAAACTTGCAAGTGTTAGTGAAGATGTGGAGAAATTGGAACCCTTGGGCATTGCCAGTGGGGATGTAAAACGGTGCAGCTGCAGTGGAAAACAGTTTGGCTCTTCCTCAAAAATTAAGCAAAGAATTACCATAAGATCCAACAATTTTAATCCTAGGTATATATGCGAAAGAACTGAAAGCAGAGATTCAATTAGATATTTGTACATCATGTTCATAGCATCATTATTTACAATAGCCAAAAGATGGAAACAACCCAAATATCTATCAACAGATACATGGATAAACAAAATGTAGTATATACACTCAAGGGAATATTACTGAGCCATAAAAAGGAATGAAATTCCGACACATGATACAACTTGAATGAACCTTGAAAACATAACGCTAAGTAAAATAAGCCAGACAGAAACAGACAAAACTTGTATTATTTCACTTAGTTGAGGTACCTAGAATAGGCAAGTTCACAAAGACATAAAGTAGAACAGAAGTTTCCAGGAGCTGGGAGTAGAGGAAAATGGGGAGTGATTGTTTAGTGAGTCCGGAACTTCTGTTGAGGTGATGAAACAGTTCTGGAAATGGATAGATATGGTTGCACAACACTGAGGAGTGTACTTAATGCCACTGAACTGTATACTTCAAAATGGTTAAAATAGTAAATTTTATGTTATGTATATTTTACCACAATAGAATAAAGTTAAAAAAATTTTATCTGGATGATGATATTTGGGATGATCTTTTCAACCTCATTCCTCATATTTTTATCATTTAAACTCTTTGTAATATATATAATAAGAACAACATAAAGTGGTTTTAAAAACACTGGGGGGACTTCCCTGGTGGCACAGTGGTTAAGAATCCGTCTGCCAGCGCAGGGGACACGGGTTGGAGCTCTGGTCTGGGAAGATCCCACATGCTGCGGAGCAACTAAGCCCGTGCGTCACAACTACTGAGCCCGCGTCTAGAGCCCGTGTTCCGCAACAAGAGAAGCCACCGCGATGCGAAGCCCGCGCACCACAGCAAAGAGTAGCCCCCACTCGTCGCAACTAGAGAAAGCACGTGCGCGGCAACGAAGACACAACGCAGCCAAAAATAAATAAATAAACAACAACAACAACAAGAAATTGGGATTGTTTTTTAGAAATATGAGGGCTTATAATAGGCCTTGAAACTGCTCTGCAAGAGCTCCTTAATTATTATTGTGTGCGTGCCCTGTGATACGATGCCACCACAATCCTATATACCTCTGTGATTTCAGCTAAGGAAACTTCTGTTTCTGTAGATACAGTGATCAATTGCAAAAAACGGACTGATTTGTACATATCTCTACCAAGTGCAGTAATAAATAAAGGTAAACATGATGTGGGATTTCTGTGAGACTCTCAACCCCATGTTTTCTGACTTTTCCAGGGCATTTTGACCAACTGAATGCTGCTTGGATAGGGTGATTTTTAAAAAATTGTAATTATTGAATGCTCAGGCATTTTCCATGAACAGCACCGTGATTCTTTTGTTTAGAAAAAGGGACTTGCACCTGTTCTCTGTCAAAGGTTTTTTTTTTTTTTTTTTTTTTTTTTTTTTTTTTTTTTACCACAGTGCTCATTGCTTTAGTGCAGGCCCCCTGCATGCTTGAAATTTCTAGTATCTGCAGGGCACGATGCTGTCTCTGGAGCAGAACGCCCTGGGAGCTGTTCAGCAATAACTGAGGCAGTGCCACAGGCCGGCAAAAGTGTTCAGTGAGCGGCCCTTCCAATATCCACAAAGCCAAGCCTATCCTGACTCTTCAAATGGATCAAAGGGGCACAGGCATGCATGTGCTGGGTCTAATTTCCCTTCCTCCACGCTTGTGGTTCACAAACACTAACTGAGCAGAAGAAACAGGGCCCGGGCTTCCCCGGTGGCACAGTGGTTGGGAGTCCGCCTGCCGATGCAGGGGACGCGGGTTCGTGCCCCGGTCCGGGAGGATCCCACATGCCGCGGAGCAGCTGGGCCCGTGAGCCATGGCCGCTGAGCCTGCGCGTCCGGAGCCTGTGCTCCACAACGGGAGAGGCCACAACAATGAGAGGCCCGCGTACCGCAAAAAAAAAAAAAAAAAAGAGACAGGGTCCAACCGTTAACATGGGCCAGAAGCTGTGCTAGACACTTGGGACACACAGAGGTGGGTGACCCAGTCCCTGCCCTCAAGTTGCTCCTTGTCTGCAGGGGACTCCACAGGGGACAGGATAAAAGCACAGTAAAGGCAGTGCTGGCATCCAGCAAGACCAAGGGCCTGGGGCAAATGGGAGGACAGGCGGCCGGCTCTGGGCTGCTTCCCGGAGGACGAGGGCGGTGCAGCCAGGAGGTAAGCAGCGGAAGAGGTAAGATGTATCGAAATAAGCGGGGATCTCCCGGCAGCAGTGAGGAAGCATGACCATATTTTAAGCAGTAGGGTGACACGGCACCCATCACCACACTGGCTGAGCCGTCAATGTTTGCAGAATGCAGAAGTGGAGACGCCTGTGGAAGGTCTCACGCAGGGCAAGTGCAGATACACTTCTCCTCCAACCCGTGTGGTCGGGGAGCCCAGGAGGGGAGTGAGGGGAGGAGGGAGACATGGGTTTGGGAGTAAGTGGCAGAGAAATGGTGATCGAGGCCACAAGGACACAAAACCTAGGAGGCATAGACTAAGATGAAGAGGGGCCGAGGGTTGATTCGCAAAGGACACCAGTGTTTAAGTCTGAACAAAGTGAAGAGAGCGTGGAAATGAGAGGGTCAAAGAGTGGCCAGGAAGGCAGGGGAAGCCAGAGGTAACGGGGCCCAGAGCGAAGGAGTCCTTCACACCGAGGGGCGTGGCCAAACACCCAGAACTGCAGAGGCCTCACACAGGATGGGGCCTGATGGGGGTCCCCCGAGCTGGCAGCGTCCCAACAGAGGTTTCAGCAAAGGGGAGAGGCAGCCAGCTCCAGCAGAGCACTGAGGAGTGGTCACAGGGGAGACGGTCTAGGCGGATGACTGTCTGTTTAGGACCCAAACTGTAAGGGACAAGAGAGAAAGTATTTACAGGAGGGAGAAGCTGAGCTCGTTGAGATGTGGACAGTACAGAGTATTTCCTAGAAGCCAGGTCCTGACGTGGCCGAGAGAGACTGCTCTGGCCTCGTTCTTCCCAGGACCCTGAGCCCTGTCGGGAAATCGGATGAATGAATTCTCAGGCCTGCCAGCCCCACCTCTACCGTCTCCTACCAGTCTGTCTCCAGCTACTGGACCAGGACCGAGCCACATTTGACTTGCTTTCGAGGTCCCAGGGTTAGGGAAGGAATCATACGATTGCCCAGTGCAAGGAGGAAATAACATGTCTCTGAAGGACAACAGAGTATCTTTGGAAAAGCAGTCCCACTTGGGCTTTTCAACTGTGTCAGACTTGAATCTATAAGTCCCCAGAGTACGGATAATCGGTGACGGGGTGGAAGGAAACAGGTATCGCTCAATGATTACTTCCATTTTTGTACTCGCCCGTGATTTGTGTAGGCCACATTCCAACTGGCTTTTGAGTAATAGAAATCCAGGGCAGTGTATAATGTATCACATTTGAAGTTCTAATCTAGTCTGTTAATCTAACTGAAGTTGGATTTTTTTACAGTAATAAAAAGTCAAATGTTAAAAAAAAAAAAGACAGCCCAGAGAGGTTAAGTGATATGGTTAAAGTCACACAGCTAGCTGGGGCTAAATCCATCTCTCTCTTTCCCTCCTTCTCTACTGATGTTCCTCTGCCCCTCCCCCAACCTCTCTTCTCCCCAACCCCTCCCGCCTTTCAGAAAGGCACAGTGGGGCTGGGAAAATGCCCCGGGTGGCATCCGTAGCTGCACAGGCTACTGTTGATTCACAGCTGTGGTGCCACGCAGCCTTCCCACTGGTACTTGGCTCTCGGTAGAATGGCGCTTTGTATCATAAATGATCCAGTGCACTGAACTGAGCTGGCACCAATGACCTCCGCGTCTCTGCCAACCCGGTCACGTGTTCTGGTACTTTGTGAAGCCGGGCCCCTCGGTGCACCGTGCGGCTCTGTTAGGCCACGGTGGAGAGGAACTGGGTGGGCTCCAGATTTCAGATCAAGGCGCCTACAGCCTGTGATGCTCCTGGTAGGGTCTGAGGGATTTGGTCTAAGGATCTTTGGGGAAAGATTTTGCACTCCCTGAGTTGGTTGCAGGCTCTTTAGATGTGACACAGCACTGTGGTCGACTTCAGATCTGGGGACAAGCCCCGTGGGGAGACAGAGGGGGAAGACACATCGTTCCTGTTGCCTGAGGGAATGGGGCTGTAGGAGTGGCCCACGGGCTGTCCCCCTTCTATCTCAGGGCCCATGGAAGTCTTTGTTTCAAGAATTTTTTCCCTTAGGTTGTACTTTACTGAGGACTTACAATGTTATAGTGTGTCAAGCACTGCTATCACATACATGAATTTCCATTTGTCATCCACTGTACAGTTTGAGTCCAGGAAAGTTAGGTCACGGGAAAGTTAAGGTACACAGATAGTCAGCCCACCCTCTGGGCTACACTGGCCCCGGTGAACAGGGCCAGGTTCTGCTGGAACCAGAAGCGGTCAGCCTTGCATTCAAGGCTGCTTCCCGAGCCCCTCTGAGTCTCACTTTAGGTTGCTTTAAAATCTATTTTATGGGAATGAGAAAATCAAACTTGAAAAGTGGTCCAAATATTAATGGAGCTAATTGGAAAGTATGACTGTTCATTTGAACGAGTAGGGTGAACTCAGGAAGCAACCTTGGTCTTGTCTTCCACTGTAATTCATTGACTAGGCCCTGGGTGAGAAGTTGGAGAGGCCTCAGGCCTTCGCTGGTCTTCCCGAGGTAACAGACAAACCTACAGACGCCGGAAGCCAAGAAACACACTCTCGGGGCTTCCCTGGGGGTCCAGTGGTTAAGAATCTGCCTTCCAATGCAGGGGACACGGGTTCAATCCTTGGTTGGAGAATTAAGATCCCACATGCCACGGGGCAACAAAGCCCGCACTCTCTAGAGCCCGCAAATACTGAGCCTGCGCGCCACAACTAGAGAGAAGCCCACGAGTCTCAACGAAGCTTGCGTGCTGCAACTAAGACCTGACACAGCTAAATAAATAAATGAATAATTTAAGGAAAAAAAAAAAAAGAAAGAAACACACTCTTAAGTCAGTATTTTAAAATGTCTCATCCAAGGTCCGGATGGGCAACAGAGGCTGAATCCACTGACATGGTCGCCTGACCAAAGGTCTATGTGGTGGTTAAATATTTTGAATATCACCCCAGCAGCAGTCAGGGAAGGAGCCGCGACCTGCCTATATATATACATATTTCACTCAACCAAGCCGAAGCTTCTGTTACTAAAAAATTGAAAATTAATAGATTAGCCTACATAGATGTGTTCAACCTCAGCTCCAAATGTGTCTTATTGAACTGATCCCTACTACTCTAAATAGGAACACTTGTCCCCTAAATGATAAGTGAAAACAACAATTATTCCTCAAACTAAGTAAAACACCAACATGGATTATCATTTTGACTGATTTAACAAAGACCGGGGGCTGGGTCAGACATCGATTAATTCAACATTATTTGTCTACTTATTTTCTCTCTTATATCCTTGTCTCTGTCTCTTCTCTCATAGATCACGTACTTTTTTTTTTTTTTTTTTTTTTTTTTTGCGGTACGCGGGCCTCTCACTGTTGTGGCCTCTCCCGTTGCGGAGCACAGGCTCCGGACACGCAGGCTCAGCGGCCATGGCTCAGGGGCCCAGCCGCTCCGCGGCATGTGGGATCTTCCCGGACCGGGGCACAAACCCGTGTCCCCTGCATCGGCAGGCGGACTCTCAACCACTGCGCCACCAGGGAAGCCCTCACGTACTTTTTATTACTGACTTTATTGAGGTGTAATTTATATCCTACAAAACACACCCACTGTAAGTGTACAAACAAATGCTTTTTAGTAAATGTACAGAGCTGTGCAGCCACCCCCACATCCACTTTTAGAACATTTCCAACACCCCAGAAAGTTCCTTCATGCTGTTTGCAGTTAATCCCCATTCCCACTTCCAGCCCCAGGCAACTGCTGATCTGCTTTTTGTCTCTACAGATTTGCCTTTTTAGAAGCTTTATGGAAATGGAAATGGAATAAGCATACATCAGCAGTTTATTTTACAGTATTTATAATAATTCCACTGTAAAGAATTTCGTTTATGCATTCCCCCATCCTGGATTATTTTCATTTTGGGGCTTTATAAATAATAGTGTTATGAATAGTCACACGCAAGCCTTTGTGTATACATCATGCGTTTTCATTTTTCTTAGGAAGATACCTAGGACTGGAATTGTTTATTTATATTGTAAGTGTTATGTTTAACTTTTAAAGAAACTACCAAACTGTTTTAAAAATTGGCAGTACCACCAAGGGATAAAGGCCCAGTTTCTGCACATCTTCAGAAATACTTGATATTATCAGTCTTTTTCATGAGCACCATCGTATGTGTGGTATCTTACTGTGGCTTTAATGGGTAGGTGTATGCATTTCTCTAATGACTAGTGATGTTGTACATCTTTTCATGTGCTTATTAGCCATTTGTATATCGTCTCTGGAGAAATGTCTATTGAAATATTGTCCATTTAAAAAATTGAGTTGTTTGTTTCCTTATTGAGTTGTAAAAATTCTTCATATATCCTGGATACAAATCATTTATCAGACATGATATGTATTCATGATTTGCAAATATTTGATTTGCAAATATTTCCTTCCAGTTTGTGGCTTTTCTTAATATAATGGTGCCTTCTGAAAAGCAAATATTTTAATTTCAATGAAGTCTAATTTACTAAAGGTTTTTTTTTTTTAATGAATTGCACTTTCGGTGTCATATCTAAGAAACCTTTGCGTAATCCAAGGTCACAAAGACTTACTCCTATGTTTTGTTCTAGAAGACTACAGTTTTAACACTTACATTTAAGTATGATATGTTTTGAGTTGATTTTTTTAATATGGTGTGAGATACCAATCTAAGTTTGTTTTTGTTTTTATTTTACCTATGGTTATATGGATATCCAATCCTTCCAGCATCATTTGTTGAAAAGATCATCCTTTCCTCCATTAAGTTGACTTGGCACCCTTGTAAAAAGTTCATTGACCATAAACGTAAGAGTTCATTTCTGGATTTCTGTTCCGTTCAGTTTGTCTGCATGATTTGTCCTTAAGCCAAAATCACACTCTCCTGGTTACGGTAGCTTTGTAGTAAGTTTTGAAATTGAGTGGTTTAAGTATTCTTACTTTGTTCTTTATGTAGATTTTATGTAGAATCTTCAGGATTTTCTGCATACAAATTCACGTCATCTGTGAATCTGTGAACAGGTTTAGTTCTTCCTTTCCCATCTGTATGTGTTTAATTGCTTTTTCTTGCCCCTATCACACTGGGTAGAGCCTCCAGTATAAAGCTGGATAGAAGTGGTGAGCACTGATATCTTTACCTTATTCCTGACCTTTGGGAGAAAGGATTCAGTCTTTTACCATTAAGTATGATAGTTGTAGGGTTTTCATAGATGCTTTTTATAAAGTTGAGAAAGTTTCCTCTATTCTTAGTTTTTTAAGAATTTTAATTATGAATGGTGTTGGATTTTGTTGAATTTTTTCTTTTTGCATCTTTTGAGATGATCCAGAGGTTTTCGTCCTGTATTCTGTTTGAACGGCATAGTACATGGATTGATTTTTGAATATTAAATCAACCTTGCATTTCTAGGATAAATCCTATGTGGTCATGGTGTTTAAACATTTTTTATATGCTACTGGATTTGGTTTGCTAATATTTTGTTAAGAATTTTTGCATCTGTTGCAATAGGGACATTGGTCTGTGGTTTTCTTTTCTTTGATGTCTTTGTCTGGCTTTGTTAGGGTAATACTAGCCTTATAGAATGAGTTGGGAAATCGTCCCTCTTCCTCTGTATTCTAAAAGGTTGTATTAGATTGGTATTATTTCTTCTTTAAATATTAGAATTCACCAGTGAATTCTGATGAAAAGACAAGCCTGAGATTTTCTTCATGGGGAGATTTTTAAACTATTATTTCCATTTCTTTACTTGTTACAGATCTATTCAGGACTTTCAGTTTCCCCTTAAGTCAGTATTGGCAATTCCTTTCTTTCTAGGAATTCTTTTCATTTCATCTAAGTCGTCTAATTTGTTGGCATAAAGTTGTTTGTAACACTCACTTATAATCCTTCTAATTTCTGTAAGGTCGGCAGTGATGCCCCCTTACATTCCTGCTGTTGTAAATTTGTGTCTTTATTTTTTCTTGGTCAGTTTAGCTAAAAGTATATCAATATTTTTGATCTTTTCTAAGAACCAACCTTTCATTTCCTTGATTTTCTCTATTCTTCAGTTTTCTAGTTCACTGATTCCTTCTGACCTTTCTTACTCTTTCTTTGGGTTTAATGCCTCTCTTTCTTTCTCTCCGTCTCTCTTGTTTCTTAAGACAGAAACTTAAGTTATTGTTTTTAGAGCTTTCTGCTCTTCTAAGTCCTACTTTATTTCCATCCCATTAATTTTGATATGTTCTATTCTTGTTTAGTTCAGCTCAAAATATTTCTAATTTTCATTGTGATTTTTTTCTTTGACTCATGGGTTATTTAGAAATGTGTTGTTTAATTTCTAAAAATTGAGGACTTCCCAAATTTCTTTGTTCCCAATTTCTAATTCCTTTGTGGCTCTAAATGACTGAAATCCTCTTAAATATATTGATATTTGTTTTATGGCCTAATATATGATATAAACTGGAGAATGTTCCATATGCTTTTGAAAAAATGTGTATTTGTTATTTTTAGGTAGAGTGTTCTATACATGTCAAATTGATCGATAGTACTGTTCCAGTCTTCTGCATCCTTGCTGATTTTCTGTCTAGTTGCTCTACCAACTACTGAAAGTGGGGTATTGAAATCTCTAATTGTTAAATTGTCTATCTCTTCTTTCAATTCTATCCATTTTTGCTTCATAAATTTTAAGACTTTGCTGATAGGTACTATTACAGTTTAAATTGTTATATCTTCCTAATGTATTTACCCTTTATCATCACGAAATATCCCTCCTTGTCTCTAGTAATATTTTTGTCTTAAAGTCCATTTTGTCTGATAGTAATATGTCACCTCTGGCTCTCTAGTTGCCACCATTTGCATGGTATACCCTTTTCATCATTTTACTTCCAACCTATTTGTGGGGTTTTTGTGTGTGTGTGTGTGAAATGTGTCTCTTATAAACAGTATCCATCGAATCTTGATTTTTTTATCCAGTCTGACAATAACTGCCTTTTGATTATAGTGTTTAGTCCGCTTATATTTAATATAATTATTGACATGGTTGGATTTAGGCCTGCCACTTTGTTTTCTATATGTCTTTTTAAAATCTGTTCCTCCTTCACTGTTTTTGTGCTAAACAATTTTTCAGCGTACCATTTTGATTCTTCTGTTGCCTTACTGTAGTTTTGAGTTATTTTTGTAGCGGTGGCTCTACAAATTACAATATGCATGCTAACTTATACCATCTACTTCAGGTTAATACTGACTTAATTCTTCTGAAACACAGCAATATTGCTCTAACATATCTTCATTTCCTCCCCTCTCCTTTGTGCTACTATTATCATATCTCTATATATGTTATTAACCCAACAGTATAGTGTTATAATTATTACTTTATATAATATTATGTCTTTTAACAAAATTAGGAGAAAAGAGAAAAAATACATTTACACAACCTTTTTTTATATTTACCCAGATACCATTTCCAGTGCTCTTAATTTCTTCCTGCAAAGTCAAGCTATCATCTGGTGTGAGGCCAACAGATCAGAAAAGATAACTTGTTATACTCACAGATCCCAAGAAGAGGAGGGTTCACCAAGCCATTCAGGGTCACATGGGGAAGCACCAGGATCAATCACAAGGCAGAAAGAGTGAAGGAAATATGTGGGCAAGAGTTATTGTGGTTTCCATGGGAAGGAAAAGGTGAGGCACGGTAAGCAGGCTGAGGACTGGCTAGTTTGAATAACTGCAGCAGGGTCTAGGGCATAGGGTCTGTCCCTGGTTGTTGAGTATCTGGTAGTGGGGCGATTAGGGCAGGTGGGTAGTGGCCTAGAGTGTGAAAGCCTGATAAAGGAGGTAGTTGGGGTGTAGGCTCTGGATTTAAAAAGGTGGCTCTCAACTTGGCCGCACACTGGGCTCACCAGGGGAATCTCTAAAATACTGATCCTTGGGTCCCGCCCCCAAAGACCTGGATTTAATTGGTCTGGGATGTGACCAGGCCGTTGAGGCTTTACAATCTCCCCAGATGATTCTAACTTCCAGCCAGAGTTGAGGACGGCAGGTTTAAAGGGAGAAGGAGAGGGGGAGAACTCAAAGATTTTTCCTGTTGTCTCAGAGGGTGGTAAGTATGGGGCAAGCGCAAGCACTTACAACAAAATGACTTGGCCTGTTGAGAAAGAGGAAATGGGGACACAGAGCTCATTCCAGACCCCACACCTGTGGACACTTGGGCTGGAAGTGACACCTAGAACTTGAAGCAATGCAATGCTTCCTTCCATGCTTCTGGTACTTTGGGGCCTTTGACCGGCGAAGAGCTATCGAATACAAAACCCGCTCACGCTTCCCCTGCACCATGGACACATGGCAACTCTCACACATTATTCACACTTATTGGTGGCAAACCTTGAGGTAAATGAGAAATAAAGATGGGTGTAGGGGTCTGTCTTGTTTTCATAAGGGACTATGTGAGTATGTATGTCTTCCTTTGGCATCCTTGGGGTGTTTTATATGCTATCAATCAGAGGAGCTACACTTATTGAATGTGTTGTATGTGCTAAAGGTGAAAGAGAATACTAGAAAAGAAAAATGTCCAGTTTCTATTCTTGGTGAAATTGTAAAGTACCCAGGAATCTGAGACCCGCATGAGAAAATCAGTGATGAGTCAACATAATAAATTGCTAAGTGACATGATATTACTAGAAACCAAACTTCTGGTGTAAGATTAAGGCCTAGACCTCTTTCTGCAAAAGGTGAAACTGAGCACAGAGACTGACAGTTCCATCCCCTGTCTAATACACACCATCATCCAACTCTTCATCTTGGAATAGTCAATAAAATGGTACCCACATCCAAAGTTACTACTGAATTTGGAAGTGAGCCGATGTGTGCAGTGTGAGTATGGAAACGTGTGGGGAGAAGAAAGAGCTCAGAGATGGAGGAGACACAGGCTGCCCGGCTTTTCCGCCCTTAGGTCCAAGGGAAAGCAGAGCTGGACCGAAAGCACAGGGAGAGAATGGAAAAAAAGGGAAATAAAAAATTACGGAACGATTGAAGGAAAGTGTCCTGTAGTCCTCCCGCCGCACCTTTGGGCAGAAGAGTGTCTAACCAGCGCTCTCAGACTTTAGTGGGTTTAGGAATTACTGTGTATCCTGCTAAAATGAGAGCTGATCCACTGGGTCTGGGGTGGAGCCTGGTTCTCTGGATTTCTTTTTTTGCTTTTATTTTGTTGATTTCTTTTATTGAGATATAATTGACACGTAACATTGTGTAAGTATAAGGTGTAAATGCATTGATTTGATCCACTGATATATTGTAAGGTGTTCACCACCGTGGCGTCGGCTAGAGCCTCTATCATATCACATCGTCATTTCTTTTTTGAGGTCAGGACAATTAAGATCTCGTCTCTTAGCAGCTTTGACGTTTATAACACCACACTGTTGGCTGTGATCACTATGTGGGACTCTGCATTTCTCATAAGCTGCCCAAGGTGATGGCCATGCCGCTGGCCCACAGACCACACTCTGGGCAGCGGGGCAGGGCTATCCACTCCTGGGACCCCTCATCCGAGCCTCCAGAACTGACCCATTCTCTCCCCTCCATCATTTTTGCTGTGATCAGCCCCTGCAACAGGTAAAAGTTGTGTATTCCTTAGGGTCTTGGAGGTGTGCCTGCATGCGCAGAAACACACACACACTCACCCCCCCCGAGAATCTCGAGACCCACAGGACAACGTCATGAACAAGAAGAAGTGAACTTCGGGAGGCAGAGGGCAGGAGGCCGCGGAGCCCATGTGGCAGAAGGAGGACGGGACAAGAGGGCAGGGTTTGCTCGCTCACTCTTCCAGGGGATTAATCTCTCTATGCCTCAGTTTCCACCTCTGCAAAATGGGGATACTATTAGTCCTTAGCTCAAAGGGCTACTGTAGGCTTCTACTGACTGCTACATGAATAGTGCCTCACAGCTATTAGCAATATTATTATTATTATTATTATTACCCTGAGGGTAGATGTGGACCCTCCCATGTGATCATGTGTTCAGCAAGCATTATGGAGTGTGGGCTGTGCCTAGCCCTGGCTGGGTCCCTGAGCGGAAAGTCTGGCTGGGTCATACCTCACTTATGTTGAAATGAATGAACTCCTGGTTCTTCCTGCCGAGGGCCTGGAACATCCCTGACGGGAGAGACACAAGAAAGGTATCATTGCGGAGAAGTTCCTTCAACAAGCTTAGCTATTTTCCCATGGCCAAGGGGCCTTCCGAGAGGCTGGTGGAGAAGCCGCTCCATCTGTTGCTAAGAGGTGAGCATCTTCTAGGGCGGCGGCCAGACTCAGGTCCCCTGAGCTGGGTGTCTCTCAACTGCGGGAGCCTCTGGAATTCCTGTGATGGCAGAAGCCGGTGGCCTGAGCATTGGGGAGTGGGTCTCTTCATTTACTGTATGTGGGTCAGCCGGCCAGCTCGTGGATGCGAAACATCTCCCCTATCTTAACTGTTGGGGGCTACAGAGCCCTTTCAATCCATGGACCTTCTCCCCAGAGGAAAAAAAAAGCACGTGTACATAAAGGTTTGCATGAGTCTTGAAAGCTGTTCAGTCTCTGCACGTCCATTTTGAGAAGGTGAGCGCTGGTGGTCCCACATGCAGGCAGAGCTGGGGTAGAAGAGAGCCTGTGTGCCGCGTTGAATAACCCGAGACAGTTACTTTCCTCTCCTGGCCTCAGTCTCCCCATCTTAGTCCAGGTGGTGGAACCAGTCCACACTGGCTTTACCTGAGCCTCACCCGGGACCTTTAAAATACCCCAGGAAGTAGGAGGGGCTGCCACAGAACAAAAGAGACAGAACCCAGCAGCCCCGTGCCGTGAGTAGGTCCTGAGGAGACCTGGGGAATCTCAGTGTGGACCGGGGCTTAGAGGATGTTGAGAACTCACTGAGAATTTTGTGGGGGTGCGAACGGCATGACGATTATGTTAAAAAGAAGGCTCTCTGATAGGGATGTTTACAGACAAAAGGACCAAATTTCTGAGATCTGTAATTAAATAACTCAGGAAAAACAGTATGCTTTAGGGGGTCATGTGGAAAAGATAAGCAAGGTGACAAGTGAGGCTGGGTGGAAGGCGCTGGAACCACTGGGGAATTTTTCTAAAGATGATGCTGTGTTGCCACCCCCTAGATTCTAATTTAATTGGTCTTTGTGGCCTGATCATTAACAGTTTGGGATGCTCTCCTGGGGACTGTCATGGGGCAGGGTTTGAGAGGCACCGGTGGAGGGCACACGGGGACCGGTTATTATTTTTTTGCTTTGTTTTGGTTTGGTTTTAAACATCTTTATTGGAGTACAATTGCTTTACAATGGTGTGTTCGTTTCTGCTTTATAACAAAGTGCATCAGTTATACATATACATATGTTCCCGTATCTCTTCCCCCTTGCGTCTCCCTCCCTCCCACCCTCCGTATCCCACTTTATACTTAGGTGTACAAGCAAAAATTTCTAGAATAAAGTTAAAAGCAGCCTGGGGTAAAGCCCTAGCTTTGGGATTTTTAAAGTTCTCCCGATGGTGAATCTAACATAAGGATCCTAGAAAACTGAAGAACAGAGAAAATCAAGGAAATAAAAGTTGGTTCTTAGAAAAGATCAATAATATTGATATGCTTTTAGCTAAACTGACCAGTGATGTTCAGTTTTGAGTGTCTTCTCCCTAGGATTCCTCAATTATGAGAACGAGCTGAGAACCCCCTGCAGGAAAGGACTGGGCCTGAGGGGATTCAGAAAGGAAAAGGGCAGTTGAGAGAAGAGAAGCTACCAAATCTCACTCTCTCGAGGTCAGCTCTGACTGGCCTGTAAGTCTAATAAGCGACCGCCTTTGAGGAGGCTGTTTCTACAATGCACCTCTCATTAGCTCCCACTCACACCCAGAGAAAGCCTGGGCCCTGAGGTCACCGGCCAGGCCCTGCAGGACCTGCCCGCCTGTCTCAGACCATCATCCCCATCAGTCATCATGTGTACCTTGCTTGTCCACTCAGTACAACTCTCCTGGAGCTTAGAGTCTGGTGGAGACAAGCTTCAAATGAGTAACTCCGTGTGTTCTAAGTGTCCTGAAAGAAGCAGCGGGAGCTCCCCACTGTGGAACCAAGGAGCACAGACTTTGCCTTTGTTTAGCCAGTGCCTGGAAGTCACCCAGTAAACATATTTTAGAAAGTGCCAAGCAGGACTGGCTCCATAATTTGTCGTGGGACCCCTTGTTAAAAAAATTATTAAGGGGCTTCCCTGGTGGTGCAGTGGTTAAGAATCCACCTGTCAACGCAGGGGACACGGGTTTGAGCCCTGGTCCGGGAAGATCCCACATGCTGCGGAGCAACTAAGCCCATGTGCCACAACTACTGAGCCTGCGCTCTAGAGCCCGTGAGCCACAACTACTGAAGCCCACGCGCCACAACTACTGAAGCCCGCACGCCTAGAGCCCATGCTCTGCAACAAGAGAAGCCACAAGCAATTAGAAGCCCGCACACTGCAAGGAAGAGTAGGCCCTGCTGGCCACAACTAGAGAAAGCCCGCGTGCAGCAACAAAGACCCAAAGCAGCCAAAAATAAATTAAAAACAACAACAACAAACTCTAAAAAAAAAAAAAATTATTAAGATTCAAGGGACTTCCCTGGTGGTCCAGTGGGTAAGACTCCATGCTCCCAGTTTAGGGGCCCTGGTCAGGGAACTAGATCCCGCATGCATGTTGCAACTAAGAAGTCTGCACACTGCAACTAAAGATTCTGCATGCCGCAACTAAGACCCCGTACAGTCAAAATAAATGAATAAATAAATAACTATTTTTAAAAATTATTAAGATTCCAGATGGTGACCCCAGAGCGTGGGCATCCGGGAGGACACCTGCACGGCAGTCACCCTGGTGTTAAGTCACAGGCTCTGGATGTGCTTCGTTCAGCTTCAACTGCGTGACTACCCAGTGAGGGGTGGGTGGCTATGAACTGCAAACGCTAAGGACCACCTGTACGTAATCTCTCTCTCTCTCTTCCTGGGCTAACAAACAGATCTTCTTTGAGACAATCGGGTCAGTGTCTAGGGCTTTCGTAAACACAGAGGGATGGAGAGGGAAGGAGCGGGGCGGACAGAGGTAGAGAGAGAGAGAGACTCCCGACTCTGTGCCCTGTGATGGGATCTGACCTTTCTTCTGATTCGCGGCAGAAGCCCCATTCCCACCCAGCTACCCTCCCACAAAGACACTGGGAGCAGATGGAGGATGACGGTACCAGGCGCACTGCAGAGAAGACGTGCACACCCACCCCTCGGCTAGCCGCACACGGCACACAGATGGCAGGGCGTGTGGCTTAGCCCGCCTTTGCTGCAGTTCTCAGCAGGCTGCCCCTTACATGCTCCTGTAAGGTGATGGAGGGAGGTGTGCTCTCCCTGGGCTCAGGAACACGCAGCCCCCCGGACACTTACGGCTTGCAGTCTCCAGCCGGACCAGGCAGTTGAGGAAGTCATCGAAGCCCAGTTGGCGCTCCTGGTCTGCGTACCTGAGAACGACCAGCTGCAAGAGGGGAGAGCTGAGCTGGAAGCCTGCGGGGAGAGGGGGAGGATGGCCGCCCCGGCTGAGCCCCACAGGTGCGCCTTCGGGGGCACCAGTCAGCCCAGGGCTGCCCCAAGGAAGGGAGCCAGTGTCTACCCGGCGCCCTTGGCTCTGATGCAGTATGACAGTGAGCCTCTGTCGGGGGGACATTGGGGAACCCACAGTGTCACTGGGTGAACCTTCTGAGTTCGCCAAGTTCAGGGTCTTGGCTTTGACCTCACATCACCCATAGGGTCTTGCTGACTTTTCAGGAAGCCTTGCTTGGGAGAACTTGATCCTGGACAGTGTTTAAGCCCCAAGCCCGGTGCCACCCTCTGGTTCTAGGGCTCCACTTCCAGCTCCCGCCGGCCCTGGGGGGATTCCAGCCAGGACACCCGCAGTAAGTGTCTGTTTCTCATGGGCATTCTAACCCAGAGGCGTTGGGGGCTCTGGAGACCGAGTTATGCCGCTGCCCTCAGTGACAGACCCCACGCTAGGCTCATTAACACACGCCCACGATGGAGCGAGAACCTGGGCCTGGGTGCTTTGCTTCCCTTCTCTTTGCTCATTGGTGGAATGAGGCGTTTAGAGATGGTAACGCTCCTTACAGATCCAACACTTAAGGCTTTGATTCCTAACCAGCGTTGCCTTCTTTCATTTCAGCCTGCACGCTCCCTTTCCAGGAAATGTTTCAAATATTGCTTAGAAGCCTTCCCAGGGTCTTCCTGTGTCCTCGTTCCCGATTCCAGACCAAGAGGGGGCCAGTCCAGAGGAAGGACATGGTTTCTGGAGCCTGCACAGTGGAGCTGGCTGGGGGCAACACCCAGAGTCCTGGCGTCTGCTCTGGGTGGGGCAGGAAGAGGGCGGGGTGAGGGCCGATTCCCTCCCCCTCCCCAAGCCGGGAAAAGAAGGACGTGGCCACACCTCCCTCTCTGAAGGGCTCCCTTTTCCCCCTGCTCTGTCCTTCTGCCCTAGAAACCAGGTCCCCAGACCCTAAGAAGATCAGGCCCTTCTCCTCTGTGGCACTCTCCACATTTATAATTAATTTCGTTTCTTTGCCATCACACAGGACCCGAGCTGGTCCTGATTTTGTCCCATTATCATACCATGAAGCTGACAGTGTTTCCCAATGTTTATTTTACTTGGAAGGGAACCAGATTCCAGGCTTTGGCCGGGCCCAGGGGTATGTCTGTGAAGCCTGCTTTGTGAGAAATGCCTTGTGGCCTGGTGGGGTGTAGGCTGCAGTGGCCGTCCTATGCAAAGGACAGCTGAGCCCCAGAGACTCGGACTGCCCTGGCAGGGGCTGCCAGAGGGTTAGGAATGCCACCTGGAGCCCATCCCTCATTCAGGAAATGGGTATAAACGACAACGGAATCATTGGTTTGGATTCAGTCTGCTGGTGACAAAGCCAGAGACGGGCCTCCGTGGCAGAGGGGTACACGAACTCTGTGTACCCCAAACCTGACCCCAAAGCATGGGATGGACATGCCCTGCCTCTCTCTGTTAATCGCCATTTGAAAGCAGAAATTAAAGGTTTGGGAGCTTGCCACCAGAGTCGTGTATAACTCTGCTTGGCCAGAGAATTGGCCAGAGGCTGAGGCCTCCAGGGGTCAGGCTGAGTTCAGCCCCAGTGGATACACTTTAAAGATCCCTGATGAGAGTGAACAAGTCCTGAATTTGAGGCTGGGCCCTGCCCTTAAGAAGCATCGATTCAGGTCAAAGTCCAGCCCCCTCCCTGGGCCACGAGAGGTGAGTGGCTACCACAGACAGCACCCCGCACGCAGATGGCTTGCACGGCCCAGGCTTCCCTTTACCTGTGGCTTTCAGGGCGGTCCGCAGCTCGTAGGGGGACACGGTGCCAGATTTGTCAGCGTCAAACTGAAGGAAAAGTTCTGTAGGGGGAGAGCAGAGGCACTGAGAATGCGAGCACGCAGAAGCCCCCGTTGAGGCTCCTTTGATGGCAGTCATGGGGTCCATGCAGGGGAGAGACTCCTCTCACCAGGCGGAAGGGGCAATGGTAGGCTTAGGGTCTCCAAAAGTGTGGGTCCCTTTGTTTTCCTTTCATATCGGGTGGAAGCCCTGCGGTACTCCCATAAGTATGGGGAGTAAATATGGGAATTCCATCTTGATTTCCTCCCTTCCACCTTTTCAAACACAAATCCTCTGGTCGGCAGCACCTGGACCTTTAAAATCCCCTTCTGGGACTCCCCTGGTGGTCCAGCGGCTAAGACTCTGTGCTCCCAATGGAGGGGGCCCAGGTTCCCTCTCTGGTCGGGGAACTGGATCCCACATGTATGTCTCAACTGAGACATGGCTCAGCCAAAATAAATAAACAAATATTTAAATATTTAAAAATAAAATAAAATAAAATCCCCTTCTGCTCTAGGCTTGTACAGTCCCCTAGCAGCCACGCCCTGGCTGGGTTACATACTGTCCACTTCTTCAGCTTGTCCCAGAACACTCTGAATTCACCAAACACTAGCTTCCCATTGCCACTGGTCTGTACAAGTGAATTAAGGAAGAAAGGAAGACGTGAGCATCGTATCACCCCAAGGCTCCTGGCGCTGCAGGGGAGGAGGGCAATGGGCTGGCATGGCTGACATGTGTGACACAGACTCAGGGCTCTGAGAGAGGGGGTTTAACTATTAAGCCATGAATCTCTGAAGAGGGGGCATGGCAGGAGTGAGGGGGGATGGCAAAAGAAAGGTTGAAAACACACATATGAAGAACTCTTCATTGCCCTGGACAGCACCCCAAAGTGGCAAAAAGATTCCCAAGTCCCTTCACAAACATTCCCCCACTGGCCAGTCTGTGCCTCTTTTTTTTAATTTTTGGCTGCACTGGGTCTTCATTGCTGCACGCGGGCTTTCTCTAGTTGCGGCGAGCGGGGACTACTCTTTGTTGCGGTGCACGGGCTTCTCATTGCGGTGTCCTCCCTTGTTGTGCAACATGGGCTCTAGGTGTACGGGCTCAGTAGTTGTGGCTCGCGAGCTCTAGAGTGCAGGCTCAGTAGCTGTGGCGCACGGGCTCAGATGCTCCGTGGCAGGTGGGATCCTCCCGGACCAGAGCTCGAACCCGTGTCCCCTGCATTGGCAGGTGGATTCTTAACCACTGCGCCACCAGGGAAGTCCCGTGTGTCTCTTGATTTTGTTCCAATTCTAGCACCAGTGTCTTCCAGGCTTTGGTTATTCTCTGTGAAGAAGGCTCTCCACATTCTAGGAAAGTCTGCATTAGACAAAAACACTTAACATCTATTTCTGCCTGCATATTTGGAAGGATACGTCCATTAGAGAAATGACGTTTTTACAGGAAGTCGGGCTTAGCGTCTCGAATTTGATGTCCCTTTCTGAAATCACACAAGAAAGCAGAATTCAGTTGACCCCTGATAAGATAAACCTATCTCCATCTGCTGAAAGTCCAGTAGGGTGGTTAGATCCGGGTTGGTGAGGGTGGTGATGTAGTCGCTCTTCAGATGCTGGTGAGAGTAGAACATGGCCTTTGGGGAGGAACATTTGCAAAATATAAAAAAAGCTTTAAAAGCTTTAAAAATGGGGATATCCTTCCACTCTTTATCCGAGTTTCAAGAGTCCCAAGCAAAGAATTATAAGTTAAGATTTTTATCATCAGGTTACTTGTAATGGCAAAAACTTAGAAATGATACAAATGACCAATGGAAGGGTATGGACAACAGTTTATGTCCACATGATGGATTATTACACAATCCTTAAGAATCCTGCTCTGATTCTTAAGATCATTTCTGGGGAAATGCTCATAAAAATTAAGTTTAGGAGACAGGGTTTAAAATTATTGGAGAAATTTGAACACTCACATACTGCTAGTGGAAAGGAACAGAAATCACTTTAGAAAATAGGCAGCCTCTTAAGAAGCAAACATAGAGTTACTATTTAACCCAGCAATTGTCTTAGCTATACACCCCAGAGAGATGAAAACACATGACCACATAAAAGCCTGTACACGAATGCTCACAGCAGCATTATTCATGATAACGAAAAAGGGGTAACAGCCCAAGTGTCCATCAATGGATGAACGGATAAACCCTACCTGGTATATTCCGACAATGGGATATTATCCAGCCATAAAAAGAAGTGAAGGAGTCCTGACACGTTACAACATGGATAGACCTAGAAGGTGTCAGGCTAAGCGAAAGGAGCCAGTCAAAGAGAAGCACATTTTATATGATTCCTTTTATATGAAAAGTCCGGAACAGGCAAGTCTATGGAGACAGAAAACGGATGAGTGCTTGCCAGGGGCTGGGGGTCCGGGGGAGGGTAGTAAATGCTACTGGTACGTGGTTTCTTTCTGGAGTGATGAAGTGCTCTGAATCAAATGAAAATTGATTGTGGTGATGGTTGCACAGCTCTATGAGCCTGCTAACATCCACTGAGTTGTATATGTTATTTAAAAATTTTTTTAATTTTTTATACAATTTTAAAGGTTATTTTCCATTTGCAGTTATTACAGAATGTTGGCTATATTCTCTGTTGTACGATACATCTTTGTAGCCCGTCTTACACCCTATAGTTTGTGCCTCCTATTTCCCCCACCCCTGCTTCCCTCTCCTCTCTGGTAACTGCTAGTTTGTTCTCTATATCTGTGAGTCTGCTTCTCTTTGGTTGTATATTCACTAGTTGGTTGTATTTCTTAGATTCCACAGTATTCGTCTTTCTCTGTCTGATTTATTTCACGTAGCAGAGTTGTATACTTCAAATGGGTAAATTGTATAGTATGCAAATTAACTCTCAAAGCTGTTAATTCAAAAATAATGTTGCATCTATAGTGTAATACCTACTATGTGTGTACCTATATATACAGAGAGAGACACACACCCACAGACTACACATTTGGTACATAAACACATACACAAAGACACACACATATATGTTAAAGTGGTTATTTATGGGTAGTGAGATTAGCCGTGGTGTTTGCCTCTGTCATTAGGCTTTTCTGTATTTTTCAGAATCTTTTACCATAAACTTGAATCAATAGTGTAATCAAGAGATGAGCAGGCTTCCCTGGTGGCGCAGTGGTTAAGAATCTGCCTGCCAATGCAGGAGACAAGGGTTCGAGCCCTGGTCTGGGAAGATCCACATGCTGCGGAGCAACTAAGCCCGTGCGCCACAACTACTGAGCCTGCACGCCACAACTACTGAGCCCGCGTGCCTAGAACCCGTGTTCTGCAACAAGAGAAGCCACCGCAGTGAGAACCCAGTGCACTGCAAAGAAGAGTAGCCCCCGCTTGCCGCAACTAGAGAAAACCCGCGCACAGCAACGAAGACCCAATGCAGCCAAAAGTAAATAAATAGAATAAATAATTTTTTTAGAAAAGAAAGAAATGAGCAATGAAAGCTATTTTTAAAGTCTACCTAACGTCAGCTCTGAAAAGCCAGTCTGCAGCTGGGAGGAGCAGGGCATCTGGGGGAGCTCGAGGCGGCAGGTGTCTGTCACACGTCCCTCGTCCCCTCCATGGGAGTCCTGGGGTCCCCGGGGTGCAGGTAGGGATAGTGGGTGTGAGCACGTACTTTTTTTTTTTTTTTTTCGGTACGCGGGCCTCTCACCGTGGTGGCCTCTACCGTTGCGGAGCACAGGCTCCGGACGCGCAGGCTCAGCGGCCATGGCTCACGGGCCCAGCCGCTCCGCGGCACGTGGGATCTTCCCGGACCGGGGCACGAACCCGCGTCCGCTGCATCGGCAGGCGGACTCTCAACCACTGCGCCGCCAGGGAAGCCCCAGGAGGGACACTTTTCCTTTGAAGTAGGCGAAATGACAGCACTGTACTGCCAGTGAAAATGATTCAGTGACGGAGAGGAGTTCATAAATGAGAGAGGGGAAAGTTCGGGGGGTATGTCCTGGGAGGAGGGGCGGTGAAAGATAAAAGTGGAAAGAGATTGGAAAGGCTTTAGTGTCAAGATTCCCAGAGGAAAGGCTCCAGATTCAGAGTGCTGACAGCTTTAGTGTCACGCATTGCCCGGGCCAGTTTCAGCCCCAGGGGTCGGGTACAGCTCCTTTTGGAAGGGCAGTCATGGCGCAGGGCTGGACCATGGGCCGTGCACAGGGCACTCCCTTCCCTGGGGGTTTCCTCATTTCCTCTGCCCTGTTTCTCCTTCCTTCTGGGCCTGACTTTCCTTCCACTAGCTTGACTTCACGTAGCCTCTCAAACTCTGTTTCCTCCGCCTGCTCTTATTCGGCAATTCATGGGAGAATCCAAATTCCAGACCTCGCTTTCTTCGGGTTTGCTCTCTTCATGTAACTCATCAACCCTGTACAGTACTCAAAATTCAAGGTCGATGTGTGTCTAAGGTCCAATTCAACAGCTTGTCAATCTCTCAAACACCCTGATTGTTTTCCACAAACTTCTTCTACTTATGAACTCATGGTTTCTGAGACAGATGGCTAGCAGGACACCAAGTTCACTCACCAGGCGGGGCCTTCCAGCTAGTGGAGGGTGAAAACGGTGGCGTGTCTTAATTCTGGGTCGAGGCTTTTAGGAATTGGGGATATCTTCTCCAAAGGTTTTTTTTGTTTTTTCCCCCTCTTCTGCTGGCTTTCTGCAGGTGACTGTGTCACTCCAGAGGATGGTAGAGCCACACGAAGGATGGAGCTTGAGTCCCTAATCACTGCATGGAGAGAGCCACCCACAGAATAGGAGTGTCTTCCTGGACGGTTACAATGAGTGAGAAATACACTTGATTGCGTTTGAGTCTATACATTTTGAGTCTACTTGTTACGGCAGCTGGTGCTACCTGGAGTCACTGGAAGTGTGGAACCACCATAACGGAATCTAAAATATGTGAGCCAGCTTGGCAGCTGGGCAGCAGGATGAAAGGGACTATTGGAGCTGGAAAATAGACGTCCATGTTATTAAGGGCAAAAATACTTGCCACAGTTGTTGTCTGGAAAATATGTAAGTATACTGAAGCCAGAGCAAATGCTCACTGACGCTGCGCTCGAGGGGAAAAGAAGGGAAGAAACTGGAATATTAGTCACTGTGTGCTAGTTTTTGCATGTTGTATTTAATAAGGTGTCATAAAAAAGAGATGAGTTCAGGCTAGAACGGACTGGTTTGAGCACATGAAAGGGAAGAGAGCTAGAAATCCAGGAATTATGGCCGTGGGACTTCCCTGGTGGCCCAGTGGCTAAGAATCCGCCTTCCAACGCAGGGCACGCGGGTTTGATCCCTGGTTGGGGAACTACGATTCCACGTGCCGTGGGGTATCTAAGCCCACGTGCCCCAGAAGAGCCTGCGTGCCACAACGAAAGATCCCTCATGCTGCAATTAAGATCCGACGCAGCCAAAAATAAACAAATTTAAAAAGTATGTATTTCTTAAAAAAAAAAAAGAATTTGTGGTCTTGCAGGGCTGGATGCACAAACTCTTTCTGGATCCGACGGGAAGAAATAAGATTGAAAAAAGCCTCCAGAGATGAAGGCCCATTAAAGTTTTCAGTTAAACAGAGATTCAGCCCTGTGGAAAGTCCAGGTTAGGAGTGTTTCCTTCCCACTTAGGTCTGTAGTTTTAGATGCTCTCAGGTAGAAGTTTTCAAGGGTCCCTGTGACCAAGCTGGGCACGGAGGGAGTGTACCTGTGAGCGTCAGGGCTGCCTGTCTTCGAATTCACGTGCAAATGGGGATGATGGAGTGCTCAGAGGAAGGAGGTTGGGCCGGAGACCAGAGGCTCAGCCCCACGTTTTCTGGATCGCACTAACTCCCCTGGGCCTCTTAAACCTGTAGATAGGGTGAGTCCCCCAAACGTGACATTACGTTCTCTGCCAGCCTGGGTTTTGAGAAAAATGGATTTGATTTACCAATAAAATAAAAGAAAATAGAAGAAGAAGCAGTGTTTCTTACACCTAAGGGCAGTGAGACACGCTCACACCTGTGATGGAGTTAATGCAGAAAGGAAAACAGAGACAAGCACTGTACCAGAACTCCCTATCGTCTAGAGCAGTGTGGCACAGGCACTTTTGCTCGGCTGGGCCAAGGGAATGCCACTCGGAAGAACTAGGGGTGAACAAAGCCAGCGTTAGGTACAAGGTCACGGACGGCAATGGGAACAACACTGGCCTTGGGGTGGGACCTGCCCCTCCCTAGGAACCAGGGTCCACATTATGTGGGGAATGGATCCTGATCGGGGCCCTGGAAATGTGCCAGTGGGTAGAAAGGCTGGTGGGAAGGTACATCTCCAAGTGCAGCTGATGCAAAAAGGCCCTCAGGACCACTGGACCCTCCTCCACGGAAGACTCTCCTGGGGCCGTCACAGGGAGTTGAACATGAACAGGGTGGCAGAAGGAGGCCAGCGAGAAGCCACAGCGGGCTGAGATGTGGGACCTGGAACACGCCCTCTACCTCTCCTCTTGGTTTACAAGCTGACGCTTTGAAGAGTGGTGATAATACCTCATGTTCACGCGTGCTTGACATTAAACATAGCAAGTACCTTCTTTACAAGACCGCGCTAGGAAGCCCGGTGGGCTTCTGTCAGGTAGACGAGCCCGCCTATGGGCAAGAAGCCTCAGGTGCACAGCCCCCATTGTCCTGCAAACCCAGGAGTTCCACCTCCAGGTGCACGGAGTTTCTGTGACCCCCATGACCACCTCTAAATAGTTCAAATTGAGTCACCACCACTGCGGTGCTGTAAGTGATGTGTCTACCTCACCTACACCCTGTAGACCTTGTCCTGGATGGGGGCGGGGAGAACTCAGGTAGAACATCTCTGCAGTCCAGGGACGAGCAGTACCCAGGGCCCCTCCCCGGACACCTCATGGGCCTGGGGGAGTAAGCAGCCCCTTCAGCCCTGTTCTCACAGCAGGCAGGGTCAGTGTCAGGGATCGGCTTGTGGACCAGCTCCCCGTTACCCCAAGGCCGGGTGGGGTCAGAGGGCAAGCTGGTGTCCAGCCTCGAGCCAGCGAAAATGCACTTCCTTTATTTCTCCCTCTGCGTGTTTCCCAGGAGGGGAAAAAGGGTTCGGTCCTTTTACACACCGCGATCCCTGAACCGAGAGACTCCAAATCTATTCACCGTAGGAAGCAGTGTCATTAATGTGGGTTTATCTCTTTCTCTCCATTTCCGACTGGAGAGGGAGGCTGATCTCTTCCCTCCTTTGATGGGTCTGAGGAGACAGAAGCCCGGCAGACGGCAGGGATGGTGGCACAAGCCCCGCGATGGGGCCGACAGTCAGGCCCGGGCTGTGGAGTCTGCTTAATGAAGCCCCTGGCACACCGACGGCCAGGGGGTTGGTGCCTCTGTGGGAGCCCAGGACAAACGCTGCCCCGTTTCACTGAAGCTCGAGACTCGCTGCCAGGGTCCCTGGGGCCCCCCAAGCCATGGGTGGGCAGGAGTGGGGACGGGTTAGGGGGCCCTGCCTGAGCTGGAACAGCCCCCATCCCAGTCACCTAGGTTGTTCCCCGGGGAACGAGGAGGGGACACATACAAGACAGACAGCCCTCTCTGTATAATCGGGGGCCATATAAATAGCCCAGGTGGCTGCTCTGTGATGGATGGATTTCCTGCTCCGCTCCCTCTGTCTCACTGTGGGCCACTGGGCCTCTGGCCAATGGTCAGTGACCATGAGAGAGAACACGTTAGCAACCTGCTTGGCAATGTTTCAGGGATTCTCACACCTAAAGTACTCATTGCCACCCCACCTGCACCCAACACACACACACACACACACACACACACACACACACACACACACACACACACGAGCTCTTCCTCACTGGGATGAAGCCTTCACCATACCATGGGATTTAAAGTTCCCATGGGAGGTAATACAGTCACTGACATAATACAACTCTGTGAAAGGTAAAGGGCACAGTGAGTCTTCAAGTTTGAGAGCGTGGAGGGCCCGAGGGCAGAAGTAAGGTCCAGACGCAGGACAGCACCCTCCCTGAACGGGAGCCAGGAGAGAACTGTAGTCAGGCTGCCCCCTCTTCACACGTGCACAAGCCAGCCCTGGCCTCGTACCCCGCGAACCGTAGGGAGGTGGGGATCTGTCAGAAGGATGGGCGGAGACTGACCTGTGGCTCCAGAACCCAGTCCAGTCAACTTGGCCCCAAGGGTTCCGGACTCTGATGAGCTCTGTATTCTGGCCTCGGAAGTTTACCTAAAAAGGAAAAGCGACAGAGAAATGTGAGATGCTAAATCCATCTGTGAGCTCCAGGGTGGGTTCTCTCCAGCTGAGGCTGCCTTTTCTGAAAGCCTGTTGACACACTCAGAACATGTCAAAACTCATCAGTTGTTAACTAGCCCTCAAAATTTCCTAATTCCGATTGAACGCGATGTTACGTTCATCACCCCAGAATGGTTGCGTCGCATCTGGGAAACAAAGCGGAATTGTAATGAACAAGAAGTGAGTCCTCAGGAATCTTCAAA
Source organism: Phocoena sinus (assembly GCF_008692025.1). Classification (NCBI taxonomy): domain Eukaryota; kingdom Metazoa; phylum Chordata; class Mammalia; order Artiodactyla; family Phocoenidae; genus Phocoena; species Phocoena sinus. Next base: position 2,890,074 of record NC_045778.1, on the reverse strand, counting down.
CGAGTGCGTTTTCTCTCTAGACTGGAACCCCCCAGAGGCAGAGGCCGAGTCTTATTTATCGTGTATCTTCAGAATCCAGCAGTCAGTGTGGGTCTAACACTGAGTGTTCTTCATCCTTAGCGTCTGACTCCCAGATAAGCAGAATATAAGCACATGCTGGGAGTTTAAACAACCGCAATAAACAAAAACCCACGACTGAGTCTTCTAAATCCGATCTTCTCCCCCTTTCAGGTGTCACATGAGGGTCTCTGCTGCCACACTGAGAGCCCTTGAGCCAGTACAGAAAGAGGACCCAGCCCTCAGGCTCTGCCCAGCGCAGGAAAGTGCACCAATGCATAGAGAGGTTTTGGGGGTGGAAGGGTGAGAGTCAAAGACTTCGATTCATCAACGATCCAGGAATTTTAGTTCTCAGAACACTTTGGCATAAATGTTCTCTTTTTACGTGCAAAATCATTTAAGTGAGTAGGACCTCTCCAGAGTCCAAGTTCGCCATGAAAGAGGTCCATTCGTTGAAATGTGTGGGGAGGTGAATTCCTTACAGGTGGAGGGGAAGCAAACGCAATTGAACAGTGTACGATGGGGAGGTTTCTGCCATCACCTGGAATAACATTTAGAAGATCTGACGTCAGGAATCACAGGCCTGCTCTACGGAATGATTGGAAGGCGTGTGTCGACAGGGAGGGACGAGGAGGGAGCTAACACTCCAAGGAGTGCAGCTGCCTCTCCCTCTAGGACACATTGCTCACGCCGCCCGCTGAGGGGGAGGGACAGGCTCCCTCTGCACCCCGTGCTCCCCACTCATTTGGAACATGTCGCTCGAAACATGGCAGCCGCTGGAGGAGACCGGAGGTGCCCAGGTCCGCTACCGACGGGGTTTGAGATTCACCCAAGTGGGGCACGGAGGGAAACGCTTTGGACTTCACTGAACTTGACCCTGCAAGGGCACCACCCTCTGCTTCTCATCTCACTTTCTCCCCTCCTCTCTCCCATGCACTCCTCCAAACAAAGCACTCACCGGAGTTACAGTGGTGCCATGTGGGGTCTGGGTGCCCCCCCCCGCCCCCGCCCCAGGGATTAGTTCCACCCTGAACTACAGCTGCAGAGAATAGCTTGTGATGGTTAATTTTATGTGTCAACTTGACTGGGCCATGGCGTGCCTAGATGTTTGGTTATGCATTATTCTGGGTGTGTCTGTGAAGGTGTTTCTGGACGAGATGGGCATCTGAACTGGTAGACTGAGTACAGCAGATGGCCTTCCCCTTTGTGCGTGGGCCCCATCTCATCCGCTGAAGGTCCAAAAAGAACAAAAAGGCAAAGGAAGGGAGAATTTGCCCTCTCTGCCTGACTGCTGAGCTGGGACTTTGGTCCTCTTCTGCTCTTGGGCTGGGACTTACTGATTCTCCTGGTTCTTAGGCTCTTGGGCTGGGACTGGAACTCCACCACTGGCTCCAGCTTGTGGGATGCAGGGCTTCTCGGCCTCTATAATCAGGTGAGCAATTCCGACTACTAAGTCTCTTCATATACAGATTTAGCCTATGGGTGCTGCTTCTCTGGAGAACAGTGACTATGACAGGACTGATGTGGAATCAGGGAAGAAAAGAACAGAAAAAACAAAGACCAGGTTCTTGCAGCTGCTGACCAAGTTTATACTGTGCCGGCCTCACAGGTCGCTCTCTCTCTCTTCTCTCTCTCTCTCTCTCTCTCTATCTCTCTCTCTCTCTCTCTCTTCTCTCTCTCTCTCTCTCTCTCTCTCTCTCTCTCTCTCCTCTCTTCTCTCTTCTCTCTTTTCTCTCTTTCTTCTCTCTCTCTCTCTCTCTTCTCTCTCTTCTCTCTTCTCTCTTCTCTCTCTCTCTCTCTTCTCTCTCTTCTCTTCTCTCTCTCTCTCTCTCTCTCTCTCTCCCGTTTGCTGTTTTGAATTCCAGCCTTTCTTTTTGGATGAGACCATCCTCTGTCACGTCCAAAACTGCAATGCGCTATATAGGTTTACGAAGTCTGTCCCCACACCCTGTCAACAGGGGTCCCTGTCGCCTACCTGGTCAACGCCCATCACTGTGTAGGCATGACCCCTAATGAGACCAAAAGGTGTCCGGGCTTCAGGTTCTGCAGCATTTCTGATCTAAAACAAAAAAGGAGCAGTATCTACGTCAAACCTTCCCCAGTTGGCCAGACACAGCTCTGTGTCTGGCGCAGGCCCTCCTGCCCCCTCAGGTGAGGGCCCCTGTGAGTGGGCGTATAAAATGGGTACACGGGAAGCCCCCTAAGTGGTTAGCAGTGACATACAGCGATTCCCAGCCTCTTCCCAGGGTGGAGGCCCCTCGTTCTCTGCTTGGACTTCACCGAAGAGCTGACATTCTTGCCCCCAAACAGAAAAACCTGACCTTTCCCACCACGTAGCAACGGCAAGGGACAGACACCAAAGAGGCAGTAAGAAGAATATAACCCTATGACATGCAATTCTATATCACAGACTTGAAAAAGTAGAGGAAATTTACTAGCAAAGGATAAATTCCCCAGGATAATCCAAGAGGAAATAGAAAAGTTGAATAGGATTCAAAAAATAGATGAGGTTAAAATCACATGCGTGTGTTTGTATGCATAAAGAAATTAGAAAAAATGCTGTTCTGTTTCTATCCACGGATATATTTTTTCATGATCTATGAGGTGAAAGAGACAAGTTTCAGGAAAGTGTATAGTAAGGTTCCATTCAGTAAACACCGCCCCCGAGTCTGTGCATATACGCGCATGCCTGTTGCATGAGCCAGGACAGAGGCGTGACGGACACCCGACAGGCGTCCCGGCATGGACCGGGGAGGGAGACAGAGTTTGCCCTTTCCATCATCTCAGGATTCTTCCACCTGATACAGCAAGGGCGTCTTACCTCTGCAACTCGAAAACCATTAAACACAAACGTTTGTTTTAATTAAAATAAATAAGCATTGCCCCCGCCCCCCTGCAATGTATGCCTCTTCCGTGGGCAGCCTGTTATCTGAGCCTAGAACAGTGCCTGGGATGCGGCCAGCCAGCGACTTACGTCAACGAGCAGCCCACCAGACAGGCCCCTCTCAAGGCCTTGTCTAGAATCTCAGAGAAGTTCCCGGGAGCCTCCTTGGTTGTGAAGGTCTCTGCCACGCCCGCGGTGAAGTCCTTCTATGGCCTCGATGGCGCTGCCCCCCTTCAGAGCCTCGTAGCTCCCGTTCAGCCTGTGAGGGCGGCAAGGAAGCCTGGCAACGGCTGCAGGGAACAAGGATTACCACTAGGTGGCGCCCCTCAGCCAGAGTTTTCTAACCAAGAACCAATCCCGGGGCTCGCCCCGGCTGGAGGTGTGGAAGAACGTGGGAAAGCAGGGATGGGGTTTACTTGGAGCTCTGAGGAAACCAGAGATGCTGAGAACTCTGTGAGAGAGGCAGTGGGTGTGGTGGTAAGGAGACAGGCGGGGACCTGGGACCCTTGGCTGCGGGACTGCCGTGCTGGCACCTGGACACACCTCTCCTTGAGCAACAGAATACAAAGAAACTGTATGGGACTAAAAATACCCACGTGCATGCACAGTTGAGACAAATTCTGGACAAAAGAGACCAAGAAAAATAACCAACTGACACTTTTGAAGAGCCACGAGCAAAAGCAGGGCACTGAGCACGCCCCCCCGCACGCAACGCCACCTAAGGGGTGGGCAGACTGCCTAGGCCACGCCTCCGGCCCGACCCCTGGACGCACCGATACTCTCACCCCGTATAAGGAACAAGCTCGCCGCCCCATCCCCCCAGGGGAAAAGGAAGCGTGTTGCTTGATCTCGCTACCCCCTGCTGCAGCAGGGGCCCCCATAAAGCCTTGCCTGACTTTCCTTGTCTGGCCTCTGATCAGCCTCTATTGCTTAAGGAGGCCGAGAACCCTGGTTCCTGACAGACTGCAGGTCCAAGTGTCAGTTCCCTCACTTACAAGCTGAGGGATGCTCTTTTCACTCCGTGCTTCAGTTTCCTAATTTTCAAAATGGGGTTGCACTCTTCCTCCTAGGGCTGCTGTGAGGTTTAAATGAGCCTCCTCTCGTCTCACGTGGAATGGGGCCTGAGCATGAAGCTGTTAGTTGTATGAGACCGAGAGGGAGATGGAGGCATTTCTCTTGCTTTCTGGACCCGTGTAGTCCCAGCCGCTTTTCTCTCTTCCCATCTTTGATTAATACGGTTGTACATTAACATCTTACATCGGTGCGGTGCATTTGTTCCAGTGACTGAACCAGTACATCGTTGTTATTAAAGTTCACACCATATTCACGTTTCCTTAGTTTTCACCTAACGTGCTTTTTCTGTTGGAAGATCCCATTGCAGGGTCCCACATCATCACACTTAGTCAAGTCTCCGGAGGCTCCTCTGGCCCGTGACAGTTTCTCAGGCTTTCCTTGTTTTTCATGACCTGGACAGGTTTTTTTTTTGTTTTTTTTTTTACATCTTTATTAGAGTATAATTGCTTTACCATGGTGTGTTAGTTTCTGCTGTGTAACAAAGTGAATCCGTTATACATACACATATGTCCCCGTATCTCTTCCCTCCTGCGTCTCCCTCCCTCCCAGACCTGGACAGTTTTGAGGCACTGCCGGTGTTCTGTAGAATGTTCCCCAGTTGGGATGTGTCTGCTGGTTTCCTCACGCATAGACTGGGGTGAAGTACCGTTCTCATCACGTCGTAGCGAGCATACATCGTGTCTTCATGACTTGTCACTGTTGATGTCGCCTTGATCACTGGCGGAGGCCTCCTGTCTGTCATGTTTCTCCTCTGTGAACTTCCTCTCACCCCCCATTACTGTCCTCTTTGGAAGGACTTAGGAGTGGGGGTCATGCTAGACCTTCTTGAGGGCAGAGAGTCTACATAAATTCCCCGGAATTCTTCTATGTGAAAGATTTGTCTCTTTTCCCCCGTTTATTTATTCAATGATTTATTTACATCAGTATGGACTCATGAATATTAATTTTATACTTTGATTTATAATCCGATACCATTTTACTTATTTTGCTGCTCGAATTGTTCCAGCTTTGGCTACTTTCGGCTCCTTCAGGTGGCTCCTGTGTCCCTTTGACATAACTCCATCACTGTGTGTGTGTGTGTGTGTGTGTGTGTGTGTGTTTAAAGCATACACACACACATTCATTTCCTGACACTGCAAGATACTCTAGGCTCATCTTCTGTATTTCTTGCCCCAGTTCTACAATCAGCCTTATCTCCAAGGAGCCCTGGTTCCTTTGATTGGAGAATGGTGTTAGAAACCAAGACCTGAGAAGTTAAGAGTGCTTGTTGCTATGGGATTGTCGTTGTTTCTAGGCCCTCTCATCTGATAAACAAGGAAATAATACCTGTGTACTAACCCATGAGTGACGCATATACTCATCAATGTGTAACCACCTCTATTCAACTAAACCTGAGTTCATACTGAGGTCCCCATCTCTGACACACTACCACTTATATCATTCTAGCCTCCTCCACCAGGCTTCTTCGTAACCTCTCACTCCAACGATGAGAAACCTGGCTTCCCCCATCTGCCACCCATTTACTTAATTGTTCAATTCAGTAGATATGTATAATGGTATCAGAATTGTTGTCCTGTACCCCATGAGAAACAACTTTACCAGCTAGTCTAGAGTGCTTGCGTACAGTCTCTCTGTCCTTCTTTCTTTCTTTTGCCACGTGGCATGTGGGATCTTAGTTCCACGACCAGGGATGGAACCCTCGCCCCCTGTATTAGGAAGCGCAGAGTCTTAACCACTGGACCACTAGGGAAGTCCCAATCTCTCTGGCTTTCCATCTCACAGACTGCACTCATTTCCAGAGTTACTTAGGTCAACGCCTTTCTCGCCTACACCTTCAATGAGTTTGTTTCATAGATTTGTAATACTATCAGATTGTTTTGTCACAGGCTGCTTTTCATTCTGGGATTCCTTTATCCTCCTAGATGATTTTTAAGTTCATATATATTAAGGTTCACTCTTTGTGCTGTAAAGTTCTGTGTGTCTGGTAAATGCATGGTGTCATATATTCACCATTACAGTATCATACAGAATAGTTTCATTGCCCTAAGAAAGACCTCTGCTCTACATATTCATCTGTGTGTGAAGGGGCGCTGCGTGGGAGTGTCGGACGCCCATGTGCCTCGTGGCACGTGTGCTGACGGGTGTGGGTGCCTCCTCTGCTGAATGTGTGACGTGTGTGGGCACGTGGAGTGCGCGGGCCCACGCGTGTGCCCCGTGTGCGCTCCCGTGCGTGGCGCTTATGCCTGGGAGTCCCGCATATGAGTGTGGGCCCCAGAGGTGTGTTTGTTCGTGAGAAATGCTGTCTGGGGGCTTGAGGACGAGGGTTACCTGAAACCACCGTCCTGTGAAGGGAGGATCAGAGGGGTCTCCACAGACCTGAGGGGACCCCAGACTGCAGCTTGGGGACCCGGGGAGGGAGACCGGCCTGGGCACCAGCAGGTGGACTGGAGGACTTGGGACTGAATGTCCAGGAATGTTTGCTTTCAGGGCCTGTACGGTTCACCTTGTACCTCATTAGGGGCTCAGCCAAACACACAGACTTTTCTCTATTAAGTATTTAATTTATGAAGGGAAAAGTCACATTTCTAACAAGGCTGGAGAGGCTGGGCCCTATGACCCACGGCTGTGTGCTGATCCCGGCTGTGTGCCCAGGGCTGTCGAGGCAGAAGGGGGCACGGGGTGGGGGAAGGGGGACCTGGAGCGCAGTGGCCTCTGGGGGGGAGGGCAGCCCCAAAAGGGGAGCCCCACTGTGAGGGAGGTCTCGGCCATGTGCCGTGGTGCACATGCAGTCTGCCAGGGGCCGTCAGCCCAGGCTCGAGGCGGGACCGGGGCCTTCAGGAGGCTTAAGAGTCAGCAGGGAATTGCATGGAAGACGGCAGATGAGAGCAGGCAGACAGAAAAGTCAGGGGGCGAAGGGAAGCCGAGGCGCTTGTGAGTTGAGGGGCTCGGGCTGCAGGCGCAGAAGGGAGGCCCTCGGCTGCACTGCACCCCGGCTGTGTCCCCATCAGGCCGGGAGATGCCCCCCCAGATCCACAGCCCTCCCCGCGAGGCCTGGGGAGGGCTCACCCCCGGGCGACCTCCCCTTCCTACCCCAACCCCAGGCCCAGGTTCCCCCTCGGAACCTCCTTGCCCCGGGCTCCCGGGGGGACGAGGCACCTCTCCAGCACCCCCGGACGTCCTCTGACTTTCCTGGCTCTGGTTGCTCTTGGGCACCACTCCCCGGCCCCCCAAGCAGAGCTGTGTTTGCCAAGAAGGGTGGTGCTGGCAGAGCGCCCGCCCCACGTTCCCACTGGACGGCCAGGCAGTCGCTGCTGGGACACACGGCACGTGAGGGCCTAGGAGAAAGGCAGACAGCGCCTGAGCCACGGAGGCTCCCAGAGGGACGCCGCGACTCTTCCCGTGGCGCTGCTGCCCTGGCTGACCCCGTCCCGGGGACCCCGGGCTCTGTCCTGCCAGAGCAGCCTCAATCCCCACCCGGGTCCTTACCTCAGACTTCACAGACGTGTGTCAGACGGGACGCAAGGCCCCCTGCCCTCCCTGAGTAGGAGACACGCAGAGTGTGTTTCTGGGACTGAAGACAGAGTGGGTGAACGCAGCCGCAGACCAAGCAAGGGGCAGAACCGATTCTGAAAGTGAATGCAGGAAGGACAGCTGCCCGGTTATGATATATCAAAGCGGAGCGTGGAGGGGCCCGAGGGTGTCAGGTTTTTTGGGTGGGAGCCTCAGCCCGATCATTTTGGGCAGACACTGAGCAGGACATCATGTAAGGTGAGCACCTCCCAGGAGCTGAAGTCTGGGGGCGCTGGAAGTCCCTTGGGCGGTCCCGGGGCCCTCGTTCCCGGAGGGGCAACAGAGAACAGTCTCCAGCCTGGCCTGTGCACGTCACGACCTCTTAGCGTGGAGCAATTTCAACTTTGGCAGAGAGAGGGCGAGCCGTACGGCTCAGAATGACACCTTAAGCCAGGGGATGGCCATGCAGGCTGAGGGTGGGCGCCCTCCTGGACGTGGGTGAGCGGCGCTGGGTTCCAGTCACACCAGTGGCCGACGCTCTGGGGGCAGTGCCTGGGGAGGTGCCCGGCTCTCTCATGTGCTGCCTGTGCGCGTCACCATCGGCTCCCAGCTTCTCCTTCGCTAGAACGGGAGAGAGACAACGACTATGGATCTTAGGACTGTTTGGGATTAAATGAGATAATCCCGGGAACAGTCAGTGTTGGCCGGTCATAGTAACTGTTGGCTGATATCATTGTTTAGAAGGGTGACAGAAAGGTGCTGGAAGCTGAGAGTGCAGTGGGGTATGGGATGAATGAGGGCCTGCCTCTCAGAAGGCTTGGGCGCCGAGGAGGGACACGGGCAGGTCATTACATTTAAACAGCATGAGTGCTGAAATGGGACGGCCCGACGGTGCTGCAGCCAGCCAGGAAGGCTTGGTGGGCGAGGCCCCTGAACAACAGCCCAGATGTCCCCAGGCAGAGCAGGGCCTCCCAAGATGGACAGGGGCGTTCCGACGGGAGGGTCCGACCCGCGGGGAGGGGCGGCGGGTGCAGGGCAGCCTGGGGACGGGGGCTATGTGGGAGCCTGGGCCTCACTCCTGGCTAACGCTGAGCCCGCTGAGGGCAGCAGAGCAAGGGACGGCAAGGCCCCTGCTTACAGTAGATGTGGCCTGACGGGGCTGCGGCCGGAAGCAGGGAGACCAGTTAGGAGGAAAGGCAAGAGACTGGAATTTCTCAGAAGAAAGGCTGAGCCATTCCGTGATCGCCTTGTCATACTTAGGAAAATACTGGACAATCAGAAGTGGCTTACTCCTGAACCAGGGCAGCGTGGCATATAGATGTGCGCTCACACACGCACGCACACGCACGCACACACAACACACACACACGTCTACAACGGGAAATCGCAGTAAAGAGCTAACCACTGCGTGGGACTTCCCTGGTGTCCAGTGGGTAAGACTCTGCACTCGGGGAACTAGATCCCGCATGAGTGCCGCAACGAGTATCCCGTGTGCCGCGACTGAGACCTGGCGCGGCCAAAATAAATTAATTAATTAATTAATTAATTTTTTAAAAAGAGCTTACCACTGTGTAAATAACAGCTTATGTGTGCTTTGGGCCCGGCCCTGAAGAGGCCGGAGGTTTTCGTGTTTGTTTGTTTAAAGTAGACATGTTATATGTTTACAATATCGCCATTATTTGAATGTAGGGAGATGGTGAGGTCGACATGGTGCTCATGGTGAGATGGGATTCAGAGCTGTTGCAGTAACAGCAACCGCGATCAGAACAACAGCCGTCACTAGTTGAGCAACTTCCGTGTGCCAGACGTCGGACCTACGCTGGTCGTTAACGTTCCCACCTTACAGGTGGGGAGACTGAGGCCTGGGACCACGGTCAGGGGTCAGGTTAGTGGCAGGGTGGCACCAGCACTCAGGGTCTCCTCTTTGGGCCCGGCACCCTTAGCCTTGCCCACAGCGTCCTGTCCCCACAGGAGCCGTTCCCAGACCAGCACCCTCCCTGGCGGAAGGAGAGCCAGCCGGCGCCCGGTCAGAGGTCGAGCCCTGACTGATCCAGCACGGCAAATATCGACTCCTGGTCCCAGGCACCAGCTGGGGCCACGTGGGACCATCACCTCCAGACTGCTGGTGGCGGGGGGCCTGCGGGGACACAGATGGTGGCTGCCCTCCAGGAAGGGAGATGGTTTGGGGAGAGAATCCCTGCTTCACATGACTTCTGTCCATCGCACAGGTCCTGAGTGCTCGCTGAGTGAGCTTCTGTCCACTCTGAGCAGCCTAGGCTCTGGCCAGAAGCCCCTGAGCACCTCGGGCGCATGGTCTCAACGTTAGCGCAAGGGATCTGCGGGGAACAACCTCCCACCCGTTTCTGCGTGTTTGCCCTTGGGCTCTGGTGGGACATGTCACCTGACACTTCCGGATAAAGCTTTGACTTCCACTCACCACCTGTGACAAGACCCTCTCTGATCCTGAGTCCCGGGCCTCGGCAGGGAATCATGGAGCCAGACACCCTGGCCACCACCCAGAGCAGCCAGTTGCCCCCCGAGCATCATTCCTGCCTTCAAACCGCATACCTTCTAGGGGTCTCAGGAGATGTGCCGAAGTCCGGTTTGTGCATAGCCCACGCCTCCCAGGCCATCCTTCCCTTGATGCCCCCTCCTGGGCTGCTGAGCCGCACACCCCCTGTCTGTTGCCCACCCGCCCTGGCAGCACTCACCCCCCGCCTTTTCCACACTAAGGGGAGCTGGGGCCTCTCGCTGTAGAAGAGAGAGGAGCTGTTGGCTGGGAAGTCTGCATCCTCCAACAGAACGCCCTTCTGCAGACATGCCTGCCTCAGCTCCTCCAAGCTCTGGCCCGAGGAGTGGGTGATGCGGGCATCCTTGGGGGCGGGGGGCTCCTGAGGTCCTGGGGCCCGGTAGAGGTAAGGCATGGCTGTCCTCGGGCCAGCGGACTCGGGGTCAGTGATGGTGGGGAGAGGGGAGATGCAGGTGCCAGTCAAAAGGAACCACTGAGGCAACACTGGGCTAAGTGGACCTTGGCCTCCGCCTGCTTTCCTGGGAACCTCCCTGTTAGACGGAAACGGGGCACACCCTGACGGCAAACTGTCACAGAGCCCTCTGCCCTCCCAGAGGATCCTGTAGCGCAGCGGGAGCTCTGAGGCTGAGCCGGGTTTGGGCGGAGACAGCGCTCTCTGCTTAATGCACGGGGGAGCCCGGTGGGAGAGAGAGGGTGGCTTTATGGCAAAAGAGCACAAGATACCAAACTGGTCCCGGAGGTGGCAGGCAGCGTGGGCTTTGCTGTGGGGAGAGGGCACAGGGTGATCTTCAACCACCTCAAATCAGAGAGTCGCCTTGTTCTGTAGTTGGCAGAGAACTTGGTGAATCGCAATAATCCGTGTTGCATGGACAGCTTTCTCACAGCCTCCCATTTTGATTTAGAGCAGGGTTGGCAAACTTTGTCTGTAAAGAACCAGATAGTAAATCTTCCCGGCTTCGTGGGACGTGTGGTCTGTGTTGCAGCTACTCAGCTTTGGGTTGTAGAGCAAAACAGCCACGATGCTGTGCGAACCAAACAGTGAGGCTGTGCCCCATCCAACTCTACTTACAAAAGCAGAAGAGCTGGATGGCTCTGACCCCCGACATGGGTGCACTCACAGGGGACATCTGCCCCTCCTCCAGGGCAAGGATGCCTCTGTCTCCATCCTTCCTGGCAGCTGGTCTTGGAAAACAGTTGCAGAAGCAGACATCATATTAATGAAATTCCTTGCCCTGCCAAACTCTACAAACAGGCTGTCACGTTTGAGAAGAAATGATGTTCTGGAACAGCAGTTTAATAAAAATCTGAGTGGCTGCGTGAAGCCCCGGGGCTTCTAGGGGCTTCACCGTGGAGTCAAGGGGTCTGGAGTTAATAGGTGTGGTTAGAAGCCTGTGGCCTGAGTTTTCACACGACCCCCAATTCCCAGGAACGTTCACTTGCCTCCACATACTTTCTGTCCAGAGAATCCTGCATATGGTCTACAGGGATGTACAGACACTGAAGTTGGGGTTGGACTCCCAGATTTGCCTGGGGTGACCTTGGGCAGGGCCTCTTTGCCCCGGTTCCTCAGTGACTCGGATGACGGGCAACTGTGAGGGCCGCGAGGGGCGGCTGGGAACAAAGAGCCGGCAGGGTCCACGGGCCGGGTCAGGAGCCGCAGGTGCCTCCTTCCCTGTGCTGTCTGTCCCCTGCCCTGCCCTAGACACCGGATCTCAGAGCCCCCTTCCTGAGCCTCTTTTGCCGCCTCTAGTAAAGGCTTCTTATGTTTCTTTGACCACACCATAAAGGATTCTGGAATAATTCTCCGCCAGAGGCAGTGGAGCTGTCGGCATCTTGTAAGACAGCTCTGTTCCAGGTGATTAAGAAGAGCAGCCAGGGAGACAGGTGGAGCAGCGTGAGGCCCATCCATTTCTGTGACGCCCTGCTCGGGGAAATGATCTCCAGCAAGGGCCATCCATCTCTGTGACGCTCTGCTCAGGGAAATGATCCCCAGCTCAGATTTTTCTGAATTTCCCCTTCAAATGACCCCGAGACCGGGGTGCGGGGGAAGGACCTTGAAGTGAAATCCAACACAATCTCAATGTCATAAAGGGTTTGCACGATGCTGGACCCTCTCCAGGCCCCAGGATGCATGTCCGTATACCATGCCCCTACCTCTCCAGGCAAGGGGTCCTGTCCTGCCGTGTTGGTCTCTCCTGTGGACTGGATGAACCCGTGTTTATTTAAAGCCCATCTTAGTTACTAGGTAATCAGAGACTGCACTGCCATTTGTGACTAAAGCAGAAACACCCGCGAGCGGGAAATAACACTTAAAGCGCTTAGAGGTGCCTTAGTCTCCTGGAGGTCATCTCACACCCCTGCTCTCCGGGACATCATCCCAGTGCAGGGGGCCAGGCCAGCTGCCAGGACCCTGCAAGGGGCTGCGGGGAGGGTCCGCAGGAAGGAGCGCTGTTGTAGATGTCACCTGTCCACACCCCCCGCCCGTGCCCCGGCCACGTCCCAGGTGCAGGCACTCAGCAGAGCTTACTGCCCGGACCTAGGGCTACATCCAGCACCTCTGAGCCCAGCCCTAGCTCAGCCCGGCGGGTCGGAGCTGGCTGCCCGTTTGCTGTGGGAACTTGGAAAGCAGATGCCGTACCTGAGCCTCTCAGGTGAATCTTCCAAACCTTTGCTGCTTCTCTGGATGGAATATTTAGAGGACCTTGGAGGCCAGTGGGATCTCGGCCTCCTGCGCGCAGCTGCGGCACCCACGCAGGGAAGCGCTCTGCCCGCCCGGGGGGCGAGGCCCGTGGCTTTGCTCACAAACGGGACAGGACGGTGCACATTGCTTGTCGCAAGGCCTGCCCACTTGTCACCAGCCTAGAGGCATGCGTGGCACTGGGCCCTGCGGTGCCCACTCATCACTTTAGCTGCGTTCTCCTCCGCTGAACAGAACAACTGCTAAAGTAACTCCAGCTTAACTCACCCTCACCCTGGCCCTGGGGCCTTCCTGTCCCTTCCTCCTCTCTTCTCCACACCCTCAGCTTGCAGAGGACGCTGTGTTTCTCCTTCTCCAGAGAAGAGGCCCGAGTAAGCCCGGGGGTGGTGTGGAGTGTGTGTGTGTGTGTATCAGGGCAGTGGGATGCAAGAAGCCCCCTGGGTGGGTCTGTGAGGCCTCTGGGCAAAACCCAAGAACAACGCTCTGAACCTTCACCTGGGCGCAGAGACCTTGTCCTGGCCTCCAGGGGGCCGGGAGTTACAGTAGCAGAGCGGACTCAGCACTAGGACCAGGTTTTCACAGGTGTGAAAAACAGACGACCCCGCAGTGGGCATTGCTCTGTTTGGGTGTCTGCGGGAGGCGCCTGCCTGCGGGGTTGGGGGTAGTAGCATGGGCCCCGCTGCTTGCGTGTGGAGAAGCGGTGGCGGAAGATACGAGGGGGGAAGTGAGTCAGGAGGCTCACACAGGTGTCCAGGTGAGCAGGGCAGGTGTGGTAGGAGAGAAGGCGAGAGGAAGGGACAGATTGTCTTCGGAGAATCACTGCCCGGACTTCCTCACGGGGTGGGGGGTGGTGGGGCAAGATGGGGCCTCCTGCTTTCAGGCCTGAGCAAACGAACGAACGAGGGGCAGACTTGGAAGAAAGGTTCAAAACTTTGGGTCTGTTGAACTAAAAATACCCTCCTAATAGCTGGTGGGAGTGTAAACGGGTATGATGGTTTTGGAGAGCAGCTTATTAATATCTATCAAAATTACAAATGCACACACTCTCTAAAAGCAGCCACTCCCTCCTGGCAACTTACCTGCAGACGAACCTGCACCCCTGGAAAGTGAAGATGTTCGAGCTTATCCATTTCGTTGCAGGATTGCTCACTGTAGGAACACGCTGAAAAACACTCAGCGCCCACCACTGGAGGGAATGCTAAAAAAAATTATGGCCCAGCCAATCATGAAGTGGGATACCAGGCAGCCACGGAGCAGAGCCAGGAAGCCCTCCACGCTGACACGGAAGGTCTCCGATAGGTCAAGGTCAGCACAGCACGCAGAGGACACTCCCATTTGTGGAGAAAGGAGGACCAGGATGGCGTTTACAGCCACATAGAGTTCTCTTGCGAATTACACGAGGCATAACGAGAGCCGTGGACTGAGTACAGGGAATGCGTTTTTACTTGTAACCCTCTAGACTTACTTGGTTGAGTTTCTTTTTACGTTGAGACGCCCATGAAAGGGCAAGGCCCAGCGGCGGTGAGACCTCAGGGCAGCTTCACAGAGGGAGGAGGCCCTGGCCGATGCCCCCTCATCCTCTCTCAGACTCCAAGTCCCTCTGCCATAGGATCCTGGTGGCTGTATCCCCCCAGCACGGAACACTCTGCACTCTTCCCTTACTGGCTGTCCTGGTCGTCACCTGCCACCTGTGCCCCGGTACGTGGCACTCACAGCGTATGCAAAGGCGCTCCACATACCCAGGTTGAGAATTGTCAGCTTCTGCGGTGAGAGCTGGGCCTGAGGTCTCAAAATCCACACCCTGTGTCCCACATGTACAGAAATGCACCTGCTTCCCCGTGGCCCTGGAGCCCGAAAACTGCACGGAGTACACGTCTCTCCTGGGCCTCTGCAGGGTGTTCAGTCCAATGCAGTAAGTTCTCGGTCGGTTTTAAACATTACGGTCTCAAGGCCAAAGCGGAGTCCTCTCAGGGTAGGCACCGTCTGCAGTGACTCTGCCCGCTCCACCCTCCCCAGGGGCACATGGGGGCAGGGGGAAGGGTCTCTGCCCTCCCCACCTCAGGTCGTCACATCTCCCGGCCCCAGGGGGCTTTCTCTCTTAGGTGGGAATGACCTTGACCTTATAACTGCTGTCCCCTGGCGATTTGCTGTATGATTTACTTTCCAGTTACATCTCCAAGCTTTGATCTTAAAAAAAAAAAAAAAAAATGTCATTTTGTGGATTCTGAGAGATCCTTTGCCCTCAGTTGACAGCCCAGCTTTCCAAAGCCTCACCATAGACTTAAAAGCCCAGCTTGAAGCTCAGAGCGGAGCAACGATGTCATTGTTCCAGGCGAGCTCTGTCTCCCTTTTTGGGCCATCCCCAGAGGTCTGTGCTTTGCAAAAGGAGATTCAGTGGTGGTCATGAGTGTCACTGTGTGTCCTAGAAGGTGAGAGCTTGTGCTCCTCGTGCCAAGTTCATATCAGCAAACCTGGCTGCCAGGCGGGACTCGCTTCCCTCCCCTGGAACACGCGCCATCCCCCCGTCGGGCTGTGCACTCCTCCCCGCCCAGGAGCCCACTTTCTCCTGCGTGGGAATGAGCCTTGCAAAGGCATTGCATCATGGGGTGAGAGGTCATCTCCAGGCACCCGCCCAATCCCCCCATGCTCTCTGCCCATCTTGGGCCTCCGTTGACCCACAGGGATTCCAGTTGGGAGTCACACAGACCATGAACTTCCCTTCCATTTCCCAGGACTGCTGAAGCTGCCTGGAGGCTCTATTGTGGAATACAGCTTCCTCCAGAGGCCTAATCTCCCCAGTAAACCCCTGGACCCAGCTGACACTGTGGAAATTGCATCCCTGAGAAGGAGCTCTACTCCTCAAAACTCCAGTGTTGGGATTAACAGATCCACACTACCACATATAACATAGATAAACAACAAAGATGTACTGTAGAGCACAGGGAACTATATTCAATATCGTGTAATAAACTATAATGGAAAAGAACAGAAAAAAAGGGATATAGGTATATACATATATATGTGTAACGGAATCACTTTGCTGTACACCTGAAACTAATATACTATTGTAAACCAACTCTACTTCAATTAAAAATAAAGTAAAAAAAAGTCTTGTGCTGCCGAAGGATAGATATCGCCCAGCTACTTCCACCCCAGCACTTCCCCCCCCCCGCCGTTTAACCTCGTTCCAGAGATTAAAAGCCCCTGCACACAGCTCTTAGGGCGACTTGAACCCTGGGCGTTTACGCCCTATGGTTTAGGGTGCAAACATGCTATCTTTATTATTATTATTATTTTTTTTTTTTTGCGGTACGCAGGCCTCTCACCGCTGTGGCCTCTCCCGTTGTGGAGCACAGGTTCCGGACGCGCAGGCTCAGTGGCCATGGCTCACGGGCCCAGCCGCTCCGCGGCATGTGGGATCCTCCCGGAGCGGGGCACAAACCCGTGTCCCCTGCATCGGCAGGCGGACTCTCAACCACTGCGCCAGCAGGGAAGCCCTATCTTTACTTTTTTAAACTATATATTTTATCCCCTCTTGCTCTGAAGCTCCCGTTCCGTCTAGTACTAAAAATTCAATTTATATTTTGCTGTATGACACACTCTTTCATTTTGGATTAGTCTCTCCCTCTCTCTCTCTGTCTGTAAATTAGCAGTCACTTGAAAGTTTAAACACCCTATATAGTCCATTTCTCCCATAGTCTTCCTTTCCCTTCCTTTCCAGTAGTGGCATGGGAACAGAGGGAGATCTTATGCATCCAGGGCATCGGGGCAGGACCTCCGGTCCACTGGGGAAGGACTAAGGCTGGTGTAACCTGCGTCTTAGTTTCTTACCGGAGAAACTGGTAAGAAATGGTTTCCCATATGGTTTCCAGTTCTAACATTCTTTTTCATGCATTGCCATTCCCCTGGGCTCAGCCTGAGTCCAATATTTTCCCCTAATGAGGAGCTCACGCCAGGTCTCTCCAATGTCAGTTGCTTCCCCACCTCTTATATATATATATATTTTAAAATTTGACTGCGCTGGGTCCCAGCTGCAGCACACAGGATCCTTAGTTGCAGCATGCGGGATCTTTAGTTGCGGCACGTGGGATCTTTCATTGCGGCATGTGGGATCTTTCGTTGCGGTGCGTGGGCTCTCTAGTTGTGGCATGCAGGCTTAGTTGCCCCGTGGCATGTGAGATCTCAGTTCTTCGACCTGCAGGGCGCCCTGCATTGCGAGTGCAGTGTCCCAACCACTGGACCACCAAGGAAGTCCCGCTTCCCCAACTCTTAAGTCTCAGCCAGACCCTCCCAGGCAGTGGAAGTTGTGTTAGGGCTGCCTGGCATCCTTCTTCCTAACTAGAGAGTTTCCCATTTCATAAGCCCCATGTCCCAGGGCTGGAAGCAGACCGCACTCCCTGGTCTTCCCGGTGGCCCGGGCTCCTGACTCGGGCTCTGCTCATCAGATGCTCCTGTAAGAGGCTGATCCAGAGCCAGCGATGGAGAGAAGCAGGAGGGAAGGGATGGCTGGAGAGCAAGGTCTCTGCGAGCGGCAATGACAATGCCATCTCTCTAACGCAGCCTCCTGATGGGGTCGAGTGTTGTTTCTGGCTTCGTTCTCTCTGAGCCCGAGTCTCTGCCTTCCCCGGGGAACTGTCAGCTCCCTAAGGTCCCTAAATACGTATTTTTCTAAACTGGCAACTGCTGTTTGCCCCTGGAGGCAATCTGCATGCCTCTGCCCAGAGAGGCTAATCTCCAGAAGTCTCTGACCACCTGCGATTTTTTCTGCTCCATCAACAGACTCTAAGGACATCTATTCTGTGAGAATCCTGCAGGTGAGGGTGTCACTCACAACCCTACTGGTTAAGCAGGATAAGGGATGGCTAATTAGCAACCCTGATACTGTTTATGGTTGCTACCCATTTTTCTAGGAAAGAAGTCCACATTTTTCACCAGATTCCCAAATGAGATTGTTTCCCCTTGAGTTAAAAACCATGTTATCTTGGGACTTCCCTGCTGGTTCAGTGGTTAAGAATCCGCCTTCCAATGCAGGGGATGTGGGTTCAACCCCTGGTCGGGGACCTAAGACCCCACATGCCCGGAGCAACTAAACCCCTGCGTCACAACTAGAGAGCCTGCGTGCCGCAACAAAAGATCCCACGTGCTGCAACTAAGACCCAGGCAACCAAATAAATAAATAAATATTTTTTTAAAAACCACAAAACCACTTATCTCCCATATGGTTTCCAGTTCTAACATTCTTGTGATTTTTGAGATTCTAACACAAAATGATAAGCCGAACAAAAAAGATACCTTCTCCTCACTTGTATCCTATTATCAACAATATTAATGTTTGGGCATTTATTATTTTTAATCACAGGGAACACTGGAGAGGTCATTGATGCATAGAAGTAGGGGCACAGTGGCCAGAGCATGACTAACGTGAATTACCGCTGACAAATCAGGTTCTTGGCTACTGGAGGTCAAAGTTTGTGAAGTTCTTCTATAGCAGAAGGAGACGTAAAAGAAAATCCTTTCATTATAGAGATTTTTATCTTCTCCAAGTATAATACTTCTGGGTTATTAAATGAATTGATTTCATTAAAAATATCTCATTGGCACTCTCCGTACAAGTACAGTTGCGTACTTAGTTACGTGACGTAGATCTGATTTAATTCTCATCTTCTTGTGGTCAAGGTTTATCTTCAGCATCTCCTCCTGTGTCTTTTCTTTTGTCACTTTATATTTCCTGTTTTTGATACACCACTGTCAGATTCTCATAAATGACGTATCCTCCCACTTTGGGAAGACAGTACTGGGCAGCAACACACTGTGTTTTTGTGGATGAATGGCTCAGGGAAAGAACTATATGTCTTCTTTAAGCTAATGGCTTTCTTAAAATCTTATAGCAATCTTTATGATCCAACTTTCCAAAGGAATTTATTAGCTTAGGTTCCTATGAAAAGATAATTTATAAAGTCACCGACTGTCAGTCATAGCTGTGAGGACATAAAGGACATAATAATCTTTTTTTGATAGGACTGTTTTTCTTCTGAGTCCTATGGTATGAAGGACTACAGTAACAAGTTCAGTTAGTATGACCGATTTATAAATATAATTTCCTGTTTAATGTAGGTAATTAAAAATGTGTGAGATGGTAGGGATGTACAATTGTACAGACACTTGGGAAAACCGTCTGGAAGTTCCTCAGATGATTAAACAGAGTTGACAAAAGAATGAATCAGTTGATCTAAGAAAGAAATGGAAAGTTTTATTTGTGCCGAATTTGAGGCTTCTAACCCGGGAGCAGCACGTCAGGAAACCCCGAGAATTGTCCTGCCCATTAGCAGTCCAGACACAGTTATGTAAGTTTTTTGAGGCAGAGGGCTGGACAGAAAATGAGATATTATTCACAGTTTACACGATCCAGAGCTAAGCGCTACTGTGGTCCCTTACGAGATCAAGAAGGAACGTTGTCTTTAAGGAGTTGTCTCATTGATGCTGGGAGAAGGTTGCTGTTTACGGCTGAGCAGGTATTTCTGACCATGGGGGAGGCTTGGTGGATGCCTAATGCAGACACACAAGGCACAGCATGGGGACAGAGGAGGCCAAAGGGCAAAGAAGAGTTTGCATGTTTAAATTTTTCTGGTCTTGCCATAGAATGTGAGTTTTATTTCACAACAGTTACTGTATAACCCAGCAATTCCACTCCTAAGCATATTTCCCCCAAAATGAAATACGTCTACACAAAAACTTGTTCGGGAAAGTGTACAGCAACATTGTTCATTGCCTAAAGGTGGAAACAATCCAAGTGTCTATCAGTTGATGAATGGATAAAAAAATGTGGCATATCGATACAGTGGAGTGTTAGTCAGTCATAAAGAGGAATGGAATACTGATACATGTTACAATGTGGACGAACCATGAAACCATTATGCTAAGTGAAAGCGGCTGGTCACAAAAGTCCACATATTATGTACTATAGACTGAATGTTTGTGTCCCTCCCCAATTCAGATGTGGAAATCTGACTTCTAATGTGATGGTATTAGGAGGTGGGCCTTTGGGTGGTAATCAGGTAATGAGGACAGAGCTCTCGTGAGCGAGATTAGTGCCTTTAATAAAAGATACTCTGGAAAGCTCCCTTGTCCCTTTCCCATGTGAGGACACAGTGAACAGATGGCCATCTCTGAACCGAGAAATGGATTCTCCAGGTTTATTGGCACTTTGACCTTGGACTCCCCAGATTCTAGAACAGTCTGTTGTTTAAGCCACACAATCTGATATTTTTGTTACAGCGGCGCAAACGGACTAAGATATTATATGATCCCATTCAGATGAAAGTCCAGTATTGGAAAATCTATAGAGACAGAAAGTAGATTAGTGGTTGGTTAGGGCTGGGGAGTGTGGGAGGGTGGGTGTGTCGAGGTGGAGTGATAGCTAAAGGATGTGGAGTTTCTTTCTGATGTGATGAAAATGTACTAAAAGTGACCCAGGTGATGGTTGCACATACCTGTGAATGTACTAAACATCATTGAATTGTACACTTGAAACAGGTGAGTCTGTGCTGTGTGAATCATATCTCAATAAAGCTGTTTATTAAAAAAAAAAAAGGGATGGCTCAGAAAACATTTGTTTACCAAACATTACTTTGTATCTTCTGTGAGTTACCTTACTTCCCCTTGAGGCCTCAAACCCCTACCTCCTTCTCCTTACCTCACCTGGCCTCACTGCTTTTGGAATTCTTCATACTTATGTACATTCCCTGTGCACAGGTAACGTAGTTGAGTTTCTCCTGTTACTCTCCCTAGGTCATTTGAATTGCCAGACAAAAGAACGAGGAGGGGAAAGAGGGGAAATTTCCCCTTCCCCACAGTTGGCGTAGTTGGAAGGATACTTCCCTGGCTGGGAACATCTGGCTGAAAAACTGCCTTCTCTGGGTGGAAAGCTGCTTCCTCCTGAAGACGGATGCAGGTGAAGAGATGCTGGGACACCTGACAAAGGCCAGCAGAAGGTGATACTTCTTAGCATGCTGGCCTCCCAGAACCTGTCTGTGGGGTTCAGGGGCACGAATGTGGTGAGAATCTCCTTCTTTCTGTCTCTAAATTTAGACCAGCAGGAGAAAATATTTGTGGAACTAATTCCCTGGCTCAGTGACACTTGGTTGGGAATTTGGTAGAGCACTCTTGGTGTGTTCATTCTCCCTGCCCCTCAGCCCCCCAGAGATGATTACTGTCTTTCTTTGTCTGTATTGTGTCATTTGTCAAAAGAAGGAAATTACATAGGGTGGGATACAGGCACAGGCCCTGTAAGCCTGTTGTTCAGGCCAACATCACAGACCACGAGTCTGTGTAGACAAACACTGCTGTGGGTTGATAGACCCACGAGGTTAAAGCTAAGGGACGTTTTGGAAGCCACAGCTGCCCCATTGATGGGTACAAGGCAAGCACTTAATAGACATTAGGGTGCTTGCCCCCTCAAGAAGACACCTGCGAGGGGGTAAGCTGGTCACAGAACCTTTCAGGTTGACACTAGGTCACCCATCAACCTCAAGAAAATTTCCATGCAACAAGGTACTCTGTAGAATGTTACCCACTCCCCACCCTCCCAGGCCTTAGCATGACCCCAAGGAACTCAAGACCCAGGCAAACTGTCAATGTGCAGATGAGGAAAAGTTGAAGTCTTCCTTTCTGTCTTGTTCTACGTCCTGAAGAGTTTGGCTTCTTGGCCAGTGAGAAACCTCTCTCTTGTCTGTGCCATCTGGCAGGGGCATTTACGGGGTGCATCTTGGCCATTCAAGTAGACTCTGGGACTCTGAGACACTAAGTCAAAAACAGCACCCTCTGTGTCCAGCCATTCCAGCTCTCACAAGGGGTCCCAGTCTCAAAGGGGCCTTCGTTGTCGGAAACCCTGTTGCTTGCCAGTGCTGGAAAAGTCCTACCTGCCCAGTGCCACGTAATTAGTGGGTTTATAGGCAAAGGTGCCACACATTTTTGTGGGAGACCAGGGACACCATTTTCACTATACCATCCTTATCACTTATGCAACGAAGGTCTTTACTTTTTTAGACTATTTCTGGGAGTAAACCTTTGAATCGTGAGGGCTACATCTGCCCCCTCACCAGGGATGCCTCTTGCATCCATGGTAAAGATTTATTCTAAACCTGGAAAGTTACCTCTGGGTTTTATCGTAAATAGGCTCATTGAATTTGATGCCAAAATCTCGACCTCCGTGCACTGGTGTTGAATCGAGTCTTGGAGACAGGGTTTTGGGTGAAAAGAATAGCTTTATTGCTTTGCCAGGCAAAGGGGAACACAGTGGGCTCAGGCCCCTCAAAAAGTATGTGTCCCAAGCCGGGAGGTTTTGCTGAGGAGTTTTGTTTTGTTTTGTTTTGTTTTTTTCCGCAGTAGGCGGGCCTCTCACTGTCGTGGCCTCTCCCGTTGCAGAGCACAGGCTCCGGACGCGCAGGCTCAGCAGCCATAGCTCACGGGCCCAGCCGCTCCGCGACACGTGGGATCCTCCCGGACCGGGGCACGAACCCGCGTCCTCTGCATCGGCAGGCGGACTCTCAACCACTGCGCCACCAGGGAAGCCCTGCTGAGGAGTTTTATAGCAAATAGTTCAGGGGTGCTGATAAGATCAGGGTGTGTGCAGGACCCGCACTCCTTTAATCTGGCCTCACGTGGTCTCCAGATAAGCTTCTCTGGTTTTCCGAGGCTATCAATCCAGTGACCTTCTCTCTGGAAGGAGGATTGCTTCATCTTCCATTTACTGGGGGGGTTTAGTTCTATAAAGAGCCCAAAAGGTACTGTTCTGTGTGTCCCTTGAGGGGGAACCAGGCCGCTGCCCCAAGGCTGCGCTATTGTTTCTTGACTGTTCCTCCCTTGTCTCTGCATCCCCTCCCTTCCCTGATTAGCAACGGGCTGAACCTACCCCTTGGAACTCAGGGAAGGTCTTGGAGGCTGAATGAAGCCTATTTCCTGTAATTAAGAAATGGGGGGACACAGGAAGGCTTTTGTGCCCAGGAGCCCCACAGGGCCCTGCTCGGTGTCACAAGCATAACCTAATCCCTCTGTCTAGGGATGCAAAGCAAGGAATTAAATCTCTAATAGATTCCCCCTTTTTTATTGAAGTACAGTTGGTATACAATATTGTATATGTTACAGGTATACAGTAGAGTGATTCACAATTTTTAAAGGTTATACTCCATTTTTAGTTATTATAAAATATTGGCTATATTCCCTGTGGTGTACAATATAGCTCATATATTGTAACTTATACAATAGACTCCCTTTTGAAGCAGGGTGTGCTAGTCTTTACTTCCTCACCCTGTAACACCCCAATCTTGCCAACGGAGAAAGAAGTCAAATTTGATTCTGACAGGAACCAAATCTATCAATTTGTACAAGACGCAAGAGCCATGAACTCTTTTGCAATTCCTTGACGTCCTGTGGTCCCTGGTCCAGCTGTTATTCTCACAGAAATAATTCCTGCTGACACAGACTCCTGCTTTACAGTAATTTACCTCTGTTCAGTTTTCTTCTCAAACTCTTTGCACACTGACTCGCATTCTGTTTTTTTTTTTTTTTGTATTTACCTTTAAAGGGAGACAATTAATATGGACTCTCATACCTCAGGGATATTGTGAGTCTCTCTCAGCATTTTCCCAAGTCTTTAAGGCAAACCAGATCCTGTAGTCTTTACCCAAGGCTCCAATGTTTGTTCAGTATGTTGACCTTTTACTTTGTTCTTTTTTAAAAAAAACATTAATTTAATTTAATTATTTGGTTGCACCTGGTCTTAGTTGCGGCAGGCAGGCTCTCTGGCTCCTTAGTTGAGGCATGTGGACTCTTAGTTGTGGCGTGCGGACTCTTAGTCGAGGCATGTGGACTCTTAGTTGAGGCATGTGGGATCTAGTTCCCGGACCAGGGATCGAACCAGGGGCCCCTGCATTGGGAGCGCGGATTCTTAACCGTCGTGGCACCAGGGAAGTCTCGACCTTTTACCTTGTGATCATCTCTTACAGACTCCCTTGTTCTCCTGAAGGGACCAGCTGAATGAGGCCATAAAGCCTCCAGATCTAAACTTCAATGGTTGAAAACCACTGTTACCTACTTAAGACATGAGATATTTCAGGGCATTCAAAGGCTTACCCCAAACACCTGGAGAGTCATTGTTGTCCATCCCTCTCCCTAAAATGAAAAAATTGTTACCTAAGTGTTTAGGGGCAGCTGGTGGCTACTGCTGCAGATAGATGCCTCATTTTGCAGCCCCTGCTAACCCTTGTAGGAACGCCTCCCAGGTACCACTCCAGAGCCCATTTCCTGGCCCCCAGAGACAGGCACCTCCTTTGAAGCCTTAAAATAAGCTTTATCCACACCCCCAGCTCTTACCTACTTTTGACAAACTTCCTTATCTATATCACCATGAAAATCATGGGTTTGCTGCAGGCATTGTAGGACAGGCTTGTGCCTCTTGGGTCCGTCCTATAGCATATTTCTCACGGCAGTTAGATCCCATAGCATCAGATTTGCCCCATATGATGGCTGCAGCTGCCACCAGTGCTGTAACCTTAGACCGCATCCGTCTCCGTGTTCCCCAGGCTGTGTCTGCCATCTTACGTGTCCATAGGACACACACCTCTCTACACAGCACACACCACTTCTGGGCAGGCTCTTCTAACTAACCCTCCATCCTCTCAGTCTTGTAACCCCTGACCCCAGTTCCTCCGCTGCGTCTCCCCGATTACAGAGAACCCACTCTCTCCCATATGATCGCCCTGCAACCACAGAAGTGGTCTTTGCCCTTGGCCCTTGTAGAGATCAGAAAACTCCAAATAGGAGGCGTGGATTAATGTCTTTTGAACTAGTGTTTGGACAACCAATGCCTACTGGCACCTGTAAAACTTCCCTTCCTGGATGATAGGAACACTATGGAGTCTTACGTGAACAATCAATGCTATGACTACCTAGATACAAGGACTAACAAGCGCACTTGAAGCACATCGCCAGCAGATAAAAGGGGCATGGCCGCCACCGCCTGACAAGGCTCGCCATCCCTTTAGATCAGGAGACTGGGTGTACATCAGGGTCTTTAGAAGAAAACACACTCCAGGTAAGGTCCAGTGTCATGTTCTGTCTTCTTTTGGGACAGTCATTTGGACCCCAGAAAACTCTATAGAAGCCCAAGGACTGTCTGTCCCTTACCCAGATAAGGGCCATAGGTGGAAACTTTTCCCTTTGCATTGAAAACAAACAGAACCCTGGACCTTTCTTGGGTGACATTCCAGGACAATGTTGCAATCAGACTCTGCAGTTTGAGCCCACAGGTGGCATCCTCAAACCTCTCAAGAAAGCAGTGAGTGACTCTAACACAAACGTCTGCCAAATCACCACATGTTCCAAATGGCTCACAGCCACCCTTGAACAACTTGGGTATTGTAGCTATCCCCCATGATTAAACTGGCCAATACCCAACCTATATATGGGTGGATCAAAAATCTGGACTTGGGCCTTCTCTGGTGGTCCAGTGGTTAAGAATCCGCCTTCCAATGTAAGGGACGTGGGTTCGATCCCTGGTCGGAGAACTAAGAGCCCACGTGCTGCGGGGCAGCTAAGCTCACGTGCCACAACTACTGAGCCCCTGCACTCTGGAGTCCACATGACACAACTAGAGAGAAGCCTGCCCTCCATAACTAGAGAAGCCCACATGCCACAACAAAGACGGAACACAGTGGGTCAGTGGGCTGCAACTAAGACCCGACATGGCCAAATAAATAAATATTAAAAAAAAAAAAAAACAACCCTGGACTAAAATTGGTTACATGACAGAGCCAAAGTTTACAGCTGCCAAAACCAGATGATAGGCCTCCTGTACCGGCTCTTTTGCAATCTGTTTTGTTCTCAAAGATTGACAGAAGCACATGGGAAATGGAGGTTTGGGGACACCAATGACAAAGGCCATAGAATTCTCCAGACACTGGGAATTACAGATTCCATTCTAACCTTGTCTGCAAACCACACTGGTTTTTTAATCTTATGTGGCAACAAAGTATATAAGAGGTTCCCACCTCAATGGTCTGGATGATGTAGACTTGGGCACTTGGCTTCTTCTGTCACCAAATCCTCCACCCCAAATGCCAGCCAAGTTACAAACCTGGGCTTCTTTGTTCATGAAGTTCTGCTACATAACTGTGCCAGTAAAGAAACTGTAAAGAATCTCCTTTTGTACCACAACTCCAAGCTCTTTTCAGCATCGAGGGTCTTATCCCCAAGCTTTAGAGGTTATGAGTTGGAAAAGGCAATCTTAAATCTCTCCATGGTAATAGAACAAGAGTTCAATACCAGTATGCAAACTTTGAAAATACTCCAGTTCGAAGTTAACATCCTGGCCTCTGGGGTGCTCCAAAGTAGCATGCCCCAGATACACTGCCCAGCAAGGAGGAGCCTGTGTAATCATCGTGGAAAAAGTTGATTTTATGTGAATCAAACAGGGCAAGTAGTGCCTAACTTACATCTACCAAAAATAAGTTTATATCATCTTTAATTGCTTTCATCAGTATCTTATAGTTTTCTGCACACAGGTCTTTGTCTCCTTAGGTAGGTTTATCCCTAGGTATTTTATTCTTTTTGTTGCAATGATAAATGGGAGTGTTTCCTTAATGTCTCTTTCAGATTTTTCATGATTAGTGTATAAGTATGCAAGAGATTTCTATGCATTAATTTGTATCCTGCTACTTTACCAAATTCATTGATTAGCTCTAGTAGTTTTCTGGTAGTATCTTTAGGATTCTCTATGTATAGTACCATGTCATCTGCAAACAGTGACAGTTTTACTTCTTCTTCTTTCGCGATTTGGATTCCTTTTATTTCTTTTTCTTCTCTGATTGCTGTGGCTAAAACTTCCAAAACTATCTTGAATAATAGTGGTGAAATTGATACAGCCACTATGGAGAACAGTATGGAGGTTCCTTAAAAAACTAAAAATAGAACTACCATACAACCCAGCAATCCCACTACTGGGCATATACCCTGAGAAAACCATAATTCAAAAAGAGTCATGTACCACAATGTTCATTGCAGCACTATTTACAATAGCCAGGACATGGAACCTAAGTGTCCATCAACAGATGAATGGATAAAGAAGATGTGGCACATATATACAATGGAATATTACTCAGCCATAAAAAGAAATGAAATTGAAGTATTTGTAGTGAGGTAGATGGACCTAGAGTCTGTCATACAGAGTGAAGTAAGTCAGAAAGAGAAAAACAAATACCGTATGCTGTAACATACATGTGGAATCTAAAAAAAATAAAATTGAAAAAAATGATTCTGAAGAACCTAGGGGCAGGACAGGGATAAAGACGCAGACATAGAGAATGGGCTTGGGGACATGGGGAAGGGGAAGGGGTAAGCTGGGACCAAGTGAGAGAGTGGCATGGACATATATACACTACCAAACGTAAAATAGATAGCTAGTGGGAAGCAGCCGCATAACACAGGAATATCAGCTCGGTGCTTTGTGACCACCTAGAGGGGTGGGGTAGGGAGGGTGGGAGGGAGACACAAGAGGGAGGAGATATGGGGATATATGTATACGTATAGCTGATTCACTTTGTTATACAGCAGAAACTAACACACCATTGTAAAGCAATTATACTCAAATAAAGATGTTAAAAAATTTTTAGCATTTTCCATTAGATAAATGAAGCTTAAACATTTCATTGGACTGGCCCGTTCCCAGGGTGACGCCCTGGGTCAGTGGGGTGTAAGGTAATGTGCTCTATCGACTGAAAAAAAACGCACAAGGGACTTCCCTGATGGCGCAGTGGATACGACTCCACGCTCCTAATGCAGGGGGCCCGGGTTCAATACCTGGTCCGGGAACTAGATCCCACATGCATGCCACAACTAAGGAGCCCACCTGCTGCAACTAAGGAGCTGGCGAGCCGCAACTGAGACCCGGTGCAACCAAATAAAAAAAAATTTTTTTTTAATGCAGAGTATGAGAGTCGTGAGTTAAGTTTTATTTTGCGCAAAATGAGGACTATAGCCCAGGAGCCAGCGTCTCATATAGCTCTGAGGAGCTGCTCGGAAGACGTAGGGGAGAAAGTCAATATACATGTGATTTTGGTGAAGGGGGCGTGTGCACTTAAGCGCACATTTTGGCAGAAAGCTGTTAGTCACGGGGAGCAAATGTTTCTGCTCGTGAGGCTAGTGCTTCTTAGATGTGAGCAGATGCTAGAATTGGGCTCATAAAATCTTCTGCTGAAAATATTTATCTGAAGCCCTGGTCTGCCAGTTTTTCCCAGAGCACAGAGCGTCGCATTCCTGATCTCCACCCTGAACTCCTTTCAGGGGGTGTTGAAGGTCAGCGATGGCAGTGGCTGGTGACGTCGTCCTTGTAGAGGCAGATGACAAGGGACAGTCTTTAGGTTGGCAACTCCGTTCTTGTCTCCTGGTTGATCCTCATTCCAATCTATGTATTTTTCTCCCTCTGCAGATTCCTTACTACTTGGTTATATACCATTTTTTCCTCTCCACAGCCACCAGCTCAGCTTTTGTGTGTGAAACTTCCAGGGAAGTTTCAGAGGAGGGAACTGATGGGGCTCAGGGCCGCCACCCCAAGATGTGTCACTCCGGCTTGCAGATTATTTTGAGATGAAAAACATGAAGGCACAAAAGACTCAGGAAGAACCTTTGAACGTCCCCCCTTGCTGCCTGAAAGAGTCAAGTCACTCCTTCAAAGCCTTCCTATTTTCACACAATAAGCAAAGATACCATTTTGGTACGACTGGGTTTATTAAACTGTGGCAAATGAGACAGCCTTTGGGATATAGGTAAACGCACACAAATCGCTTAGTAAGAGAAACAGCCTCACGACCAAAGGTGATCACTGGGTACCAGTTCCTGCCAGTATTTGTCACCGATGCCAGCTGTCACAGAAGCGTGCCTGGAAGCATCTAGGAAAGAGCTGAGTTTGGGAGTTGATAGTAATATTCTATCATTTCCATTGGAGGGAGTTTTCACAACAAGGGGCTGACTTTTAATGGGCCAATTGCTCGTTTGAGCCCGTCAGAGACTGGTTTTAGGGGCCTCTCTGAAGTTGTTTTGAGCCGGCCTAGCCCTCCACCAGTTCACCAGAAAGCCCAGGCTGCCTGCCCCGGTTCTACCCGCCCCGCGACTTGGTGGGCACACCAGTTCTTGGGCTTACCTTTAGGCAGACACTGCTCTAGGCGTGGCAATATTGCAACGAACAAAATCACTCCTCAGAGAGCTCACTGAGCTCAGACATAAATTATTAACCCAGACATCAATAACGCAACCCCTGGGATGACAATGGTTGTAAAGAAGGTAAGGTTGGGACTTACTTCCCTGGCGGTCCAGTGGTTAAGACTCCGTACTACCAATGCAGGGGCACAGGTTCGATCCCTGGTCGGGGAACGGAGATCCCACATGCTGCACGCCGCGGCCAAAAATCTTTTAAAAATTTTAAAAAACAAGTAAGGCTGTCCTGAGAGGGGAGAGGCGGGCAGGGCTCCTCTGGGGTGCGATTCCAGCTGAGATTCAAGTGGCGAGGGACCTCTGCTCCAGATTGAGGAAGAAAGCACGCTGGGAGGGGGGGACGGGACAGCACTGAGAGTCTGTGTTCAGGGGACAGAGACAGTCAGCGTGGCTGGAGGCCTGCCGTAAGGGACGGGCGTAGGGTGAGGCTTACAGAGAGGCAGCAGCTGGCTCACGGGAATGGCTGCCTTTGGGGATTTTGACTCCGGGAGGGAATATGATGTGATTTGATTTACACCGAGAGCTGAGTGAGTAACAGATGGAAGGGGCAGCAGGGGAAGCAGGGGGCCTAGTCAGGAGGCCTGCGGGACGAGCCAGGCACACATGAGGCCGAGTTATGGGGCACTGCTGGGGACGAAGTGCCAGCAGTGCCAGCATGGGATGCTGTGCTGGGTAGAGAGGACGTCTGGGTTCTCCCAACCCAGACGTCCTCTCTACCAAGCAGTTGGGAAAGCGAACACTTTTATTATTGAATAAGCATCTAAACCAGAGTGTGACGGGCATCACAGGCGTTCCGCTGAGGGACTGCAAAGACAGGAAGCAACCTTGACTTTTTATGCAGATAAGCAGATACAACCAATCACACATACGTTCTCATGATAAACAGTAACTCGTCCTCACGTGAGGGGGCCTGACTGCGCCACTGGTCACGCGGAGTTCATCCCGGCTTTACCTGGTAATTGGAGAGCCATCTGTGTTGGCTACTTGGCCTCATCCAGAGGAAAAACAAACTCTCACCTCTTTATGGCAGGAAGTGGTTTTGCAACTTGGAGCCAGGTGCCCACTGAACTGGAGGAGAGGGCACCATCTCCCTTAATGCTTGTATTTCAAAAGGAAGAGAAGGTATTTACAGTGGTGCGTTTTCTAAAGTAAATGCCCTGAGGAGAAGGATGGGAGGGGAATCTCTTCCCCATTCTCAACAGGAAGAATTTTAGACTTTTATCTGTCCTTACACAGGGTCCGCTGCATGTTGGGAACCCGGGCCAGGGGCACAGGGAGCAAGCATCATCAAGCTCCTGTTGAATGTGGGTGAAAGGCCAGGGAGCGGGTGCAAAGTGGCCGCCGAAGGGCAGTGGGAGCCCTGCAAGGTAGTTGATGGAGAAATTGCAGAAGCCGCGGGCTCCAGGTCGGGGGAGGCTCAGGCTGCCTTTGCTTTGCCGTTGCTGTGAGCCTGGACGAGTCAGGTCCGTGGGGACCTCCTCTCTTTCCCCAGCTTGCTGGCTGAGAACCACGCCACCAGCAGACCTTTCATGAGCGAGAGTACCTAATGCTTAAACTACACTCCCTGCAAGCCGGGATCTGTTCCAAAGCCTTGCCTGTGTTCACTAATTTAATCCTCAGAACAAACCAGAGATAGGAATTTTTCTACTGGGGATTACAGGGTATAAAAAATGTGCCAGGTATGTTCCTGGACCTTAATTAAAGAATATAGGATGCAAGAGCGAAAATAATCCCTGCCCTGAAAGAGCCACAGGGCAAAAAGTACACGCTACCCTTGTTCTGTGTACCGTGTTATGGAGGATGAAATGAAGAAGTAGATGTAAAGTGCTTGATAAAGATGTCAAGTACATCAAAAGTGCTTGGTAGGGCTTCCCTGGTGGCGCAGTGGTTGAGAGTCCGCCTGCCGATGCAGGGGACACGGGTTCGTGCCCCGGTCCGGGAAGATCCCACGTGCCGCGGAGCGGCTGTGCCCGTGAGCCATGGCCGCTGAGCCTGTGCGTCCGGAGCCTGTGCTCTGCAACGGGAGAGGCCACAACAGTGAGAGGCCCGCGTACCGTAAAAAAAAAAAAAAAGTGCTTGGTAACTGGCAGTATCTTATTACTGTTGCTAATATTTCACTGGTTATATCTTCATGTGTATAAATATTACCTCTCCAGCTTGACGTGAGACCCTTGAAGGCTGGAGAACTTCCTATCTTATATGCCTCCCGGCCCTACGTCAAGACCTTACACAGAGTAGGTGCTCGATAATCATTCACAGAAGGGGAGAACTGTTGGTTCCTTGCAAGTGGAGAGAACTTGCCATCTTCTCACTCAGGCATGGTGTCTTTTGGGGGGTAGAAATTTGACTGAACTTTTTATATCCTCCTCGGTTATTTACTTAGGATTTCTATTTCTTCCTGAGCCTGTATTGATTATGCGGATTTTGCTAGAGAATTGTGACATGTCATTTAGGTTTTCCCCCTTCATGGCATGAAGCTGTATATAGTATTAGCTCTCAGTTTTCCATTGTCTTCTGTAACTGTGGTCTGTTTATATGTGCTCAGTAAATATTTGTTAACAGTTGATTGATAGTTTTAGATTATGATCGTGGAAGAACTGAGTGCAGTTGGATATCTGCCTCCTGGGGAAGACATCTGGGATTCCCAATTTGGATGGTTGGTGCTATGAGATGCTCTCTCTGCCCTGGCCTGGGGGACGGCCCAGTTGGGTTCACGTATGAGAAGCAGTTCCTGGCACGGGGGATCACTAATGTCTGGGGCAGGGAGCTAAGGGGAGTTGTATTTTCCTATTGTCTAGAATCTTTCGGAGGAGAGATGGTCCTTTCTGGGTATCATACCTGGGCACCACTGGTGTGGATTTTGGGCTCTCTAAGGCCCACTGGGGTGCCCAAAAGTGCCACCATTCATCATTCATGGTACAGACAACGGAGAGGGCAACCTTGACTTGAGAAGGACGCCGTGACATGACCATCTAGGAGAGAGAGAGAAGGGAGGACTTCCAGGTGTTTTGTCCAAATTCCTTATTCCTTACTCAGATAGCCCAGGTGTCTTGGAAAATATTTTGAGATCCAAGGGAATAGTGAGGTGGGAAGACAAGTGTTGGGGAGACATGGTAGCTGGGCTCAGTGAGGCCCTGTTGTGGGAAGAGTAGGGGAGATAAATCTGAAGACAGGAGGAGGAAGGGGGTGGCTGACCCTGGGTCGTCTGGACCTCTGTGAGTCTTTCAGTTCGAAGGACACCCACAGATGACTCTTTATTGAATTATGGAACAAGGATGTTTAGAAAGGATGCCAGAAGAGATTTATTCACCCATCAGACATCCTACTGCTGATTAAGGATATAATAAAATAATGTAAGTGGTCAATCGAACTAACTTTTCGTTTGGTGTTGCTTTTTAAAATATTGTAAGTGCAAATCAAATCGAGCTCTCTCCCACCTTGGCTGGTAGGGTGACATGTAAGGCCAAGCCTTACGTCCAGTTGGTTTGACCATCTGCCACTGGACCAGTTGTAAGGCAGCTGGGCCCTCTAATGGTGAAGAGGAGAAAAGGGACTGTGGTGGGTGCTCTCCTCACACAGATGTTCAGGCAGGAGGAACCATTTAGCTCTCTGCACAACATCATGGGGGTTGGGGGCGCCCAGTGGTGCCTGGGAAACCCCCTCCCTGCTGCTGTGGCCGCCAGCCTTCCCCACAGACCCGCAGTGACGGCCTCCCCCAGGCTGAGTCCTCCGATTTCTCCTCCTTTGCAGTAGGAAGGCACTAATATGTCTCTTTCCAAATCTCTCTGCATGTTCTCCCTAGAAGAGAAACCGATCATTAAATAAATATTATCTCTGGAGCTTGGTTTCATAAGAGACAGCATCTCAGGCTCACAGCACAGAATTTCTACCATCACAAACAATGCTGCGCTTCAGTGGGAAAAGGGTGACAACATTTTTCCATTTCAACAGCCACGTCTTATCTAAACTTATTAAACAGTGAGTGGAACTGTCCTCCGTAGACTTTTCCCAGCTGCGTGAGCGCCAAAGCAAACACCTGGAGTTCAGCCACCTTGCTTGCAGTAGTATAAGGGCCAGAGAGTCTGAATGGAGAAATGGATTTAGAAATAGTACTTTCTGTATCTGCTTTCACAGCACCTCACTCTACTGACACAGAAAAGTCTCCCCAGGCCTGTCCAGGGCCATTCCTGAACTAAGGAGGCACCCACAAAACAAACAGGATACCCGAGAATGTGTCATTTTATTATATTTTTAAATAAATTTATTTATCTTTGGTTGCGTTGGGTCTTCGTTGCTGCGCGCGGGCTTTCTCTAGTTGTGGCGAGAGGGCTTCTCGTTGCGGTGGCTTCTCTTGCTGTGGAGCACAGGCTCTAGGCGCACGGGCTTCAGTAGTTGTGGCACTTGGGCCCAGTAGTTGTGGCTCGCGGGCTCAGTAGTTGTGGCGCACGGGCTTAGTTGCTCCGCAGCATGTGGGATCTTCCTGGACCAGGGCTCAGAACCCGTGTCCCCTGTACTGGCAGGCAGATTCTTAACCACTGCGCCACAAGGGAAGTCTCGCCATTTTAAATAAGAATATTGTATGCAGTTTTATATGACTCCTGATGAATTTTCCTTGAAAAATGTATTTTCTGGAATAAAACCCATTAAGCCAATTTAATTCCTTAATCAATTTCTATATATCGGTTAAATCAGTTTTATTTTTCTAAAATTAATTAATGAAACATTTTCCAGGTTGATTTTTCAAAAGTACGTTTCATCAGGATAAATTCTTTTCTCTTTAGAGTTTATAATGAAGAGCTGATTGATCCATTAGCTTTTGTCCTTATCAAATTTTCCTGATTATAACTTCTGCCACTGAAAGCTTTCTTTTATGGCCAGATACAAAATTTCCTTTTGTTTTTCTTTGCTTCCCACCCCACCTTGGTCCATTTTCTAAGGCTTAAATTTTTTAAATCAATTTTTTAATTTTTAAAATCAATTTTCAGGTGGTGACAAAGTGTGTAAGGTGCAGTTTTAGCCATTGTCTGTGGATAGGCTGGGTAGACTATTTCTACCTGTCATATTCATTATGAGTTGAATAAAATATGGTATCTAATTTGTGTGTGTCATTATATTCAGAATTCCCTGAGTAGCCATCCCTTCATGTAGGAATGAAATAATTAAATTATACATGAAATAAGTGCTGTAAATACAGTACATGTTTACAATGCTAATTTTTACATAAAAGGAGAGAATATACAAGTCTAGATTCATCGCCTCTGTCACTGGCAATCTGAATTAACAGAATAGGTTAGGGGTCAGCAAGTTTTTTCTGTAAAGAACCAGGTAATAAATATTTTAGGCTTTTCAGGTCATACATTCTCTGTGACAACCATTCAAGTCTGCTGTTGTAGCCTGAAAACAGCCATAGACTGTATGAAAACTACTGAGCATGGTTGTGTTCCAATAAAACTTTATTTACACATGGTCCAGATATGGCCCGTGGGCTATAGTTTGCCAATCCCTGGAATAGATGTTCATTCTATTTGTTTTATAAAAGTATCCTTTCTTTGCCAGGATTGACCATAGACTACTATGAATAGGGAGGTCCTGGAATACACATTAGAAATGGTTTCTTTTCACCCAGTCATTCAGGATGGCAGCTGTTATTAGAAGACTGTATACATTAGAGAGTGGCATGGACATATATACACTCCCAAACGTAAGGTAGATAGCTAGTGGGAAGCAGCCGCATAGCACAGGGAGATCAGCTCGGTGCTCTGTGACCACCTAGAGGGGTGGGATAGGGAGGGTGGGAGGGAGGGAGACGCAAGAGGGAAGAGATATGGGAACATATGCATATGTATAACTGATTCACTTTGTTATAAAGCAGAAACTAACACACCATTGTAAAGCAATTATACTCCAATAAAGATGTGAAAAAAAAAGAAGAAGAAGTCTGTACACCAACAATGTGTGAATCGTCAGAGTCATACCTAGTTTTCTTAGAAGACCTCAACACCCTGCAGTGCTAAATTAAGAACCATAAACCTCCTGGGAATGGATATAGGGAAGGTAACCATATTCCCACCTTACTGAAAGTGAAGGCAGAACGATTGTCCAGACCCTCATCACAGGGTTAATTATATGATAAAATAAAAACTAATAGCAAAGCAAGGTATGACACTTACCTTGTTATTCATTCAAGGTTTAGAGTCATTAACCTCATCTGCGCACAGCAGATTAAGTTCTGAACTTAACTGGGAAATTGCTACACTTCATTATACTTTGCATGCTCCCTTAAAATGAAAACCAACTGAAACAAATATGAAACAGAAAACCCAGTACAAAGAGGCTGAAATTTGACAGGAAATATACTATACTCAACGGAGTCGAATTTTTAAAGAATGCTCTTCTGGCCTCTGGGTGGGAGTAAAAGTTGTATTTTTTAGGGATGTTTTCAGCTGCACATAACTGTCTAAAAATGCCACTAGTTGGGTCCAGACAAGTAGAGGTTAGAGACGGGCAGTTGTTGGTACTAGTGTAGCAGCTCTATATGTCAATCAAAAGTCCAGGTTTTTTCTGTCGCTCCACTCAATCATTCTTGACTTGTTGGCCTTTGGTCCTTACGTTTGTTGTTTCATGGTTGCAGGATGGCTGCTCTGTCTCCAGACATTACATCAACATTTGAGGGAGGAAGAAGGGGTAGAGTCTGAGCCAGTGACTCTGCTAATAAAAGGAAAGCAAAAGCACTTCCAGAAGCCCTCAACAGATTTCTGTTTATGTCCCACTGGCCAGAACTCTTTTATTTGGTCACTAACGGTTACAGAGGAGGCTAAGAAAGCGAGTATTTACTTTTCTCAATTTCTACACGGATGTGGACAAAGGAGAAAGGTGTAGGGGGAGAATGTGTTTTTGGGGTGAGTGTGTTTTTTTGAATTATGGTTTTCTCTGAAAAGTGGTAATAAAGTTTATGCCAAGCACTATTTACAATAGCCAGGTCATGGAAGCAACCTAAATGTCCATCAACAGACGAATGGATAAAGAAGATGTGGTACATATATACAATGGAATATTACTTAGCCATAAAAAGGAATGAAATTGGGTCATTTGTAGAGACGTGGATGGACCTAGAGACTGTCATACAGAGTGATGTAAGTCAGAAAGAGAAAAACAAATATCGTATATAAACGCATATATGTGGAGTCTAGAAAAATGGTACAGGTGAACCGCTTTGCAAGGCAGAAATAGAGACACAGGTGTAGAGAACAGACGTATGGACACCAAGGGGGGAAAGCGGGGGAGGGGGTGGGATGAACTGTGAGATTGGGATTGACATATATACACTAATATGTATAAAACAGACAACTAATGAGAACCCACTGTATAGCACAGGAAACTCCACATCGCTGTACAGCAGAAACTAACACAACATTGTAAAACAACTATACCCCAATTTAAAAAATAAACAACTTTATTACTACTTTTCAAAAGAACATGCAACCAAATTCACTGATTGTATCACCTCATGTTAAAATTGACAGGGACAAACCCACTTCTTATTTACAAAACTGTAATTGGCGACCAAGAAAAGCCATCAGTTTGGCTATGACTCCTGAAACATGGTCCAATCACAAAATTTCCCAGATCTCATTATCCCAAATCGCCATCTTCTCCACTCCATGGTTTGCGG
The DNA here is from genome assembly GCF_008692025.1 of Phocoena sinus. NCBI lineage: Eukaryota > Metazoa > Chordata > Mammalia > Artiodactyla > Phocoenidae > Phocoena > Phocoena sinus. The sequence continues at coordinate 2,853,386 of NC_045778.1, read as the reverse complement.
TGTCCGAAGTGGCAGCCACACTTCTGCCAGACAAAGGCGGCCCGCAGCAGTCTGCAGGGCACGGCCCGGAGCATCCTGAGAGGTCTAAAAGGGTTACACGGGGGAGCAGATTCCTCCTGGGGAAATGGGGGAGCTGGGACTCTTTTGTTGTATTTACCAGAAATCTAAAGCTCATTTGAGGCAACTGAGAAAACTCTTTGTATGTGAGTGCTTATTAGAAAGAAGTGGACTTTCCCCTAAAGAGCACATGTTACAAATGCAGAGCCCTCTGGTCTGCCCCGGCTCTCCTGATGCAAGGGAGAAGCAATGAGGACTCAGGAGGAGTGGAAACTGTCCTTGTCATAAACGGAAAACCTTGGACGTAGGACAGCGAGCCCCTCCCCAACCTCTGGTTCCAGTAAATGATGAGTTTAGTGGCCATGGGTCTTGCACAAGGCACGTTCATGGTAAAACAGTCTGGTCCGGGCAGAAACAAATCCCCCGTGAAACAATTAGTTTTTTCCTAGACGCAAAAATGGAAACCCAGTTCCTGTGTTGACCCCTCCTTGTTTCCTTACCTCGTGCTAGCTGGTTCCAAGCAGGATTGCCTCACATATATAAATAAAGCACCTCCTTCTCTCCTGGTTTGGCTCTGTTTTACTTCACAGCAGGAGTCTGTGTGTGTTTGTCCCGTGACTAGCTGGTTGGTCAGGAGCTGGGAAGGCGGGGATTCTGGTTTAGATCAAGCTTCATCTCACAACCACAGAATAGACTTGAGCCACACAGACGTCAGCCCGAGGGGCACCTTCTGACCAGTATGTCACCGCATCTGCCGACTGTATCCATGGCTGGGTCCCCGGTCCGACTCTGAGAGAAGCTCCTCCACAGCCAGCGCTCACTTTCATTCACGTCTTTATTTAGCCACAGATAAACTGTCCCCAACATCCACTGCTGGGATGAAAGCACAAGAAATAGCACCTATTGCAAAGAAGTTGTCCTAAATCTGACTGGGTCAAAAGTCTGTGGTTTGTTGGAAGTGGCTGCTCTTTCCAGGGATAATTTACATTCTTGATAAAATGCTCTAGCAATTTTCTGATTTATTTTAATGAGCTTAAAAGCCTCGCTTAGAAAACCCACCCGTCTGATAGTCACCCTTGAAAGTTGATGAAGGGCCTTGAACCAATCCTGCAGAAAATGTAGGCAGACGTCCTTTTATTGAGTCCAACCCGACAACGATTATTTCCTTATTTTTCCCCAATAACATGTCATTACCAAGAGAGAATGTTCTGCCTTGTTTTAGAGCCCCACTCCTCATGACAAGGCTGAAATGAACTTTGACATGGGTTGTGATCCCTGAGAAGCTGCTTCAAATATACTAAAAGATGTATGATCGTGTGGCAGGCTCCCTCAGGGCTGAGGGGGGCCCTCGCCAAGCGGAGTTACACCAGGGCAGGGTTTGCAGAAGCTCCCAGAGCAGCTGGAGGTGACCTGGGTCTGGGGGGTGGGTGGGCACAGCTGAGGCTAGAGATGGGGAGGAGAGCATTTGGTCTGAGGGCTCAGAGGACTGGCCGCCCAGCACAGGCAGGAGCTGCAGGCTTGAACTGGGAAACTGGTGAGTCCACAAACAGTAAGATGGATAGAGGGGGCAGGACCAGCAGAGCCTGGACCCAGGGAAAGTCTGGAGAAGAGAGGAAGGAACTGGGCAACGTGGTGTCTATTCCCCTCCAGCTGACAGAGAGGCTGGGGAACAGGCCGGGAGACAAAATTCTGGGTGACCCAGGGAGGCGACGTGTCACAGAAGAGACACGGGATGGGCAAACACCAGTCAATATGCCCAGCTCCCCACCACTACACACACCACAACACACACACACACCCTACTGCACACGTATGTACACACAAAAACATACAAGCACCACACACATACATATACACACCACACCTCACACATACAAACACCACACACATACATACATATACCACACTACACCGTACACGTACACACAGTGCATACACACACACCCCACCACACACATCACGTACCACATCACACACACAGACCATCACATACCACACCCCACCCGCACCCAAACGTATACACACGCGTCACACCACGCCCACACACCACTCATATGTACACACACCACACTTGTACACATACACACACCCCACATCCTGCTACACACATACAGTGAAGGAAACCTTGTGCCGGGCAGCAAGAGTGACCCCGTTACTAGATGGCCTTCCTAGAACTGGGATACTCCGTAGGCAAGAGTCCTGGAGCTACTTGGACATCTGGTCAACCCCTGGTGCCACTTGAGGGATGAGTGCACTGAAAGGGAAAAGCAGCCACCAGGGGCCACACAGGTCATGGTCCTGCCACCCTGCCGGTCCCAGGCACCAGAGAGCTTGGAACACTTAGAGGAAGGTGCCCTGGAGTGTGGCTTGTGGGATCTGAGGGTGGCACTGTCGGGAGGCCCCTTCCAGTTCTGTGGTCCCAAGATTCAACTCTTCACACCTCAGTTTTCCCACTGCTGTTGGGCCATTTTGAGATGATGCAGTAAAACCTAGTTACACACATATTTGGGGTTCAGGGCCCCTCCCCCAAATTCACTAGTTTAATAAAAACCTGTGCATTGGGCTTCCCTGGTGGCACAGTGGTTGAGAGTCCGCCTGCCGATGCAGGGGACGTGGGTTCGTGCCCCGGTCCGGGAAGATCCCACATGCCGCGGAGCGGCTGGGCCCGTGAGCCATGGCCGCTGAGCCTGTGCGTCCGGAGTCTGTGCTCCGCAACGGGAGAGGCCACAACAGTGAGAGGCCCGCGTACCGCAAAAAAAAAACAACAAAAAAAAACCCTGTGCATTATGATTTGTCTAGATAGCAGATGTCTCCCACCACCTCTTGATACTGTCATTTTTGTGAAACACCTGTGGTCCTTTTGAGAGCTGGGCTAAGACCCATTTCAATGCGACATCAACAAGCACAATCTAAACTTTATCTGTAATGCCCAAACTAAGTGCCTGAGGGGCGAGTGGGCTGCCCAGTGGGAGAGCACCTTCCTCAGCCCAGACCCTCCCCTGGGCTGGGCGCGTCTTTCTCTCAGGGCAGGGAAATCTGTGCAGCCAGGTGAGTTGACAGGTAGATAAGGGACTCCTAGGGCTAGAAGGGTGCTTGTGGTCACTCAGGGCAGAGAGAGGAGTGAGGGGCAGCTCCCAGCCCAGCAGGACTGGGCATAGACCTGCCCAGAGGACTATGTTGTCCCTTGGTCCGTCCTGTCTCTGAGAGAGTCGTAGACTGTTAGACGTGGGTCCAGGTTGACCCCGGCCAGTGCAGGTCAGGGCCCCACCAACATTGCTCCCGGGGCCACTCCCACTCATCCTCAAGGCCTTGCCCTGCCTTCTCCTTTCTCAAAGCGAGTCTCCCTGACCGTACAGCCTAGACCAGGCTTCCTGTTCTATCCTCAGGTTGCACACGACTCTTCTTCTTCCTAACATTTATCCCAACTGCAAATAAATCATTATTTATGCAATTACGGATTAATTTTGACACTTTGCAAAACTGTAGGTTTCATGAGGGTGGCGACTGTACCTGATTTGTTTCCAGTTGTCAGCTCAGAGATGAGTTCCATTCTTGGCATGTATTCTAATAGGTTTTCCATAAATAGTTGTTGGGCAAATGAACAAAAGTGGTACAAAAAGAATGGGCGTTGGGGTCAGACAGACCTGGATTCCTTCTGGGTGACGTTTAGCAAATAGCTGAGCCTCTTTGGACCTCAGTTTTCTCTCCCTAGGTGGTGGGTAGAGTAAAATTTATACTGCAGCCATGTTGAAAGATTTATATACCTGGCATGCAGCAGCTGCTCCATAAATATTAATTCTTTCTTCCTTCTCTTTTAGAGTTGAGAATACAGAATAATGCCTCTTCTTTCATTATCACATTTCAATAAAAGAGCTCACGGGACTTCCCTGGCGGTCCAGTGGTTAAGACTTCACCTTCCATTGCAGGGGGTGTGGGTTCGATCCCTGGTCAGGGAGCTAAGATCTCACGTGCCTCGCGGCCAAGAAAACCAAAACATCAAACAGAAGCAATATTGTAGCAAATTCAATAAAGACTTTAAAAATGGTCCACATCAAAAAAAAATCTAAAAGAAAAAAAAAAAGGAGCTCACAGTTCAATCTGCCCACTTCTTCCACTGTCTTCTCAAACCATCTGAGCCTGGTCCCTCCCTCGTCTTTCCCTGAGGCCACTCTCCAACTTGCCCATGACCTCAACCCACCGCCTCTTGGCCTTTGACAAACGCTAAAGGGTTAGTAAATGATTGATCAAAAATGCTTTGTGTGGACACATCTCAGTACCAATGACTCTAAGCCATGTGACACCCTGCTCAGAAGACCTCTTTCAGGCTGTAACTCCTCACTTATCAGAACTGCCCCCTGGCCTCTGGAACTCCACCTCAAGCTTCTTGCACTGCCCCCTTGGACCCCTCCTAGGCTGGCTGACTCCTATCCCATTCCCTCTCCCCCTGGATTTCCCTAGCGGCTCCTCTCCTCACTTTGACTCTCCCTGGGTAAAACACCTCCTCCCACTGGCCTTGGATTACGTGCTGGTGGTGCACTTGTCTCCCGCGTCTGCGTCCCCAGCCTGGACCGCCCTCTGGAGCGTCAGAACCGTCTCCCCAAGTGCTCAGCACTGGGTTCCGATAGACACCTCAGAAGAAACCCATCCAAACTCAAACTCTGCGCAGTCCTTCCCCAGAGCTCTCATACCTCCCGTGTCCCTCTCGGGGGTTATTGGTTTCATCGTTCTCTCAGGAGCCTCAGCTTGGAAATGTGATGCCTGTACGTTCTTCGTTTTTCCTCCAGACCTCCTATGACGGTGTCGCTGTTAGAGTGAACTTTTTGAAGGAGAAGCCCAGCATCATGCCCCCCGCTTTGCTCAGAGGTCTTCAATCCCTCCCTCTCCGGGCGTCACCTCTACCCTCCGAAGTGCTCTTCGGGCTCTAACCAGCATCCTTCCTTCCCTGTCACTCACTTTACACAGCCCAGACCCAGGCTGGCATCTTGTGTGTCAACTCCAGTTCCTGCAGACTTTGGCCTGAAACCCTGTGTCTGGGGGATTCTCGCCATCCCCGGGGGGTGGGGGGCAGCCCAGGAGCAGCAGTAGTTTGGTTGCCATCACTGCCCCCCGCTTCCAGCCCCTGGGCTGGCTGGTGACCCCCAGACAAGCCCCATGCTTCCCCACCTCTGTTACTGTCATATCTGTCTCTACCCTTGAAAAGTGCTTCTTTAACCTCCAAGCCCAACTTATTTATCCTTCAAGGTTTGACTCAAGTAACAGGGAGAGCCCTGAGACCGTCCCCAGCTTTGAGGGATTGATGTGTCTCACAGTCTGAAAGCATTTTGTGGGCACCTTCCCACCTGTCTAAGTCTAGTTAGTGTCTAATGGTCTCCCCAGGTAAATCACGAGATTCTAGAAGATGCTTTTGCTTGGTTGTGTGTTTCTCCCTACGCCTGTCAGAGGTCCTGACGTGGAGTGGGCGCCCAGTGGCTATTTGGACAACGGCTGGGCCGCTCAAGGCCGTCGGGTCAGGCCACCCCCAGGCCACCTGAGCGGGGCTTTCCCCTTCCCGCTGCGCCCGTGAGCCCGCACGTTCTTGGGGCCTCTCAGAAGCACATCCCAAGGGGACTCCGGCCCAAGGCTTGGGGGGCTGGCCTCGGGCCATCACATCTGGGGGCCGAGACGCATCACACCACCACACGGGACACTCCTGTGTCCCATAGCAACAGCTTCTGCTCGGGAGAACTCCAGTAAATGTGTAACTCGACCGTGTACCGGCTCAGTCTGTCAGAGGCAACAGCGTGCATCGATCTCCCTGGCTTCCTGGACGGAGGCCCAGCATGAGAGTCGCCTGGCCTGGGGTCTGTCCCCCTAGGCGGGCAGCTGCCTGAAGCTCCCACCCCCATGGCCCGGCGCCGTGATGCAACCCCTCCCCCGAGCCTGAGCACAGGGCAGCCTGGGAACGGCACGGTCCCCACCCTTCAGACATAAATAGAGCCTCAGTGGCCCAGCCAGAGGAAGAGGCCACCCCTGTCTTGGAGACGAGAGCAGAAGGTAAGCGGGAGCCTTCTCCACACCTACCCCTCCCCAGCTCTCTCCCTGCGGGGGGCTTGTCCGCTGTGGGAAGAAAGCTGGGGGCTCTGCTGGGGGCAGGGGAAGAGCTGCCGGAAGGCCACGGCTAAACAGCACCCGGGACGCAGGCGCCAGGGGCCAGTGGCGACCTGGGCTGCGGCGGACATTACCACTGAAGATGCTGAGGCTGTCTCTTCCCCCAGGCCCAGGCGGTCCTTCCTCTGAGCCCACCCTGGGTCTCATCAGGGGACCTGCTCCCCTCAGCGACAGGCAGGCTGGCCGGGTCCTCCGGTCCCTCTGAGCGGGGCTGGCCTGGGAGAAGACTCACTGTGGTCAACAGTCCACTGGGTCCTCTTCTGGCCAGAGGGGCAGCAAGGCTTGTGCAGGCAGTGGAGCTGGGGGGAAGGGCAGGCTCAGTGAACCCAGGGCTGCGTCCGCACAGGGCTCAGGGGAGCGGTGGCCTCGTCTCCTGCAGCTCTGTTGAGGCCGTGCTGGCTCTGGTCCCGGGCTCCCTGAGCCTTGGTTTGCTCATCTATAAAATGGAACCAATGGCAACAACGCCTGGCTTCCCTTGCTCAGGGACTGTGCTATAAATTAAGAGTGCTAATACAACCTGAAAGTGCTTCCTAAACTTTAGAATAAACGAAAAAGACACGGCCTTATTATTTTGACTCACGTGTAGTATAGATTAGTGCTCGAGAGTGTGGACTGTGGAGTCAGGGGCTCTGGGTTTGAATACTAGATCTGTCTCTTACTGGCTGTGTGACCTTGAGCAAGTCTCTGAACCTCTCTGTTCCTCTGCAAAACAGCACTAACCCATTCATTTAGCCACTACTTGCTGAGTACTTGTTGACACATTTTGGGGAACGTGGGACGCATCCGTGAACAAAACAGAGCAAGAGCCTCACTCCTGTGGGATTTGCATTCATTGTTTAGCGTCGCAGTACAGGCTAAACAGAAGAAATAAAAGAATAACTCAGTGATACAGAGTGTGGCAGGTGACCAGTGGCATGGGGAAGGGAAAGGAGGGCAGGGGGACTGAGTCCAGAGTGCCAGGCGTGGCGTGGCCAGTCGCAGCATGAAATCTGGCGGCGGCGAGGCGTGGGCAGGAAAGGTAGGGCTGCTGTGATGGGTCGGAAGACGATCCTGGAAATCGCTCACAACAGTGGATCCTCCTTATACATGCCTTAGCTGCCGTCCTCACCATTACCCTTACGCACGGGGCCCTGAGAAGTAGGGAAGCCTAGAAGGATGGGGCTGGTGAAGGGGGAGGCCAAGGACGGGTGGGTGGAAGAGAACGGAACCCAAGGAAGAGGGCGTCAGGCCAGGCCGGCCGGGGTGCCGACTTAGAACCGGGGCTGCGGCCACGGACCACAAGTGAGAGCCGGCGGCAGGCTCGGAAATCACCTGGAACGGTGCCGTGCCTCCAGGACGCCAGCGTGGGGCTGCGATCACCTGGCTGGCCCCCACCTGGGACCCTCAGGCCTGTCACTGAAGGAGTGCTGCACGCCCGGGCCCCAGCGCTTTCCCCGGCGAACCTGACTTGCTGTGGCCTTTTACATCCTTTTACACGAGACGTCAGCCGGCAACTTGGGCCGGCGTACCAGGAGGGCCTATGAAGAGGGGAATCTTCTGTCCTTTGTTTCCGTGTCGTGTGGTTCCTCGTGAGAACAGTGGGTTGTGTCAAATGCCTTGGAAGGAGGGGAGGCAGGGGCTGAGACCAGAGGTCAAAGTTCCCTTGGCAACCCGGCGCCTAGAGCAGGGCGAGCACACAACGCGTGGGGGCTGGATACTGAGGGCAGTTGCAGTCAGCACGCCTGGGGCAGGAAAGCACGCTGACCAGCCGTGCATGGGTGTGCAGGAAGCGTCCAGGTCTCGAGGTGACCTGGAGGCGGAGGTGACGTCCCACAGCTCCAAGGAGGCCCAGGCCAGCTCTGGGAGGGCAGCGGGGTGGTGAGGGGGGAAGCTGAGCAGTTGCCTGGTAGCACAGCACACCCCTTCAGAACCACGAGGGAGGTGTCATGTAAAAATGGCTAGAACTGAATGAAGCCGTACAGGCGGCATTCGCCCTCTCAGTGAGAACCATCACAGAATAAACGGGCAGAGCTGCCGAGGGGCCTCCTCTCCCAGGGGTTCGGCCCACTGCCGGGCTCTTGGCCAAAGGTGAGGCTGGGGCAGGGTCGCAGGGCTCTTGAGCCCAAAGGGTGCTGGAGACTGTCCCGCCCGCCCCGGGTGACCCGTGTCTAGGGAAAAGCTCTAAACCATTGCGGCACATCCGTGTCGCCTGGGAGAACGCGACCCAGACCAGTGAAATCGGGCTGTCGGTGGGTGGGGCTTGGCGGGGTGACAGAGCTCCTCGGGGATTCCACTAGCAGGGAAGAGGGAGCTGGTGTGGGGTTGACGCAGGTGAGGGATGCCTGGGCTTCCCCGGGCTGAGCCCACGGTGCTTCATCCCAACTGCATGTTGAGACCACTGGGAGACTAAAATCCCCTCCCCAAGACCCCTCCCCAGGGCCACTTAGCTAGCATCTCTGGTGGTGAGGCCCAGGGCTTCACAGTTTCTAAGGCTTCCCGGTGAGTCCCCTGAGAACCGGCGGAGAGTAAAGTAGGGTGGAATCGGTTTGTCTGTTCGTTCCATCCTTGCTGTATGACCTTGGGAACATTTCTCCACACCTTAGAACTCCCCTTTGTGTGTCTGCAAAGGAGGGAAACAATTCCTTCCTTACGCTATCCTGTAACGACTAGATAGGATGATCTATGGGAAGGGGCTTTGGTGAACTGTCACGTACCAAACAAATATAAGGTCTCCTTTCTTAGATTATACACCATAGCTGGGAAACGAGGGGAACATGCCCCAGGGATACTACACAGCTGGAATGCTCTTGCCAGGCTGATTTATAACACAGGAAGAACCTCTGTGTGTGTTAGTCTTGTACTCCAAGCTGGTGTACCACCTACCCTGGGGCTTGGAGGCCCACAAAGACCTGCTGTCTGCCCCATGTTTTGTTCTCTGGGGAAAACTGATAGCCATAACCATGTGGGCATATTAGTGCCGTGGGCTGCCACGAGTACCACACGCTGGTACTCGTTAAACAACGGAAATCTATTTTCTCCTGATTCTGGAGGCTGGAAGTCCGAGATCAAGATGTTGGCAGGGGTGGCTTCTTCTGAGGCCTCTCTCCTTGGCCTGCAGGCGGTCGGTCTCCTGGCCATCTTCTCCTTGTATTTTCGAGTGGTCCTCCCTGTCTGTGTTTTAATCTCCTCTTTGTATAAGGACACCAGTCAGATTGGATTAGGGCCACCCTGATGGCCTCATTTAACCTACACTACTTCTTTAAAGACTCTGTCTCCAAATATAGTCACTTTAAAATATATTTTTTTAATATTTATTTTTTTTTGTTTTGGCCGCGTCGGGTCTGAGTTGCGGCACGTGGGATCTTTCGTTGCGGCGAGCGGGCTTCTCTCTAGTCACGGTGCGTGGGCTTAGTTGCCCCGCAGCACATGGGACCTTAGTTCCCCGACCAGGGATCGAACCTGCGTCCCCTGCACTGAGAGTCGGATTCTTAACCACTGGACCACCAGGGAAGTCCCTAAATATAGTCACACTTTGAGGCACTGGGGGTCAGAACTTTGTTGACGAAAATAATCAATAAACAATCTATATTAGGAATAGAAAAAACTCTTTGATTTGAGCCAAACTGGGGACTGTAGCAGGGAGACACAGATACAGGAAGCACTTGAATTGGGTTCCACCAGGCAACTAAATAGAGGAGGCTTGTAAAAGCAAAAACTGCAAAATTACATAAGCTGTTTGTCAAGAATTAGGATGGGCACTGGCAAGAAGTAAGGCTGTTTGTTTAGCAAGGATTGGTTGGGGTCCAAAAAGGTTGCATAGTTACAAGGGGAGACCTTGAGACCATAAGGTTGCAGCTGGCAACGGCTAGCTGATAGGATTTTGAGAATGGCTGGTGGTGTCCTTGAGTCTGATAGAGTTCAGAAAATTCAAGTTCTCAGTGATGCACGAACATGTCTGAAACCACAACTGCAGTGGCCACCCAGCTCCACTTTGGATAAGCCAGAATGACTTCCCCATACCTCAGTATGTAAACATTTCTCCCATCAACTTCAACATTTGGATTTTAAAATTTTTGCATAAATATCATGATACTTTGTTACTCAAAGTGTTCCTTTAAAAATAAGTTAAAATGTTTCCAGATTACTCTTCTGTTAACCAGGTAATTATTGACCAAAGCATCATATCACTAATTAGCGCAAGGTAAAAATAATACAAGCCACTCACATATTCTTGAAGAAAAATGCTTGCGATATTTTGTGAAAACATTTGTTTACATTTTTTACTTGACTTAATGAGCCATTTCATATTTGTTCTTTAAAATCTACAAATGTCTTCGTATTCAGGCATCCTCACCACTCTAAAATTTAAACAAAACAAAACCCAAACCCAACCCCAAAATAAAACCCCACGAAAGCACAACTCAGCCCATGACAGTGCAGTTTGCACCTGGATCATAGACATAGATATTTTCCGCAGAGCTTTGAACCACTTCCTCTCTGACATTTGTTAAGACATGGAGGGATTTCTCCTGTGCTAACTGGTTGTAGGGAATATGGCTAGAGGGCATTCAATAATCCTCTTTCACCCTTCACAAAATATTTCAGGGTCCGCAGAAGTGAGCACCCCGTCAGAGATGGCTCCTGCTGGCCTGAGCCTGGGGGCCTCCGTCCTTTGCCTCTTGGCCTGGGCTCACCTGGCCACTGCAGACCGGGTGTATATACACCCCTTCCACCTCCTTGTTTACAGCAAGAGCAGCTGTGACCAGCTGGAGAAACCCAGGGCGGAGTCGCCCCCAGACCCAACCTTCACACCTGTCCCGATTCAGGCCAAGTCGTCCACCGTGGATGAGCAGGCCCTGCGGGAGCAGCTGGTTCGAGCCACCCAGCAGCTGGAGGCCGAAGAGCGGCTGCGGGCCGTGAAGGTGGGGGTGTTGCTCAACTTCATGGGCTTCCACATGTACAAGATGCTGAGCGAGACACGGAGCGCAGCCAGCGGGGCTGTGCTCTCCCCGGTGGCTCTCTTTGGCACCCTGACCTCTTTCTACCTGGGGGCCTTGGACCCCACGGCCAGCAGACTACAGGCGTTCCTGGGCGTCCCGGGGGAGGATCGGGGCTGCACCTCCCGGCTGGATGGTCACAAGGTCCTGTCCGCCCTGCAGACCATCCAGGGCCTCCTGGTGGCCCAGGGCGGGGCCGGCAGCCGGGCCAGACTGCTCCTGTCCACGGTGGTCGGGCTGTTCACGGCCCCTGGCCTGCGCCTGAAGCAGCCATTCGTGCAGGGCCTGTCTTCCATCTCCCCTGTCACCCTCTCCCGCTCGCTAGACTTGTCCACGGACCCAGATCTCGCTGCTGAGAAGATCAACAGGTTCATGCAGGCTGTGACGGGGTGGGAGATGGGCAGGCCCCTGACAGGGGTCAACCCAGACAGCACCCTGCTCTTCAACACTTACGTCCACTTCCAAGGTAAGGCCAGCCCTCGGGGGGGCTCTGCCCCCGGCCGGTGCAGGAGGGTGGCAGTTCTTTGTCTGTATGGACTTCACGTCCGACGTCTCAGTTCAGCTGAGCAGGGCTGGGCCTGGAGAGGGGCAGGGTAGCAGATGTGGAGAAGTACCTGGGGCCACCCTCACGGAAGACGAAGTGGCTGCCCCCCTGGGCTCCTTGGATGAGCACTGGCCGAGCATCTGCCTCCCCCGCTGCTGCCCTACTATGTGCAGCTACTGCACTGCATCCTTCTACTTTCATCACTGAATCCCCGCGTGATGCGGTGAGAGGTGTGATTTGCCTTTGTTTACCAGTGAGGAAACAGACTCAGAGAAACAAAGGGACCGGTCCCAGGTTCTAAAGTCACGTCTCGTGGCCGTGGCCCAGCTCCACGCTCAGAAGGGACGGGTGCCTGTCTGTTGAGAAGATCAAGGGTTCTCGTCCTTGAGAAGGTCACTGTCCCATGCAAAAATAACCAGTTTGCTTACATCACTTTCATATTGAGAGAGGTTATTACCAAAAAAAATGCCTAAGACACAGGCTGTTCATTCATTCAAAAACAATCATTGAGGATGTAGTACTTGTAGGACTCTGAGCTGGTGCCTCAGAGGGGACAAGCAGGGAGGCTGCACAGGCTCCGCCCCCAGCTTGCTGACTGTGGTTTACCAGAAAGCTGGATCCCCCGGACCAGTGCCTCAGCCCCAGAGCTGCAGGTAAGGCGCTCTGGGAAGGTGGCCCGGGGCTCAGCGCACTCGGCGAGGGGCGTCACCTGGGAGAGGACAGAAGGAAGGCCTGGGAAGTGGCACAAGGCTGCCAAGGTCAGGGCGAGGAACCAGAACAGGAGTGGCTTTGTTTGGCCCGAGCTCAGAAGGAGAGAATGGGACAGTGTTAGGCAAGGCCACAAAGATGGGTCAGGGCCAGACTTTGAGACTTTGGATGTGATGCTGGGAGTTTGGAGCTGTGGGTGTCTGGGAGCTGAGTGGCAGACTTTCTGCGCAGAGGTCATCCCTGGCCTGCACTGTGGGGACTGGAGGCTGGGAGAGTGGTTGGAAGGTTATGCAATCGCCCGGCAAACTCTCCTGGGAGCAGGCCCTGAGGTCTCGGCTCTGTGAACGGAGGGGCGGGCTGAGGAGGGCTGCGCGTGAGGTGCTATCGGGACGTGCGACCTAGCAGAGCCGAGAGACAAGGAAGGCGGTCGGAGGGCAGGGCTGTGGGGACAGGCGAAGGCTGAACAGAGCGCGGTCCTTTCCTTACTCTGACAATATCCTGGAAGGCTGAAAACCTACAAAGAAAAGGCCTCCAGCCTGCCTTTGGGAGCAGGGGGAAGGTGCTAACCCCAGGAGGGCGCAGGTCCCCGCGCTGACAGGTCCCGGGAGCAGAGTCCAGGCAGGGGCCATGCAGCCAGGGGTGGCCGCACCCCATGGAGGGTGGAGGGGGCCTGTGAGCTCGGCCCGCCGTCCCTAAGAGGAGCCTGGGAGGAGAGCTTAATGCGAAAGGCCTGCCCCCCAAAAGGCAGAGCCAGAGAGCAACTGGCGCCAGAAAGGGCCTCACCAGTTTTCCTAACCTGGCGAGACGTCCTTAATCTCTGGATGAGAACAGGGTGCTGTGTTCTTCAGTCGAGCAGAGAGTAGCGGGCAGCCACCTTCGTTTCAGACTCCCATATCTGTTTTGGAAGGCAGCATCCTTCTTTCCCTTTTAGTTTGTTGGTGGAAAAAATTTAGTCCTTCTTTCCCTATACACTAACCAGCCGCCTGCCAGGTCTGTGGGCCGGCGTGGAGGTGCCCTGGGGAGCCAGAGGGCGGACACTGCAGCTCCTCGTGAGCAGCCCTCCCGAAGCCGAGCTTGTCTGTACACACAGGGCTCCGAGGATGGAGGACAGGGCAGAGGCTGGGTGCCCTGGCCACTCCCTCCTCACAAGACCCAGGCTCCCTGTCCCCAGCTCCCTCACCCCTCTTTCCTTGGAGACCTCAGGCTCAATAAGAAGGGACCCCTGACTCATTTAAGTCACATCTGCTCAGATCTCCCAAGTGCCAGGTGCCCCAGGGCCACTGTGCAATGGGCTCATCTCTCAACCTCACCTGTTCTCCCGGGGACAACCACACTGGGCCGTTCAAGGGCACTGGGATGACCGCAGAGGGAGGGATGTGCTGGTGCACCCCCAGGTGCCAGCGCCTTCGGCAAGCTGCTCAGCAACAGCTCAGCTCCGCAACCCCCATGCCACAGCCCGCCCCTGGGGGTGGCAGGGGGCAGGGAGGGCTCGGCCCCCTCAGGGCGCAGCACACAGGAAGCACGTAGCACTTCCGCTCACATCCACTGGTCACCGGATCATCTGTCTGTCCCCAGCAGCAAGCAGTACCGAGAGACGTGAAACGATTCCGTGTGCTAGTGTAACGGTGGACACGCCATTGAGCGTTTGTCCAAACCTGTAAAACGTCCAGCACCAGGCATGAACTGTGTGAACTCTGGAACTCTGGGTGACGATGACGTGGCCACATCGGTTCCTCAGTGTTACCCAACGTACCGTCTAGCGGGGATGCTGGTCGTAGGGGGGCTGTGTGCTGGGGAGGGGGGAGTAGCGGACATACAGGAAAGACCTGCACTTTTCTCGTAATTTTGCCGTGAACCTAAACGGCTCTAAGAAATAAAGTGGTTCTTCTGGCTTGTTGTTTGTTTTTTAAAGTAAGCATGGCAGAGCCCAGGCTTGGGGCCAGGGCAGCTCTGGGTCTGAGTTTACCTGGTTTTTAGCGCGGTAGGATCCTCGAGCTCGGTTCCTTTGTGGGCCTCAGGTTGGGGCCTGGTGTGGACTACGCCTTCCACATTGGCAGTTGGTGGATTTTGCAGGAGGAAGAATTGATGGTCAGGGGTCCTGGGGCTGGTGAACTTCGGGGGCCAGGAAAGTGCAGAGCAGCCTGGGGCTGGGGCAGGGGCGAGGCTTTGGTGGGGAAGGGGAGGGGGAGGGGAGGGGAGGGGAAGGGGGTCTGCGACCCAGCCCTGCCCCACGCCTTCCCTCTCCTGACTCTTCCCTTCCTGTCTCCTGCCGGGTCCCCAGGAAAGATGAAGGGGTTCTCCCTGCTGCCGGGGCTCCAGGAGTTCTGGGTGGACAACACCACCTCAGTGTCGGTCCCTATGCTCTTGGGCATCGGCACCTTCCACTACTGGAGCGACACCCAGAACAACCTCTCCGTGACCCGCGTGCCCCTCAGCGCCAATGCCTGCCTGCTGCTCATCCAGCCGCACCGCCCTCCCAACTTGCGGCAGGTGGAGGCCCTCACCTTCCAGCACAACTTCCTGACCCGGATGAAGAATCTCTCTCCCCGGTACGGCTCCGGGAAACTGCTTGGACCCTCCTGGGCTGCGCCCCTGGAGTGGGGAGCTGCATGGACGGCTCTGCCCGGGCGGTGGGGGGCATGGGTGGCCACGGGCGCGGTGTGGGCCGAGCCCTGGGCACCCAGAGGGTAGGGTGGCGACGGTGCCTCTGCACCCTCCACCCACCAGTGCACCCTCCATCCGTGGACCCAGCTCTCTGGGTCCCTCTCTGGGTGCAGGAGAGGTAGGGGAGGAGGCCCGCTTTTCCCCATGCTTCCGTTTACCCGCAGGCTTGGGCGGCCCACGGTCAGTACTCCGAGAGGGGACCTTTGCCGTGTGTGATCCGCTGCATTCCAACAGCTTCCTGGGGGCTGACTTTCCAGGAGCCCTGGGACCCCTTCAAGAGCCCTGGGAGTAGGCAGGCTTTCTCGGGCTGCTGCTCTTGACTCCAGGACTCCCCTCGTTTGCTGCCTGGGTCATCTGTTCCTCTTTCCTACTGCGACTGGGGCATCAGACTTGCTTACGTATCAGGCCCAGAGCAGCGGGTCCAGATTCTGAGACAGGCACCAAGGGGCACAGAGGGCCTCCTGAGGTCAACTCTTTTTAAGTCATTTTTTTAAAACTGTGGTAAACACATAACATAGAATTTATGGCTCAGCCGAGCCATTTTATAGTGTATATCTCTGTGGCATCAATACCTTCACGTTTTTGTGCTACCAACCATCTGTCTCCAGAAACTTTTCATCTTCCCAAACTGAAGCTCTGTCCCCATTAATCACTAACAACTCATTTCCCCCCGCTGCAGCCCCTGGCGACCACCCTCCTACTTTGTCTCTATGAACTCGACTCCTCTGTGTACCTCCTGTAAGTGGTATCACAGAGTATTTGTCCTTTTGTGTTGGGCTTATTTCACTGAGCATAATGTCCTCAAGCCTCATGCATGCTGTATCACGTGTGAGAATGTCCTTCCTCTTTGGGGCTGGGTAGTATTCCAGTGTGGTATCTGCCACGGTCTGTTTATCCAGCCATCCGCTGATGGACACCTGGGTCACTTCCACCTTTTGGCTGTTGTGAATAGCGCTGCTCTGGACATGGGTGTACTGTCAACCCTGTAAGGGTCTGGTGCATCGCTGGAAACATCTATGGGCTCTCAGGGTTGCCCAAGGAAGGCAGAGGTAGTACATGGAGGTGAACTGACTTGACATAAGTGACATGCCCGGCACAGAGGCTGACATCGTACCTTCTCCCCCTCCCACGGGGAGCTCACCACTGAAAGGTAGTAAGACACGACACGTTATTTTAGAGGACAGCATTTTAAAATTAACCAACGAGTATGCTTTCAATGCAGCCAACCTAAAAAAGTAGAAAAAAGAATAGACAGCTATTCACATCAACCCCCAGAGAGCGCCGTTGTTAAATACTGTACATCCCTCCCACAGAATTTCAAAGAAAATGAATGTTTTTTAAATTGTATTTGTTGCTGAAAATTTTCCCGAGACACCCTAGCTGGGTGAGGCTAGCAAACGCCCCCTCATTCGGGGACACACGCCACCCGGCTTCCCGGGTCTTCCGTGAGTCCGGTGTGGCCTGGGGCTTCACAGCTGGAGCTTGGTAACCGTGTGTCATCTCCCCAGGGCCATCCGCCTGACCATGCCCCAGCTGACACTGAAAGGGTCCTACGACCTGCAGGACCTGCTTGCCCAGACCAAGCTGCCCGCCCTGCTGGGCGCCGAGGCAAACCTGGGCAAAATCAGCGATGCCAACCTCAGAGTTGGAAAGGTACCGTGCCGCCGGCGTCTGTGCCTGACGTGGGCTCTGTGTTCCTGGAGTCGGGAGGCACGGGTGGGAGGGACACAGGGGCGGCCCGGGGGCAGGAGGAGAGAGAGGAGGGCGTGGCCGGGCGGCTGGGGGCCCAGGGTGGCAGAGAAGTGACCGGAGCTCTGCCAGGGACAGCTGGAGAGCAGCAAACCTCTCCCCACCACGTGCTCTGGGCTCTGTCCCACCTGCCCAGCCTCGGGTCCCCCCCAGATCCTACAGCAGGGTCGGGACGGGGACCCGGGGACTAGTGCCTCTAGGCCGGCTGCCGGCCCTGCCACACAGCTCCTGGCTTCAGGGATGCACTTAGCAGCAGACGGACGGTCCTGGGGCACAGGGGGCGATGGACGCCCGCAACCGAGAAATGCCTACACGCTGGGAGGGAGGGGAGGCCGGGTGGCTCACAGTCCTGGGCCCGGAGCCCTCTGCGCCGAGTTCGCAGAGAGAAGCACCCGCCCGGGACAGCAGGGGAAGGTGGAGACGGGCGGGTTTGGGGGACACTTTGGGGAGGAGCCATCACATCGTGTGAGCCGGGCCGAGGGAGGGCGGGCAGGCTGGCGAGTGGTCCTCCCCCGGGCCCGGGCCTTCAGGAGCGACCCCCAGGCTCGCTGCTTTGCAGGTGCTGAACAGTGTTCTCTTTGAGCTAAAAGCAGACGAGGGAGAGCAGCCCACGGAGTCTGCACCACAGCCAGCTGGGCCCGAGGTCTTGGAGGTGACCCTGAACAGCCCGTTCCTGTTGGCCGTCTTGGAGCGAGACTCGGCTGCCCTGCACTTCCTGGGCCGCGTGTCCAACCCGCTGAGCGCTGCGTGAGGCCTGCTGCCCGTGTGTCACCGCCGGTGTCACCACCCGTCCCCGTTCTCTTCCACGGAGTCCACCGAGAGCGGCCACTCCTGGGAAACGCGCGCTGTGTACAGTGAGCACCCTTCTCAGGCGGCGGGGGGGATGCAGGGCCATGAGCCCGTGTTCGGTACAGGCCACTGCTCCTGAAAGAGCTTGAACACGCCAGCTTGTTTCTGAAACCCAAAATGGTTTCCTTTTTCATCGAGGACAGAAATCGGGCTTTAAAATTAAAACATCCCTTTCTCATTGCCCCAGGCTCACCTTTGGCTTATTGAGTGTGACGATGACCTGCAAGTGGTCCACGATGCGTTCCTTTCTCTGGGTTTCTCAGCTTTTCTTTCCCCTGATACTTGTGGTTTTTGAAAAACACATTACGAAAAACAACACAAGCGTCTGAATGTACGTTAGACTGTAATCCCATGGCTGGCTATCCCTGCGGTGTTAATAAATGTCTTGCAACAGTAAGCAAAAGTGAAAGCCTCTTTCACTCGGCGGCAGCAGCGGGACTAACGTGTGCAAGGCAGCTGACGGGCTGTACCGACAAAAGGGCCTTTTCGGCCTTGGAGCCGTGTCTGGACGGGGCTTTCATGGAAGGCACAGGCTGTCCTCGCCTCATCTGGACAAGTTCCAGGTGCGCAGACCGGCTGCGCGGAGCCCGCTGGGAAGCACCGGGCGGCAGACAGCCAGGCCCTTCCTCCCAGACACGTCCCGGGATTGCTGCTTACAGTGGCTGGGCTCGGAAGGTGGAGTGAGAAACCTTCACCCGTGAACGTGGGCACATCCCTCTCCGTCTGCTGAGTGCCTGCCTGTCCCCCACTTTCTAAGTCTCAGGCAGAGCCCGAGAGGGAGGTGGGGCCCTCGCAGGCTGGCCCATGCTGCTCGCCCCGAACTGTGAGATGCACGCAGAGCACCTTCGTTCCCTGCCTTCCATGAATACTGAAAGGACTAAGCTGTCTTGAAGTGTGGCCACTACCCATAAGGGCCAAGGAGCAGGGGAGGGAGCCGGAGGCTCAAGGGCTGGGAGTGGACGGCGTCTTTGCTCTGCTTGTAGGAGCTGCCCCGCCCACCCCAGACTGGGCCCCTGCAGCCGCTCCAAGGGCCCGGCTCTTCCGGACGGAACTGTGGCAACGGGGTGGGCGTCTGCTCCTCCGACCACCGAGGCCGGCAGGGGACAGCAGCTCAGCTTCTCTCCCCACACGCCCAAGCCCCCCTCTGTAGTCTAAACACCTCTCCCTAGTTTCGATGTCAGGGGAGACCGCTGTCCTTCCCAGCCGTCTAGTCTGCCGCGCCGGGCACATGAGAGGCATCCCAGAGATGGGCGGCTGGGCAGGAAGCCCGGCTCCAACACTTACGAACTGCTGTGTGCCCCAGATCCAGTTACTTTGCCTCTCTGGGCCTCCCTGCCTTTATTTGTAAAACGGGAAACACCTGAACGAAAAACTGAATAACCACCACCAATACGTCAATGGCCCTCAGTCCACACAAAGGCCGCGCCCTCCCTGTCTGGAAGTCCTGCTCCGCAAAAGTACGGCAGGAAGGGGGTGCCTATCTGTGGGCAGCTGTGGCAGGCTAAATAATGGCACCCAAAGACGCCCAGGTCCCAATCCCTAGAACCTCTAAATGTGACCTTAGATGGCAAAGGGGGCTTTGCAGATGTGATTAAAGGTCTTCAGGCGAGAAGGTGATCCTGGGTTATCTGCGTGGGCCCTGGGTGCAGTCACAGGCCTCCTTGTAAGAGGGAGGAACAGAGAGACTGGAGGAGGAGAAGGGAGATGTGACACGGGGCCACGGGGCAAGGAGTGAGGACAGCCTCGCGAAGCTGCACAGGAAGGGCAGGGTCCTCCGCTAGCGTCCGGGGGAGCACTGCCCTGGGAGCCTAGGAGAAAGGCAGGCCCGCAGGCCCCGCCCAGACCTCCTGAGTCGGAATCTGTATCTTTGCAGGAGGCCCGGGGATCACCTAGAATTTAGGAAGCACTGCTTTAAGCGATGCTCAAAACCTCCCCTCCAAGCACACGCTTCTAGGCAGGAACGTGGCCACCACCCGTCAGGACCCACCACTTGGAGTTAGGGTCTCGAGGGCACAGAAGCATCGGCAAATCAGAACCACAGCCACCACGGTGTCTTCTGTAATCCCTAAAGCAACTTCAGGCGAGAAACGGTTTTCATTTTCAAAACAGGTGCCGACTGCTGGATTCAGAGCTGCCTTTCACAACAATCCTCCCAGCACATGCCTTCCCGCACCTGACGAATATCTGTGACGGCCGCTGGGTGCCCAGCTTTGGGTGAAGTCGCCTGGATAGACCTGGGGCAGCCCCACCACGGCGGCCAGAGGACGAGGATGTTTGTGCTCTGCCCTTATTTCCAAAAGCAACCGGCAGGACACTAACGGACTTGCCGCTCTCCGCTCCGGAGCTCTTTCACAGATGCGCAGAAGGCTCAGGGTGCCGCAAGGATACTCAGGACCGACGTCCTGTGCACCACTTGACGCAAAAGGATTAACGGATTAACGGTAGGGGTTTGTTTCTCTTACACATTTCTGCAGCCAACCGTGCGTCTTGCTGGGGTTGCGAAGTGCTTATCCAGTGACAAGGTCATCATCTGACAACTACAGGTCCCTTCAATCTGACATTCCAGCTGGGCACGAGCCCCGGCCCAAGGACGGCCAGGGGACGCGCCTCACGGCTCCCGAGGGATGTCATCAGATCCCAAACCTGTTCCCGACTCAACTCCTTAATTTCTGTTTCCTCACCTGCAAACTGGGAACAACAGTGCTGGAGTTGGAGGGGCTAATATACTGTATCCCTGTCCACCACGTCCTGAAACAACCGATAAAGGCAAAGCAGCCGGGGAGATGGGGACAGCGCCGGAGTCTATCGCTGCCTGAGACCGGGCCACGTGGCTGCCGAGGCCCCGAGGGAGCCCACGCCATGCGGAGGCAGTGATGCAGCGCGTGCAGCGCACCCCGTCACGCCGAGCTGCAGGCTCGCCTCCTGGCACGAGGCCGCGCCCCAACTCCCAGATGTGCGTGCAGCTCCGGGGCGGCGCTGAGGGGCCGGCTCTCCCCGCCCCGGCCCCCGCTGCCCAGGGGCCCAGCACCGCACAACGGGGCGCCAGCACCCCCGGCCAAGCGGGCTCAGCCCCTTGGCGCCAGTCCCTCCCACGGTCTCACTCGCCCTCCTGTGCCTCTGGCCAGCTTCCTAATGTTGTGCAGTTAGGACGCCCATCCGTCCAAGGGCGGGGCCCTCCCTGCGGGGAGTGGAGGAGGCCAGAGCGCTGCCCAGCTGCGCCCGCTGCCCTCCTGGGGGCTCCCCTCCCCTCCCCTCACCCCCCCCTGCTCTGGCTCCGCTGCCCAATCCCTGCTGATGCCTCCCAGGTCTGCTCCCTTAACTACCGGTCACCCTTCTCCCCCACAGAGCTAACCTTCGACCAGACTGAGCCACGAGGAAACGCAACGGCAGAGCAGGAGGCGTACCTGCTCTCGCATCGTCGGCGGGCTCGGCACGAGCGCTCGCACGCGCGTGAACCTGCGAACCGACGAACCAGCCACGCGCTTTCAGTACCTCTTTCCAGCACTCCCAACTCTTCTCCCTCCCCGACACGCAGGCGTCGGTGGCCGGGAAGGTGCGTTGGGTCACCCTCCCCTGGACCAGAACTGCCACGCGCCTGAAGGGAGGCTCTGGGTGGACAGGACCCCGCAGGTGCCAAGAAGAGGGGACGTGCCGTCAGAGGCATGACTGCCGAGGAGCATCTGACTTGTGCGGAATTCACACATTACAGGTGCACAGGCTTTGGCAGACTCTTCTTTTATTTAAGAGACCGATCCCCCCGGTGGTTCTCGCTCCTGACAGAGGCCTGGGTGACCCGCACTCTTCCTGAACGCCTAACGGGGGAGTGGGAGCCACCAGGACTGCGTCTTCCAGAAAGTCAGCAAGTGGGCAGTTACTTGCATCGTGGAGAAGGGCGTTTGCACACAGTATGGTCACCCCTCTGCAGCCGGCCACTTCTAACTGCAGGATCAGGGAGATGACTTTTTATATTCATATATATATTTCCTTCAATCACAGTTTAGAAATCAGCTCTGCCACGCTAAGATTTACGATAAAAATAAAATAATTTGCTCTGTAAACTATAGTAGAAAGTTTCAAATGTCTTAGTTAAAAACTATCTTCCATACAACGGAAAAAGGTTTTTGTATTCTTTTTGGGTGAAAGAAAACCCAAATACGCTGCGGTGGGAGGCCGTCCTGGCGCGTTGCTGGGACCTGTGCAAGCGCTTCTTGGCTGCAGGCCGTGAGAGAACAGAGCCGCTTTCTTCCGTGCAGGCGCGAGGCCCGACTTCCTCTCCCCTGGGCTCTTCCAAGATGCTTAAGGCTGCCCCGCCGTTGCCTGGCCCTTCGCAGCGGCAACAAGCTCTGTAAGAGCTGGAAAGCTTCTTATGTCCTTTGTCCGCAGGCCTATCTTTTCGATCTGCAAAGACCACGGGGATGAATCAAGTTACTGCGATGTGAGCTGAACGTGGAGAAGACCCTTACAAAGAAGGAAACAAAACATGCACCCTCACCTCACCCTCCACGGAACCAGAAAAGGGCAGCTCCCTAGTGACTGGGAGGGTATTTCTTCCTTTCAAATAAATGAAGTAAAAAAGAATTTCCTTATTGTAGAATTTATTTCGGGGGGTCATTCTAAGAAGCCAGTGTTAAGTTATCTCAGTTCATTAAATCAGACTCTCACCAGGATAAGAGCCTCTTTTGCGGACTGGAAGAGAAAATTCACACTAAGAGAAATAATAAAGTAATTTTTTAACTGAATCATTTTCAAAAAACAACCAGCCTGAGACCTTCACGTCTTAGTGTGTCGTCCGCAAGCCTTTCTTAGAAGCGGGTGCAGTCAGACAGCTTTGCACAGCAGCTGCCGTGGGTTATTTCAGTGCCAGAGATGCAGCACGCAGCATCCCTCCCACCTTAACCCCACAGCCGTCAGGAACTACACGTGCACGCGTGCACAAGCGGACCTGGAAAAACCCAGACAGAGTATCGAGTCTCTGCCGGCGTGCTGTGGCTCGTCTGGGGGGGCTGGGGTCGAGGACTGCCTTTTCTTTCCCTCCCCGGCCCACAACTCCTTTGCTTGTTTGCTCTTCATGTGTCTATAACCAACTTTCCTGCCTGTCAAAAGACTTCTAAGTTTCTCTTGAGAAATAAAGAAACAAGGCAATGGACTTCTGCCAGAATGCATCTCTAAATTCACCCGAAAGGGGAAAAATTTAGATTTTTAGTGATGACTCTGAACTGTATGAAAGAGTGACTAGAAAACAAGGCATCTTCTGATGGGAATGTTATGATCCCACTTTTTCTCTAGCAAAAAGGTCTTCCTTGAGGATCTACTGCTATAGAAAACCTAAGCAGTTGACAAAGCCAGTTTCTGAACACCCCAAAGCTCTGACAGTCTGTGAGGATGGAAGGCTGTGCGCGGAATCCACACCTGCCCCTACGTGACAGTACCTACGTGAATGTCCACACGTTGTGACACCAAAATCTGTGTTTTATAGAAAACCTACAAAATGCAGGCAGGGAAGCAAAGAAGCTGTGCTGAGATATTTTTCAAGCACCGCACTGAGAAGTCAACGGCCTAACTCTTCTCTAGTTATCCTAAAGTCAAACTAACAAATACCTCAAAAGACCCTCATCTGGCACCCGGGACGTATCAGACACGTTCCAGGCAGTGGACCAAAAGGACACCATCTCTGCCCAGGGGCACAGCCCCAGTGGCTTCGGGAACATGAATGCCAGCGAGCCAAGAGGATGTCAATTCCCTGGACCTCAAAAAGTCTGTCTTTTCTTTCTCATGTTCCCTAGGGGCCCATCCTCTTCCTTCAAGCGTCTGGGGCCCTGGCCCTCTTTTCCAGCACCGGGAATGGACTCCCGGTTCCTCCCAGCATCTCTGGGCTCAGGCGCACCACCAGCTGGCTGCCGGGCCCTCGGAATGTGGAGTCAGGCCCCCTGGAAGGACGGCGGTGCTCGGGTCACCTGCTCTCCTAAATACGCGACGTCCAAGGCCAACTGCAGCCTGATCTTGTCGTCGTCACTCATGCCGCCGCCACTGGGCCCGGCGGGGGTGGCGGGAGCGGTCCTCCTGGCTTGTTTCAGCCTCTTCAGGCTCTCCTCCATCTTCCTCACGGAGTTCAGGACGTCCGACACGGTCTCATAGTACCTTGAGCACGAGACACACAGACTGGTGAAAGAGACACAACGCCAAACACGCCCGCGAGCTTTGTGGACCAAAACAGGGATTTTTAAGATAAAAATTCAGTTCCAGTAAAAAAAAAAAAAAAACAACCAGCCATGGTAAATACTGTTTCTCAAGACTGGAAGAAAAACAGGGTCTTGACTGTCCAGCACTGCATCCTCTCGGAACATAACGACTATGCACATGAGTTCTGTCTAAAATCTCAGTCCTGAGCACTGAGCGAGAATCACAGGCCAAACTGCCTTTCTCGTATCAAGGGTGAACAGCTGCAGCTCGTTCCCCAAATGCAAGGAACGAACTCATTTACCATCAGTTCTAGAACAGCTCATCTTTTAAAAAGTATTTCAGAACTTTTAAATAAAACTAATTGCCTTTAAATATTTTCAATATAATTTCCAAATTATAAATGAGTTATATTTCAAAATTTTGTTTACAAGCTGGTTATTTGGCATTTGGAATACATTTCCCCACAGAAAGAGTATTATAACTCATTGTTACGTTCTAAGTTAACTCACAAATGCTGCTGAACTCATAACTGGTCGAAAGAAACAAAACAGTACTGCAAAATTAATAATTAAACCAAACCCAACAATAAAATCAAGTAATATACTTTGTGACATAGCTCGGTGCTAGATCTGGGGAAAAGTCGGGGGAGCTGGGAATGAAGAGATGCTCGCCCACAGTGATGCCGAACACCCCCCCCCCGTCCTCATTAGTTTTGGGATTCTGACACCCATCCTTCAACAGTTGTAATTATGCTGCACAATGAGTGTTTCCGCTTCCTCGATTACACGGGTCTCCCCAGCGCAAGTCTGCTGATTACGTGGCATGACTGGAGCCATCACGGACTGACAGAGCTGAAGAGAAAGGACCGAAAGGAGAAAGCGTGCCCGGACTCGCAGAACATTCCTGCATGGAGCGACGTTAAGGACAGTCCAAGGCAGTGTGCCAGGGGGACTGTGCAATGTGCCTGGGCCCCGAAAGGTGTGTGAGCTGGGAGAGGCCAGGCAGAGCCTTGGGTGGGGTGCAGCAAGCACAGTCGGGGAGGGACTGAGTGCCCGCACCCTGCCTTGTCCAGCGATGAGGCCAATGGATGTTCTTACTACCTTATCTACAAGCAGCCTGTGATGGTCCCAGTGATGTCTGACTTAGGGCTTTTCTAAGCAAGTCCAGAATAATCTGCTTTTAAGTTACTTACTTATGCGTGCTCTCAGAGAGAGCGCCTTCTAACCACTGCTGAATTATGGCTTGTTTGAGCTTATCCTTGTGCCCGCTCTGAAGCTGGTACAACGGCTTCAGAGCACTGTCCACATAAGAGGAGGCTGTCGTTGGCACCTCCTGGAATAACGTTGGTAGGGGTTAAAGATGAACAGAAAAAAAAAAAAAAGAAGAAAGAGAATAAGTTACCCAAACCTCACGTTCAAAAGGGCATTACGCAGGTACCAGTTTTGAGACACATACAAGCGTTGTCCACAGAAAGACCCCTGGAGACCAAGAGGGAGCCGTGGAGAGACAGCCGGGGAGGACGATGCCCGGAGCGACTGGACTCAGGTTCCCTAACCTGCTGTCCACACAGATCACCTGGCCACCCCGTTAATTCCGGGTCTGATTCGGTGTGTGTGTGTCGCAGGGAGGGGAACGGGGCCAAGTTTTGCGATGGCACATTTCTAACAAGCTCCCACCAGCGACCATCCGCTGCTGGCCAACAGACCACCATGTGAGAGGTTAGGATCTAGGGTGTCCGACTTTTCTTAGCTTTGGTTTCTTCATCCTTGAGTAAGGACACGGGCACTCACTCTGTAGGACTAATGAGGGTATGAAGTCTAGCACGGTGTCTGACCTACGATGCAAGCGCTCGGTAAATGTAACACCCCTTTGAAGAGAAAGGGGAAAGTTGCTAGATTCCTAAAGGAAAAGTAATGAATTTGGCAAAATAAGATAGGTCTCTCCCACTTCAGACCAGAAAATCGGGAGATAAGGTACTCTTGCTAGAAATGGGAATTCTGCTGGAGTGTCCCAGATTTTAAAAGGAAAAGGAGAACAGCCTCAGCGGGGGTGAGCTGGGTCTCAGCTCAGCACTCAGCCCAGCCGCTCGCTGCACCCAGAACACAGGCAGGGCGGGACGAGTAACCCCGACAGCAGCAGACCAGACAGCAGCAGACCAGGCCGCAGGCTCAGCGCACAACAAAGACGCGGCCCCGCCCAGGCGTGTCTGTAGGAACTCCGGGATATTCCAAAGGAGCACAATGCTGCAGGAGATTCTCACAGTTCCTGAGAATAATTTCAGTTGTAAATGGCCTAAAATCCAACTATCCAACTGGGAGAAAAGAAAATCTAGAGGGAAAATAAGTGAGAACTGACAAGAATGAAATGAGCATAAATAAACGCATGAAAATGGGAGTTCAAGAGGGAAAATTAAAACGCTGGTAAAAACAAATCGCCCCAAATCCCCATTCTACAAAGTGAGGACACAGAACTCGACTTTGAACACCAGTGTGAGCTTAATTTTTCACCTTATAAATGCCTTTAATATTTTTTAATGCAGCTTTTTTTTATACCTTACCCAGGAAAAGACAGGAGAAAGCAGGTACTTCCAATGACAATATAAAAGAAATAAGGTAAATTCAAATCTTTTCAGGTATAAGATACGAAGACCAAAAGAAGGGTAAGACTTCAAAGTATTTTATTAAAATGCTGTCTTTGAAAATACGATTTTTCCTTAAGGCCAGAAGTCCGTGCTGTGCAAGTCCAACGACCTAAGTTGTGTCTGTGCCACGTCTACTGAGGAGCCCCCCCCTTCTCACGAATAGGGTTTCTCTCCATGAGACGGATTCTCCCCCCAGGAACCTATTTCTGTCCCTCGCCTAACCACTTCCTCCCTCTCTGGCCTTCCTGATATATACTTCCCAACCTCGAAACCCTTTTCAGTGAGGGCACTGACCTTGTTGGTTCTTCGGTACAGCCTGGGAACCTCCAGGGCACTTTTCAGGTGACTGAAGCAAGACTCACTCAAGTCCTGGGTGACTCTGTCACTCAAGGCAGGCACACAGGCAGACAGAGATAGCCGGGAGTCCTCCAGGGCTGCTGCACACACAGAAGCATGTGTTTAATCACACTATCCAGGCCCAGGGGTGAATTCTATTTGAAATACCGTCAACATATTTAGCGAGCATACTACAACAAACCAAATCAAATCGAATTACTAGAATTAAACAACATATCTCATTCAAGGAAGTTATAAACACAGAACAGAATACAGAAACCACCAAGGACTTACAACTAGAGAAGAAAATGGTTAGTTAAAATTTATCCTACAGTCTCTAAAATTCTATTGTAAATTATTTCTTATTCAAAGATTTGCTGAATCTAAAGATTCGTTTTTACCTGAGATAGAAGAAAAATTCTTAAAGCCAATCACTTCAAGTTTTGGCCTGATTGTTTCCAAGAGCTCTGGAAGCTGAAATAAATATGCACTTTATATATTCAGTTACTTTTTATAAATCAAAGGAAGAGTCAATTCTTTATGCATCTACGAACTCTAGACTATTACCAATGAACGATAAAACTAAACTCAGAACTTCCAGTGGTTTTCATCAGAAGAAAACAAAATTCCTAATTAATGCTTTCACTATGAAAGAATCCAACAGCATGGAAAACTGCATTTTCACGGCTATTAACAGACCCAGAAAACATGCGGAATCCTTTTCTATTCTGCAGCTCTCCCCAGTACCAAAAAAACGCATGGTAAAGACCACGTTTTTGCTCCAAACACACAATATCTGTCCAAGCACCACAAAATATTCAAACTTGAGAAAAGCAGAATTACATATCACAGCACTTAAACACATTCATCCCACAAAGTTCTGTTAATGGTAAAAGCAAGAACATGGAATCTATTTGGAGAAAACAGGAAGAAGTGTTAATAGGTCAACACTTTCAAAGTATAACTGAAGATTACATATTACCCTGAAATACTGGGTAAGTGAATTAGAAACGATTAAAATCCAACCACTAAAGGTCATGCCTGCACAGAGTAAGCGGAGCTAATGCAAAAAACGGCGGTGCCTGGCGTGCTGCTAGACTGTGGCGTCACTGCTGGAAGGGAAGCCGAGGCTCCGGGCTAGCACATCCTAGGCGGGACTGGCAAGCACGGGGGAGCGAGCACGCCGGGCAGGGAAACGGGAGCAACACCCAGAAGCGAGGTGAACGGACGTGCTCTCAGGGTGCCCCGGGCCCACAGTTCTAAGCCCCGTGAGGCCAGCCGTTGCAAACACTGAAGCCGGTACTTAGAACTCCTCCGGGATGCAGGCTCACCTGCTCCTGAAGCCTGTCCAGGTCTGCGACCACGTAAACAAGCTGAGTGCTGGAGATGGGGACGACGGGCTTCGTCTCGGAAGGGCCGCTTCCTCGGTCTTCGCAATTTCCTTGGGCGACGGAGGGATCTTTGCTGCCAGTTACCGAAGGCTTTTTAATATCCTTGGCACTTTCATTAGAGATGGGCCTGAGTAAAAGCTGAACAAAAGGGTTTCAACGATTAAATGTGCTTCCACCAGCAAGATACATGAGCATTTATACAGGTCAATGACTCACCATAAAATCTCAGCTGTCTACAAAGGATTCAGTGAACGTTCACTCATGACAAAACACCACAACCCTCTCCCCAGGCAGGTGTGGAAAACAGAGAAACAGGACAAACTGCAACCCCATGTGCATTTCCCCTCCTTAAGTAACGGGCAGAAATGAAACAACAGGCCCCTCAACTAAAGGAAAATTAAGATCTGGAACATCATAGTAAATTTTAAAAATTAATTAACTGCTTAAGGTAAATAATTTACGGTATCTGCTTAATAAATTTTCATCATCATAAGGGTAAAAAAATCAAAATCTAAACCTTAATTATGCTTCAAATAACACAAACGACAGAAGTGTTCTTTGCATAATGGATTTTTGCTACAAGGGAAAAAAACCTACGAGACGTGCACTGGGATCGAGAAAAGAATGGAATATTCTGGATGTGAGAAGAACTGCTGGCTAGCATCTTGCTTGGGCGTGGCGTAGCAGGCCCAGGCCTAACAGAAGTGTACCAACCCGACCGTGCCCAGGAACTGCACGGTCTTCGTGAACAGTTTCATGGAGCACGGTGGTCTCCTGAGACCCCTCTGAGCAGAGAGAGGCAAAGGCGGAGGAGGAAAGGAACTGCCGTGGAGCGCCCCTGTCTGCCAGGCCCCTTGGTTATCAGTTTGCTGGTCAAACCTCTCTCTACTCCTCACGACAAGCACAGATAGAAGCTGTTTTCCTCCTTTACAGATGAAGAATCTGAGACTCAATTTCCCTAAGACCACGAAATTAGATAAGGAGTGGCAGAGCCAAGGTCTGACGCTGTCTCAAGCCTGCGCTGTTTCCACTGAGGCCCTCTGCTCCAGCTGACAGAGTGCTTTCCTCTCCATGGATGAGGCCTTCCTCGTGTCGTCTTCCCTAAGCTTCCGCTCACATCTTTTATACTCATCACCTTGCTGTGGCCGGGGGGTGCGTCTGTCACTGAGCTGTCCGCGCAGCAGGCATCTCTGAGACACGGGCGCAGGGCCTGGCAGGGCTGGGGGCTCAGCAGCGGACCACACGAGTACTCCCGTGGCTTACGCACAATATCTAATAAACCATCAGAGGCGTGCGGACGCTTAATGCATCCAACTACTACTTCTGAAATGGAGGGAAGGTTAATTAATTTTACTACCTTTTAATCTCAACCACTTGGAGTTTTTACACTTCCAAAGACTAGGTACTAAAGTACGCATTTTAAAAATCATTTTCATTTGAATGAGCATTTCTGTTTTAGTCTGGAGGCAAAGATCCTGGTTTTCAGAAGGGAAAAATGAGGTGGCCAGTGAGGGCTTTTCCCAACGACAAAGCACTGACCACGTGACAGCAGACGCCCCTCGAGGCCACACGCACGAGTGAAAAGGAAACCCAGAAGCGGAACTGGGTAGCAACTGAGAAGCTGGCCTGCAGTCCCCGCATCAACCTCTCATGACAACACGGCCTTTAAGACTCCCAGCACGTTCAGCTTCACCCATCCTTAATTCGTTTCGGCCTCGATTAGGGATGAGCCACCCGCCAGCCCTCACCTCCTTGACAAACACGGAGTACCGCGCGAGAATCTGCAGAGTGAGTCTCCACAGACGATGCACCAGCAACGGCAAGAACATCTGGTCAGACCAACACCTCTGCAGGCTGCTCCACGTCCTGTGAGAAGCCAAGAGGCAATACGAACTTCCAGCTAGACAAAAAACATACGGTTAAGGAATCTCAGCTGAAGGGCTAACGGCTAAAACCTTCAACGTACACCCCAAGAGTGAAGGCAGCGGCCTTCTCAAGAACCCTATGTTGTCAGCAAAGCTTTAGGGAGGTGGTTCTAATTTTACATGACTCCCCCTCCCAGGCATCTGATAAGCATTAAACGTAAACGGCATTCAGAAATCGTCCGTCGGCAGGCACTTCATACCAAATCAACAAACACAAGCTGGAGAGGCAGTCACCGGCAAGGTTTCATCTTCGGTTCTGAATTTGTCCTGTCTTCTCCTTCCCTCCTGAATATGCTATTTCAACACAGGATGTCGATTACATATGGCCATTTTTGGCAAAAACAGCTGGAAACTAACTTTGAGGCTAAAAGAGTGCAGTTTAGATGGAACTCGGCTGCACGAAAGGGAGCAGAAAGTGGAGCGGAGCTGCCCCAAGACCCTTGTGGCTATAGCAACAGCCACCTACTAGGTGAGAGGCCACCGGGCATGGCTACAACGTGACACAGGTGAACGAGGCTGTAGGGATGCAAATGATGCAAACGTGTCTGCAAAGTGTATCCTAACCCTGGTCACCTGCGCACCGTCCCAGGACTGGCCCAAGGGCTCTGGAGGCCCGGGGCAAGGAGCCCCCGCTGTGAGCCATTCCCCCCCCCCCCCAGAGGGAAGGCCACCGTGGTCCTTCACCTCAGCTTCAGAGAGAAGCGGAGCGTGGCCACTTGGCTACAAAAAGGGCTGCTCCCTTAAGCACAGCAGCAGTTATATCCCCTTGACATGTTATACTGAGGAATGAAAATGAGGTCTCTTTCCTGTGTTCTTAAAGCAGCGATTTTATCATCTCTGTACAGCAAGAAGCTCTATAAACCTTTTTTTTTTTTCTTTGCGGTACGCGGGCCTCTCACTGCCGTGGCCTCTCCCGTTGCGGAGCACAGGCTCCGGAAGCGCAGGCTCAGCGGCCACGGCTCACGGGGCACGAACCCGTGTCCCCTGCATCGGCAGGCGGACTCTCAACCACTGCGCCACCAGGGAAGCCCTATAAACCCTTTTTTAAAAAAGAAGTTAAAGTACATCTTTGGGTCTAACTTACTGGAAGACAGGAAAAGGTGAAAGTGCCCCCAGGGTACTGAGATCCCCAAGATGACTTGGTGAGCCTACTTAACTCAGAGACAGCCTGTCATTTGTCACTTTGAGGAAGTTACCTGGTGCGTCTTCCAGGACATCTGTAAGTGCTGCTTCTAAGGATCCCGCTATTTCTCTAAATCTGAGAGAAAAACAAGAGCGTAAACTGTTGTTTTCTCTGCTGCAGGCGGCTGTCCCACCCATCCTCCCTTCTCCCCACGAAACAGGACCTTCCTCCACTGGCTTGTTGGTGAGGCCAGCGCTGTCAGAGATGCCGCACCAGCCCTGATGCCTGTTCTCCAGACTTTTTTTTACCGAGCAGGAAATAAACGTGTCTCAATTAATCCACTACGAAGCCATTTCTGGCAAGTCCCACCGGCTATAATCAGGTAATCGCTTCAAGGCCGTAAGACTGGTTTTTCCAATCCCCTTACATCAGCCCTATCAGAAGAAAGTGAATGTCCCCCAAACTAAGAAATGGGAAAGCTGTATTCTGTGTCTTTGTTCGCAGCTTGAGAAAAATCACCGAAGGTAGAGGCGATCACACCAGAACAGCTCTCTGCCTGGCGCTCCTCGAACATCTGCTGCTGGTCTCTCACGTTGTCATGGTAACTGGCCCACCGGCCCCGAGGCTCAAGATCTGCTTCCTGATGGGTTTTCTTTTTCCTCTGCTGGCCCACTTGTCCCCTCATACCATCCTGTCACAGACTTCTATTTTAATGACTAGTGTGGACACATTTTTATGACTCTGAAATGAAAACTGTGTGTGTGCGTGCGTGTGTATTTCCTTAACTGGCTGCTTACGTAGCATCTTTCTTCCCAACTATATAGCTCTTCCATCTTCATACTTTCTTTGCCATACCCTCTTCTGTCACCTGCTAGTTCCTTTGCTAGCAATAAATTCTGACCCATGCTTCAATTTACTGAAGTCGTAATTCTGGTTTTTGGATAGCACTCACGTGCTTTTTAAAAGCAGTTCAGAGACTGGTTTTCAGGAGTAAAAGCACTTCACACAAGGAGCAGCCGCCCCGTCCGCCACAAAGGTGCGAGTGGCTCACAGCGGAGGACTCTGGACTGCCCTGGCCACTGGAGCTGGCCGGTGCCTGCAGCGTCCCTACACCACAGGGAGGGAAAGGACTCACCCTCTGCCCCGTGAAGCCTGCGAAAGGCTAGTCACTCCAAGCAGCAGGGAGAGGCAGAGAGAGAGCAAGTGATAGAAGGCAAGCGGGGAACAGAAGAGAGCGCCGGGGCCCAGCGAAGGAGGCGGTGGCCCCGAGCACAGTGAGGACGGGGAGGGGCTGCCCCGCAGTGGAGGGAGCAAACCAGCACCTGCGTCAGCCTCAGCCCCTCAGCCCACCTTTCCTCCAAATCCACACAAAACACGGAAAAGGCCTGACAGCTAACACAGCACCATTCACAACAGGGAACACCAGGCCCCAAGGAAGGGAAGGGCCTGTAAACGCGCAGCAGGAAGAGAGGTCAGCTCGAAGCTCTGCAGCCAGGAGAAGAGCAGGTATAATTCAGTGTAAGTAAAGACACGGGATCAAATCATATGTACGTCTGTGACAATTCTGATAAACACACAAACGACAAAGTGCAAGAAAAATGCAGCAGACCCGACACCAGTGCATTTCACACAGACGTGCTGACTGTGTGGGACCAGCTGTTGGACCCTTGAAAGGAAAGCTATGTCACGTGACCCAGCTGTCCCCTTAGCCCCCAAGGGCCAGGAGCCCAGCACCAGCCCCTGGCACAGCCTTGCTGGGCAGTAACTTCCAGGATTGAAGTGATACGTTATACTTCTTAAAAAAGAAACAAAGTGAGACGTTACGTTGGTGGAATTTGAAAAGTTGTGCTGTAGTCTTCATGTGTATATGGGATGCTAGTCTACTCTTGATAGGAGATTTGTAAGAAAGGCAACCCCAGATACAAACACTCCCAAATTCTTACATTTGGGTTTGGGGAGGGTCTGGAGACGCACTTCCCAACGCATGTCTCTACTTCGCGCAGGCACACTCTTGCGGAGGGTGGAGGGAAAGGAAGGTACGTTAGTGCCACACGGACTCCACGTCATAAAGGAGCTACACCATGCTCAGTGCGTGCTGAATGTGACAGACACAGAACACACATGTGACCGTCCTGGGAGCATATAACATTCTAGCGAGATTTCAATTCAAAAAGACCTAACACTTTGCCTGTGGCATTTAAAGGGCGACCAGCCCAGTTTCCAGGCAGCCGCTGATTCGCTACCATTTGAGACTGTTCTGAGCACATGTACATTTAATCTCTTCCTATGAGAAACGGAGTCCTAAGCCTACTTTCCGATACTCCTGTAAGAACAAATGAAGCGCAGACACAGTAGGGTACCAGGGGCAGGAGGGGTGCACAAGTGCTCACAGAACGGTGTGTGTGGGCCAGGGCTGCCTTTTTCCTGAAGGTGACGGGGATGCAGGCATAGAGTCAGACCCGGGAGCATCCACCTGTTACTGGGGGAGCAATATTAATACTTCTTCCTAGAAACATGTCAACACATCATCACCCCACTGGCTTTAGGTTTACTTTAAATGACCCTGAGGTGAATCAGGTAACACTACAACTCTGACCCCAGCGGTGTTCGCAAAACGTTGTCATCCCTCAGAATAAACAATCTAATGCCTGATAAAAATCAACAGAACGGTGTCCTATAAAGTATTACTTGAATTTATTTCTTAAATGGAAAAACAAATGTACTGAAAGTTATGAAGTTCCACACTTCATAACTCAAACATAATTTTTTAAAAATTTTATACATTTTAAATAAAACTGTTTACAAAGAAAAGTTAACCAATCCCTTTGAATGCTATGGCTAAAATCTGCTGAAGGTGAAAATGTCTTTCAGGGAACTGGCTGAGTTCCGACAGAGTTTAAGGCTCAATCACCAGCTTTGAGAGAACGTATAATGAGAGGAGAACCTGCCGAGGCCGGGCTGTGCCGTCCCTGCGGGGCCCAGAGCTCCAGGAAGCAAGGTGACAGTGCAAGATTACCAAGCATGGGGCCCTGGGGTCCGGGGAAAATGACTAGAAAAGAGGGGTTCAGAGGCAGTAGACGGGAGTATGGGCTGATGGCATTGGATATCTAAAGCAATCTAACTTTGAACCTGGACTACAAAAGACATGGGACAGTTGAAACATTATTTCTCTGCTGCAGTCTTACGCTATAAAATGATGTTTCACCATTTTAAATTCTTCTCACAAACCAAAAGGGCTTCTTGCCCTGGCTTAGTTTTGATCATCACGTAATGATTACTTCCCATGCAGTCCATGAATATCTTACACACAAAAAAATCCTTAATTTCCTACCTACAGGATAATGAATGTAACCTTGAAAAATTAAGCATAAAAGCCAGTATTGTGTGTAAAAGGGCATCTTACTAACAGGCTGACAGTTACGATTCCATTATCAAAAGATGATTACATACATTCTCAATCATGGTGAGTAATTACAAATCAAGGTATCTAGTTCCTAGTATATTTCCCTCTGTAATTATTCCTTAGAACCCTGGGGAAGGACTGCATCATAATTAATGAAAACATCCAACAATTTAAACAAAAAGCCTGAGTCTTTAAAGAGCATTCTAGCTCAAATGCTCTCGTTAACGCCGTTCTATGGAGGAGCTTACTGTGATCTCACTCAAGAGAATCTGCAGAAACGGCTATTATCACCTATTCTTCTAAGGGAACATATATTGTTAAAAATTTATCCTAAATTTCCCCAAACAGTCTACAGAACCACTTACTGACACAGGTGATATCATTATGACATCTGGAAG
This sequence comes from Phocoena sinus, assembly GCF_008692025.1. Lineage (NCBI taxonomy): Eukaryota > Metazoa > Chordata > Mammalia > Artiodactyla > Phocoenidae > Phocoena > Phocoena sinus. Next base: position 2,818,295 of record NC_045778.1, on the reverse strand, counting down.
AAAAGTGTCAGCGTCTTCCAGATAGAGAGAAAAAATGTCACAAAGTATTATAAAGGAATCCAAAACAATAGGTAGAATTACTATCAATTGCTAAGACGGAATCAGCCACAGAGACTACTCTAAGAGAGAATACTTCTCCCGACTCCCTCTGAGGACAAAAAATGTTCCAGATGAGCAAAACAACAAATGCAGGGTAGGTCTGCTATTTGAAGCAGGTGATGAGAGAGGAAAACGGGGAGAAAGAGCTGCTAGGTGACCCGCTCTTTCTGTCTCTTCACGACGAACGAGGACGTAGCACGTGGGAATGAAGCCAGGCCTGGTCTAGCTCACTCTGAGTCTAGTGTTCTCAGTTGTCTGACGACCAAGGAGTAAGACTTATCTTTCTGTCGTACAAGCCAGAACTCTGGCAATCACGATACTTCCTGTGCACTTCCACTCTACATTTTGTTTCCCAAAGAACAGTGTGATGATCAAGAAGGGGCCGTTAGCTGGAGCCAACATACTTAACTCGTGCTCAAATTCTATTTTAGAAGGGTGGAGGTGGGGGGGGGTAAATTACTGACCTTATTTGAAAATACACAGGCAAGTTCCACTTATTATTGAAGCTCTGATAGGCGGGATGTGCTCTTAATCTTTTTACACTGGCCTGTGATCCACATTGCCGTTCAAATGTTCTTACAAAATCCATACTTATGGTATATTTCTAAAATAAGAACAAACAGGTGGCATTTTCATTTTAAGTGAACTAACCAGAACTGGGATCATATAGTGAAAAAAGCTATAATCAAGATAAAGATCAACACACAGAATCATAGTTTCTGGATCTGCTAAGGACCTTATGGGATCTTCCTTCCAAGGTCCCTGCTTAAAGATCAAGTAATGCCCAAAGTGGTTCTGTGACGTGCTCAAGGTCCTAGGTGGCAAGCCCGTCAGGAGACCCAGGCATCCTAAGTCCAGTGGTCTTTAAGCGACAGCTCTCCCCCATCTTCTAGGGCACCCCTAACCCAGTCCACTGGAATCACAAGAGATTGCAGATTAAGTGGTATAATTTTCATTGCCTCTCCAGAAGAAGAAGTAGAAAATTTTAAAAAGGAAAGAAAGACTCAAACCATGTGAGTAATTACATCCTTTTTATAGATGGCACAGCATGAAGACTGACAGGAGGAATCTAACAACACCATTAAGAGCAGAAGCTAACACTTAATATTTATCATCCTCACACAGTGCTTAAAATTGTCTTACTTACTTTAACCCAGAAAACTGCCCTACCCGGTAACTACTTCTATATCATCCCCATTTTATAAACGACGCTTCCTCTTCTGCTCAGGCTCAGAGAGAATTTACCCGGAAACAAAGGAAGGAAACAGGGGAAACAGAACCCTCGCCAGCCAGCAGTGCAAAGCTGCGGTTGCACATTCCTTGGCGAGGGCCCTACTCCCCAGTCCCCAGGCTCTGGGGAGGACACCGCAGGACTTCCCACGTGCTTCTCATTAAGAGGGACTCTGTTCTGGGTCACCAAACCAATCACCCGAATGGGATGATGTCTGGGCTCATGTGGGAATTTTAGTGCAGTAACACCACCACAGGTGTTCCATTTCTTTCAACTGGTTTTGAGCTACACTTACTGAATCCCCTGAGTGTGGTCTACATGTGTGGAGTTGAGACAAAGAAAGGTATTACTCATCCCTTTTGGGATAAAACTATACCCCTGCATATAATGGGTGTTGAAAAAATACAAAAATATTTTTCTCTTCACAAAAGCATGTCCCATTAAAACTGAAAGCTGAAAGCATTTCTTGCAAGAAATGTTTGTACCCGCAAACGTTAAGTATTGGTTTAGAATTCTCAAGTCGACACTCTATCAGAAAGCTTCATTTCTGAGCTGAAAAATCTCCTGAGCCTAACACGATCAAAATGATTCTCTAAAGAGGAATGAAAAGGGTCTTAAACAGCTAATGCTTAAGACCTCATATTGTTCAACACACTGTAACACGGGCCAAGAGAACAGATCAGTGGTATTTCTGGGATAATAAAGCTCCCAATTTGTTGTCTTACCTGTTTTGAAGTCTACCAGGCCCCAGGCTCACCACACTCACCTTGTGCCTCTCTACACTTTAAAAATCAATAAGCAATTTGACCAAGCAGAGTTAGAAAAAGAAGCAAACAGAACTTCTAGAAACGAACGTAAGGGTAAACTAGAAACAGGTGAAAAGGAGTTTAGACAAATCTGAAGAAGGAATCAGTGAACTAGAAGAAAAGTCCCGAGAAATTATCCAGAATGAGCACAAAGAGACAAAAAATTAAAAAGTGAATTCAGCAAACACAAAGGATAAAGTGAGGAAGTCTAATCAAAAGTTCTACAAGAAAATAATAGAGGAATGAGAGAAAAGCACAACTGAAGAGTTAATGAATAAAAATGATACAGAGCTGATTAAAAAACCACCAATCCTCAGATTCAGGAAACCCAACAAATCCTAAATACAATAAAGAAAAAGAAGCCCACACTAGATTCTCATAATGAAACAGCACACTAGAGTCACAGGCAAGATTTGGGAGAGACGGCATGATAACTACAAAGAAACAACAATAACTATTTTCATAACGGAAGTCAAGAGACAATGTGCAAAGCGCAGAGAATTCTACTTCCATCAAAACTACCTTTCAAACACAAAAGGTATAAAGTTATTGTCAGACATACAAACTGAGGGTTTATCACAAAGAAGTGAAATTTATTATCACCAGGCCCTGCTAATAGATGAATTTCAGGAGGAAGGAAAATGATCCAAGAAAGAAGGTCTAACATCCAAGAAGGAACAGGAAGCAAAGGAAATGATAAACATGTGGAATAATTCTGAGAGGAGAATGATGACCACGTAAAACAATAAAAATAACGCCCTATTTGGGGGATAAAGAAAATCAAAATAGAAATAAGACCCTGGAAACAGTAATAGATACTATGGAATGGGGTGACTGGCATCAAAGTACTCTAAGATCCCTGTGCTGTTTGGGAGGCTGAAGAACACCAGTGAGCTTTAGATTCTGTTAAGTAACCACTAATGTTACTTAATACATAAAGAAATAAAGGGTAGAACTTCCAAATTAGTAGAGGGGAAAAACAGAATAAATGAGGAAAACAAATCCCCAAAAGTCCAAAATACAGAGAAGGCGGAAAAGGAAAGAAAAAAAGGGAGAAAGGAAAAGAAGGAAGAAAAATGGGACAAATAGGAAGAACCAAAGAAACCCCAAATACATCAGTCACTACGATCATTGTAAATTTAACAAATTACCTAATTAAAAGACAAAGATTGTCATGTTGAATAAAACAATCGAAAAACCAAAAATCAAAATCCAGAGCAGGAAGGAGAGGAGAGGCGCCGAGGGGCTGAGCAACACGAGTACTGAGCAGGGGAGCTGGGCACGGACTCAGGCCACCTGGCCGAGAGCCTTTATTCTTCTCCAGGACACTACGTACTATCTTTAAAAAATGGTACAACGGAAAATTAACATACGAGTCTACTTCTGAAATATCAACCATGAAGTCTTTTAAATGATGTTTTTTTTTTTAAGAAATGAAAATATCAAGGCCTCCTAATCTTTCAAATTATAGAGGACACTTACATATTGCATTTTAAAATCCAACCCAATATTTCGTTTTCCTTCAAAACGATACAGTAGAGATCTACAAACTTAATTTTTCATGGAAAACAACTGCAAACAGCCTTGTTTTTAAATGGTCCTTAGGTTCTTTTTTAAAATTAGAATATTCATATCTAGTCCCAACTGCATCTAGGCTGAATTTTACTTTACATTCTAAAAAATATTCTTAGTCCTTGAAGTTATCAGAGACTGACTTGAATAAAACAGTGTGTGTTTTAAGGTAAATGCTTGCTACATAACTCAGACCGTGGTTTTTCCTAAAACCACAGAACCAAGACTGTGCAGAAAAGATATGATTATCCTAAAGTCTCAGCTTAACATCTTCAAGAATCAAGACGATGGAGGAAAAGGTACCTGGTGAAAGGCATCGGGATTCCCAGGATTAAAAAGTGAGGGCAATTTTTCTTCTAATCCTCGTACTATTTCTGGCCAGACAGAATTCACCAAAAAATCATATCCGGGAACAGTATTGCCTTTTTCACTGTAAGATAAGAGGAAAATTTCAGTCAAATACACCAGAATCTTCTACTTCCAAAAATCAAAATTCCACTGTGGTGCTTTTATTAAAATAAAAGTTCCTCAGCCTAAAATTTATTTCAACCTTTTTAAAAAAATGATATCTGTCAATTAGTTTGTTCTTAGACCCAAACTTCTATTTCACTCCTTGATCTCATTCTCACCTTGAACCTGACACATCCTCTGTGTCCTGACTCCTACATCTATCTATCAAGTAGTAAGCAAGCTGGGGTCAAGGATAATGGAAAACTACACCGACTTAACTTGGCACAATTTTCTCCCCTAAAATGGGCTACCATGTTTATACTCTGTCTTGAAAAAGAAGCAGTTTAATACCACAGGAAAAGCAGTCTTTGTGGGACTTCCCTGGTGGCGCAGTGGTTAAGAATCCGCCTGCCAATGCAGGAGACATGGGTGCGAGCCCTGGTCCAGGAAGATCCCACACGCCGTGGAGCAACTAAGCCCGTGCGCCACAGCTACTGAGCCTGCGCTCTAGAGCCCACGAGCCACAACTACCGAGCCTGCGCGCCGCAACTACTGAAGCCTACGCGCCTAGGGCCCGTGCTCGGCAACAAGAGAAGCCACCTCAATGAGAAGCCTGCGCACCGCAACAAAGAGTAGCCCCCGCTCGCCGCAACTAGAGAAAGCCCGCACGCAGTAACAAAGACCCAACGCAGACAAAAATAAATAAATTTTTTTAAAAAAAAGAAGAATTATGTTACATCTACTCTGCCTGTGCTCTGTAAATGGAGCAATAATGCCTACAGGACAGCACATATATTTAAAAAAAAAAAAAGAAAAGCAGTCTTGTATTCAACCTTAACACCACTCAACTCTAAAGCACTATAAATCACGCTAATTGCCCAATTACTAACAACTTTCTGATTCAGCTATCCCTAAGATTACCCTCAGTTCTAAAGTTCTATGACTATTTTACGTAAAATCTCGATCACAAATCTTAATACAAAAAACTGATAACGGTAATGTTTTTTGTGTGTGCATGCTTTATTCTGCATTTTTAGCCAAAAGGCTGGACTCTGGGTTTCTAATTCACAAACTTAGATGAGAGACAACACTGAGATAAAAGCATGCACTCGGGAGCCAGAGTACGTGGGTTCAAATTTTGGGTCATTTAACTTCTCTGTGTTTTGGTTTCTTCATCTTCAAAACAGGGATGATAATGATATGTACCTCACAGGGTCATTATATGGATTAATATTTGTAAAGCATTTAGGATGGTGCCCAGCATACAATAAGTGCTATGTTAATAGTGGTTAAATACACAAGTACATAAACAAAAAAAGCAGGTTCCTTAAGTTTCTCTTGAACTTAAAGACCTGTAAGTAGCTTTAAGCAACACCATCTCACTGATCGACCCACTCTGACTGCTCCGTTATTGATATGCTCTATATTAAGATAACTGTCTTTAAAATTGATCATCCATGCAATATACGGTCTTATTTTTTAGCAAAACGGGGAGTTGTGTAGCTAAGTGGTGATAACAAATTGGCATTTAACATTCTGATAAGAATTAAAAATAACCAGTAAAAAGTTTTCATAATTTTCCTTCTTAGCAAAAACTATCAAGACAAATAGCTTATTCAGCTTTACTGTTCAGAAAGAGCTATCAGATAATCTCATTCTATAATAGGTAGGAATTGATGAGAAATTACTGGTGGGATTGGAGGAGGGTCCAGGAGGGAAAGAAGATGCCTGTGTCCCATGTACCCAATTCCATGTATCATATCATATACTTTTAATCATAATAAGAAGTAGCTCTATTAAGGTATCGGAAGAAAGAAGGAACAGAATTGAAGATTTTAAAACACAAATGCACATAATCTGAACAACACTGAAGGACAAGATCACCTCATTCCCGAAGTAAATGTCTAACTAAAGCCCCAAAGAGAAAACTTAAACCTGTGAGATCAACAGTTAGAAAAGCTAATCCACATTCTTCGGAAGATAAATCTTGAACGTCGCTGGTGCCCCCAGCTATAAAGGGCACCTGGAGGCAGAAGCTGAGCAAGGGAAGGTGAGGAGCGGCGGGACGACGGGGCCTCAAGCAAATGCAGGTGGCCCACCAAGGTACAGTTTAGAGTCCTGAGATTTCTGAGGCGTCTACATGAATTCTGCCACACTGGAAACCATGGAAAAGAGCACGTGAGGCTCCGTAACTTGACATTTCAGGACCAAGACTAGGCCTGTCAAATCTAATGACTGGTTGTTTCATAACTGTGGCTTCTTTAAATTTACCCCATGACTTCTATGAAATTCTTACCCCAAATCCAAATCCAACTAAATCTTCATGATTACTAAGCAAAAGTGGCAAAACAAGGCTTCATCTGAAATCGTGTAGTGGAAATAGGGTACTTCACAAGTCAAGCAGCGTATTTGTTCCCCAGATTTTTTTTCTTTTCAAAGAACAAAAATTCAAGACCAAGTATAATGTTCACTCCATGAAGACAGGGACCTCATTTGCCTTTCTAATGCTGTACAGAGGTTAAGTCTTTCACCCTGCAAACACTGGGCAGTTACTGCCTTCGACACCGTGCCAGGAGGGAGGTGTGGGCCGTGCGGGAGGGGAGCGCGCTGTTGAGATGGAAAAAGTGAGAGCGACGTGCAATGGCCTGCAGAGAACAGGATTAAAGGTAGAATCAGGGTAAAAGATGGTCTCTTGAAGGAAGTGGCATCTGAGCTGGGGCTTCACGTGGAGTGACAGGTCAACAAAAAGAGGGACCGGGAAAGGCGGAGGGGACTCCGAGGAAAAACACAGACCCGCCCAGCGTGTGCTGGGGCCGGCAAGTGCAGCTGTGTGCTGGAGAACACCAGGGCGAGGGTACCACAGAGCAGAGGGCCCCACCCGAGGACCACCGGGGCCAGAGCACAAGGGGCCTTGTGTGCTGATCAAGAAGCCTGCATTTTCCGCAATGAGCAATAGGAAGCCACTAAAGACTCAGGAAGAAGGCAGGGCATGAATCTCAGCACTGTGGGTAAACGTGCCAGCAGAGGGGCAGACTGAGACGCGCGAGCAAGCGGGGAAAACCTGTTACTGTGGACAGAGAAATGACAAAGGCCTGGACCAGGACAGTGGCAGTGGTGGAAGGCAGTGGGGTATTTACAAAACAGAACTGAAAACCATGGAAATCAGACAAAAGGAGGGAAAACTGAAGATGACTTTAACCACAATTAAATCTTATAAAACTTGTTGAATTAAACTGAATTGATATTTATTAACAGATTATGACACTAGAATAATGGAAGGAAACCAACTTTTATTTCAAACCTAGTTTAGGGAAATGACAGTGTAGGAAAGGGCAAAGCGTGGGCTGCGGATTCAAGAGAGACACACCATTCATCTCCGTTCCACCCACTACAGTTTCCTTCTCTGTAAGACGAGGCTAACGGCCCCTGCCCAGCTCAGAGCACTGTGCTAACACACAGACAGGAAAGGGCATCTGAACCCGGTCCACACGAGACAGCAATAACCAGCAGGGCACGAGCGGCTCCCAGGCGCAGCCCCGGACCGCGGGAGCACTGAGAACAGCTGCTCAGACTACCTTGAGGTGGCTCCTCCCGTGACCTCTCGAAGGAGGCGGCAGTGGTGGGGAACGAACTCCAGGAGCTTCCTGTACATGAGCTGAAGATCGCTCGGGTGAGCATCGACAATCTGCTCTACAATCACCTAGTAAAAGGAGCATCGTTTTTAAAAAAGACAAGTATGAGTTACATACCACAGGGAAAAGAACAAAGAAAACCTTGAAAGTGTGTTTCCTCTCGCCCCCCTCCTCCCCAGCTGACATGTTTCCTAACAGTAACAGCCTCACTCAGAGCTAGTTCCAGGATTCGGGTGCATAGCTCTGACCTGGGGGAGACACAGGCTGGGTGACAGAGACTGGCCTGAAGCTGAAAAGCCAGACACATTCGCCTGTTTCCCTCCTGAGCTTGAAAACGAAATAAAACGATGATTTCCCATGACAACAGCTCCTTGCTGTCTTGACCGTGGCCTCTTCTTCTAAATACCATTATTCAGATTAGGGGAAGGTTTGAGACAGAGGAAGATGGAAGGGAGTATATTTTATTTTACTTTATTATTATTTTATCTTTTGTGTTAAGCTTGAGAATCAAGAGGCGAATGACAAGCATACGAATTTAAATACAATTAACATGTGGTCACAGTTTATTTAATATGCCACTGAAACATCAAACGTTTCTTTAATTTAGCACGTTAGCTTCAGTTCAATGAAAAACGAAGGCACAAATTAGTAACCATTTTCACTTAGTGATAAAGAAATAGTGTAGGTAATTTGTCTTTTTCACTCCTATAGAGAGACAGCTATGAAGTACAACAGGATACAAACAGAGGAGGTTGACAGATCATTTATTTTTACTAATCCTAATGAAATCCTAGTGAAAGCTGACTGGACTATTGAAATTAATCCTTAAGTTTCATTTCTATCAATGACATTCAATTTTCCCCATTTATAAATGGGAGACTTTCACCCCAAAGTCACGGTGAGTAGGGCTTTGTACTTACTGGACAGAAAGAGCGTCCACACTGATGTGGCACTGAAGAAAGTCTGCAAACACTGAGGACGGGCCTGTGACTTCCACCAGTTTGAACCAGACAAAGCTGCCATTTTTGCGTGTCGGAAAATGCTGAGTATTGGCAACTTCATATGGTACAATCTGTAATATATTCTGGCTGCTCAAAGGCAGAACACACTCACTTCCCAAATTTTAACTGTATCCTCGTAGGTGAAGGACACTGGATAGCCAAGTTCTGGATTTAAGGTATTACGCTGCTAATTTGCCTATGAAAGCCCTTCATCTGTGAACATTCCCTCCCTCCCACCTTCCTGGCCCACACACTCCTCAGCACGTCTGTGAAGACAGCCCTCCACGCAGACCTTCCACGCTCAGGGCTCTTGGCCCGCTGTCCCTCCACGAGGCACTTGAGCTGCGGTGCTGGCATCTGCTTTACTTGTTCCATTCTACCCACTAGACCAGTAGTTAAAGATTCGTTTTAAAAACTTTATTGGCAAATAATTTACATAGCATAAAACTGACCTAAAAATGTTCTGATACACACCTTCTCCCTAGGGAAGACCTGCCCCCTACTAAATTAAGATAATCCCTGGGCTACGGCATCACTAGAAAATACGAGAGAGGGTGCCTGACTCCTGCATGCTGGTTGTAACCACCAGGGACCAACCTTTTCTTACAACTGATGCTGCAGTAACTATGAGAATCTTTACAGAAGGACCTCTGATCCACCCTCACAGCAGACGCTCTATGAATGCCTGCTGAATGAAGGCCTGGGGGTGCACAAACCTCATCCATGTATGGTTTCACTAGGACTTGACCAACTAACGCCTCCGCGTCCCGTGCCTTGTCAATCGTGGCGTAAGTCCGTAAGCAGTGCCGGATTACATCGACACTGGAAGTCCGCAGACCTTCCAAAAGAAGGCCTTCCAGTGACTGCTGTAACATGGCTGTAATGCCAGCTATACGCTGCAAGAAAAACAGGTAAGAAAGCAGCTGGAACAATTTCTGAAGACTCAAATATATACATAACAAATCTCTGGCGGCACTAGAAGAGAATATGTGTAAAATTAAAATATTAACATTTTCTGGAGCGTAACAATGAGTCTCTCCTCCACTCCACATCTCTTTATAAGTAAATCTCTGCTATATCAAAGGAGGATTTAGACGGAATTGCAGAATGAGAAAAAAAGTTATTCTCCTCTTAAGCTACACAGTAAATCTGACAAACATCATGAATCTAAAGCCCAGTCGAGAGTTTCGGATAAATTAACTCTGACTACATCATACAGTGTGTCAAGTTACATGAAATTTAGAATTAATTTTACCCTTATAATTCGGAGAATATGCCTGTGTCTTTACACAAAATCTACAGTGTGTGACACTTAGGGGGCAGGGGTCCAAAAGACAAAAACTGAAGGAAAAAATTCAAAGCTAGTTTCAAAATCCTGCAGATCAACGATTATCACAGGCATTACAGGCATACCGAGTGTGGTTCCAGACCACAATAAATCGAACAGTACCACAATAAAGCGGGGCACTGGGATTTCTTGGTCTCTCAGTGCACGTAAAAGAAATGTTTACACTATACTGCAGTATATTAAGTCTGCAATAGCATTATGTCTAAAACAACAAGGTATATACCTTAATTACCTCAATTAAAAAATACTTTATTGCTAAAAGATGTTAATCGTAATCTGAGCCTTCAGTGAGCTGTAATCATTTTGCTGGTGGAGGGTTTGAAGTACTGTGAAAATTACCAGAGTGTGATACAAAGACATGAAGTGAGCAAATGCTGCTGGAATGGCACTGGTAGGCTGATAGACTTGCTTGATGCAGAGTTGCCATAAACCTTCAATTTGTTAAAAAACAAAACAAAACAAAAACATATCTGTGAAGTGCAACAACGTGAAGGGCAATAAAATGAGGTATGCCTGTATCAGGTAAAACCAAAGTTATTTAGCAAATTCCTAAATACCAAAGTGTGAAAATCTAAAACAACACTTACTGGTCTTATTTGGTCCAAAAGAGGCATGCCTTTGCTTTGAACAGCATGAAACTGTAACTGGTTAAATTCTGTGGCAATTCTCTCCAAAATCTGTCCAGTCAGAAGTGGGCTAGTAGAGACAATTAGAGAAATTTAACTCCTAAAGGCTTTAAGTTTCCGAGAGAACACATCACATGATTAGCAATGGTGATGCTTTAGCACCCACTGTGTTTTTCCACAGCCCCGTTACGAGGTAGAAGCTAAAGCATCCTTCGTGCCATCAGCGTTCATAAGTCACATGCACAGCATGTTCTAGGACAGTGGGCAACTACTTCAGTATAAGCCACTGACGCTGCCTGGCCTCAGCCACAGGGTCCAAGCAAGAAGCAGGAGCTGGACCAGGCCACTGTGGGTGTGACGGGCGTTTCCACCTCCTCCCCCAGGCTCTCCTGTCCATGGCCTTCTTCATCTTTAACCTCCCTTCCCTCTCTTGCCCTATCCTATTATTTACACCTGAATCCCCTTCTACTGCTCTGTCTCATTCTCTCTTCCTCTAAAATACCTCCAGTACTTCTAAAATACCAAATACTGCTGTCTCCTTGATAAAATAAAAGCAGCCCTCTAGCGGCAATACATCAAATAAGTCAGAAGAGCTCTACATTTTCATTTACCAAAGAGCTGAAAGAGCAGTCAATCTGTATTCTCTGGGTCCTAGTGAAAGGACATTCATTGTGTGTCTGCCACAAAGTGTAATAAATGCACTTCTTTCCTCTAAAATACATTGCAACGATACCACTCAAAAGGAAGCTAAATAGCAAAAGAAGAAAAATATAAAGGCACTGAAGCATCTGCTGGGCTTCTCTTGAGGCATCCTATATCTAATGGTGACCTATCAGTGAGTGAGGGGAAAAAATCCACATCACAAGGAAATGAGATGCTATCCATTTCAGGTCAGTCCTGTACCTGTAGCATTCAAACTAGTTTAGGGCTTCCCTGGTGGCGCAGTGGTTGAGAGTCCACCTGCCGATGCAGGGAACACGGGTTCGTGCCCCGGTCCGGGAGGATCCCACGTGCCGCGAAGCGGCTGGGCCCGTGAGCCATGGCCGCTGAGCCTGCGCGTCCGGAGCCTGTGCTCCACAACGGAGGAGGCCACAACAGTGAGAGGCCCGCATACCGCAAAAAAAAAAAAAAAAAAAAAAAAAACACAAAAAACTAGTTTAGAGGGAGAGCAATTCCCCTGCAAGACCAACCCAAAAGGTCAATCCCTCTTTCCTGAGTAACCTAGTGTGGATCTATTCATTATAAATTATCTAAACGTTTCTTGGACTAAGAAGCATGCTGTAGTTACCATTCACTTACATTGCCCTGGTTTTCCTTTCTCTACAGCTCAAAGTTGCTGATCTGAATTTTTTAAAAGTACTCAAAGGTGATTCTGAGCAAGAAACAGCATAATATCTGTTACATTAAAGATGGAACATTGAGGGACTTCCCTGGCGGTCCAGCAGTTAAGACTCTGCGCTTCCACTGCAGGGGGCCACAGCTCGATCCCTGGTTGGGGAACTGAGATACCACATGCCATGCGGTGCGGCCAAAAAGGAGAAAAAAAAAAAAAAAAAAGATGGAACATCGCAAAGGAATAGTATCATAGAAAAAGACATCAACGAGGAAGGGAGTAGGAACGGACCCAAGTGGAAAGAAAACAGGGAGGCAGGTATGGCGGATGTCGAGTGCAGACCAGTTGGCAGGAGCTGCCAGTGCTGCTGAGGGTGAGAGAGACGCGGAGCAGCTCAAGACAAACGGCTCCACCGGACGGGTCAGAAGGGACGGGTCAGAAAGGACAGCAGTGGAGACGCTGGCCAGCGGAGGTGAGGGCAGGAGCGCGAGGGCGGGGGGCTGAAGGGACAGAGACAGCGAGTGCTGACCACTTGTTTGTACATCTTGACTATGAAAGGAAGTAGAGACCCAGGACAGGAGAATCACTTCCTTTTTGGATGCCGCATTCCTCAATCTATACGACGAGAGATATGGAGCATACTGCCTTTCAGGTGCTCCCAAATCTCACATTCTGATTCCTAAAATTAAGAAGTCCAACACGCTTCATCGTACGGTAAGACTCTGGTATAGGTGCATTCAATTTGGCTTTGGTTGGTTTTGCAGCAGATTATCCAACATTACTCAGGGAAAGATGTTATGGCTGTCCACGTGCCTTTAGGAGAAGCTCTTGTCAGACCCAAATTAGATGTGTGAGGGCCTACGACATGCCGGGTGCAGGCTACCAAGCTGACTGTCAGACAGCCCTGCCAGTGGAGTTACTATTAGCCTTACGCTGCCCAAGACACAGGGAGCTGAGGTTCCATGACTCAGGCTGCCCGGTGGGAGATGCGGCACAAACTTGTGCTCCTCCCATGGCACCATGGTGCTGGTGTGATCCACTCATTTTCTGAGCCACTCATCTACCTGGCTGATTTAGAATTCACACTAGGAAGGTAATAAGACGGTCACAGTGTAACAAAGGAAATGGTCATTTTTTTCTAATTTCACAAGGTTTCTTTCCCGTTTATAAATTTTAACTAAATGTGTCCTATACTGTTTCTTAACGCTACAATGCTAGTGCAAGATACATGAATGGTGATACTCTGGGCATGTCTACATAAACTTATGAGAGATGAAAGCCATTCCATACCTGGAGGACCAAAGGATTTTGCCAGTGCTTACACAAGGCGATCCCAAAGATAAAAATCTTCCACTGAAAGCACACTCCTCTGACTCCCTGTAAGGTGACGTGTTGGGACAGTGGTCCATCACCACGAAGGTTTCAGAGGGATGTACTATAAACTCTACTGTCTCACGCCCTCCACTTTTCATAAGCTACGTTCAAAAACACTGAGCCATACGCTTGGCTTTTCTTCATCAGAAATGCGTTTTAACTAAAAAAAAAAAGTAGCCTGGGTGTAAAGTACTAATTTATGTGATATTTAGTAAAAAATACTTACCTGCTTGCTTCCAGTGCAGATGTTTCTTTAGAATGTTGAGAATTTAAGATTTTTTCAATTTTCTCAACTGATCGAATAACCTGTATAAGCCTCAACACACATATCTATAAAAATAAAAATGAAGCCAAAAAGAAGTTATCATGATGTTTAATCTTAATTATCTTATTTCCCCTTTCTAAATGCAGGGAAATACAAAGCCAAAAGTCAACTTAAAGTGTGTAGAGCGCTCTACAGTTTGAATACTTCTACATAACACTGAATTCCCAAGAATGTAAAACTTAATTTTAGCTGCCCAGAAGAAGCATATTTCAATATTCTATTACAAGTTAATAGTTAAAAAAAGAAAAAAAACTAGACTTTTTTTGTTTTCTCATTTCCTGCATTTTTATTTCTTCTTTCTTTTCCCCATCTTAAATGAACCCCTCTATAGGCACTACATTTATTTTCTTATGACCCTTTTCTCATGTTTCAATTTTAGTTTCTGATCATCTTTATCCTATTTACATGTATACGACACAATTATATGCCTAAGCGTCAATTCATTAAAGACATTATTACACAATAAATATTATCAAAGAGGTTGAGGAATATTATAAAAACTCTCATCCTTAAAAGAACAAAAAGAAAGTCATTCGTTAAACGAACAGTTACTAGAACCTACTGTACAGCACAGAGAACTCTACTCGATGCTCTGTGGTGACCTAAATGGGAAGGAAATCGAAAGAAGAGTGGAGATATGTATAACTAATTCACTGCTGCACAGCAGAAACTAACACTACACTGTAAAGCAACTATACTCCAATAAAAATTAATTTAAAAAAAGACAAAAAAAATTAAACAAATAGTTACCGAGCACTTATTGTGCACCAGACGTTCTTCTAGACAGTGAGGACACGGGTGAATAAAACAGGCAGAAATTCCCTGCTCTCACAAAGCTTACAATCTTTTCTAGAAAGGCACTGCATTCTTGAAATCTTTGGACGGAAGCTGATATTTAAAGGAGAATTAAACAGAAGGTTTCAAAATAGGCTTCTCTCCCTTGAGATTTTGAAAAATATGCTAATACATTTAGAAAACACTGACCGAGCACCAGGCTAGCGTCAGAAGTCTCAAATTCTAATCCTAACTCTGCCATTACATCCCTAAAGTCAGATAATAAAATTAAAACACAGGACCAGTAAAATGTAAAAGTAGTGCATGCAGAGGTACAGTTAACAAGTGGAAACAAAAGAAGAAATAAACGTGGCAGAATGAGAGCAACACACTAGTTTTTCAACCTGCAGTAGAACATTGGAAGAGTTGGTCTTAGAAAGCCCACTTACTCCCTAATGTCTAAAATTTTAATATTTTCTTTACAGGGGTGCTGAGAAATTACTTATATGCCTGTCAAACTGTAAAGTGTTTCACGGATACCAGTTATTACTGTTTCTTCTTTTGGAAAAATTGAGGAATGTTAATTTTGTGACCACTTGGGTACATCTAAAATTCTGTCTTACTATTTCAAAGAGTTGACATGACATTATAAGCGTAAGTATATATAGATACATAGAAAAAGGCTTTGAGAAAAACCACTTGCATAGTACTGAAAAGTGTGAGAAGACACGAGGGAAGGGCTTTTAGCTGGCATGCAGCATAAGAAATCTAGTTTTCTTTAAAAGTTTTAATGCCGTCATGAGTAAATTAACGCACGAGAAGAATACGCGATTTTCTTCGTCTTTTCCTTCTATTAGTTACCTTAGCACACCTCTCTTATTAACAGGACCTTAATCAGCCCAGGAGTGAGAAGACCTGGGCTCCAGCTCTGCCTCGACCCCTCGCGAACTTTGCTGAACACTGATGCCTAAAAATAAGGAGAGACCCCACACTTCCTCTCTGCCAAGGTACGAAGAGAAATAAATCAGACCACATGCGCGGAAGTGCCGTTAACTCCAAGGTGCTACCATGAAGCCATGTGCAACCTACCTTTTTTTTCCTAATGTCCTCTTGTTTAGACATTCGTTCATCTACTGCCCGAATTCCTTCACTGACAGATGACCTAAGACTCTTTAAAAGAATAAAGAAAACATACAGCAGAAACTGTTTTGTGACATTACGAAACTTACACATTTAATTAAATTCCACAGAACTTAATTTTATCTTCGGGCCAGTATTATGCAGATATTGACAAAAATACATAATATCAGATACAACTGCTGTCGAGGGCACTCATGGTTTGGGGGCAAAATGACATATAAAGCCAAGGTTATGGAGGATTAACAGCCGAAGGAATAATAATACATGCACCGTCAATGTCGTTCAAGAAATCATCTGAATCAAAGGATAGGAGAGTCTGGCACAGGGGATGGGACTTAAGTCTGACCCTGTGGAAGCTGACGATGGTGGAGAGGAGGTTATCAGAAGACAAAGGTGGGAAGACACAACTGACGGCGCACACTCAGGGTGGGTGAGGCATGCACCCGGGTGCACTGCAGGCTTCATTTTGCAGAGTAGAAATAAACAGGGAGGGGTTGATTTAGGAGGACTTTAGATTCTACACATTTTAGGGAACTAGAGAATCCCGAAGCACTGATATTTCCTGATGAAATGCTGTTTGGGGGATGGTAGGAATCAAGAAGTAAGGAACAGAATGGCCAGGAAAAGCCAGAGGTCATAGGTGGAGAAACATGTCCAGAAGCTAATAAATTAAGCCAAGTATGAAGAATTGAGGCCAAAATGAAGGTAATGGAAACGATCAGAATTAACTAGATAAATCACAAAAGTTTTATGGAGAGGTGAATTCATTCATTCAATAAACATTATGAAATGTCCATTAAATGTCAGCTACCGTGGTAGCCAGTGAGGCTACAATGATGAATTAGACAGAAACAGTCTTATCCCTCAATGATCGTAGAATCTCAGAGCAGCGTCGTGAGTTGAGGTCAAAAAGGCAGGTGAGGGGCTTCCCCGGTGGCGCAGTGGTTGAGAGCCCGCCTGCCGATGCAGGGGACACGGGTTCGTGCCCCGGTCTGGGAAGATCCCACATGCCGCGGAGCGGAAAGGCCCGTGAGCCATGGCCGCTAGGCCTCCGGGTCCGGAGCCTGTGCTCCGCAACGGGAGAGGCAAAAAAAAAAAAAAAAAAAAAAAAAAAAAAAAAAAAAGGCAGGTGAGGTCTGTGGCTGGTGAGGAGAAAGGTGGCTATAAAGACAGCTGCAGAATAAGGGAGGCGACGTGGTACTGGCAGGTGGCAGGGCAGGACTAGAGCCCGGAGGCATGAGAGCAGCCCAGGAAGTTCAAAGCACAGGTCAGCAGAGCGGAGAGAGCGCACAGAGAAGAGTGGGAGGTTACCACAGGCTGAGGCCCAGGAGACGTCAGCCACGAGGCTGGGAGGTGAGAGAGCACCGAGGAGGAGGCAGGAGAGCCACGCAGAAGCTGCCGCGCAGCCCAGCAGCGGGCCACAAACCCCTTTCCTTCCACTCCAAGGAAAAGCACTGTAATGAGCTTTTGTAAAATTCAAAGACATACACTTTCAAACACATCTGCTAGTTCAAGGCACAGCTCAACACTTATCTCTCTTATGAAGTCTTTCCCGCCTACCCCTCCTTGGGACTTCTCAGCTCTGACACTCCCATTACCCTGCATTTCCTTCAGTTCTATCCAGGCAGGGCCTCTTTACCTACGTTACCTACTGAGAGCTTCGCACGTGCCAGGCGCTGTCTCGGGGGCAAGGTGCGTGAGGCCACTTGGTCTGGCGTGGTCCAGTGGTGACACACACAGGAAGCGATGGTGCAGTGCATCACAACTAAGGGACAATGGAGGTCGGGGTGCCTAGCACAGACGAGCGGGTGAGGGGAGGGCAGGCCACACGGTCTCCTGTCAGAGGTGATGCCAAAACTCCCGCTCCACTGTCCATCCAGATGGGGTCCCTGTCCTCAAGGCTTACAGGCAGACACTCCCGTTCCCACGGGAGAGAGTTTCTCCCAGAAACTAGGCGTTACACGCTATTTATATTATCCTTCAGTTACATACAGGGGTTAAACAGCTTTTGTAGACTGGTCCAGGAACCTAACCACATGTAAAACACTGTCTGGGAAAACACTTGTAAAATTACAAATTTTAAACTATACGTCAGCCAGTTCTAAGTTGGAGACCACTTACAGATGGGGGAGGTGGTATTAACAAGTTAAATTTTGAAATACCCTTCTTTTCCGCCCTGACATTTAAAAGTGTCTACTCTTTGACGATCTGTCGTCTTCAAACCAAACACGTTTTTAGTCTGTGATATCACATGCAAAAAGTAGAGAATCATTTTCACCAGTTTTGAAGGTGAGTACTATAATCATGGACCATTAAACCACCACCACAACAACCTAACACATTAAAGGAGTTCTTATTGGAGAAGGCAAACGAGTGTAATGTGCTTTATACATATAGACTGTTTACCGGCACCTGGGGACTTACCAGAACCTCTTCCCGTAACTGTCCCAAAGGCACAGAAAGCTGGCTGAGGGCTCTGTCCATGCCAACCTAAAGGCAAAATCATGTTGGCACAAGCACGTCAGAGTCAGGAGTGACAGTGAAGCTTCTGTTTAACGAGCAAAGCTGTACTAGACTTAGGTTATTCTTTCTGTACAATCACATATTGCTAATAACTAGATAAATAACAGAAATGCTATCTTACCACAAATATTGCTTACAGAAAGTGAAAAAATCTGTTGATATACATGAAACTATGCAAATAGGGAAAGTCGTAATAAATCAAAGATTCCTCGTGTACAGTTTGCCTCTGGATGAAATTTTAAATGAATTAAAAAAACTTTAACAGGAAAAATAGCTATCTCTGTACTTATGATGTTCAGCCAGCTGATGTGAAAGTCTGATGAGCTATATCTCTCCTAAGTATTATTAGAGCCTTTGAGAAAAATACAAATTAAACAGAATGGAAATAAAATTTTCAGGGTTTCTAATCCTACTGGAACATTTATCTTACTGGTGTACTTCCCAAAAGCAAACACAGCTCGTTATTCTTAACGCTTCCTGAAATTCCCATGGAGATGGCGACTTTCTATACTTCTTTGGATAAACAGATTTAACAACCAAATAAAGTATGAACAAGAAGACTTTTCCAAGTATTAAAACTCAAGCATTTCTAAACAACTTTTCCAAGTAACTGATGCGCTTCTCACAAACCATTCCTATGTTTTTATAAAACCAGGCCACCTGAAGGTCAATATTGGCCAATGTTTCCTCAACCTATGTCTGGCTAGCACAGTACCTGAAAGTAAATTAAGCACTTCCTTAGGAATAGTTGGTATCTGCTCTAGCAAATTAGTCTAAACCAGTGAGATTTCATGGTAATCACTTAGCAACTAACAAAAACAACCACTCCTGAGATTGTTATCCTTTACTTTTCACTACTTCTTAATAAGTCATTCAAAATATAATCAAACTAAACTCAAAACAAAAAATGTGTATCAAGAAAGTTTAGTTCTTTTATTAATAAGATTAGTAATCTCTCCAAGTTTCTGGGGGAAAAATCAACTAAAAGGTTTCTAAAAACACTCAGCACTTTTAAGAATAAACATGAGTGAGAAAGAGAGTGTGTAGTACGTATGTAAATACACTGACTGGTAGGAACTCTGGATTTAAAGTTTACCAGGTTCGTTGACAGGTTGACGAAGTCTGCATAGTCCTTGTTGATGAGCTCGACCATGGCCGTTTTAAGCAGCTTATAGTAGAGCTCCAGGTCATCTCTCAGTGCTTCCAGCTGGACCCGCTTCCGACAGTCGGACACAAAGTGATCGACATCGAAGTCTTCCTGAAAATAAAAGCAGAAAAAAGAATTACTGCAACGATATCACATTTTACACACAGAAATAAAAGGAGAGAAAGAATAAGAGATAAACGCCGTTCTACTCATTTGAAAGGCTACTGCCGTTGGGAGAAAGTCCTTTTAAGTACACGTGACATAAAGGTGCTTGTGCACTATCAAGGCGCCAAGCGGGTGGCCCCTGACCAAGAGCATTCTCTCCTGCTGCCTACATTCTACAAGGGATTTAGTTTTTTTTTAACTACACACGTTAAATAGGCTCCTCACAAAACAGAAATTGCTCCTTTTCCCTTAGTTTTAAAAGTAACAAATGTTCACTGTGAAACTTTCAACCAGCAAAGAAATACAGCCATCCCGCAGCATCCATGGGGGCCTGGTTCCAGGATCCCCTAGGACACCAAAATCTGGGGATGCCCAAGTCCCTAATATAAAATGGCGCAGTATTTGCGTATACTTTAAGTCATCTCTAGATTACATCATACCTAGTAAGATGCAAATGTTATGCAGATAATTGTAAATACAATGTTAACACTATGTAAATAGTTGCCAATTCAGCAAATTCAAGTTTTGCGTTTTGAAACTTTCTGGAATTTTTTTTCCCAAATATCTCTGATGGATGGTTGGTTGAATCCACAGATGTGGAACCCGAGGAGGAGGGTGGGCTATAATGACACAAAAGACAGAGAGTAAAAAAAATCACTCAGTCCTGATGCCCTACAGACAGGCACTATGGATGTCTTTCTATTTAACTTCGTGATTCACATCCTTCCAGACTCTTTTTGATTTCTCTTTAAAATATAAATTATATTTTAAGTTGAGATACAGCTGACATATAACATTAGATGGCTTTTAGGTGCACAACACGATTCCACGTTTGTATCTATTATAAAACGATCACCACAGTAAGTCCAGTTAAAATCCATCACACACCGTTACACACTTCCTTTTCCTGCTATGAGAACTTGTAAGATTACAAAGTGAAAAAAGCTAATCTGGAAAGGGTATATCCTACAGGATTCCAACTATATGGCATTCTGGAAAAGGCAAGACTATGGACGCAGTAAAAAGATGAGCGGGCTGCCTGGGGTCAGAGGGAGAAAAGGATGGACAGGCAGAGCACAGAGGGCCTTTAGGGCTATTACATGCAACACTGTGGCTGTACATACAGGTCACTATCCATTTGCCAAAACTCACAGCATGTACACCACCAGGAACGAATCTTAACGTAAATGATGCACTTTGGGCGATAATAACTGTACCAACCCTCCACTGCCGAGGACTTGTCGCTGTTGCCGCTTATCGTAGTTGTCATCGTTTAATGACTTTTCTAAACAGACTGATAAAAAAAAGGTTCACTCCCTTCAACTTTCAAATACACAACACGGTATTAACTACAGTCACCGTGCTGTACACCACATGCCCAGGCTTACTTACCTGATTAACTGCAGGTTTGTACCATCTGACCCCCTTCACCCATTCTGCCCACTCCCCACCGGCTGCCTCTGGTAACCACCCATGTGAACAGTACCTGTGGGTCCATTTCTTCTTGCTTTGCTTTTTAGATCCCACACACAAGTGAGACCACGATCATCCTTTCTCTAACTTATGTCACTGAGCACTAATGCCCTCAAGGTCCATCCACCTTGCCACCACAGAGGGCAAGAGTTCTTTCTTTTTCGTGGCTGAATAACATCCCAGTGTGTGGTGTGTGTATCACAGTTTCTTTATCCATTCATCCATCCATGGACACTTAGGCTGCTTCCACGTCTTGACTATTGCAAATAATACTGCAATGAACACTGGGGACCTACAAACGTAAACCTCACTGGCCACCAGAGCCAGGTGACCTAAGAGGTGTCCCCAGGCAGCAGCTGCAAAAATCAGGGCGCCAGACCAAGTACACACGTTCCTTTCCAGGAGATACTGTTGAGTGGAGCAAGGAGAGAGAGAGCACAGGTGGCCCCGCCGGCCTCCAAGCCCCCAGACGCGGGCGAAGTTAGAAGCCTGCCCCTCAGGCCGATGCTTTAAGATAAACAAGCCTCTTTCACAGCAAGTCTGGGCCCTTTTCAGTTGCTGTGTCTGTGTCAGGCCCTGGGGAGGGTAAGTTCATGCTGCCCCTTCAAAAACTGTTTCTCAGGTCACTGTAGCCTCATGGGTCTTCCAGATGCCAGCTCCATTGACTTTCAAAGCTAGATGTCTTGGGGGCTCATCTCCCAGGTGCAAGTCTTGAAAGTAGGGGTGCCAGGGGTGGGGTTCACACCCTTCGCTCCTCAGGGAGCAGCCTGGGATGGGAGTTCCCCCTGATTGTGGGTCACCACACTGGCGGAGGGGTGTATGGTGAGACTGTGTCTCAGCCTCTCCTACCCACTTTGATGTGGGTTTTTGCTTGTTTGCCAGATGTGCAGGAGATGCTCAGCTAGTTTTGGGGGGTTTTCTCAGAGGAAATTGTTCCATTAAGTAGCTGTCGATTTCGTGTGTCCATGCGAGGAGGTGAGTTCAGGATCCTCCTACGTCACCATCTTCAACGAAACCCCAGACCTCTTCCTGTGTTCTCACACACACACACACACACACACACACACACACACACACACACACACAATCTTAATAAACCTTTTCTAAGCTACTTTTCCCCATATAAAAATATAACTTCAATGTCTTTTCATAATACATATAAATCTGTACTGACATTTTATATGGATGTTGAGTATTCCACTGAACAGATGTTCAGAATCTTTCAAAACCAACTTCCAAGTACTGGTCTCACAGGTTCGCCATGCCACCTCCCTTTATAACATTCTGATGCCCCTGGTAGGCAGACATGCATACGGCCATCAGGTTACTGTCTATTGTACCTATGACTCTGCTACTAGCTGAGCTGTTTAGTCACCAAGAATCAGATGTGATGATTCCCGAACTTGTTAAGGTCACTTGTACTTATCATCAAAATTACAAAATTTTATTAAACATTATATAAACCAACAAAATGTAAGTGCAAGAAGACAACTGTTTTCATGAAAACTATGATGCTCTGTGAAGACCCGATACTGAGAAATTGACAAGACAATTTTTACTCAATTATCTATCACATGACCATGAACCAGGTAGGGCAGCGGGAAGGGGGGTCATACAAATCTTGGAGGATCCTATACCAGATTCTTTGCAGATGCCTTAGGGTTCTCATCCGACTTAAAGGACAATCTAGAAATCGAATCAGCAGACAAATTTTCAGAGAAAAGAGCCTGGTACCACATCAATGGAGAATAAATGTACACACGTATGACTGAAAATAAAACGTTAAGGACTCAAGCACCATCCCTTGAGTACTTTTAAAAACTGACTTTCTTAATCACCCAAACACCTGCTCTGATAGTGTCAGATAAGAGGATTTCTTACCAAACTGCAATTTCACAGCCACTTAGTGAAAACCATCTGCTTCTTTACCTAGAGCCAGAATTAGCCTAGACATTTTGCTGCTTGAGACGACCCCAGGTAACACCTTACATAGTTACACAGCAATCGCAGCAAGAACGTGTGGGCAGGCCTCAGCCTGACATCCTGGCCTTGCTATTAACCAGCTGTATGACTGTGCAGAGCACTCTGCTTGCCTGAGTACATCATCTTTGAAGGTATGAACTTCAGATGGATGAAGTTCAGGTATGAACTTCATGGTGACATTCTAAATCATATAACTCAACTCTCACAAACAAATGCTATTAGGCAATATTAGCGCTCAACTTGCCGATTATATATTTGTTCTTAGATAAACAAGCGTTGCATTGCACAAGACTAAATTACTTAGAACATCTGTGAATATTGAATTAGGCAGCTTTTGCTATGACAGCAAACAACCCCAAACTCAGTGGTATGTAACAACTGCCACATTTCATTCATCAGGAATAGTTTTACTTTACACTGTAGATTTCCTAAACATTTAAAAAGAAGAACTTAAAACCCATACATTTATAGTCAACTGATTTCTTACAAGGGCGCCAAGACCATTCAATGGGGAAAGAAGAGTCTCTTCAACAACTGACGTTAAGACAAGAGAATATCTACACGGAAGAGAATGAATGTGGACACCAACCTCACACCATAAACGAAAATTTAAGTCAAGATAGATCAAAAGACTTCAATAGAAGAGCTAAAACTATAAAACTTAGAAGAAAACAGGTGAAAGTCCGTGTGACCTTGAATTAGGCAGTCATTTCTTAGATATGACACAAAAAGCATCAAGATAATAGAAAAATTGAACGCGATCAAAATAAAAACTTTTATGTGTCAAAAGACACTATTAAAAAAGTGAAAAGACAACCCACTGAATGGTGGAAAATATCTGCAAGTCATATATGTGATGAGGGTCTAATATCCAGAATATACAAAAACTCTTACAACTCAACAATAAAAAGACAAATAACCCAATTAAAAAATGAGCGAAGGAGCTGAACAGACACTTCTCCAAAGAAGACACACAAATGGCCAAAAAGCGCGAAAGGAAGTAACAACAACTGAAGCATTTGGCTGTAATGTGGAAGAGTGTGACAGGACAGACTAGAGGCAGGAGGGTCAAGGGGAAGAGACTAAAGCAAGAGTGCTTGAAAGCCAGTGGGGAGAGTGCAGGAGGGCCTGGGCTCCAAGCATGGGCGGAAGGAAGGAAGGACGGAAAACCCCTCTACGTAACAGGAGAGGAGGAGAAAGAGAACGGGCACAAATACAAGAATGAGCCGTCATCGTCAGCAAGATGAAGGAGTTCCCATTCGATGACACTATTTTTGCTATAAAACAGGAAGCGAAGTCGTACGCTGGGCTAGAAGGGGAAAGCTAGGATTCCAACAGCACTCCTAGGTAAAGGGATCTAATTTATCTTTGTTAGCAGGCCGCTTTCTCTCCCTGCTACCAAGATCTTAGGTCCTATTTCATCTGATAGCTGGCTATCAACGCGCGCTAAAGATTTCTGCAAGGTGACGAAGCTAACGGTATGATGTCATCACCACCTCTGCCCCAAGTGATTCTTCCATCTGCCACTCCTGTCTTTTGATCACCTCCATCTTCCACAAATCTGTCCCCTCCTCTTTCTCATTAGATCTCACAAGGACCACTGAAATAACTTTTTAGTAACCTCTTTTTTTTTTCTGTGTTCAGAAAGGTAGTTTGCTATTTATTAAGAATTTATTAAATACTTTCCTAAAGGTCTGAGATACCACTAAGACACTGAGTTAGGACTGAAACACATGTGCAAGAACGGTCCGTATCAAAATATTAGCTCATCAGTTCAAATGCAACACAATTTTCCCTTGAGCTGGAATCCGATATTTACCTGAAGTAACCAGTGGCACAGCGCCCTCTAACGCTGCTCCAATGCAACAGACATGCCCATGTAATCTCCTGCTTTAAACGTGACGGCAGCTCAGCTGCCCTCCTACCTTTCCCGTCTCACTCCTGGCCAGCCTTCCAGCCTCTCTGGACTAGGTCCAGTTTCTCAGCACACACGGTGGTCTTCCTGTGACCATACTCAACAGCCCAAACCATATCTTATGTACCCTTGTACTATCCCGTCTAGATTGCTGGGTGACACAAAGCAGGTGATCAATGAATGACTTTATTAAGTGAGCAACTGCTACCACTGTCCTAACAGGCCCTCGTCACGTATGGCAGACTAATGACACAGTTTCCAACCCAACGACTGGATTTCAAGTAATCTCAACTCTCCTAATGCAAACAGGACATCCCCTAACTTTCCCACAGGAACAAATTACAAAATGTGCTGAATGACACACAGAGGTAGAAATATAACCCCGACAGCAAGCTCTCCGCCCACCATTTCTGCCATGGAACTAAAACTTACGTCTCTCTGAAGGAAACACAAATCGCAAATAACCTTTATCTCCAGGTCTCACCTAGAAAATCAAAAACATTTAACACGGGACAGCTGTCCTAGGTAGTTTTCTTCTACACGTGAAGTGGTCACATTTATTAGCACTACAAATTGCAGGGCACATTCAGAGGCTTAGGAGCCATGGAAGAATATGGCCATTCCAGCCACCTTCCCAGTTTGCCCTCTCCTTACTGCTTTAGAACTTATATATATATATTTTTTTTAATTTATTATTTATTTTATTTATTTATTTTTGGCTGCATTGCATTCCCGTTGCTGCGCGCGGGCTTTCTCCAGCTGCGGCTCGTGGGCTGTAGGCACGCAGGCTTCAGTAGTTGTGGCGCACGGGCTTCGTTGCTCCGCGGCATGTGGGATCTTCCCGGACCAGGGCTTGAACCCGTGTCCCCTGCATTGGCAGGCGGATTCCCAACCACTGCGCCACCAGGGAAGCCCTAGAACTTATATTTTGAGCTTTCTGCTTTCTGCAGCTGCTCTTGCCAAAGGCATTCTGCCATCTCAGAGCAAGAAACGTGGTGGGGCTAGCAAGTCCGAAAGAATGCTGGTACTGAGCCTGAAGGAAGCCTTGAAGAAGGCAAAAGTTGGACAAGTTAAGTTTTCTGTATTCTGAGACTCCTGAAATCAGAAGTCAGAACAAAGCCCCTGATCTCTGCTTGTGCCTTTTCTTCTTCTAGTGCGCCTCTTCTCATCATGGTCTTTCTTTCTACCCTCGCTCCAGGGCAGCTCTCAGCCAGGGGGTGGAACAAAGCGTTCCTGGATCAGCAAGTTCACTCCTCGGTCCCTTTCACACATCCCTGACAAGTTACGCTCTTCCTTGCCGTGGTTTAGCAGAAACACCACTGTACGAGAACAAGAGTACATCATTCCTGGGTCTAGACAGCCCCGCATACTAAAAATGATATGGCCACACTGGAGAGAATCCAGATGGAAATACCGTTTTTTACCACATTAAAAAAATTTTTTTTATTGGAGTATAGTTGACTTACAAGGTTGTGTTAGTTTCAGGTGTACAGCAAAGTGACTCAGTTATACTTATATCCACTCTTTTTTGGATTCTTTTCCCATATAGTTTATTACATAATATTGAGTAGAGTTCCCTGTGCTATACAGTAGGTCCTTATTAGTTACCTATTTTATACACAGTAGTGAGTATATGTCAATCCCAATCTCTCATCTTATCACTTCCCCGGCACGTTTCCCCTTTGGTAACCTAAGTATGCTTTTAAGATCTGTGAGTCTGTTTCTGTTTTGTAAATAAGTTCATTTGTATCATTTTTAAAAATTAGATTCCACATATAAGTGATATCATATGGTATTTGTGTTTCTCTGTCTGACTTACTTTACTTAGTATGATAATCTCTAGGTCCATCCATGTTGCTGCAAATGGCGTTATTTCGTCTTTTTTTAGGAACAGTATAGAGATGCCTTAAAAAGCGAAATATAGAACTACTATATGATTCAGCAATCCCACTCCTGGGCATATATCTGAAGAAAACCATAATTTGAAAAGTTATGTGCACCCCAATGTTCACTGCAGCACTATTTACAATAGCCAGGACACGGAAGCAACGTAAATGTCCATCAACACAGGAATGGATAAAGAAAGTGTGGTACATATATACAATGGATTATTACTCAGCCATAAAGAAAACAGATATAAATACTTTTAAAAACCAGAGATGTGATCTGACTGCAAATATCAAAAAGACAGAGAGAGTGATGAACCTAAAATAAGAAAAAACATAGTATGACTTAAAGTCATCAAAAAAGAACAGTAAGGGACTTACACTCACTTCCTTAAAAGTTTAGCGTCTACTGAGCCAAAACGTTTACCTTTTTAACACTGAAAAGAGCCACTTAGTGGTATCAAAACCCCCAATCCTTAGATATAAAACATAAATATGTTTCTTGGTAGTTTAAGTACAGACCGAGAGGGTTACACCAAATAGGTATGCAAAGTTCCTCCTAGCTCTGATTCAAATCTTGGGTATTTTCAAGGCTGTGCCTGATGAACCTTTATTATCCATAAAATGTTTTCGGTTTATATTGCTATTCTGTTTATGTAAGTTTATGTCCTACAATGACATGCAGACCAACTTCGAGGTCACCTTATAAAGAGCAGTAGGGCAAACTTTAGAAAAGGAGAATAGCTTGCTTTGTTGTATCGCAACAAAGTGAGAAGATTCTCATCTTTTAAATATCTCATTCAGAAGCTTTAGGTGAACGTTAAGGAAAATCTTTCGATTTAGTGCCTTTTCCCCCCACCTGATCCCTCGGTATGGACGTGAGTTCAGAGATTTGGTCAATGCATTAGTACTGAGCTTTTAGGTGCAAGGCGCTGGTCAACAAGCTTCTGTCTGGCCAGGGGACTGGCAATCCTACTGCACTGCATGCTAACGGGGTCGGGTAATAACAGGAGCTTATTATACTTAGCTCAAAACCACTGGCACACAACTTCGAGGCCTTTTCGCTCACTACGCACGATTTCACAGTGGTGCTTTCTCCAGGGTGCCCCGGCCACACCTGAGGCCAAGAGACCCACTGCGAGGAGCAGCGAGGTCCCGCCGGGGGCCGGTCCGGAACGGGCGCGGCCCGAGGAGGCCCCGGAGAGAAAGGAGGGCAGGCCCCCCGCCGCCGGCTCGGGAAGCGGAGCCCCAGCGCGCACCTTCATGAACTCGTCCTTGTCGAAGCAGAGCGTGTCCGGCCCCTTAGGTAGGTTCATCCTACTTTTCTCCATCCCGCCGGCCGCCGCCGCCTCTCAGCGCCGAGACCCGGACGAGGCGAGGGAGCAGGACGCTGAGCGCACGGACTCGGCGGCCGCAGCCACGGTACAGAAGGCGCCGCTTCCGCCAACATGGCAGCGCCCGCGCCGCGGCCAATCAGCGAGAGCGCCGCGGGCCGGCCTCCGCCCGCCGCCGCCAAGAGGGGCGCCGGGACGGCCGCCGCCGCCGCCGCCGCCGCGCTGCAGGTGCTGCTGCCCCCGTGCGGCGGAGGGCGGCCCTGCAGCTCGGGCCGGCTCCGACCGGGCGGTCCAGGCCGGGCGCTGAGCGCTAAGAGCACGGGCTGGAGGACTCCGGGGCTCCCTCTCGATCCACTGACAAAAATCGACCTGCAAGCTCTTCCAGGGCGGAGGGAACAGCCACGGCCGCAGTCGGCCATTCGGTTCTCAGGTCCAGGGTTGGGCTCAGATCCAGGTGGGCGGTCTGAGTGCAACTTTGGGTCTTCAAGGTTCTTAAAGGAGCGCCTCATCACCTGCCTAGTCGGGACACAGCCGACAAATACATGTACATACATATTCATTTTTAATGTAAACCAGGAATGGGCAAATTTTTGTGTTTGTGGCCAGTATCGGTGCGATTACATTCCCCCCCCACCACCACCATTTCTCAGACTTTCTCCCTCCTCCTGCCCTGGTACATCCCAGTTTTATTTTGACGGTTTCTTTGTGTTTCTCTTTTTCCCATTGTCCCTCCCTCTGGCTGTGAATACCATGATCAAATGATGATGATTCATTTCTCCTTTTTTTCTCCGTGAGACCCTGATAACCCTAACCACGAACCTCAGTAAACACTCTTCACCCTGCCACGTCTTTCCTTCCAGCAGCCCGTTGCCTTTATACGCCAGGATGTAGGCTGTTCCTCCCAAGGCTATTTTCTCCTTGGAGATAACGCTAACCCCTAATAGTCCTTAAAAAGGAGATCAGCTCAGTGCTTCGTGACCACCTAGAGGGATGGGATAGGGAGGGTGGGAGGGAGGCTCCAGAGGGAGGGGATATGGGGATGTGTGTATACATATAGCTGATTCACTTCGTTATACAGCAGAAACTAACACAACGTTGTAAAGCAATTATACTCCAATAAACGTGTAGGAAAATGAAAAAAAAGAAATGGCAAGCCTACCGGGAAAAAAAAAAAGGAGTGGGACAGAGGAAAGCAACACCTTAAGATAAGACACTTGCATTCAAGTTACTCCAAATAGGAAACTGGTGACATTTTTAAAATGTAGGTATAGAATCCAAAACAATATACTCCCTACCACTGGGCCTGGCAAGTCTTGTCAAAGGGAATGTTCCCTGCTAATGTCTAGAGAAGCTGATGGATAGGATGAGAGGTGGGATCTATCTGGAAAATCAAAATAAATTGCAATCATGAAAAGTACATCCTGCTATTCTTTTTAAAATGTGGAGCCAGAAAGGCTCATTATTTGTTTTTGGTTTGTTTACTCTTATTATGAAAATTTTCAAGCGCGCACAAAAGTCTGGAGAGCACAAGATACCTCACCCCCTTCCACGTATTCATCACGTTGCTTCAACAATCATCTGTCTTCTCCTACCACGGCACTACCACTCCCATTTTTTCATCTGGAATGTATTTTGAGACAAATTGCAAACACCACATCATTTCCTGCTCCCCAAATACCTCTGTTTACACATCAAAGAAAAAGAAGAAAAAAGATACTTCCTTACAAGCCCCCAATGCCATCATCACACCTAATAAAAACCACCAGTTCTAATACTGGCTCTGAGAGGTGTGACTTTTAGCCCAATGCCACGAGGTTACTGAGTGACAGTTGCAAACCCAGGAAGCACAGACTGCAAAGCCCACACCCTTAACCGAGGCACCAAGATGGGGGGTTGTGGGGAAGGTGCTGGGTAGACCAAGTAAAAATGTCTGGGAAACCCTGCCTTTTCTAGAAGTCTAAATGAACTAGAACTTGAACTCTTTCCTTCCTTCATTATAATTGCCTTCTGAAATTGTTCCCAGGCCTTCAGTAAAGAAATGTACCTAAATTTGTACAGGCTGGTGTGCTAATCGTGGGGATGCTGAAGGGATTAGGGGGTAAAGGAGAACAAGGGTCCCTACTGCTGCCCGCCGTGATGTTGGACGCATGCAGCAGTGAGCGAGCAGCGGCTTGAAGTGAGACCTTAGTTCCCTGACCAGGGGATTGAACCCTGGTCGCCTGGGTGGAAACCAGGAATCCTAAGCGCTAGA
Organism: Phocoena sinus; assembly: GCF_008692025.1. NCBI lineage: Eukaryota > Metazoa > Chordata > Mammalia > Artiodactyla > Phocoenidae > Phocoena > Phocoena sinus. Next base: position 2,787,907 of record NC_045778.1, on the reverse strand, counting down.
CCACGGGGGCCAGCGGCTAGAATTTAGACCCCCAGTCCTTGCCTACCTTGAAAGGAAGGATCTGACAAGGAGACGGAAGGTATAGAGGAAAGTAAAGCGTTTATTAGAAAAGCAGAGTACGTGCGGAAAGACGCACGGGCGAACTCAGCGAGTCAGGAGAGTCATACCTTTGGGAAGTTTAAATCCTTTCTAAGGGGTCAGTCTTCTGGGTCTTTGCCTTCTTGGCTAATCGTCTTGCTTTGACCCCATGGCTACTTTGTCCTGGGACCCTCCCCTAGGTGAGCATGCACCCCTCAGTCAAGATGGATTTCATCGCACAGGCGTCTGGCATGGGCAAAGGCAACACTTATTATGGTCTGGCACCCCTGCCTTTTTGACCCCATGAGGCCATTAGGGCATGGGTAGTGTCTCCCTTGCCTCAAGGACGGGAAATGTGTGATCTCTTGATCTCTTAACAGGCTTTAGCCCCTCTCTCGTCCTGCCGTAAAAGTGTCCAATGTCCAGTTATCTACCCTATTCCTGTTGTTGTTTCTTATATCAAAGTGCAGATCTTTAAATGCAGACGGGAGCCTGGTCATAAATACGTAGCCAGGAGCCCATTTGTCTCTTGTCTCAGGAAATGTAAATAAGAGGCTGGTAGTGAACGGTAGGCCTGCGGCCCATCTTCTTCTCACCCCAGGAGGTGTGAACTGGAGGCCGGTTGTAAATGTCTAGTCTGGAGCCCATCTATCTCCGGCCTCTGCAGGAGCGGCAGGGAAGACCCCTGATGCTAGTGGAGCATCATGGAAAGGACAAAGTGAAGATGGAGATTAAGCCTGAACCTGCCCAGAGGACAGGTGTCACTCAGAGCTGATGCTCAGTTGGTACACATCATTTCACTCACGCAAATGTTGGTGCGTGGCCTTTGTCTAGAGCCTGCTTCCTGTCCCCTTGCTGCCTTGAGCCCTTCCCAAGATCCCTACTGTGGCCTGGGGAGCCGACTGATGAAGGGTTAAGGCCTAGCTCAGCAGGGGTCCTCTGGCCAGCTTCTGATTGGTTCATTGTCTGTGCTGCTAAACATTTGAATATCGTCTTTAGTGAGATAGCTATTTCATAGGAAATAGGAACTGAAAGATTAAATTAAAAGTAGATATAAAGTTCCTAATCAGTGCAAGACATAATAAGCAGTCAGCGTATCCTAATTTTCTTCTCTCATTCTCCTTTATTTAAAAATATTTATTTATTTATTTGGTTGCACTGGGTCTTAGTTGCAGCAGGCAGGCTCTTTAGTTGCGGCTCGAGGGCTCCTTAGTTGTGGCACATGAACTCTTAGTTGCGGCATGCATGTGGGATCTAGTTCCCTGACCAGAGATCAAACCCGGGCCCCCTGCCTTGGGAGAATGGAGTCTTAACCACTGTGCCACCAGGGAAGTCCCCTTTTCCCTCATTCTTTGATCTGTACTTTTTGTAAGAGCAGGACTTCAGTTTGACACATTTTTCTATCTTCAAGTTTCTCTCTTCTATTCCCTAATTTCACTCTTCTGCCTTTCGTTTCATGCTAAAGCTCATGCCTGCTACTCCATTTCTAAGTAAATATTAGCCCCCTTTGACTTTGGATCTCAGGAAAGTTCTTAGTTCCCTATTTTCAGTGGCGTCGTGACAGGTCCCCATTTTTCCTTCCCACTCTTCCCTATTTATACTTCTCACACTTTTGGCAGACTTGCCACGGAACGCTTAAAATTTGCAAAGAGAAATACCGTGCTGAGGGAATTCATATGAGCATTTTCTCCAGTAATCATCAATGTGCTTTCTTTCTGATCCCTCCTGAACTGTCGTGCTAGAGCAGCGAAAGCTTCCAGCAGCAACCGGAGTCATCTTTGTTCGCTACCGCAGGAGAGGAGGCTTTCCATTTTTATATGGATCATATGCTTGAAATGAAGGCTACGTATATAGTCTGACACTCTTTCATTCCAAGAGGAAGGCAGGCATGGGCTGGGGCAGGGGCGGGGGTGGAACCGGCATCACGCTCCAGGCCTCCAACCAACTTGGCAAGCTCGCAGTGAGCTCACAGGACCATCTCAACATCTTCTGTATTTGATTGATATCCCACTACGTTCCAGAGTAGATTTGAGGTGGTTTGGTTTGAATCTTAGAATTTCCCATTCTAACTAAGAGACAGATTAATCCTAAGGTATCCCAAATTTAGCCTCATCTCCCTAATCAATTAGTACCCATGTTTGGGTATGGTAGTACTGGAGTATTCTTCCATGTGTATTTTATAACAGACCCAACTAATAAAAGTGGTAAGGATAACTGTTTTTTTTTTTTTTAACATTATAGGGAAAAACATGAAAGACTTTGAAATAAACGTTAAAGAATATAGTCTTCAAAGGAAACACAGGTGTTTTCTAGCACACCCTTCTGGGCCGATTCTGTGGGAGTGTTGTGTGCCTTTCTTGTCTTTGAGCTACGGACAGTCCTGTAAACTGTAGATAATTGATATCAATGCAAATTATTCTTATCTGTAGCTATACAAATGAATTCTGTCCATGGGAAGCACACTTGACCCCCTCTTTCCTTTGGAGGAATCCAGTTTTGCATCTATTTGCATCTATAAAAGCAAATTCTTTTAAGCATTCTTGTTTGTTTATGTGTCTACTCTTTGGATTCTCCCTTGGAGTGGTGGTAATGTCCTACTGACTTCCTTGTTAATTAATGAATTAAATAAAATCTTTACAAGTGTTCATTTTATATTTGTATGAAAGTCATAATTTTACCTTCAAAAAAATTTTCCCCTAGCAGCATTTCAGATAATAAGCTGTGATAGGATTCTAGTAAATGAAAGTGCAGAGAAATCAAATCAGGGTGAATTTTAGAATTAACTTCTGTGTGGCCAGCACTACGCCAGAGGTGGGGAACGAATGAGGCTCCAGACCTGGCATCTGGCCCTGGGAAGCTGTGACCTGCTTTGTCATTGTCATGCATGACCGATGATGTGACTTTCCCATCAGTGTTCCTCCAGGCTCAGTTAACCTTCCTCTTCCGTGCTACCCTCTCCTGTAGTGATCTTAACTATGCCTTTGGTTTCAGCTCCCACCCACAAGGCAGCTCCTCTCCCATTGCCTCCCCGCTATCCACTTCTTTCTTCCCCACCATGGCCAAGTAACGGACCACCTACCTGTGCTATTTCACGGTGATGTCCCACCGGTGCCTCAGACTCAGCACGTTCAACCCTTGATTCATCATCTTTTCGGAAAGACCTGCTTATCCTCCCTCATTTTGTTTCTTGATAAATGGCTTCACCAGATGCCAGCTGCATAGGCCAGACACCCAGGAATCATTCACACAACTGAGCCAACCTGCTGTACCATGACCTCAAACAGATGCTCAGCCCTGACTGTAGACTCCCCTCTCTCTCCAGTGGTTTGCTTCCTTTCTAATGGAAATGATCATTCCCCACCTAGGGCTTTGCCTCAACGCCTAACCCCGCCCCTTCTGAACAACACCCCCTCACTCTCAGCCCATGCCTAGTGTCCACTTGGAGAAAATAAAAGCAAATTAGCCAGGAATTCCCTCATCCTCACCATCAGATAAAATCTAGAGCGGCACCTGTACCCATTTTAATCCATTTTTTAACATTTATTCAACAAATATTTATTAAGCACCCACTGTGTGCTGGGTACTGCCCTGAGTGTTGGTAATTCAGGGATGAACAATAAGGAAAAGTCCCTGTCATCGTGGGTTTACGTTGTAATCAGAGAAACGTACCATAAACAAAGAAAAAGAGGGTGTTTGCTAAAGATAAAGCAGGTTGATGGAGAAGAGCCATGATAGACTATTATGGGGGAGCATATTTCCCAGCTCTCACCAGGGGGGCTCTCCTTGTGTTTAGGATTCATTCCTTGCAACCCTTTCAAGGCTTCCACGCCCAGAGTTAGCATCAACGTCTCCTTTCTAAGGGAGCATTCCCATCAGCATACAAACCAGCTTCCATCTTTAAAAAAAAACAAAAAGCTTCCTTTGACCCAACGTCTTCTCATTCACAGTATAACTTCTAAAATGTTTGCCTACACCTGTGGTTGCCCAACTAGGGTAACATGCACTTGAAGACTCTCTAAAGAATCCTGTGAACACAGCAAAGGAAACTATCAACAAGGCAAAAAGACAACCTACAGACTGGGAAAAAATATTTGCAAACGATGCAACTGATAAGGGATTAATTTCCAAACTATAGGAAAAGCTCATACAGTCTCAATAGCAAAAAAAAACAAACAACCTAATAAAAATGGGCAGAAGATCTAAATAGACATTTCTCCAAAGAAGACATACAGACGGCCAACAGGCAAATGAAAAAAATGCTCAACATTGCTAACTATTAGAGAAATGCAAATCAGAGCTACAAGAGGTATCACCGCACTCCAGACAGAATGGCCATCATCAAAAAGCCTACAATTAATAAATGCTGAAGAGGGTGTGGAGAAAAAGGAACCCTCCTACACCATTGGTGGGAATGTACAGCCACTATGGAGAACAGTATGGATGTTCTTTTAAAAACTAAAATTAGAGCTACCATATGATCCTGCAATCCCACTCCTGGGCATATGTTCAGAGAAAACTACGGTTCAAAAAGATACTTACACCCCAGTGTTCATAGCAGCACTATTTACAATAGCCAAGACATGGGAGCAACCTAAGCGCCCATCGCCAGAGGAATGGACAAGGAAGATGTGGTACAGGGACTTCCCTGGTGGTCCAGTGGCTATCTGTGCTCCCAACGCAGGGGTCCCGAGTTCGATCCCTGGTCAGGGAACTAGATCCCATGTGCTGCAACTAAGAGTTCGCATGCCACAACTAAAGATCCCACATGCCGCAACTGAAGATCCTGTACATGGCAACAAAGATCCCACATGCTGCAGCTAAGACCCAGGGCAGACAAAAAGAAAAAAAGATGTGGTGCACATATACAATGAAATACTACTCAGCCATAAAAAAGAAATAATGCCATTTGCAGCAACATGGATGGACCTAGAGATTATCGTACTAAGTGAAGTCAGACAGAGAAACGCAAATATCATATGATATGATATCACTTATATGTGGCATCTGATAAATGAACTTACTTACAAAACAGAAATAGGCCCACAGACAAAGAAAAAAAAAAAACCTTATGGTTACCAAAGGGGAAAAGGGGGGGGGGTGGATATATTAGGAGTTTGGGATGAACACATACCCACTACTATGTATAACATAGATAACCAACAAGGACCTACTGTGTAGCACAGGGAACTATACTCGATATTTTGTAATAACCTATAAGGAAAAAGAATCTGAAAAAGAATGTATATGTAATATATATGTGTGTGTGCGTGTGTGTATAACTGAATCACTGTGTTGTACACCTGAAACTTATACGACATTGTAAATCAACTCTACTTCAACTGAAAAAAAAAGAATCCTGTGCACAGATCATTTTAAGGGAGTCCATTTCCAGATCCTCTACTCCTCTAATGCTCTTTAGTAAACCTCATATGCCCAAGTCAGGCATCACAATGCTTCTCTCACTTTACAAGAGAGCAGTACACCCCCTTCCTTCCAAATCTTATTACAGCGTGTGCCTTGGGGTGACCCCAAATTTGAAATATTGGTTTCATCTCAAGTAACCTCCTTCAGTGGTTAATCTTGGTGACTCCCACCCTTAGGGCTTCCTCTCCTTCTAGTTAAGGTTGAAAATTAGCATTAGAAAAAGGGCATTTGGGCGGATGTTGAAAGGCTCTGAAATCAGAAAAGCAGAATCAGTTTGGGTCGTGACACTGATTCTTTTCAACTCTATTGTTTTGAGGGATTAAGATGTTTCCAGATACAATAGGAAAAAACACAAACAAGCATTTCAACTGATTTCTTTCAGATTCAGTGTGGCTTAGTACATGATACAGTAGAAAACTAGGATGCTGGTATTTTTAAAAACTCAAATTGTAACAGGAAAATTTTATTTCAATTAAGTCAATCCTTTCCTATTTCATTTTTTAATGTTTAATATTTCAACCTCTAATCAATAAGAATATGTAAACTTACGATGAAAAGTTTGTGATGAAAAATTTCAGGCGTCAACCTAGAACTGTTTGCAGTGGTGCACAGATTCTCTTAGCAAGCACAGGGAGGCACTCAGGGCTCCAGGCACTCACGTCCCCTTCTCTCCTTAGTGCCCTCTTGTCCTGGGTTTCTCTTCCCACCATCTGGACCTTCATTCTCACCCTTCTTCTCTAACTGGCCTCTACACTCTTAAATACCCTAGAGCTTGATCCTGGGTCTTCTCCTGTAGCCGTGTTCTCTCTGGATCAGGGTTGCACAACCTGGGCACTGTTGACACCTGGGACTGGATTGTTCTTTGTTGTGGGGCCGTCCTGTGCCCTGTAGGGTGTTGAGCAACGTCCCTGACCTCCACCCACCAGATGCCTCTAGCACCTTTTCCCTCAGCTATGACATCCCAAAGCGTCTCCGCACGTGCCCTGCAACAACCCCCCTACCCTCAGCCCCCAGTTTAAGAACCACTGCTCTAGATGATCCCATCCAGTGTTGTTGAGCTCTAGACGATTCCATCCAGTGTCGTTGATTGAAGTACTTTCTATAAACTGAAGTTAGTACTTCAAACCCTGGCCTTTCCTTGGAGCTGAGACCCGTATGCCCCACTGCATACGAATACACAATAGCCATCTTACTTTCAACATAATTTCTAACCTGCTTCCTCCTCCTCCTGGCCTTCTCCCAGTCTCCCTGGTAACCCCACCTGCTTAGTGGCCAAAGCCTCAGCCCCCCTTTCCCTTATCTTGATTTTGCCTCCAAAACAGAACTCAGACTCTGCCGCTGCTCTTCATATCCACTGCTCCCGTTCAAATATTTTTTAAACTCAGATACTGCCGTCAGGCTCTGGCCCTGCTACCACGCTTACACAGGTGTTGCACAAGGTCACTAATAACCACCACAGGGCCAAATCCAGTGGCCCTGGATCTAATTCTCAGGTCTCATATGACTCCACCTGTCGGTCCTAAACGACAGGCAGTCCATTCATTTAAACTTGCTATATGTGATTATATTGTGTGCACCTGGCGCTTCTGACCCTCCCTTTGTGTCCACTTTGTCCCTTTCAGTCTTCTTTGTTGGTCTTCCTGGAACTTCCTGGCCTTTATACATCGGTGTGCCCTGGATGAGGGCCTTCAGATTTAGTTTTCTGTGGTGTTAAAAAACAAAATTCAACGGAGTAAGTTTTAGAGCTCTTATTGGCTTTATTCAACAATTTGCGAGTTGGACAGCATCCAACCAGGCAGATAGAAAGGAGCTCCGAGGAGCCGTACAAAGTAAAAGACTTTTATAGGCAGAAGGGAGCGGGAACAAGGAAGTTATTCTAGGCAAAAATGGGATGGATTATTGCAAGGTGGCTTTCCTTTAGGGGAGGGCAGGGGTCTATCGGACAGATGACCTCACTAGTGCTGACCACGTGATTCCTGACTGACTGGTTTAAGATTCCATTTCAGGGAGAGCAGAAGTTGTAATTAAGTTGTTTTGGTTTGGTGACATGGGGCTTAGCATAAGCGACTCCATTTGGGGCCTAATGTCCTGTTTTTAACAGTTAATTCATAACAAATGACTACAAGCTTCGTAGCTTTGATCAGCAGACATGTATTGTCTCATAATTTCTGTATGCCTGGAGCCGGGGCACACTTAACTGGGTCCTCAGCTCAGGGTCTCACTCAAGGCAGAAATGTAGATGTTGACCAGACTGCATTCTCATTTGAAGGCTCGACTAGGGAAGAGTCTTCTTCCAAACTCACTTGGGGTGTTGGTAGAATTCATTTCCTTGGACCTGTATGATTTGAGGCGGAGGGGGCCTTCTTCTGGCTCTTAAGTGGAGACCGTCCTCAGCTCCTAGAGGCTGCCTGCAGTTCTCTGCCACACAGCTCACTCCACAGGTGGTTTGAAACACATCTCTTTGCTTTTTCAAGTCCAGCAAGAGGGCCTCTCCCTCCAATCAGCAAAAACAGAGTCTTATATAATATAACGTAATCACAGAAGTGACAGCCCCTTACCTTGCCAAATTCTACTGGTTAGAAGGAAGTCCTAGATTCTGTCCACTCTCAAAAGACCTATAAGAGAAGGGGACAGTTGTCACAAGGCTGTCTTAGAATGCTCCCTAACGTACCTTCCCTGATAGATATGTACATTGCTTTGCTCATCGTCTGGCTCTCCTCTTAAAATGGAAGCTTCACGGGGGCAGCAACTTTTCCTTCTTTATTCCATCTCCTGGCACAGGGCAGGTGTTGCATAAATACTGAAGAATAATTTGTTTCTATTTTTGCCTTCCTTCTACTTGTTCTCTACATAGCAGCCAAAGTGATCTTTTAAAATGTGAAATGAATCTTACCACCATCAACTGACCCAGGGTAAACCCTTTCCATGACCTTTCTTTTCTTCTTTATTCCCTCCCCAAGGGACACAAGAGGGTGCTACCTAGTCCAGGCTGTGGACTTGGTGTCATGGGAGCTACAGAAAACCCTGGCCCCTCTTGTCTGGGGCTGTGTCAGGATTTCCTCGGCTTTCTGTTTTTTAACTCGATCCACAGTAAGAAATAAGTTTTACTTTGAGACCCAGTATATGTATTCATATTGTGTGTGTATATGTAGGTAGACATAGGTATATATATATATATTTACACATATACATATATACTTATACTGCAATAGCTAATTGTATGTGTCAACTTGACTGGCCATGGGGTGCCCAGATCAAACGTTGTTTCTGGGTATTTCTGGATGCGAGGGTATTTCTGGATGCGATGAGCATTTGAATCTGTGGACTCAGTAAAGCAGACGGCCCTCCCCAGTGCAAGTGGGCACCGTCCAATCTGTTGAGGGCCTGAACGGAACAAAAGGTGGAGGAAGGAGGAATTCACCCCTTTTCTCCTCACTGCTAAAGCTAAGGCATCTCATCTCATTTTTTCCTTCCCTCAAACTGGGATTTATAGTTTGGTAAATCCCCTGGTTCTAAAGCCTTTGGGCTCAGACTGAATCACACAACCAGCTCTCCTGGTCTCTAGCCTGCAGATGGCAGAGCCTGGGACTTCTCAGCCCCCCTACTCGCATGACTCAGTTCCTTATAATAAATCAATCTCTCTGTCTCTCTTTGGTAAATATATATGTGTGTGCATTAATGTCTCTATCTCTAGCTCTCTCTCTATCTAACTGGACCCAAAATTGCAAGATTTGCAGTGAAAACCATGAGAGTAAGTGGTCGATAATGTCCCCTCCCCCCTTTTAAGATGCAATTTATTTAAAGTAAAAAAAACAAAAGCTTATCCATTTTCCCATCCCCTACTCCCTGCTTCTGGTAACCACCAATCTGTTCATCTGTTCTCTGTATCTATGAGTTTGGTTTTCATGTATATATAAAAAAATATATATATATATATATACACGTATATGTATGCACACACATATATATACACATATACATATACGTGTATATATATTCCACATATAAAAGGTCGTATGTAATTTGTCTTTGTCTGACCTATCTCACTTAGCATAATGCCTTCAAGGTCCACCCACGTTCTTGCAAAAGGTAAGGTTTCATTCTCTTTTACGGTTGAGTAATATCCCATTGTTTTATAAATATATGACACAATTCCTTATCCATTCTTTCATCCATGGCCACCCTGGTGGCCCAGGTCACTTCCCTGGTGTTCGTCTGTCCCATCTAATCCATCACAACCGCTGGTGTTTCTCTCCTCCGCGCACCTGTCCAGTCTGCCTCTGTGCCACCTCCATGCCGTCACCCAGGGCAGGTCACGTGGAAGCGCGCCGAGGTCATTACAGTAGCGTCCTAACTGCTCGCCCCCGCCGCGGCCCGTGTGACCAAGTCCTCACACTGCATCCACCACACACCAATATGATCACACACGTTCTGCTGAGAAAGCCGCAGCATCTCCCCAGGGCCTGAGGACAGAGCCCAGACTCCGTGTGCACTGAGCTGTCTCCGTGTGGCCACACCACCGCTGAGCTGGGGACCGTGGGGCTGACCTCCCTGAAAAGCCTCACGGAGGCCCTGCCTGAAGCGGACCCCTCCCTCTGCACCTCCACCGGACCCAGCATCTTCCCAGTCTGGCTGTGCTGGCCTCCCTCACCTGGCCTGCGCACTCCTCCCGTCCTGTGGGGTCCGAGACGTGGAGGTCTGTGCAGGCGCTCCCCCAGCCCCCTGTCGCCCCTTACAGCACAGCGCACACCACACTTGGGTCTGCACGCCCTCCAGACGCTTGCCCCTGTACCTCCACAGCCGAGCACAGGGCTAGTAACTAACAGCACTCAAATATGCTGAATGAATGAATGAATGAAATGAAGCCTTGATCCCAAACTCTGATACGAATAAACCAGGCCTGAGAGGCACAAAGAAGGACTAACTGAACAAGATTCTGAGAGGAGAGAAACTAATATTCATGGAGTATGCGGCACTTTCATGTTATTTAGTCCTTGCAACAATCCTTTGAAGTAGGTAGTACTACGCCCACTTTACTAGCAGGAAAACTGAAGAATAAAGACTGAACACCTGTCCCTGGGTTGCAGGGGCCAGCCGCCCCCTTCAGATTTCTTACCTCTCTCCCGTACCCTTAATCCTCACTCCGTGCTTTATTCAGATTTCCTTAGTTTTGACTAATGCCCCTCTTCTGTTCCAGGACCCCATCCAGGACGCCACATTGCATTTAGTAGTCATGTCCCCTTGGCCTCCTTTTGGCTGTGACAGTTTCTCAAACTTTCCTTGCTTTAGATGACTTTGTCAGTTTTTTAAAATTGAAGTATAATTGACCTACAATATTTCATTAGTTCCAGGTGTACAACATAGTGATTCAATATTTCTATAAATTACAAAATGATCACCATGATAAGTCTAGTAATCATCTGTCACCATAAAATGTTCTGTCACCATAAAATGTTATACAATTGACTCTATTCCAACTCATTTATTTTGTAACTAGACATTTTGTAACTAGAAGGTATACATATATATATATATATATATATATATATATATATATATATATATCTTCTTTATCCATTCATCTATTGGTGGGCACTTAGATTGCTTCCATGTCTTGGCTATTGTGAATAATGTTGCAATGAACATTGGGGTGCATATATCTTTTTGAATTAGTGGTCTTTTTTCTTCAGAAAAATACCCAGAAGTGGAATTGCTGCATCATACGGTAGTTCTATTTTTAACTTTTTGGGGGAAACTCCATACTGCTTTCCACAGTGGCTGCACCAATTTACATTCCCACCAACAATGCACAAGTACTCCTTTTCTCTGCATCCTAACCAACACCTGTTATTTGTTGTCTTTTTGCTGATAACCATTCCAACAGGTGTGAGGTGATATCTCATTGTAGTTTTGATTTGCATTTCCCTGATGATTAGTGATGTTGAGCATCTTTTCATGTGTCTGTTCACCATCCATACATCTTCTTTGGAAAAGTGACTTATCAGGTCCTCTGCCCATTTTTTAATGGGGTTGTTTGTTTTTATGATGTTTATTTGTATGAGTTCTTTGTGTATTTTGAATATTAACCCTTTATCAGGAATATGATTTGCAAATATCTTCTCCCTTTCATTAGATGGCCTTTTCATTTTCCCAATACTTAATTGTGCAAAAGCTTTTCAGTTTGATGTAGTCCCATTTGTTTATTTTTGCTTCTGTTTCCCTTGCCTAAGGAGACATATCCAAAAAATATTGCTAAGACTGATGTCAAAGGGCATACTGCCTATGTTTTCTTCTAGGAGTTTAATGGTTTCAGGTCATATGTTTAAGTCTTTAATCCATTTTGAGTTCATTTTTATATAGGGTGAGAGAAAGTGGTCCAGTATGATTCTTTCACATGTAGTTGTCCGTTTTCCCAGCACCATTTATTGAAGAGGCTGTCTTTTCCCTGTTATATATTCTTGACTCCTTTGTCATAGGTTAATTGACCATTTAAGTGTGTGTTAATTTCTGGCCTCTCTACCTTTTTCCCTTGATCTGTGTGTCTGTTTTTATGTCAATACCATACTGTTTTAATTACTATAGCTTTGTGATATAGTTTGAAATCAGGGAGTGTGATACCTCCAGCTTTGTTCTTCTTTCTCAAGATTGCTTTTGCTATTAGTGGTCTTTTATGATTTCATACAATTTTAGGATTTTTTGGTTATATTTCCATGAAAAATGTCATTGAAATTTTGATAAAGATTGCATTTAGGGCTTCCCTGGTGGCGCAGTGGTTGAGAGTCTGCCTGCCGATGCAGGGGACACGGGTTCGTACCCCGGTCCGGGAAGATTCCACATGCCACGGAACGGCTGGGCCCGTGAGCCATGGCTGCTGAGCCTGTGCGTCCAGAGCCTGTGCTCCACAACGGGAGAGGCCACAACAGTGAGAGGCCCATGTACTGCAAAAAAAAAAAAAAAAAAAGATTGCATTTAATCTGCATATTGCTTTGGGTAGCATGAACATTTTAACAATATTAATTTTCCAATCCATGATCATGGAATATCTTTCCATTTATTTGTGTCTTCTTTGGTCTCTTTCATTAATGTTATGTAGTTATTAAATTTATTCCTAGGTAGTTAATTATTTTTGATGCAATTATAGATGGGATTGTTTCCTTAATTTCTCTTTCTGATAGTTTACTATTGTATTATCTGGTGCCCCAATTCTTGTGGCTGTGTCCTAGGGGACACCACTTTATTTCCTGGCTCTGGAGGCTGAGGGTGCTTGCGATCCTGGTCTCATGGAACTTTAATAACTGGTGTCACCTGAAAGGCACTCATACCCTTGTCTGGTGCCCTGATTTTATGACTGCTGTCAGGGGACACCTGTACATCTAGCCCTAGTGGATAGCAGGGTTTATACTAAAGGGTCACCAGGGCTGTAACCAATGGAGAAAGAGTTCTTAAACAACTATCATCCCCAGGGCACAGCAAGAGGCAGCAGACCCAGGAGCTGGGCCTTTCTTTGAAGGAGGTCTATTAGCTGATCACCATGACTGTGGCCTGAGGGGCAGGATTATAATTAAACACACATTTAGGGGCTTATTGAAATCCTTTCCAGAAACCTTGGGGGGTGGGTGTTATCTTTGCACTCGCTCTCTGCCACACTCCAGAGCACCACTGTCTTCTGGGGGATGGGGCGGAAGCTTTCTATGTGTCTAGTGCCCTGGTTTTTATGCGTCTGGTGCCCCAGTGTTTGTAGCTGCAGCCCAAATAACACCCCTTGATCACCTGGCTCTAGTGGTTAGGTGGGCTTGCATTCCTTGGGGTCCCCCAAGACTGCGGCAATTGAAGAGACAGTTCTCGGCAGGATATGCCCCCAGAGTACTGCACAGACAGTGGAATGAAGCATACTACACAGTTTTTCAGTGAAGGAGGTCTCTTTGCTTATCTTGGAGCTTCAGCTGGAGGGGCAGGCTTCAGATTTGGCACACATTTAGGGACATATGGAGCTGCTCTCCAGGAACATAGACTGTGGATGTTCTTTTGGTGCCATCTCTCTGCCTTGCCCCAGCTCACCAGTATTACCCAGAAAAGAGATTATATACTCTTCTAGAGCCCCAATTTCTGTAACTGCTGCCCAAGGCAGATTGCCTGGCTCCAGTGGCCAATAGGGCTTAAGCTTGTGGTCCCACAAGACTGTATATACTTACATACCTTTAAAAGCTGATGCCTAAGAGTCTGCTTTCTAGTCAGCCTGAATATAGGTGCTGAGGTCCTCCCGTTTAGGACACTGACAGGTTTAGCACATCCTCAACTACTGGGAGCTATTAAAAATATAATAGGCTGGCTGGAAAAATACAAAGGTTTGAGAGACAACCAAGAGCTGGGGCAGGGTTGAACAACAAGGTTCATCTCTTACATGGTGCCACACCTTCACCTCTAGGAGAAGTAACTGTTTCATCTATTGTACAGAAACCAGCACAGAGAGTCAAACAAAGTGAAGAAATAGAGGAATATGTTCCAAATGAAAGAATAAGATAAAACCTCAGAAAAAAACCTTAATGAAATGGAAATAAGTAATTTACCTGATAGAGTTCAAAGTAACAGACATAAAAATGTTCACTGAACTGAGGAGAAGAATGGATGAACACAGTAAGAACTTCAAAAAAGGTATGGAAAATATTTTTTTAAAGTATCTAATAGAAGTCACAGAGCTGAAGAATACAATAACTTAACTGAAAAATACACTAGAGGAATTCAACAACAGACTAGATGAAGCAGAAGAAAGGATCAGTCAGCTTGAAGACAAGGCAGTGGAACTGACTCAGAGCAGCAAAAAGAAAAAAAATGAAAAACGTGAAGATAGCTTAAGGGATTTATGCAACAACATCAAATGGATGAACATTCACATCATAGGGCTCCCATAAAAAGAAGAGAGAGAGAAAGGGGAAGAAATCTTATTTGAAGAAATAATGGATGAAAATATTCCCTAAGCTGGGGAAGGAAATGGACATCCAGATCCAGAAAGCCCACAAAGCTCCAAATAAGAGTAATCCAAGGATATCCACACAAAGACACATTATAATGAAAATTTCAAAATTCAAGGAAAAAAAAAAGAGGATTAAAAGCAGCCAGGCTATAAGCATATTTTTCAGTAAAAACTTTGCAGGTTAGAAGGGAGTAGCATGAAATATTCAAAGCGCTAAAGGAAAACATTCCATTAAAGAATACTCAGCAAAGTTATCATTCAGAAATGAAGAATAGATAAATAGTTTTCCAGACAAGCAAAAGCTAAAGGAGTTCATCACCACTAAACTGGTCTTACAAGAAATGTTAAAGATCCTTCATTAAGCTGAAAAGAAAGGATGCTAATTAGTAACAAGAATACATATGAAAGAATAGCCCAAAACCCATCTATATGCTGCCTATAAGAAACCCATTTAGATGAAAGGACACACAAAGACTGAAAGGGAAATGATGAAAAAAGTTATTTCATGCAAATGGAAACCAAAAGAAAGCTGGAGTAGCTATACTTATACCAGACAAAATGACTTTAAAATAAAAACTGTCATAAGAGACAAAGAAGGGCATTACTTGATGTAAAGGGGTCAATCCAGCAAAAGGATATGACATTTATAAATATTTTGCAACCAACAGAGGAGCACCTAAATATAAAAAGCAAATATTAATAGACCTAAAGGGAGAGATATACAGCAATATAGTAGGGGACTTTAGTACCCCACTTACATCAATGGATAAATCATCCAGACAGAAAATCAACAAAGAAACTTTGGCCTTAAATGATACATTAGACAAGGTGGACTTAACAGATATTTACAGAACATTCCATCCAAAAGCAACAGAATAAACATTCTTCTCAGATACACATGCAACACTTTCCAAGACAGACCATATGTTAGGCCACAAAACAAGTCTTAATAAATTTAAACTGGAGGATTGAACTCTATCAGGCATCTTTTCCAACCACAATGGTATGAAACTAGAAATCAATTACAAGAAGAAAACTGGAAAATTTATAAATATGTGGAGATTAAACAGCACACCACTGAATAACCAATGGTTCAAAGAAGAAATCAAAATAGAAATTAAAAAATACATTGAAACAAATGAAAATAGAGATGTGACATACCAAAATATACAAAATGCAGCAAAAGCAGTTCTAAGAGGGAAATTCACAGCAGTAAATGTTTACCTCAAGAAACAAAAAATGTCTCAAATACAGAAACCCAAAGTTAGTACAAAAAAGGAAATAACAAAAATTATTTAGAGCAGAAATAAATGAAATAGAGACTAGAAACATAAAAGATCAATAAAATTAAGAGCTGGTTCTTTGAAAAGATAAACAAAATTTACAAAACTTTAGCTAGACTTACCAAGAAAAAAAGAGAGAGGACTCAAAATCCAAAACGAAAGAGATGTTACAACGGATACTATGGAAATATAGAAATATAAAGAATCATGAGACTGCTATTAACAATCACATCCTGACAAAGTGGACAACCTAGAAGAAATGGATAAACTCCTAGAAACATAGAACCTACCAAGACTGAATCTGGATGAAATAGAAAATCTGAACAGACCTATTAATAGTAAGAAAATTGAGTCAGTGATCAAAAACCTCCCAACAAACAAATGTCCAGGAACAGTTTCACAGGTGAATTCTACCAAACATTTGAAGAAGAATTAATATCAATTCTTTTAGAACTCTTCAAAAAATAGAAAAAGAGGGAAGTCTTCCAAATTCATTTTACAAGGCTAACATTACCCTGATACAAAAAGTAGACACGACTCTTTCCACCACGTCAGTGGTCGGCAACCGGAAGAGGGCTCTCGCCAGAACCTGACTGTGCTGGCACTCTGCTCTTGGACTTCCTAGCCTCTAAATCTTTGCTGTCACATATTTCATGGAAAGGCTGATGGCAAAATCCCGAGGGGGAGAATCAGAGGTCCTGAGTTTGAATCCTGGCTGTGCCTTCTGCTTGCTGAGTAACATTGGGTGGGCATTGCATGTAGAAAAACTCTGGCATTGAACTATTAAAAGATTTATTAAATTCAAAATGAGCTGATCCTAGTACCTTTAATGATTGCACATGTTGCAATATGTGGTCCAAAATCTCATTGCTACATCTTGATCAAAACTTGGAATGAGGATTCACAGCTAATGCTTCATGTATGGAGTCAAGATAGCAGAATAGGAGGACATGCAGTTTGCCTCTCCTCACAAGTACCTCAAGAATATATCTACAAATGGAACAATTCTCACAGAGCACCTACTGAACACTAGCAGAAGACCTCTGACACCTAAAAGGACAAGAAAAATCCCCATGCAACTGGGTAGGAGAAAGAAAGAAAAAAAAGAAAAGAGGAAATGGGATGGAATCAGAACCCCTGGGGAGGAGCTGAAGGAGAGGAAAGGTATCCACGTTCAGAAAAGCCCCCTCATGGTGTGGGTATCAGCTGGGACAGAGAGAGACCTTTGGGGGATCAGAGGGGAATGCAGCAACTGGTCTGTGGAAGGCAGGACAGAATAAGACCTGTGTGCATGGTCCCTGCTGCAGCCCTGTGCACCCATTCTGATTCTTGTGTCTCTTGGTGTGAAGGAGGGCTGGGTTCTGGAAAGTGGGGTTTGGAGAGTGGACACAGGGAGGGGTCAGCTGCTGGTGGTGAAGAGACAGCCTGAGGGAACGGGAGTGAGGAGCTCCAGAGCCAGGAAGGTATGTGGAGGAAGCCCGGGCCACCATAGAAGCAAGGCGCCATGGTTGAGTGGTGCGCAAGGGGCAGGACCGCCATTGTGATGCCCTTCCCAACCCGCTAGCCCTAGCCTCCACGGGCAATAGCAGGGGTGCGTGCCTGAGCGGCCTCATCTGCCCCTCAAGCCAAAGCCTCTCCTGCCCACCTAGGCCCCAGGGGGCCTGAGCACTGTCCCCACCAAAGCTCCCTCTGCACAAGCCCAGGTAGGCCCATGAGCAGCCCCCATGAAAGCCTCCTCCAGCTGCTCCGGCCCCAACAGCCATGCCCGTCGATGCCTGCGCCCCTGCCGCCTGCTCAGGCATGTGTGCTCCGGGACGGCTTCAGGAGCAGACAGTGGTGGGAGGAATGCACGCAGAGGTGGGGCTGACACAGAGGGTCCAGAGACCTACGAAGAGGCCTTGGAGGGCCTCTTGGGGAGGTGGTGGTTAGCTGTAGCTCACCATGGGGTCAAGGACGCTGATAGTGGAGGCCCCAGGGAATTTTTGTTGTTGTTGTGTTTTTGTTGTTGTGTTTTGTTGTTGTGTTTTTTTTTGTTTTATTATTTTTAAATATATTTTTATTTTTCTATTTTTATTTTATTATGTGTTCTTTTTAGCTTGTTTTTTTGTTTTGTATTTTCTTTTTTGCTGTTATCTTTTGTTTTGGTTTCTTTGATGTTTTGTTTCATTTTTATCTTCTTTTTTGTCATTTTTGTGTGTTTGCTTCCTGTTCTCTTTGCTATTTTTCATTTATTTTTTGTTTTTCTTTTTTTGTTGTTGTTAGTTTTGTTTTTATTATTTGTTTTGGTTTGGGGGCTTTTTTTTTTGGTTGGTTGTTTTTTGCTTTGTTTTTTACTTGTTTTTTTGTTTTTGTTTTTTGTTTTTTGCGGTACATGGGCCTCTCACTGTTGTGGCCTCTCCTGCTCCAGAGCACAGGCTCCGGACGCGCAGGCTCAGCGGCCATGGCTCACGGGCCCAGCCGCTCCCCGGCATGTGGGATCTTCCCGGACCGGGGCACGAACCTGTGTCCCCTGCATCGGCAGGCGGACTCTCAACCACTGAGCCACCAGGGAAGCCCTTGTTGTTTTTTTTTGTTCTCATTATTTGTCTTGAGTTTTGTTTGTTTTCTTTTCTTTTCTCTTTCTTCCCCCCCCCCAGATACGGAGTTGTTTTTGAAAATCCTAGTCTTTGATGTATGGCTCCCAAATGGGAAAATAGAGAAAAATTAAGGGAGAAAAGGAAGGGCCCTTCAAATCCCCTAGAAGTCACTTCAGCCAAATGGGGAGGAGCTTGAATCAGTGAGGGGAGGGATACCAATGGCTGCCTCTGCTTGGTCTGCACCTCTGTAATCACAAGCAGCAATCATCAACGAGAGCACAGATCCCCAATATTTGGAGGACAGGGTGCCTTTTGTCCAGCCTGGCTCGCACAAGCTCTGGGCAGCCTGCTCCACGAACACTTGCACAGCTGCCTGCCGCAGGGTGGAGGTGGGTGATGGGCAGAGCTGAAACTGACTGAAATTAATTGAAATTCCCCTGGAAGGTGCAAGCCTTCAAGAGACTCCGGAGTTCCAAAGTAGTTATATCAGACAGATTCTGCCAGTGAAATTATTGTCTTGATGGGGAGTCAGATTACTAGTGCTTCCTGCTCCAACATCTTCCCAGAATCGTCCCTGCTTGCTTATTAATTTTTTTTTTTTTTTTTTTGCGGTATGCAGGCCTCTCACTGTTGTGGCCTCTCCCGTTGCGGAGCACAGGCTCCGGACGCGCAGGCTCAGGGGCCATGGCTCGCGGGCTCAGCCGCTCCGTGGCACGTGGGATCTTCCCGGACCGGGGCACGAACCCACGTCCTCTGCATCAGCAGGCGGACTCTCAACCACTGCGCCACCGGGGAAGCCCTCCTGAACTGTTTTATTCCACGTGGAAAGTTAGTTCAGAGTCTAGTTTGCTTACCCTTCCTCTCCCATTGCTCTGCTAGAACAGAACCTCTGGAGTAAATAAGCCTCAGGGAGAAGATTCACTGAGTTTTAGGACAATATTAAGGGTTGGCTAAATAGACCAAAGCAGGAAATAAATGTTTTAACCTCGTAATACTGTGATTGTTTACAAGGGCTTAAATTTGAACTATATAAATAATATATGGATACAGTTTCTTTGTGAAAAATGAAAACATTACATAAAAGGCTAAACTCCCCTGTCACCACCATTCTCAATCCCAATTCTGCCCCTGCCTCTTCCGAGGGAGTCTTTTATCAGTTTATCAAGTTTCCTTTACAGACCTTCCTCTACGTAGAAACTATAAAGTATTGTTTTACGTGTGTAAGTGTGCTTTTAATGTAAATAGTATGCATTATTTTAATGTTTTACTATTGAATAACTTTGACAGGTAACATTGTGTAAGGTTAAGGTGTACAATGTTACTTTGATACATTTGTATATTGTATGGTGGCTGATATAGGGGTATTTATCACATTACATAATTATAGTACAAGAGTACTATGTTTATTATACTGTGCATTAGATCTCTATGTTTTGTTTATAAGTTTGTGACCTTAAACAGCATCACTCTAATTCCTCTCCCCACCATCTCCCGGTATCCATCATTTTACTCTCGGTTCTTTACAGGTTTAACTGTTTTAGATTCCACATATAAGTGATATCATCCACTCCTTGTCTTTCTCCATCTGGCTAATTCCTCTTTGTATAATACGCTCAAGGCCCATCCATGCTGTCATAAGGATATCCTCCTTTCTCATGGCTGAGTAATATTCCATTGTATATATAACCCACCTCATTTTTATTCATTCATCCGATGATGGGTATTTGGGTTGTTTCCGTATCTTGGGCATTGCGAATAATGCTGTGATAAACATGGTCATACACACATCTCATCAAAACCCTGCTTTCATTTTTTGGAGGGTATACCCGGAGGTGGAGTTGATGGATTGTATGGTAGATCTATTCTTAATATTTTGAGGAACCTCCATACTGTTTTCCTTATCACATAGGTGCACAAGGAGGAATCATTTACATTCCCACCAATAGTGTAAAAGAGTTCAGTATGGGTTTTTTATTAGTATTATTGCTATGTCTTAGAGTTGGGTCCTTATTAATAAGTGCCTGAGCTCCACCTCGTTCTTTTTAACTGTTTGGTTGTGTTCTATGGCACAGATAAGTCAAAGTCTATTTAGCCATTCCCCTATGATTTACAATTATGTGGCTTTCAGGTTGCTGTTTGTTTTTAGCTACCGTAAATAAATGCTGCAAAGACCATCCTTATACAAAGCTCCTTGTGCACCTGTGTGATTGTTCATTTCTCTAAGGTAAAAATAACTTGGTTTCTAGCCTCTGGGTCTCCAGGTCTTAGAAGGGCAGCTTGAGTTCAGCTACATGCCATAGAGGGTTTTAAAAATTGCCTCAAAATTGGAGGGAAGGAAAGAGTTACTCTTTAACCTTAGCAAAGCATGGCACCAACCCCCCCAAATATTACTTTAATATTCTTTCTAACTTTTGTAGCTTGCATGTTAAATATGCATTTCAGGAATAAAAAGTAATAGCCATTTCGTATTTATATGAAAACACCTACAAACCAAGACTTTCATAATGCAAAGAGCTACTCTGTGAGAATATTGTCTTTTCTTTAACTAAATGAACATTTAATGAACACATGAGAGGACTGAGAAGTTCAAGGATCCATCCATTCCTTCGGTCAGTTCCCACCTAGGAACCTCAGTGGGAATTTGGTCTGAGGAAAGATTGCCATATCAGACATTGATTCGGCTAAGGCCAACCCATCTCAAGGTGCCACCCATTCATTTGTTGACTGCACATAGGAATTTTGCCCAAGGCCATAACTCACATCTGGGCCCAGGTGACCTGACATAGATTTCCACAAGTGGCTGGGAAATGGGAGTCTCTCTTTAGGATGTCTCTCCTTGGTCCACTCTTTCCTTCTCACCACACAGAGGCACGCACGCACACACACACACCTTGACACAGTCTTAATTTCCTTTCAGCCTATGATTATTTTTGTTTGTTTGTTTGTTTTTTGTTTTTTGTTTTTTTTTTTTTTGGCGGTACGCGGGCCTCTCACCGTTGTGGCCTCTCCCGTTGCGGAGCACAGGCTCCGGACGCGCAGGCTCAGCGGTCATGGCTCACGGGCCCAGCCGCTCCGCGGCACGTGGGATCTTCCCCGACCGGGGCACGAACCCGCGTCCCCTGCATCGGCAGGCGGACTCTCAACCACTGCGCCACCAGGGAAGCCCCTACGATTATTTTTAAATTTAGCATTGATACTGTCCATATGAGATGGTAGCTTGACTTATCTCCAAAGAACCCCAAATGACAGATGGAAACAAAGATAGAAAACACACCCAGGGAGATTCGTTATTCTCTAAAAGCAGGAAAATTGTGGGTTTCAATCATAGCCATGCGGTGGCAGGAACTTGTCCACACCCTCACGTGCCTGCAGTCCCATCTCTAGCCCCGTCTCTCAGGGACTGAGTCTGCATCTTAAGTGCATGAAATTAATTGAATTTATTCATTTGATAAAATTTTGAACTTTCACATTAAAGACCATTATTTCCCAGTAAAAATTTTAGTTAAATAAGAAGACTTTATTCATTTTTAGAATTTTGATAATTTGGAATGTGAGGGCTATATTTTTTAAATCGACAGGAATCCAAAAATAGCTACTTGTGTTGTAAACAGCAGGTATTCATGGGTGTTTGTCACGAGGATGGCTGCAGTTACGTCCCTGGGGCACAGTGGGAAGTGTTGGAAAATTCCTTGGGGTCAAAGAGAAGCACAGGCGACCTTGAGAGAAGAAGAAACATGCTTCTCCCGTGTTCTCTACACACTGCAGGGTGCTACCATCCACACAGCTACCAAAGCCAGGCAGCCAGAAACCAGAAGATCTGCTGATTTTTCTCTGTTCCGACCACCCATGTTGTCCCATTGGGGTGGGTTGATTCTACCATCAAATACTGCTCCAGGTCAACCCTCTTTTCTATCACAGCCCCCCGCTACTCTACATCAGCTGTTTCTTCCTGCACTTAAGACAAGGGCAGTAAACATTCTTGAGCATTGTCTATGTATCAAGCAGTGTGCTTGGTGCAGGGCGTACAAATAGGACTTGGCTTTATGTCTTCAAAGATTTATCCTAGAGGGAGAGACAAGCAGTTGAGAATGCTACTCAAGTACTTAATACGTGCCAGGCTCTGTGTTAGGTGCTAGGGCAGGGGGTAGACGGGGGACAAATAAGACATTTCTCTCCTCTTTTTGTTGTAACAACAAACTCTCCTCCCCAAAGCAAGCAAACACACAAACCTACAAACACCAAGGAAGGGCGGGGATGTATCTGAGCCTCAAAAATACAAATACCCCCAAGATGATTTTCCACCTCCTGACTCTGTGTGTTGGCTTCATTTCCTCCTCATGGCAGCGAAATTCTCTAGAGTTTCATCCTTACACCTCCCTCCACCAGAAATCATCTTTCTGTGGCGCAGTTTGGATCCTGGAGTCCAGGTGGTCCAGCTTGCCTTGTGTGCCCACCCTGGACAAGTGAACTGTGACCCAGGGCTGAGACGTGAGAGCATGGGGGTCCTGGGCAGCCTGGAGGGGCTCCTGGCAGAAGAGGAGACAACAGGGAGGACACAGACACCCACCATGCTGCGGAATCGCGGGGCTAGAATGCCATATGAGGGGGTACAGTAAGAGAGATATTAAGGATGCCAGGGTAGAGGGTCTGAACCCAGGCAGCAGCTGTAATGGTGGCAGATTCCAAAGGCTTAGGGGATGAGGTCACTTGGACATGCTGAGCAGTTGTTTCCACGGGACATCCACGTGGAGATCTGGAAAGGTTTGGGCTGAAGCTGAGGACCTGGAGTTATCACAGCCGTCATCGTCAGTTAACAGCTGACTCCACGGGGGTGGATGTAATTGCCAAGAGAACAGGGAAAGTGAAGTAAGTCAGAAAGAGAAAGACAAATACCACATGCTAACACATATATATGGAATCTAAGAAAAAAAAATGTCATGAAGAACCTAGTGGCAAGATAGGAATAAAGACACAGACCTACTAGAGAATGGACTTGAGGACACGGGGAGGGGGAAGGGTAAGCTGTGACAAAACGAGAGAGTGGCACGGACATATATACGCTACCAAATGTAAAATGGATAGCTAGTGGGAAGCAGCCTCATAGCACAGGGAGATCAGCTCGGGGCTTTGTGACCGCCTGGAGGGGTGGGATAGGGAGGGTGGGGGGGAGGGAGACACAAGAGGGGAGAGATATGGGGACATATGTATATGTATAACTGATTCACTTTGGTATAAAGCAGAAACTAACACATCATTGTAAAGCAATTATACTCCAATAAAGATGTAAAAAAAATTAAAAGCAAAAACTATAAGAATACAAGTAAAAAAAAGAGAGAACAGGGAAAGCAGTAAAGGGCTATCACCAGTCAGCCTAGTGTTGGGAAAGTCCAGATCTAATTTCTGTACGAAACCCAGAAAAACTGCTTCCTCGTTATTGCTTCTCGCAGAAAGCAGAACTTTGACATTTTAGTGGCTAATGAGCATTCCCAGATTTCTCCTTCAATCCCTTTATTCAATAAGATAGGTAATTCGATTGAAATGATATGCATTTTAGGAGGTTCAATAAAGTTATTTTTATTTTGGATGAAAAAATTTTTTTTCAGCCTTAAGCCAGAGCACTGAATCTAGGCTTAAAACAATAAATTCCATGACCCGCTGGAGCCCAGGAATTTGGGGGGCAGGGGCCTGGGAGTGACGCCATTATTCACAGTGGGGCAGAGGATAAAGGTAGGTCGAGCTAGGACCCTCTCCAGAGCCCCAGTGAAGGGCTGTAGAGTAGCTAATCTAAGGGAGATTTAAGTAGGTGGTGGTATAGGAGTGTAGGAGGGACAGGGTGTGTTGGTGACACTTCTTTTGTGCTCCCCTAAGGCTGTGTGACAGTTTAGAATTGGAAAAAAGCTGAAGTGACCGATACTAATCACTACAGTACAAAGGCCATATTCCCAAGGGCCTCTCCAGGTAATTAACATTTTGTCCCCTGGGGACTAGGGAGCCTTGTGGGTTATACCAGGAAACCTACTGGGCTTCAGTAAAAGGGGAATGATTAAGTTTCAGAGGTTACATCCCAAAGGGCAAACCTTGGCTCTCTCATATGTATGCCCTTCTCAGAAGACCCAGGATTGAACAGGAAAAGCCTCAGGTCAAGGGACAAATTCCCAGTCGTCATACCCACAACCTTGTCTGTGGTCCCCTGGAAGCGGCGTGTAGAATCGCCCACCAATGCCATCTCCTAGTCAAGAACTCCCGCCGGGCCAGGTGTGGCCAGCAGTACTTGGTGGTCAATTTTCTCAGCATCCACCTGGATGTAAAATTCCTGTTTTCCAGACGGACGGGCTGCAGGCTGTCACTGTAAAGAGATGTGACAACTTGTTGCAGTCAAGGCTGGCATGTCAAACCACCTAAAGTGACAGGATGATAGCAGTCCAAGGCTGAGCAGACCCTGTGCCCATAACACAGCACCGTGGGGTGTCTCCCTCTGAGACCACGAGCCCCGCCCCTCCCCTTGCTGGGTCTAAAGCTTCTGAAAAGACCAGAGTGAAGGTCTGGCATCTGGATCCTTTGAACTGTCCTAGGGTCTTCCTAAATATGTGGTGATGGAAATGGAAAAATTGAGGGGGGACCATACCTGCCTTCTATTGGGGCTTTAAGTCCATTTCCGAAGGGAGACAAAATGCCTCTGGGGAACATTCTCACCTTCCCTTCACTCCCCACATTTCGATGGGCAGAAGGTGAAAGGAGGCCATGTTGAGCCAGAAGAGGAGCTATTTGTCCAAGACAGAGGAGTCCAGGTGCTGCCGAGTGGGCGTCAAGGGCGGCAGGCAGGGAGGGCAAGAGCTCTGGTACTTCCAAGCAGGAGCAGAGGCCCCGGCACCCACCAGCTGTCGAGATTCACCAGCACATCAGTCACCTGGGAGACCAAGTGGCACGGTCCATAGGGGAGGACAGTGTCAGCACAAGTTACACCTGGGGACCGGAGGGGCCCCTCATCCTCTTCTCCTCAGCCATTGTTCTATGCCAAGGGGAGGGGCTGGAGTTGGAGGAAACACTGGGGGGGCCGTGCTGTAACTCCATCACTCAACAAACAGTGATGGAGCAACCTCTATGTGCCACAAAATGTGCCAGGCAGTGGAATATCCTGGTGGCCACCCCCATGGAGTCCCCATGTCGGGGGGAATACTTACTTCCCAAACAAAATAAACAAGTGCGTTAAATAATGACAAGTCGTGGTAGGCTGTGAAGGAAATAAATAGGGCACAGAGTGGAGAAGGGGGTGGGGTAGTCTTCTTAGACATCTCTGAAGGGTTGTGAAGGAGAGAGAAGAAGGCACTCGCCGTGCAAGTGAGAGGTGGGCGGGAGTCGGGAAGGGAGGGTGCAGCAGGTGCAAAGGCCCTGAGTGAGCAGGAAGAAATGGCTGATGAGAGCAAAGCGGGGGGTGACTTAGGATGAAGTTGAGTAGACAGGGGCCAGATCATGCAGGACCTACGGAGTCAGGGGAAGAAGTTTGGATTTTATTATAAGGGCAATGCGGTGCCACTGAAGGGTGTCCGGCTGGAGAGAAACTTGGTCGTTCCCTTTCGCTTCCATATGGTGAATGAAATGGAAAGTAAGGCAAAACTAGGGAGGCTGTAGGGCTGGTATAAAAGTGGCCTCATGTTTATAGCTCAGTGACTTAAGACTGCTCACTAAGTCAGCTACACCTGGAAGCTTTCTCTGGTTCCCTGTCCCTGTGTGTTTTATTCTCTGCACTGGTGTTTCTCAACCCCGGCTGATTGGAATTACCTTATGCAGTTTTGCAATGTTTACCGACTTTTCCTACCCTTTACCAGTTAAGTCAGAATCACAACCACAGACAAAGCTGACAGATAAATGACAAACTGGAATTTTAAAAAATTGTAACTTACGTTAAGACAAAGGTTTAATTTCATGAATTAGAAAAGTGCATTCTCTTTAGAATCAATAAGAAAAGAATTTTTTTTAACTAATAGATTAAAGCTAGGAGAAGATCATGAAGAAGAAATAGACGTGGCCAGTAAGCTTCAAAAGATGCTCAACTTCCCTAGTAATTAGGGAAATGCAAAACAAAATCATAACGAGATGCAATTCTTCACCCACAAAATGGATTTCAAAAAAAGAAAATGACTGATAAGGTTCAGGATTAGTGAGGAGATACAGAAACAGGTGTGCTCAGAACCCGTGGAAGTATAAACTGGCTCAGTATGTTTAAGGAGTTGGCAATATTTATTTAAATATAAAGATCACATGCCGCCAATCCAGTAAATCCAGTAATTCCACTTCTAAGTTTCTCTTCTAGAGAAATAACGTACACGTGCACTTAAAGGTGTGTGTACAAGTATGGCACTGATAGTGTGGGGTTTTTCTTAAGGGAAACTGACATCTCCATTAAGCGTGAAATAGCTAAATAAATCATGGAAAACTATTCTGCTCAGTTGTTTGAAAAAGGAGATGTTGATCTAAATATACTGGCAAAGAAATATGTCTCGTCTATTCTTCAGTGAAAGAAGCAAGCTTTAGACTATTATGTACAGTGGGACCCATTTATGTAATCCTGTAATATTTGTGTGCGTGTTCTATTATTTTGTGCATTGTTTCCAGTTTACTCCCTTCCTCAAGGCGCTTAGACGGTTGGTAATTTCTTGCTTTAGTGATTTTTGCAGGTAGAAAACAGAGGTTCTTAGAAGTCAACCCATTCAGTGAAGAGATTATACGAGGGCGCGGTTTGAAGGTAAGAAAAGGGAGAGAGAGAGAATGCCTCCTCAGAGGCAAGAACAGGACAGAGATATCCCTCCAACTAAAAAGCAGCAGGAGGTAGGGGTTTAGGCCCAGAGGGAAACTTGATATTGCCCACAGGATGGCAAATCTCAGTGAGGGTAGAGCCTGATGTGCCCTGTGGGGCTGGACCCAGGGAACCGGTATCTGTTTGTCAAAGACGCCAGTGTCCCAGCCTCCAACGAGGCACAGAATCCGGAGAGGCTCCGGACCTCAAGGGACCCTGTGGGCTCACACAGCAGCTGATAACTCCTCGGCTGGCACAGGACCCTGGGATCTTTGTGCCACTCTGGAGTGGGAAAGCCCCGGTGATGGAGGATGGGGGCTTGGATTCAGATTTAACTTGATTAAAATACTAATAAAGGAATCTAGCATTTCATATGACATCTGATTTGGAAGACTGAAGTCTACGTGTTTCCAAATACCTAGAAGAAAGACCAGAGAGGTGTATTTACACAGTGGTCATCCCCGGGGAGAAGAGGGAAATTGCTGGAAAAGGAAGGCAGGGACTTTCAGTTTCACGCTCACGCCTCTCTGTTGTTTGGATTTTGGACATTGAGCATCTATCACATTTGCTATCTTTTACAACGAAGGAGCTTTCCAGTTCTGCGCGATCCCAAGTCCCTCCCATCTCACCACGAGCACGCTGCCTCGTCCCGCAGACTCTCCGGCCCCACCCCGCCTCGGGTCCCCGGATGCCTGCCCCAGCCCTGACTCCTGACCATCTCAGCCCTTCACTGATGACCCACCTCTCTGCAGCCACCACCCACGCTGACCCGGCCGCCCGGCCCAGGGCTCTGGTCCGCTTTCCTCGCCTGCTTTCTCCCCCTGCTGATGCCGAGACAACGTGAACTGTAGCTGCTGCCACCCGACAGCCTTCAGCCTCCAGGAGGCAGCATCCAGTCTCTGCGTTACAGGAAGTTCCCGGACTTGTTTTCACAACGTTTCTCCCCAGTCTAGTCAAATCAGCTCCTTTCTTTCGCTTGGAAAAAAACCAGCATCTGCACGGGTTTTTTCTGGAGAGCAATGGTGGAGAAATAGAGGCTCTGGAGCTTTATATCAGGTCCCCTCTGCCAGAAGTCGTGGCCCTTTGGGGATCTTGGAGTAACGTAAGGAAGGTGATGACGCGTCTGGCTCCAGAATCAGAGGGGATTGTATGATGCCACTTGTTAGGGTGGACATCGCTGCACCTGGGGTTTGGATGCCGGAAGAGGCGCTCTGAAGTAGGCCCTGCGTGAAGGAGGAAGCCCGCTTCTCCCAAATGCCACACCTTATGTCCTGCCAAAGGGCAGCTCACTTTGAGCACCGTCACCACCTGCATTGCCTGACAGCCTGGCGAGAACTTTAGGCGGAGAGAAGGGAGGGCTTGGTGCAATGCTGGGAACTTTGCCTTTTGCTTGAATGTGTTTGTTTTGGGGGGTTCCCTTCTAGCTTCTCCCGGTGAACCCTTTTTACTAGGGATATTCAGCCCAACCTCTTGGCATTTGAGTTCCTCTTGCAGGAAATCTCCAGGATTACACAGATCCCACATCACCAACCAAGGAAAGGGCCAACATCCTTCACGGAGGGAGTGTCTGGGATGTAATCACGGAGGGGGAGGGGACCCCAGGGGGTTGTAGCACACTTCAGTCTGGAAAGCTGAAGCCAGACCCGTGCTGCCCCTTTCAGAGGGGGCCGCCCTCGAGAGCAACAGGTGGATTTAAATCTGTCTCTGCCTCTTAGAAGATGTAACCTCCAGGCAGTTCCTTCTCCCTCATAACCTTCCTGAGATAGGTGGCGGGTGTGCTTCCTGTGTCTGAGGATTAATGAAGAGCAAAGAGGCTGCAGGTGCGGGGCAGGTGCTGTGCATGTACCACTCCCCTTCTCCAGCATCTGGGAAAACGTTCCTCACCATGTCGACTGGTCTTCTCGATGTACAGCCTGGAGACATACGGAACACTGACAGAGACGCTCCAAAGGAAGCAGGGACTCTTCCCTCACACTTTACGGGACAGGATTAAATAAACATGAGTACGTTCGATCCTCAGCCACTGCTGCACGGGGACCAAGGTGTCCTCGACCTGTCACAGGGAGACCCCCTATCTGTTGCTCATGGGCCATGTTTTCCCACTGTGTGTCTTCACAGAATTTCTACTTCTTTGATTATAGTATTTAAACAAGAAAGCATCAATTGCTTCCTCTGAATTCCTGATTAACTACAAAGACCTCTTCATTCATCTTGTTTTTTGTTTTATTGCGGTAAATATATATGACAAAATTTTCCAATTTAACTCTTTTCGTGTACAGTTCAGTGGCATGAAGTACATTCACATGGCTGTGCAGCCATCACCACCATCCATCTCCAGAACTTTCTCATCTTCCCAAACCGTAACTACACACCAGCAACTCCCATTTCCCTGCCAGCCCCTGGCAACCACCATTCTACTTTCCGTTTCTATGAATTTGACTCTTCCAGGTACCTCATATGAGTGGACTCCTACAGTGTGTGTCCTTTTCTGTCTGGCTTATTTCACTCCAGGTCCATCCGTGTTGTAGCACGTGTCAGAATTTTCCCAGCCACTTTTTCAAGGA
Organism: Phocoena sinus; assembly: GCF_008692025.1. Lineage (NCBI taxonomy): Eukaryota > Metazoa > Chordata > Mammalia > Artiodactyla > Phocoenidae > Phocoena > Phocoena sinus. The sequence continues at coordinate 2,758,217 of NC_045778.1, read as the reverse complement.
GAACTGGTTCTCTGTGTAGTTGTCCACGCAGCTCCCCAGAATTAGCTCCGTTCCCTTCTACGGTGAGGGAAAAGGCGTGGAGAAGGATGACTCATCCACACAGGGCTGCACATCTGTTTCCTGCAGGGCTACTTTTTTCCCAGTTATAGATGGGTTACCTTGGCAACCAATCACTCCTCTAATTTTTTGAAGGTTGCGAACAGATGACCAAGTTACAAGAGCAAAAGGTCTTGAAGACTGAGTTTACGTATCTGGAAGAGAACATTGTCATAATTTTTTTAAAGTGCAAGGTGATTGTGACATTGAGACCTCATACGTAGTCCAAGAACCATGTCTTGAGCCCAGGCACGTTGCTAAGTCCTGGGATACATGGTAAGCAGAATGGGACGTAACATCCATGGAGCCCAGTCTGCAAGGGGAGAGACATTAATCCAGTAATTACAAACACAGGTGAACTCTTGGAAGGAAAAGATCATAATTTTATGACAGCATAGACCAAAGGCACCTGACCTAGACTGGGGCACGGGAAAGGTTCCCCCAAGGAATTATTAATACACCAACCGGGATCTGAATGATTAGGGGGAGTCGAGCCTCAGCTGGAAGGGGAGGGGCGGCCTGAGGTGGCCGAGGAAGTGAGCTGCACGGAGCCTGGACACGACACTCACATCCTGCTAAGAACCCCAAGTCTTCCAGGAACAAAGGACACAGTGCTTTGTCCCCTACAGGTGGAGGCCAAGGTAAGGATGACAGTCGGCTGGAAAATATATTTTTGGGGTTTAGTCTGTCCTGCCCCCTGATTCAGTATGTTTTAGAGGAGGGAGTCTGGGCTGCTTTCAACCACGGCAGTGATCTGGAGGCACTGGACTAGGCCAGAACCTGGATCAGGGTGGTCATGTCCCCTGATGGCCTGGGGGCCCCTGGGGACACGGAGGAGAGGGCCCAGCTCTAGGGCAGAGGGGAACCAACTAGTAAGAACATGGTCTGGGCCTTAACCATTCGCTGGTGGTTAGGGCTGGGCTCCGTTTCAGGGGGGGAGGTGAGACTTCAGTGTAACTAGAAAATCAAAGTAGAAGCTGTCTGCCTGACAGACTGGGTGGACATCGTGGGGACACAGTGCCCCGGCCTCACACTATTATACTTGGGAGTGAGATGAGGCTCCATCACAAAAGTACCCACGGTCACTCTGACTGCTTGGCCAAGAGCGACCCTGGGCCTGGAAGGTGCTCGTCTTGGATTTTTCAGGACTCAGAGATCAGCTCGTCTTGGATTTTTCAGGACTCAGAGATCAGCTAGAAGGAGTGCAAGTTTGATAAAAGGGAGTGGAGGGCAACGTATTTCACAGCCTGGGGCTGTTTGGAGGAAGATCGTCTGGGTTTGTGCGAGAACAACCTTGTGGTCAGGGGTCCCTAAGGCCACCCTCAAATGAGACAGAAGGACCACCCTCGGATAGAAAATTTGCCAGTGATTCACTAGAAAGACGTAGAGAACTCAGAAAAGCTGTTATACTCACAGTTACAGTTTATTACAGTGAAGGGATGCGGATGACAACCAGCAAAGGGAAAAGGAGTGAGGGGATGGAATCCAGGAGAAACCAGGCTCAAGGTCCAGGTGTCCTCTCCCCCTGAAGTTGTGTAGATACCACTTACTTCTCCCAGCAAAGACGTGTGACAACGTGTGTAGGTCACTGACAACTAGGGAAGCTCCCCCAGCCTTGGGGTACAGGGTTCTTATTGGGGTTTTGGCACATAAGGATGGAATGCCCACAGGGCTGAACTTAGTTCTCAGTCTCCAGCTACTTCAGGGCTCAAACGGTGATGGCACGGCCCAAGGACCCCGCCAGAAATCACACTGTTACCATAAACTATATGGCAGGGCCCAAAGCTTCAGGTACACAGTAACGGTCTTATCAGGCAGCCTATTCCAAGGAATTGAAGCTCATCTCCCAGGAGCCGGTCAGGAGCTGGTTTCTTTGGAAGGTGCAGGGTTTGAACAGCCCCAGAGCTGCTGAGTTAGCCCTGTGCTGCACATAAATGGTCAGTATCAAAAAACTGAAGAGGAATGTCCATCGCAAAGGGAGGAAATATGTCCTGGATAATTATCACTAATTCCCAAATTTTGTCTTGTCTCACCCTTGAATACGGGCTCCTTCCGGCCTGCAAAATGCCAATCACAGCTGCCACGTGACCTCTGCCAAGTCCCCTCACCCTCACACCCTCATCTGGCCTGGAACTGGGCTGAGTTGAGGAGGGGCAGGGAGGCATCAAATCAGCTATGATCACACATTTGATCCCCTACTTTGAAGTCACTATGAAACTAGGCTGACTCTGTAATGATGCACATGGAAATCTGTGGGTTGCTTTCAGGGTTCATCCCAGCATTTGCTGTACACAACACACAGATGGTGTGTGCGAGATATTTTATCCCCCGCTTTGTAATCACTGTCTCACCTCCTCTCCCAGCATACACTCCAATCTCCCCTACCACCAAATCATGCTTATTTTAGCATTGAGAAAAATTTCTTTATTAAGTTACGGGCCTCACATTTTACCAAACTGCTTCTACTTGCAACTTCTTTAAGGCAGCTAACCTTAAGAGACCAGTTAAATTTTCCAAAATTTGGTTAATTTTCCAGTTATTAACCAAAGAGACCAGTTATTTTCCCTGCGAATGTTTTAAATATATTTGAACAAAACAAAATGAGTTTTAAATAGAATAAAAAGTAATTTTCACCAACTCTACTTTACTCTTCCTTTCAACCAAATTTTCCATCATGTACCTCATTATTACAGGAAGCCACTTTGCAGTGAGATAATTTTTTGTAACAAAAATGCCTATGACTTTGCCACTTACTTTATCCTTTCTCTTAGGCAAAGCTTTCTAGAAATGCAACACTGTAATTCACGTGCACAACTGCAGTTATAGGAGTTTCTGGGTGAAGGCCTTTTGATATCTGTGAAATCATTTTACCTTTTGAGCCTGAAAGTGAGGCGAGAGGTTAACATTAAGTGGCAGTGACATTTAGCTGGTGCGTACCGGCACGGCGTGCTGGTCCGTGTCTGTATGCTTGGTTACTACTCGCGCCTGCTGATGGTTAACTACTTGGAATGTCACGCTGAGCTCCACGTGGGAAGTGTGAGTTTGGGAGGCCCTGAGTCATACCCTATTCAAGTGAAGCGCATTATAAGTGGATAACAAGATTTTCTTAACCAAAAGTTAGCAGAACGAAAGGCTTCACTCTGGGTGCCATCAGCAGATTCCAGGAGAGTAACAACTCCAGGGAGCTTCATAAAATTAATCTTAGTATTTATGATGGCTTACTTATTTCAGAGTTTTATTTTAGAAACTTTGTTCATCACTCACAAAAATGTGCATATCCACAGCCTATATTGTGTTGATGAGGATGAAACTCTTCTCCAAGGCACATTGCTAATCGGGGCTTTAAGTTGTTAAGGAAAAAAGGCTATGGCTATCTCTCCATCTGTCAAGTGAATAATTTCCTATAGGAGCGTTTCTCTGCAGGATAGGTAGACTGAAAAGAAAATTCACGCTCAAAAGTGTTTGGAATACAGACCCTGGCACCACTGCCAGCTTCCACGTGCCCATGCCCTGGACCTCTGCAGCCACTTTGCACGTCTGTGCCCTAAATCCCAAGACCAAGAGGGGTAGCCTTGGCTGTGACTACCCCTCGTAGAAGAAAAGGGGAGCAGAAGGATGCCAGCAGCCTTCACCACCACTGCAGACACTCCCAGCCTTGGCCGCTGAGGACCCCTGCAGCCTTCACTAATGTGGCTTAGCTGACGGAGCTCCCCAAAGTCTATGCTACTGCAGTCCCCTGGAGCCAGAGCCACCACAGCACCTCCTTTAGCTGGAGCTGCTGCACCCCACCCAGCTGGTGCCCTCACAGCCACCCATGGGTGAAGGTCTTTCCCCCATGGAAGCCCGACCATAGAGTCTGGAAGACATAACCACTGTTTCAAATGTGCAGACAGCAATGCAAGACTACAGATTGAAAAATCAAAGGAACACGACACCACCGAAAGAACACAATAATTTTCCAGTAACCAACCACAGAGAAATGGAGATCTATAAATTGCCTGACAAAGAATTCGAAATAATTGTTTTAAAGAAGCTCAGCAAGCTACAAAGAGAACCCAGACACTCAGAAAAGTCAGGAAAACAGAACATGAGCAAAATGGGAAGTTGAAGAAAGAAATAGTAATCACGAAAAAAAGAACTGGGGGCTTCCCTGGTGGCGCAGTGGTTAAGGGTCCGCCTGCGGATGCAGGAGATGTGGGTTCGTGCCCCCGTCCGGGAAGATCTCACATGCCGCGGAGCGGCTGGGCCCATGAGCCATGACCGCTGAGCCTGCGTGTCCGGAGCCTGTGCTCCACAATGGGAGAGGTCACAACAGTGAGAGGCCCACGTACTGCAAAAAAAAGAGAACTGAACAGAAATTCTGGAGCTAAAGAATTCAGCGAATGAAATGGAAAATGCAGTAGAGGGCATCTGCAGCAGTCTCGGTCAGGCAGAAGAAACGATCGTCGAATTCAAAGAGAAACCATGGAAATTATCCAGTCGGGAGAAAACAAACAAACAAGAAGAGTGAGAAGAGTAAACACAGCCCATGAGATTTATTGGTACAAAAGAACCAAGTGATGCATTTGGGAGCCCCAGAAGGAGGAGAGAGACAGAAAGGGGGCAAGCTTATTTAAAGAAATAATAGCTAAAACTTCCCAAATCTTGGGAGGGAAATGAACATCCAGATTCGTGATGCTGAAAACGTCCCAAACAGCATCAGTCCAAAGGAGACTACACCAAGACACATTATAATCAAATTGTCAAAAGTCAAGGGTGGAGAGAGAAATTTGAAAGCAATATGAGAAAGGTGACTTGTCACAGATAAGGGAACCACCAGAAGACTATCAGCAGATTTCTCAGCCAAAACCTTGCAGGACAGGAGAGAGTAAGATGATATATTCAAGGTACTGAAAGAAAAAAACTGCCCAACAAGAATACTATACGTGGCAAAATTATCCTTCAAAAATGAAGAAGAGATAACAACACGGCAACAGTTAGTCTTCATCTATCAGCAATTACTTTATATGTAAGTCAATTAAACTCCCCAATCAAAAGTGGCTGAACAGATTGAAACAGATTAAAAATAAAAACAAACAAACAAGCAGAGAAACCCAAGATCCAGTGATATGCTGTTTACTATAGACTCGCTTTAAATTTAAAGACACTCGTAGCCTGAAAGACACTCATAGGCTAAATATATAAAACAAATATAGATAGATCCAAAGGCAGAAACTGACAGCAATACAATAATAACAAGGGACTTCGATACTCTATTTACAATACTGGATAGAACACCCAGATAGAAAATCAGTAAAGAAACAGCCGACTTGAGCAACACTATAAACCAGAGGGTCCTAACAGACATATACAAAACTTTCCAAAGAACACACATTCTTCTCAAGCACACATGAAACATTCTCCAGGACAGATCACACGTTAGGTCACCAAACAAATCCTGACAAATTTAGGAAGCTCTGTATCATTCAAAGTACGTTTTCTGACCGCAACAGAATGAAGCTAGAAATCAATAACAGCAAGAACAGGAGAAAATTCACAAATAGGGGAACTAAACAACACACTCTTGAACAATTGCTGAGTCAAAGGGGAAATCAAAAGGGAATTTTAAAAGTATCTCAAAACAAATGAAAGGGAAAAAACATGTCCCCAGAAGTATGAGATGCAACAAAAGCGTTCTCACCACACGCGCGCACACACGCAAAATCACCGCAATCAAGATAAATAAACACTCCTAAGTTTTCTAGTGCTTCTTTGTAATCTCTCCCCTACTCCCCGCTCTGGTCTTCCTCCCCATCCCCAGGCAACTACTGGTCTGCTTTGTATCACTATAGTTCAGTTTGCATTTCATATAATTTTATATAAATGAAATAATACGATATGTAATGTTTATGGCTTCTTGGGAAATCACATCTTCATTATCTCTTTATTCCTAGGGCTAAGCACAGACACCCAATCAGTGAGTCGACAAATATTTTAAAGTGCCTACTATGTGCTAGGTCTTGGCCACACTACTCTAGGAACATAACATGTGTTCAAAAAATGTTTGATGAATGATTCTGCGAATTCAGGTAGCAAAGACTCGTTTTTTTCACTGAGATACAGTCATATACCATAAAATTAATCTTTTTAAAGTGTACAGGTCAATGGGCTTTAGTTTGTTTACAGAGTTGCGCAACCATCCCCACGATCTGATTTGAGAACATTTCCCTCACCCCATACTCATTTGTAGTCATTCCCCATTTCTCCCATTCCCCAGCCCCTGGCGACGACTAATCTACTTTCTCTATACATAGATGTGCTTATTCTGGACACCTCTTGTAAATGGTATTATCACACTATGTAGTCCTTTGCGACTGGCTTCTTTTGCTCAGCAAAATGTTTGCGAGATTCATTCATGTTGCAGCGTATGTCAGGGTTTCCTTCCTTTTTGTGGCTGACTAATGTACCACTTCGTTTATCTAAGGAACAGCTGACAGACATTTGGGTCATTTCCACTTTGGGGCAATTATGAATCATGATCTCATGAACATTCAAGAATACGTTTGTGTGTGAACATATGTTTTCAATTCTTGGGTATATACCTAGGAGTGGAATTCCTGGGCCGTATGTTAACTCTGTGTTTAATTTTTTGAGGAAATTCCAGACCATTTCCCAAAGTGGCTGCATCAGTTTACCTTCTTAGCAGCAATGTTTGAGGGTTCTAATTTCTCCACAACCTTGTCAACACTTGTTATTGTCTGTGTTTTTTATTCCAGCCATCCTAGTGGGTGTGAGGTGGTATCTCATTGTGGTTTTTATCTGCATCTCCCTAATGACTAAGGATGTTGAGCATCTTTTCACTTGCTTATTGGCAGCACAGACTCCTATTAATTCATTAATTTATTCATATATTTGAGCCCCAGCTTTGTCAGTTCTGTGTGATCTTCAAAAAGTTACTTAGCTTCTCTGGACTCGGTTTTCTCATCTATAAAGTGGGAATAGTAATCTCTGTCTGATGGGATTGTTGAGAGGAATTAATATGTGTAAATCTCTTGGCACAAAGTAAGAACTCCATGAAAACAGAACAGATGTGAATCAATATGATGAGTAAGTCAGATGACGTTTGAGTATTTGACTAGGTAGAGATGGCAAGAAAGGAGATTCCAACCAGAAAAATGAGTGTGAGCAAAGGGAAATAGCCAATGGGATGTGTGTGAGGAATTCAAGCGATGCATCCACCTGACTAGGGCAGCAGAGGTCTCGTTCAGGAGGAGAAATGGCAGAGAAAGAAGCAGAAGGATGGATGGGTCCGGACTCTGAGGGCGACAGGGTCAGGGCGAGGAGGGTGCCTCGTTTGATCCCATGACGTGCTGCGCCGCGGCTGTCTGGGCACACTGGGTGAAAGTCAATATTGCCCCGTGCTTGGGACCACGGAGACCTTGTCAGCATCATCCTCGCTTGGATAGCCCTGCAGAGCTTTACCCCCGGTGTCTCACGCTGTCTCGTCTAGGGCAGCACTTCGTAAGCTGGGCTTAGCTGACTCCTCTGAGATGACAGAGCTTCCTCCGGGGCCATGGGCAGGGGGTCCTCACGGGTAGTCCTTCAGGTCTGAGGATGTTTGCAGGAGCCTACTCTGACCCACCTGGTTGGAGGCCAGTGGGGAACAGCAACTTTAGAATTTGACCAAAGGTACCCCTTGGGTCAATCTGCTGGCCGGCCCTGGCTGGACATGGGTTGGGCAGATACAGTCAGGCCCCTTCTGTGTCCTTTGTCTGTTTCCCTCCTAACAGGGACCTGACCAGACAAACCCTGCGGGAAGACCTGGTATCACACCTCAGTATGGGTCTAAGCCAGAGAGCTGTTATTTCTCTAGGGGTACCTTCACCCCAAACAACCCTTCCCATTACAGCTAGTTAGAGAACTCACAGGCCTCGTAGCTTTCCCAGACCCTGTGAAGATGGCTCCAGGAAGACGTCGACCATAAACAGGGCCAGAGACGGGTTTCTCTTCTCCCCACGTGTTTATAAACAGCCTACAACACAAGCACCAATTACTGGCGTGGGTCCGTGTGGACGAGGGGGTCAGGTTAGGGGGCAGGGGCAGCAGATCCCCCCATGACCTCTAACTGTCACCATGGGTGCTCCCCAAGCTTCATTTCAGAAACCACCCAGGACCCACTACTCTCACGTCACAGCAGCAAAGGGCAAGTTCGTGCCCGAGCTTGTCCCTGTGCCCACCTACATTTTTCTGGTTTTAAAACCTGGAGTCCAGACCTGGAATCATACATGTGGCTGCTCTGTTGAAGGGGCTTTTACGGAGTCCACGTCTTCAGAAAATCAAACGTCTTTTTCCACACGGGTGGTAGAAAGTCCAGGACAGGAGATCTGTGGAAACGGAGGACAAAAATGCTCATCTGTCCTGGGCAATGCTGTTGTCAGTGCCAGCTCTATCACGTTTCCCCTGCGGGCCTGGGGGGACTGGGAGACTGTGCCACAGCTCTGGCCCCTGGGGCTGGCTGTCCCCGGGCTCCCCCAAGAAGCAGGCGGGAGGTTGGCATGGACGTGATTGAACGGGACTGACTTCCCTGAGGGCTCGGCCCAACCTCGGGACACGACGTTCCTCTGTCTCCTGGGCTGAGGTCACCTTGGGTTGGAAGCGAGTTCTCCAAAACAAGTTGTTAGCTTCTCACATCATGCAAGAGAGCCCAGGGAGTCCAGAACATGCATGTCCTGATGGTAACAGAAACAGGTGCTCACGCATAGGGGAGAAGCAGGGGCTGCGGAAGTGTTGACATTCCAAGTCAGGATCCCTGGTCATCGAGCCTCAGATAGTCCTATGTTTATCTTTGCCAGGAAGGGGCTCGCCCCTACGGCTCAGAACACTCAGAATCACAACCCCTGATGAAGCCACTGGATGCATGAGGGCACCTTTCCAAGGCGGCCACCGCGCACGCCCAGCCCGGAGGGAGAGAGCCGACACACGTATCCACTGCACGCCGACCCCTCGGGTCAGAGGCGCCGACAGCAGCTCCGGCAGCTGTCACACCCAGGCTGAGTATAGCTACAGCGCCGTCCCTCCACCTGGCGCTTCTCACTCCGGCAGAGGCATCAGAGTCCCAGGCTCCCGTTTGACGTTCCCCCGGGGGGCCCCCTTGGGTTTGGGGAGCTGGGCCTGGGGCGCCCTCTCCTCTCCCCAGGCCCTGTTCACCCCCAGCTACAGTCAGGCTGCCCAGCGCACCTGGCCCTCTCCACGCTCATTCTGCTGCATTATTTATTCAAACTGGGGAGGCCTATTTATAGCTCCTCTGAAAGGCAGCAGCTGCTCAGTTCCAGGGAAACTGGAACACTGAGACATTCGAGAGTGTTTTCATTCATCTGTCCATGGACACTTAGGTTGCGCCCATGTCCTGGCTATTGTAAATAGAGCTGCAGTGAACATCGTGGTACATGACTCTTTACGAATTATGGTTTTCTCAGGGTATATGCCCAGTAAAGAAGATGTAGTACATGCACACAATGGAATATTAGCCATAAAAAGAAACGAAGTTGTTATTTGTAGTGAGGTGAACGGACCTAGAGACTGTCATACAGAGTGAAGTAAGTCAGAAAGAGAAAAACAAATACCGTATGCTAACACATATATGGAATCTAAAAAAAAAAAAAAAAGGTTCTGAAGAACCTAGGGGCAGGACGGGAATAAAGGCGCAGACATAGAGAATGGACTTGAGGACACGGGGAGGGGGAAGGGTAAACTGGGACAAAGTGAGAGAGTGGCATGGACATATATACACTACCAAACGTAAAACAGATAGCTAGTGGGAAGCAGCTGCATAGCACAGGGAGATCAGCTCGGTGCTTTGTGACCACCTAGAGGGGTGGGATAGGGAGGGTGGGAGGGAGGGAGATGCAAGAGGGAGGAGATATGGGAACATATGTATAACTGATTCACTTTGATATAAAGCAGAAACTAACACACCATTGTAAAGCAATTATACCCCAATAAAGATGTAAAAGAAAAAAACCAAAAAGAGTGTTTTCAAAAGAAAAAAAAACATCCTCTCACCTACTCAGGATGTTGCTGTCCGGATGCATCTTCCAAAACTAAGCCTCCCTGGCTGCGCTCCCCAGCCCCTGCTGCTGAGTGAGAAAGCTCAGCCCTTCCCAGCACCTGCCGCCACCCAGAACCCCGCTGGCACTCCCTGAACATGCATCCACCCGCTTGAAATGGATGGGGCAGAGAGAAACGACTACATAACAAATAGCAAATCAATGACAGTGATTCTGGACGCTCTGTAGCTCTGTTCTCCACAGCATCTCCAAAAACCATTTTATTTTGCTCATTTTTTTCTCAACCATCTTTATTACATGTGTTGTTTTGTTTTTCGTTTTTTGTTTTTTTTCTGCGGTACACGGGCCTCTCACTGTTGTGGCCTCTCCCGTTGCGGAGCGCAGGCTCCGGACGCGCAGGCTCAGTGGCCATGGCTCACGGGCCCAGCCGCTCCGCGGCACGTGGGATCTTCCCGGACCGGGGCACGAACCCGTGTCCCCTGCATAGGCAGGCGGACTCTCAACCACTGTGCCACCAGGGAAGCCCCTATTACATGTGTTTTTAAACAGTCCTCCTCAGGCAGCAAAAAGTGGCAATCAGATCCATTCCCTGAAATAACACTCTCCTCAACGGAGCAAGCAAGTAGCCAAACCCATTTTATTTTATTTATTTATTTTTTAAAATATCTATCTATTTGGCTATCTATCTATTGTGTCTCCGTTGTGGCATGCGGGATCTTTTGTTGCAGCACGTGAGATCTAGTTTCCCGATCAGGGATGGAACCCGGGCCCCCTCCATTGGGAACGCAGAGTCTTAGCCACTAGACCACCAGGAAGTCCCCAAACCCATTTTAAATATCGCCTCTTTAATGTTTTAAGTCTCCTGCGAGGAAGTCCAGACACAGTGATTTGCCTGAAATCTCACAAATTTGTCTGATGCTTAATGAGAATGTCGTGACTCCAGACAGGTTCTCAGGCAATCAGGGCATTTGGGAGCTGGGTGGCAGAAACCGTGTGCAGAGTTTGGAGACAGGGCAGCTGAGTGAGTCCAGCTGGAGAACGTAGGACAGTAGAGCTGTCAGTAGACAGTGTGGGCTCGAGGGGCAGGCCATCCAAAACCTCGCCGCAGACTTCGGAGTTACTGGCATGTGATTTCAGGCAAGTTGCATACGTCTCGTAAGCCCAGGCGTCCTCACGACTTCATATCACATTGCTGTGTTACACGAGACAGTCCGGGCCCCGTGCCCGACACATGGGAAGCGTGGATCACATGTTCGTGGTTACTAGTAGTGCTGCAGATGGGGAAACCAAGGTATTGAGGACCCAAGAGACTTGTCCAAGGCCACACAGCCCCAGGACCAGAACCAGGACCCCCGATTCCCAATCCAGGCTTTATTTTTTACAATTGATTGATTGTGGTACCAGGCTGGTAAGAGGGCTAAACAAGGCAGGTGGCCCAAAGTCCCAGACATCTGTGAGCGCTCAGGAACTGACGATAAGAAGATACATGAAAGGGCAAGAACCGTGGAGGGCCTTGGTGACTCAGGCAGCATTTTGGGTCAGCTCAGAATCTCACATCTCTACTGTTGTGAGTAAAGCCCGTCCCCAGCTGGCTAATCTGAGGCCTTCGGGGAGGTGGAAGGGGACACTTCTGACTGCAGGGAAAGGAAGGAGGCAACTCCAGGCCCAGGGGCCCTGAGAAAAGTGGGCCATCGGGCCAGGCCTTGCCCTCAGAGAGCTAACCAGCTAGAGAGGCCAGGCAAGACAAAACATGAAATTGTGAAAGAACAACGCAAGGCAGACCCTAGTGCCAAGGGGTGTGAGCTCACTGCCCTGAGCAACCAGGGAGGGGAATAAATCTTCATTCACGGCTTCATAAAGACAGGAAGACTTAAGCTAGGCTTTTGTATCAGACAGGACCTAATAGTTGACTGCAGCTATCAGAACTTCAGCTCAAACCGGCTGGAGCACCAAAGGGGAATGGTTGTATTTTGGGGGATTTTTTTTTTTTTTTGGTGTGGACCATTTTTAAAGTCTTTATTGAATTCGTTACAGTACTGCTTCTGTTTTAGCTTTTTGGCCACAAGGCATGTGGGATCTTAGCTCCCCAACCAGGGATCAGACCTGCACCCCCTGCATTGGAAGGCAAAGTCTTAACCCCTGGACCCCCAGGAAGTCCCAGGGGTATGTTTTTAAAAGGATAGATAGGACCGTACAGACTTGTTCCATACGTGAGCCAAGGATGCCCTGTGTGTTGGGCCCTAGGCTGTTTATTTCTTCACTGCAGGCTGAGACCTGTTAGCTCAAAGTCCATCGACACCAAACTCAAATTTTTATACATCTGATTATTCAAAAACAGTCCAAAGGAGCACATTTTTAGCTATTTAGAGATGGCCTGCTTTGCATCCCCCGTGGAATCTCATCCCACATCACTGGCCATTGGTCCGATAGAACCTGTCGTTATAAGACAAGCTGCTGGGGGCCTTCATGCTCGCTGAGCCAGAGACACCCCGTTGGGCTGCTGAGCGACATCACCTAGATATGTGAGCCCCCTCTTCCAACCTGCTCTTTCCCAAAATTTCCCTGCCCCACTTCCCTTCTGGGTGGTCCCATGCTTCCTGTCCCACACAACCCCGTCTGTCCAAGCACCACCCAATAAAGCTTGTGCATTACTGCCTCTCCTAATCATACTTTTTCCCTTGATCAACCCCAAAGCCCTCAAGCCCCCTACAAGACTCAGAGAAAACGAAACAAATATATCTAAGGAAGGAAGGAACTAGAGCACTATGGGATACCCCCCAAAGTGACTAAATCAAGACTCTTTTTCTTTTTTTTCTTTTTTTTGCGGTACGCAGGCCTCTCCCATTGCGGAGTACAGGCTCTGGACGCGCAGGCTCAGCGGCCATGGCTCATGGGCCCAGCCGCTCCGCGGCATGTGGGATCCTCCCGGACCGGGGCACGAACCCGCGTCCCCTGCATCGGCAGGCGGACTCTCAACCACTGCGCCACCAGGGAAACCCAAGACTCTTTTTCTTTAATTTTTGCTTCATTTATCGTAGACTGTCTTTCCCCACAAGTGGGAGGGAACGACCTTGCCCTGGGCCAGCAGGGTCAGGGTGCTCTGGCGGCTGGCTCCAGTGAGAGCCATGACTGCAGCTGGCGGGGAGGTCCCTCCCAAGGTCTGGAAACAGACGCTGTGAGGGGAAACTGCATGCAAAGGCTTATTGGACAGCTCCTGGGACACACCTGTAAGGACGAAACAAGGCAGGATTGGGCAGTGGTTCCACCTGAGGCTCAGCTGGTCCTCCGGGCAGCTCTGGAGCTGAGGGTGTAACCAAGCAGGACCCTATGGGGCCTTCCTGGACAGAGCACACTGCCCCCACCATGTCCTCCACCTGCCTCTTGTTTGTAGAAAAACTTTAGCTTCTAAGGCCTTCCCTGAGTCCCAAAGAATAGATTTAATCAGAAAAATGAGAAAATGCAAAAATAAAGGGAAATAGTCAAGCAAGACAAAATAATAATAATAGTTATTTAACAAAGCCAAGAACCTTTAGTTCCTCCTGAGCCATGTCCTTTGAGCTGTTTTGCAGACATTGAAACTCCCACCAGGTGGAAGAAGTTAGTTAACTGCTACCCATGAGCACGTTGGAACCAGAGGGCGATGATGTTGATTCCCTATTTCCTCACCACCAATCAGTCAGTTTAAGATCTCTGCCTGTCTGCACCACGATGGTTCAACCTGCTTCCAACCCAGATGCCAAAGCACCATAAAAGGGCAGAAAAGAGGTGGCACTCCAGTTCCAAGAACCCTGCCTATTCCCAGAAAACCAAGGCATATGCCTCCCCCTCATTAATTTTGCCCTTAAAATCTTGTCTTCATCGTTCCCCAGGTGAGAAGTTGATTTGTGAGCTGAGTTCCCACTGGCCATTGAATAAAGCTCGCACTGCATCAGCTTTGCTTTTTGCTTTTGGTTGCACGAACCGGAAGGGTAAAAGAACCTTCCCCACCGAGGCAGGGGACCTCAACCAGGCTAGGACCCAAGTGGGGGTCCGTATGACCTAATTCGATTACAAGAGTTGTCCCAAGCTGAGACAAGGGGGCCAGGCCCCCGTGTCCCCATTGTTCTGGGCCTTTTCTCTAGGAGAGGGTGTAACCTTCAGATCTCTGAAGCTGAGGGTCATGCCCAGTGAAGGACACAGCCTCTGATATTCCTAGACATCAGGGAAGGGGTTCACTGTCTCTACAGAGGGTACTGGGGCAGGGAACCACAGCACACGGGACTGTCCACCCCTTGCACGGCTCAGACCTACTTGCTTCTTAGGATGAATTTGTCCCTTATGGGAACAGCTGCTCCAGAATTTTCCCAGGTCTTGTTTTGACAGAAATTTACAAGAGAAGGTTGTAGGTTGCTCTTGAGGTTGTAACTGATACTTACATCGTCTCTTTCTTTACCCATTCTAGATTTAACCCACCCTTGCCCGGGGCCTGTCATGATGACCCAGACCCTTATCCTTGAGGGGTTGAGACCCTGGTTACCATAATCTCCTCAGGCCATGTTGCTGATGGCCCTTTACCATTGAAACCAGACGTAGAAGCACCGACAGATTCCTGTTGATCACGCGAATGCCAAACGTGTTCTTCCCTGCTCTCTGGTGCAACATCAGTCCTACCTCTTCCTGACAACTGGGATCAACAATCCCTGCCAGGATGGTGACTATTTCCCTTGCCCTCAGACCCTAAAGTAATGGAGAGGGGAAGCCCAAACTCCCAAAGTGGTCATTGAGAGTATTGGTAAGTGTGGCTACTCCTATTCAGTCCCAAAGGAACACAACACCATACGGTCATCGATTTAGGTTGTATATGCATCCTGGAGGATGATCCCACCCTCACAGGGTGTCATCTACAAGCTGCATCTTTGAGATGCATTCTCTCCCAGGCTGGCGGCTTCTGGGTGATGATGTAACAGGACCAGTGGATTCTTTGTGCCCATGGCCACACTTTCTTTTCTGTAGAGTAAGTCCCTCGGCCTGCAATAACATTTACAGGATCCTTTTGTAAATGGATGAAATAATGGCCAAGGTCCCATGGACAGGAAAGGCAAACCCGGAAGAATGTACGTCCTTCCACTCAAATCAATTGTACCAAGTGGAGAGTTGGTCTCCTCAAGGGATGGTGCTGTGTCAGGGCTCAGTGTTGGCGCCCCCTGCTGGTAGGGCGGACATTTGACAGTAGCGGTATCTAGATGAGACTTGGTGAGTGGAAGCTCCTGCGGTTGAGCCCGTGTATAAACTCCATCTGTGCCGCGGAGCTACTCTGTTCACTTGGCCCTTGTGCCAGCTCTGGAGTGGCTGACTTACACTTGCTGAGTCATTCTGCCTAGCTTGTTGGTTGGAGCCTTTCCCAAGGTGGATACTCTTTAGTGGGCATTAATGGGCGATGTTCTCTTATGGTTCCATCCAGACGTCCCTGTTCTCAACTTTCCAATCCTTCTCTTTCCAGGCCCTGACCAACCAGCCGGGCCACTCACAATTGCCCATGAGTCTCAGTCTATGCTTATTTTGAGCCTCTTTTTTTCCCACAGTTGGGTGACCAGGTATTGCTGCCTGGATCCCTAGCCCTTCAGAAATTCAGTGGCTACTTCAGAGCCACCTCCAAACGGTGCAGCTGCGATCTATTTTTGACAAGCAGACCCGTCCACAACCCAAGCTCAACATTTTCCTTTCCACAGGTCACAAAGGAACCTCCCATCCAGCCATCACTGAGCTGGAGGCAAGGCCAGTGCAAAAGTGATGGATGCCATGGAGGTTGGGGCTCCCTGTGCACACAATTTACATGCACCTTCTGACACTCCCTCTGCTTCGTCTCAGATGTACCATTTCCACATTGTGATGCATTGTTGCTGAGCCACCTGACCTTACGATTGGGTGTGTCTACAGAATCCAGTTCAGGATGGGCGGGTCTGGCCATGTGGCCCCCTTGATGCTCCATTTATCAAGACCTAATAGAGTGCCTACAGCTGTTTTTTCAAATGGTATACCGTTTTCTGTATAGGTGGCATGGCCTTGCTCCAGAATCTTAGAGGTCTGCCTTGTGATTCTCCTACTGGGGTTACCATCAACTCTACAAGGCATCCTTTCCCACCACAGATAGCTTTGGTATCTGGGTCTTTTGAAGCAGCAGAGCTGCATGTATTTCTGCCTGGGCCTGCTGCAGCGCCCTTTTCTGCCCTGGACCCCACTCAGCTCTAGTAACCTTCCATATTACCCAGTAAATTGGTCAGAGCGTCTTTCAAAGTATGGACTATGCTGCCTCCAGCTCAAGAGGCCTACCAGGCATTGTACTTACTTAACAGTGGGAGGTATGAGGTGTAATCACCTGTCTCTCACTTTGGAGGGCACTGCAATGTGGGAGGGGACGGAATCCCCACACAATTTTTCTCCCACTTTTTGGAGTGAATGACTCATCTCGTCTTCCAATGCCACTTTTTGCTCATCTGGTCTATTTTACATTATGCCATTGATATAGTGGACCAGTGTGATACTCTGTAGAATGTCCAGATGGTCCAGATCTGTCTGGACTACGTTCTGACAGACAGCAGGAAAGTTAGGATAGTTCTGGGGCGAGACCATACATGGACGCTATTGCCTGTGCGACATGAGCATGAACTGTTTCTGATCCTTTCCGGATAGATCGGACAAGAACTCACTCAGCAGGTCAGTGGCCACATACCGCATGCTGGAGGTTAATCTAGCAAAGACGTCACATCCAACACAGCAGCTGCAGGTAGCACTGCTACTTGGTTAGGTTTCTGATTACCCACTGTCATTGGCCATGATCCACTGATTTTTGCAGAGGCCAGACTGGTGAGGTTCGTTGGGTTATCACAGAACCATCACTCCTGCGTTCATTATGTTTTTGAACTTAGCTCTGATCCATGGAATGTGGCATTCTTTTTTTACTTATTGCCTTACCATTTGCCAGGGGAGGAGTGGTTTAGAGCTTCTCCTTGGCCTTTCCTACTTTAATACCTTACGGCTTATAGGCCAAAGAACAAATCTGAGGGTGCTGCCACCTACCAAGAATGTCCATTCCAGTTTTTCATTTAGGAACCAAGAAGATGACCTCCCTGATGGACCCCCTGTAAATCATACCAGGGCCAGGACCCCAAATATCAATGGCAATCCAGACCTTTGAAAGGGCTGGGAATTCCCTTTGCCCTCAATGTACAGTATCCAAGTAAATGGCAGTAGATCACACTGGGGGAAGGTCTGGTGTGATGGTTAATCTCATATGTCAGCTTGACCATGCAATGGTGCCCAAATCTTTGGTCAAACACCAGTCCAGATGTTACTGTGAAGGTATTTTTTAGACGTGATTATCATCGAAATCAGTAGACTCTGGGTAAAGCAGATGGCCCTCCGTAATGTGGGTGGGCCTCAGCCAATCAACTGAAGGTCCTAAGAGTAACGACCGAGGTTGCGTGAAGAAGAAGAAATTCTCCTCAAGACTGCAACGTCAACTCTTTCCCGAATTTTCAGGCTGCTGGCCTGCCGTATGGATTTCAGACTTGCCAGCCACCGCAACTGCACGAGTGAAATCCATGCAAATGAATTCAGATCTCTCTCTCCCTCTCCCCGCTATATTACATTGTATTGTATTCTGTTGTATTATTGATGTATTATATTGTACCGTATTATATTATAGGCTCTGTTTTGTTTCAGCACCTTGATGGATACATCTGGGTAATTACTATCCAACACATTTGCTACATAGTTGAAGTGCCCTTCCTCAAAGAGACTTTGTCTCTCCTTCAGTCACTGGGTTCCAGATCTGAGAACTGGCTCAGGCCCCAAAACTGGGCAAAGGATTTTGACTTTCTATCGCAACCGCTGCCTTGGCCTTTCTGATCATCCACGTTGCTTTCTTTCCATTCCGTAAGCTAAGCCACACCCTTGTCAGGTGCCTGTTTATCTCACCTCTGACAAGCCCGTGTTTTATGAACGAGCTCCTTAGTTTGCTGCACGTCAGCTCCCTTGCTGTCATTCAGCCTCGCCTTTCATTGTGATAAGTGTGCCCATCTTGCTTCTGATGGATCATTACTACCCTCTGGCCTCTATTATTTCAGGATCCTATCATTCCTTTTGCTACCATCAACCCTGGCAGACAGAGGATGCCTTCTCTGAGCTTCTCAGCAGTGCTGGAGCCCCTTCCCAAGGACACCCTTGCGGTCTTGATAAACAGGTGTCCTCCGGGCCTCTCACAGGACAGAGTCAGCTCTGGGTTCTCAGCCTTACGTAGTCTGTCCATCTTAGCACGCCCACGTCTCTGAGCCTTTTGATGCCTTCCTCTACGATCTGTCAAAGAAGTCTTGGCATTTGTTTCGATTCATTTGAGCCATCCCTTTTTCCAAACTTTCAAAAATCTAATAGCAACATATTAGCACAGTTTCCCAGGACCTTTTCCAGGGCGCTTAATCCTCTATCACGGGAGAAACTCCCATGCTAATAAACAATCTTTCACTCAACTTTATCTTCTGTCTCCCCTTGACTGAGCACCTTCAAGACACCAGGCCATGCATCCACTCTCCCGCTTCTGCAGGAACACGTCAGCCAGATCCTGCTGCTTCTCTGTCCCCCTCTTCCCTTAACAGGCCCAGCACCCCATCAAGAGGGCCGAGTTGGGATTTGACTCCTGTAATCTGTCTGGCTCCCAGGATGGGAGGTGGAGTAGACCTTAAGGGAGATAAGCAGTGTCTTAGAAGATACCAACTCACTTGAGGGCCCTGCACAACCTCTGAACAAGAGGTAGAGTCATCTTCTGAGAAGGGGAAATGAACCGATTCTACAGGACCAGCTGGCTCAGGGGGGCCTAGGGATTCAAGGCTCTCAAATGTATCTACCCAGAAACCCTCATTCCAAGATTCAGAGGTCTATTCCTTCCCCATTAAGGCCTTGATCTTGGTATAGAAGACCTCCTGGGGGTGGGAACTCAAATGTCTCCGAAGCTCCTCTACTTTTAGGATTCAGTTCTGAGCCCGGCCCTCCACTCCGTCTGCCCTCCCGCTGTAAGAGATTAAGGTTTCCTTAAATGCTGCAAAGAAACTTTTTGACTTTCACGTTTTGACCTGAATTGATGGTTAATCACCCTGGCTGTCATTACCTTTCATCAATGACTCAAGGGCACTTAGCAACAGCCATCCAATTTCGTAGTCCTTATTGCTACCATTGTTTCATCCTGGTGGATCCCGGCCCACTTTGCCACTGGTGAAACTTATAACAGCTGCACCTCTACAGCATGCAGTCCTATCCACATTTCTCCTACCACTGGTGACGGTATCTTTGTGCCAACTCTGCACTCTGAATGATCCAAGTCTACAGTCCCACTGAAATGACTCTAAAGAGTTGACTTCCCAACGACCACTGCTGGTACCAATGGCCATAGATGGGCTTCTCTGGAAACAGACTCAGAACCAGACCCTGTGCTGAAGATTTTCTGTAGGTGCTCTCAGCAAAGATACCTGGGGGGTGAAGAGGGAAGGGTTGGCAGAGGGAGAGACCACCGCCCTGCAGCTGCAACTGAGGCCTCAGGTGACCCTTCGGGGAATTCTGTATCAGTAGGTTATTGCTGCAGGGCAGCCCTGGGAGGGGACACGACCCTGGGCAAAGCTGTTCCCTGTGACTGGGAAGGATGCAGCTGTGAGCTGTCAGCAGCTGACATTCCAGACTCTAAGATATAGATACATGGGCCCTGCAATGGGAGTCTGGAGTGGAAACTACAGTGTCCCCCATACCACTTCCATAGAAAGGTGCTTTGCAGGAAAAACAAATAGATGTCCACTATAACCTTAGAGTGGCCAGGATCTGGACAGGTGTAGTGAATGGTGAGCTCACCTCAGATGGGGAAAGTGCACTGACAAAGGCCTAGAAATGGGAATGAGCATGGAATATTCTAGTAAGCAGATAACCCAGAGGATAAAAAGGACGGGGGACGGGGAGGATCAAAATCTGTTCAGAGTATTTGTAGCAAGAAAAAAGGCATCATCTGGTCAAGGCCTAGGTGGGAAATGTTTCCTCATGCTCTGGATTGTCTTGAAAATCCTGTGAAATTGTAGCTTATGAAACAGTAGGAGTAAAAGAAATAAACCAAGGATTGCCAATTCAGATGTCTACAGGAGCTGACCAGGCAACGTAGGCAAAGCAGGCTGAATCTGACCCTTTCAACACAGGTATACATTGTATATAATATATGCCCTGCCTCAGCTAGCCTATGTGAAGTCTTTGAGCAAATTAGAAAATGATCCCCCTTGGGGTGGGTGCAGCCCAGTGCCCAGGGCACGGTGTGGCAGGCCAAGTGAGGGCCCTTTATCAGCCTGATTCCTGCCCTCTGTGCACGGCACAGACTCCCCAGCCACTAGGCAGCCCTGCTAATATATTCTTCCCCATTCTTCTTCACACAAATGGTTCTTTCCACCTTTAATTCAGAAACAACAGGAGCGACAGGTGAACACCAGCTGACACCAGCCTCAGTGCAGGGTGATAACAGAGAGCACTGAGGACTGAGGCAAACTGGCGACGACATGCCCCTCCATGGGCTTTGTGTTTGTCATGATGTCAAAAATCTAGATTTTTAAAATGTGCTTTTAGTTGTTTGCTAACTTAAAAAAAAAAAACCAAAACACATGGTTCAGTCCAAACGTAGCATCACTGCTGGCTGTCATGTTCTGTCTGCAGACCATCCTTCTGCAACCTGTCAATTAAACAGTCACCCACCCTCCGCCCCTGCCCACCCCAGGCTGCACTCAGGGACCAAGCTCACCCAGGAGCCTGGGTTGCGTGTCCCTGCTCAGTAGAACCACCTTTTTGGTTTGAAACTGGAGCTGACAGTTTTTTCTTCAGTTCAAAATAAATGTGTGTGCGTGTGTGTGTGTGTGTGTGTGTGTGTGTGTGGCAGGGGGGAATCAAATAAGATGAAGATGCTATAGAACGAAGTGTTCATAGCTCAGACATGGAGAGCAGAGTGCCTGAGAGTTAGAGGGAAACTCTTCTCTAGTGATAGGTAAATGGGTCCAGGCATTTTGCTGAGTGTGTTGAACCAAAGCAGAACCTCCTGGGAATAAAAGGATAGGACTTTTTAATTTTTTTTAATCTAAGAAGAGTTCTCCAGTTAGAGGGCCCCACTGACTACCCCTTCAATTTTCTGATATCAGACTGAGAAGAATGGGAAATCAGCACATTCTCTTTTCTGGATGGCAGCGGGCGGGGCTGTGTGTATCTATCAGCTTAGGAATCAAAGGCCAGACTTCTAGAAATGCGTTAATCAGAGTTTTTTATTGCAACCAAGAGATGACAAGTCTGGCTACCTTAAGCAAAAATGGGATTATTGGAAATACAATAGGGGCGCACGGAATCCACAAGACGGCAGAGGACAAGATTTGGGAAACGGTCAGGAAAAAGAGAGCCCTGGAGGGCCGGGTAGCAGAGCCATGGCTCAGCTGACCAGCAAAGGCCTCTAGCCTGCTCTTTAAAGTGATTCCTTATAAGCAGCATATAGTTTTTTCCTAAACCTAACTTGCCAATCTTTTTTTTTTTTTAAAGGTGTTGTTTCTTTTTTTTTTTTTTTTTAATTTATTTATTTATTTGGGGCTGTGTTGGGTCTTCGTTTCTGTGCGAGGGCTTTCTCTAGTTGCGGCGAGCAGGGGCCACTCTTCATCGCGGTGCGCGGGCCTCTCTTGTTGCGGAGCACAGGCTCCAGACGCGCAGGCTCAGTAGTTGTGGCTCACGGGCCTAGTCGCTCCGCGGCATGTGGGATCTTCCCAGACCAGGGCTCGAACCCGTGTCCCCTGCATTGGCAGGCAGATACTCAACTACTGCGCCACCAGGGAAGCCCGCCAAAATCTTCTTTTTTTAATTGAAGTGTCTAGTGTCTAATTGCTGATATGTGTGGGATTAAATTTATTACGTTACAATTTTTGTTACACTTTTTAATATTTCTTTCTCTCTACTTTCTTACCTTCCTTTTCCCCCCCTACCTTTCTAATTTGTATTAATGTGCTGAGTGTAAAGTGAGATCTTACGGTTGTTTCAATTAACATTTCTCTAATTACTATGGTTTACCATCTCTTTACATGTTTCTTTACCTTTCATGTTTCCTTCAGTTAATTGCCGGTTCATATTCTGTGCTGATTCTTCAACCAGGGTTCTCTCTTTTTCCTTCTGATTTGCCAGTCTCTTGTTTAATCTAGGTATCTTCCCTTGTTGGCTTTAGATACTGCATGTATCTTCTCTTAATCTGTTGATTTTTGTCCATGGCATCCCACCTACATTGACTAGGAATCCTTTCTTTTGGTGCAATCAAACCCACCAATCTATTTTGCTTTATGGTTTGTACTTTTGAGCTTTTCCCCTCTTAGGCCACTAACATTGTCTCATATTAATTTTATTTGTAGTTATAATATCAGGTAGCGTTCAGTTTTATTTTCTTCATGTCGCTAGTGAGTTAGTCTGTCCTTTTCCCACTGATTTGTGACAGCGTTTCTGAAATGTATTACGTTCTCAAGAGTCTGTTTCTGAGCGCTCCTTTCTGCTTCATCGATGCCTTTTGTTTGTTCTTGGGCCAGTAACAGACGATTTCTATTACCATAACCTGTGCCTCGATATCTAGCAGGGCAAGTCACCCCTCTCTTCTTTTTCAAAGTCAACTATATTATTCATGGCCCTTTATTCCTCCACGTAAATTTTAGAATAAGTTTATCAAGTATATGAAAAGCGTCAGCTTAAATTTTGATTAGGGTTGCAATGAATTTACTGATTTTGGGGGTAGAATTTATCCTTCGCTTACTCACAAGAGCATAGCAGTTCTGTCTATCTGTGTAGGTTTTGTGAGTTCTTTGTTAAGTGAATCCCCAGACAGTTTATACTTGCTGTGCATGGTCCTTGATTTTTATTATATTCCTTAGCTTCATTTGTTTAAGCATTTTTGTAACTCCATGGATCCTCATCTAGTAGTTTTGGGGTATACATTCTTTTACTATTCCTTTAATGAGTATCTTAAATTAATATGCACCCTTCATCATCAGAAAATCTACAAACAACAAATACTGGAGAGGGTGTGGAGAAAAGGGAACCCTCCTGCACTGTTGGTGGGAATGTAAATTGATACAGCCACTATGAAGAACAGTATGGAGGTTCCTTAAAAAACTAAAAATAGAACTACCATACGACCCAGCAATCCCACTACTGGGCATATTCCCAGAGAAAACCAGAATTCAAAAAGACACATGCACCCCAGTGTTCATTGCAGCACTATTTACAATAGCCAGGTCATGGAAGCAACCTAAATGCCCATCGATAGATGAAAGGATAAGGAAGATGTGGTACATATACACAAGGGAATATTACTCAGCCATAAAAAGGAATGAAATTGGGTCATTTGTAGACACATGGACGGACCTAGAGACTGTCATACAGAGTGAAATAAATCAGAAAGAGAAAAACAAATATCATATATTAACACATATATGTGGAATCTAGAAAAATGGTACAGATGAACTGGTTTGCAAGGCAGAAATAGAGTCACAGATGTAGAGAACAAATGTACGGACACCAAAGGAGCAAAGCAGGGGGGTGGGGGGTGGGATGAATTGGGAGACTGGGATTGACATATATACACTAATATGTATAAAATAGATAACTAATAAGAACCTGCTGTATAAAAATAAAATTAAATTTAAAAAAAAGAAAGAAGACAAAAAAAGTATACGCCCTTGACTCATTAAAATATAAGTCATTAATTTTGTCACTTCCTGGATAATGCAAAGACCTTAAAACACTTTAGCTACATTTATCCCTCTTCTGCTTTTCATGCTATTGTTATTGAGTCTTTTATTTCTATCTCTATATATTGAAATCCTACCAGACATTATTATCGTTAGAGTAGTAGTTCATTTTTCTTTATCTACATTCTTTTTCCATTGTTAGCTTCTACCCGAGATCACTTGCTTTTGGCCTGAAGACTCCCTTTAATATATCCTTTAGTGTAGGACGACAGTTGGTGACAAATTCTTTCAGTATGTGTCTATGTGTGTGTGTCTTAAAATATCTTTATCTTACTTTTATTTTTAAAAGTCAATTTCACCAAGCTTAGAATTTTAGCTTGGCAGTATTTTCTTTCAGCAATTTGACTAATGACACTGTCTTCTAGTTCCATTATTTTGGGGGAAAAATCAACTGTCAGTCTTACTATTGCCTCTTTCAAGGAAACATATCTTGATTCTTCTATGTGCTTTGAAGACTTTGTCTTTTGTTTTCAGTAGTTTGAGTATGATTTGCCTATGTGTGTCTTTCTTTGTATTTATCCTGCTTGGGTTACACAGAGCTTTTTACCTTAGTGGTTTGATGTTATTCTTCAGCTTGAAAAATCCTTGGCTATTATATCTTAAAACATTTTTTATAGGTCCATTTCCCCTTCTTCTCCTTCTTCCTCTTCCTCTCCCCCTCCCCCTTCCCCTTCTCCTCTCCCTCCCACTCTCCTTCTTCTTCCCATTCTTCTTCCTCTTTCTCTTCTTCTTCTTTTTCTAATTCTTCAACTGAATTTACATATATATTATAAACCATATGACTTTTGTTTCCTTTTCTGTATTTCTAAAATCCACTTGTCTTTTCTTACTCCTACCCAGTTATTTTTCTTCCGGTTTGTCTTCCAATTCACTATTTCTCTCTTCAGGTGTGTCTAATCTGCTGTTAAACCTATTCCTTGAATCTTTAATTTTAGTTATTAGAATTTTTAGTTATAAAATTTCCAGTTTATCCTTTGTAGTTTGCATTTCTCTGGACTAAATTTTCCATACTGTTTTTAACTTCTTGAACATATATATCATAGTTATATTAAAGTCTTATTTTAATGTATCTCCTATGTGACTGTTTCTATTGTGTGATTTTTTTTTCTCTTGGCTTTTGGTCTATTCTTATATCTTTTCACGTCAGGTAGTTTTTAACTGAATGTTCACATATTGTATGAAAAATATTTTGAGGTGCACTATGCCAGCTTCCATTTACTTGTGCTTGGAACAAGCAATTGGGCAAGGGGTGGATGATTTTAAAATAATTTTGGACTGAGCTGATTTGAACTTTAGCATTTATGAGAGCTGGTCTATTTCTGATTCACTCTCACTTCTAGTGTCTCACCTGAAAATCTGGGGTGTTCACCATGGTCCCTCTTCCTTGGTGTTGTTAACATCAGATTTTGCCCCAGCCTCAGTCAAAGGCTCTGCTCAGCCTTTCAGTCTCTGAGCGGCAGTTTTACTTGGAGATAATTAATTGCCTCAATGCAAGGTGCAGCACCAAACATAGGGCTCATCTTTCTGGGTTTCCCTTCTCTCTGGGATCTTGACCCCTCAAGTCCTCACTGCTTTGATATCTCTTATTCTGGCAATCAAATCTCTTACAAATATTTTTTCCAGCTTTTCTGCTCTTTCTCAATGAGAAGATTGGTCTGAAACAAGCTCTCTTCTTTTGCCAGAAGTGGAAGTACCCAGCATATTTTTAACATTAAAAAGAATTACCCCCAAATCAGAAAATATTAGAATATATAATGTGTAGAAGTGTTAACATTGCTTCATAAAACTTTTGTTTCAGTTATGTATTTATTTATGTATCGTGTATCAGGCTGAGAAGTAAAATGTAATTCTTAGCATGAGTCATCATCAAAACAAACTGAAAAATTCTGTGTTAAGCCATATCAAAACTTGGGTTCTGTGCTTTATAGTCAGTATAATACAAGCAAATGCAGTAGCTGGCCTTGGAATAAAAGATTTACATCCTGACTCAATGGTGACCGAGTTATGTTAAAACAAACAAGACACTTAAGCTCTCTGACCTGTTGGTTTATCTACAAATTGAAGAATTTGGACAAAATGCTCTGTGATATCTATCTTTCTGTCACCTTCCTTAATTCAAAAGTTGCTTAGACTCTGTTTCTCAATTTTCTCACCTGTAAATGAAAGTAATGGAAATAATAATAACGCATAAAGATGCACATTTCTCACACTTTAATGTCTCTGTAGTGAGATGTGCCTTGCAGCTGACAGCAACTCATAAACACGGCCAGCCAGTTGTGACATTGTTGTCATGACCTGTGCATGTGCAAACTTGGTCACAGCTGTTCATAGTCATCACTGTGGTTGATAATATCTGTATTGGAACTACCCGTGTTGAATTAAATTGCCATTTAAAAAAAATCTTCAGAAAGAGAAAACACTTTCTTTTACCACTGAAACCAAAAGTCATCATGCATGGAGAAAAGCCTAGAAAAGAGCAGTGGAGTGTACATTTGATATTCGTGTATGAGCAGTGGGCTGTATCAAGTTAAGCTGGAAGTATGTTTCTTAGAATCTCTAAACCTGTGAGGTTTCAGGTTAGAAATTACCAAAAGAGGACTCTGCATGACATTTAAAACACAGAAACAAAGAAGCTGCCATCACTGTCAGGCGGCCCTTGTGGTCAGGTGTAGTGAGAGGCAGATGCCGAGGGGGCTGCAGATTCCAGCCCGCTCTTTGCTTTCCCAGCTCCATTCCTGTCTTTTTCTCCCTGCTGCTGACAAGCTGTCCAGTCCAACAGCAGCCCCAGTCCACCACCAGACACTTAGCTCAGCCCTGCAGAAGCATGAGTACACTCAGAGGTGACAGCTTTCCCAGATTCTGCAGCAGCTCCCTTCCGTAGCCAGCCGACAGCTTCAACCTGTCCTCCTGCACCAGTGTTCAGGTGGGCTGTTTAGTGAATCTTCTCTGATTCCTGTTCCCTCTCTGGGCCCTGGCTTCTTCAGTGTCTCCCAGATCCATGCAGGGTCTTATTCCCTGCTCTTTGGTGGTTTTGCTTCCCTGATTGACCCTTGACTGGTACCATGTAGCGATCCCATCCCTGCAGTTATGTTATTCCCTGCTCTTTGGTGGTTTTGCTTCCCTGATTGACCCTTGACTGGTACCATGTAGCAATCCCATCCCTGCAGTTATGTTCACAATTCTATGGCTTCTTGCAAAGCAACAACCAAGTGCTTCACAGATCCTAAGAAATGAAGATGCCCACAGTCAAGAAAGCTGTGCTACATTCTGTGCTGAGATCCATGCGAAAGTCTTGCCTTTCACTCACCAAGCAGTACAATGAGAAGTGGGAGAAATTACCAAATCCCTTCAAGGAGATGAATGATATCTCAGAGCACTGAGAGGCTTGTATGACCCATGTGTGTATCTCCTGAGTCAACCTTTAAGGTAGTGACCATGGCAGCCAGAGAGGGCCAAGCCCTTCGTCCCCGTGTGTGCCTGCTGTTCCCCACATCAGAATGAAGATCTAACTCCTCTTCTTGTCAGTCTGGGGCCCAGCAGCAGGCAGCCAAAGTGTTGTCCTGGGACTTCTGAGGTCACAAGGTAAGAAGCCTCGGACTTCGCCCTGGGTGTTTTCACTCACTCTTGGGATGCCCTCTCTGGGAGCACAGCCGCCATGCTGTGAAGCAGCCCCCTGTGGAGCCATACACAGTGCTCCATTCAAGAGCCCCAGCTGAGTTCCTCACCCACAGTTCACATCAGCTTCCAGGCATGTGAGGGAACCATCTCAAACGCCTTAAGCCCCAGTTGACATCTGAGGGTACCACACGGGACCCCCCGAGGGATAGTCATCCAGGTGAGTGGAGTCAACCCACAGAACTGGGAGAAACCACCAAATGGTGATTGTAGTAAGCCACTAAGTCTTGGGGTAGTTCTCTTGTTTGCTTCGCAGCAATGGATAAGCAGAACAGTGTCACAGTGTAATTGGCAAGCTTTTGTCTTTCTTTATAACACCAAAAATAATGTGCTTTTTCAATAATCGACATCTTACATGTGATGAAATGTCGTAATAGTCTTTTCGCTTCACAAGATTGCTTGGATAATTAAATCTCTTTACTAATATAATCTATCCTTCTTTTCAGAACTTCTAAAAGTAGGACTACAGACCTAAAATCGGTCTCCCGCGTGTTACTCTCTGCCTTTCCCCCCACTCTTTTCCTGCACCTCCCTTCTCTGCTCTCCAGTATGGTTCTAAGGACCCAGTCCCATTCAAGTTTCTGTTCCCCTAATCTCCTCGTCCCTTCACTGTCTCCCTTTTCCGTCTGTAACTTCAGAGGAAAGTCATGGTTCCTTCAAAGAACCAGATTTGCCAGGCTTAGGCACTCCTTGCTCACACAGCATCTTGGACCCCTTCACGAGACCCCAGGGGGTTTCATTCACTCAGGGGTGGGTGCCCCGTGTTCTCCCTTTATGGTTTCTTGTCAAACCACATTAACATCGTCTCTACGGCCAGGGACCTATCTTGCTACTGCCCCCTGCCACTGCCACCAGATCACAACAGTTTTGCCTGTTCCCCAGTTCAATTAAAATTAGGCTGTAATTTCTGTCTATAGGTATGGTTTCTCCTGTCACTTTCTTTTAATTTTATTTATTTATACAGACTATTTCTTACAACAGTTTTAGGTTCACAGTAAAATTGAGCAGAAAGCACAGAGAGTTCCCATAGAACCCCTACCCCCCACCAGCCCCCCAGTACCAACATCTCCCACCAGGGTGGTGCATGTGCTACGGTCAATGAGCTGCAATGACACATCTTCATCACCTATGTTGTATATTCTGCGGGTCTTATAAACGTGTAATGACGTGTGTCCATCATTATAGCATCATACAGAACAGATTCACTGCCCTAAAAGTCCTCTGTGCTATGCATATTCATCCCTCCCTCCCCCCAACACCTGACAACCCCTGATCTTTCTACTGTCTCCATAGTTTTGCCTTTTTCAGAGTGTCATTATAGTTGAAATCATACAGTATGTAGCCTTTTAAGATTGGCTTCTTTCACTCGGTCATACGCATCTAAGCTTTTCCATGTCTTTTCACGGCTTGATGGTTTATTTCTTTTTAGTGCTAAACAGATTCTATTGCCTGGGTATACCAACAGTTTATTAATCCATTCACCTACGGAAGGACATTTGGTTGCTTCCAGGTTTGGGCAATTGTAAATAAAGCTGCTATAAACATGTGTGTGCAGGTTTTTCTGTGGACATAAGTTTTCAACTCATTCAAATAGCAAGGCGCGCGTGACTGCTGGATCATAGCACAGATGTATGTTTGGTTTTGTAGGGTTCCTGTTGTTGCACATCCTCACCACCATCTGGTGTCATCAGTGTTTTGCACTGGGCACAAGCACACAGCTCTTTTTTAAAATTTATTTATTTTATTTATTTATTTTTGGCTGCGTTTGTTCTTCGTTGCTGCGTGCGGGCTTTCTCTAGTTGTGGCGAGCGGGGGCTACTCTTCGCTGCGGTGCACAGGCTTCTCATTGCAGTGGTTTCTCTTGTTGTGGAGCACGGGCTGTAGGTGCGCAGGCTTCAGGCGCCCGGGCTTCAGTAGTTGCTGCACGTGGGCTCGTTAGTTGTGTCTCGCGGGCTCTAGAGCGCAGGCTCAGTAGTTGTGGCGCACAGGCTTAGTTGCTCCGCGGCACACGGGATCTTCCCAGACCAGGGATCGAACCCGTGTTCCCTGTATTGGCAGGCGGATTCTTAACCACTGTGCCACCAGGGAAGTCCCAACACACAACTACTTTTAAAAGACCTTTCTACTCCTTGAGCCCTTACAGAATGCACACACAGGCAGTACAAACATTTTCCTGATGGTCGTATGTGGAGGTATAGATGATTCTGAGTTGTGGGAGTACAGAGGAGAGTGGCATGCTTCACAAGGATCAACTGCGATGCAGAAATTCCCGGTTTTGCAGGGATTTTTACCCTGCCAAAGCCCACCCTAAGTGGGAAGCAAAGGTGATGATGCAGTGCTTCCCAATCACAAGTGGCTGAGCCCAGCAGCAGCCGCTGTGGCTTACTGAGGGGGCAGTGCTGGTGGAGTGACCCCGGGGCAGCATCAGCAGAGGGCGCGGACTGTTTCACAAACCCTCCTGCAGAACTGCAAATTCAGTCTCAAGCACTGGGGTCGTTCATCACCACGTAGGGAACTAAGGCATCAGAGGGAAGATAAGCTTCCCACTTGCTCCTGGCCTCTCTCTCCTTACGAGTCAGGCTCCTTGATGCTCAGCACCTCCAGTGGGAGGGAGTCTGCTTGCCCTTCTCCTCACTGCCTTTTTTTGGGGGGAGGGGGTGCACCCTGCAGCATGTGGGATCTTAATTCTCTGACAAGGGATGGAACCCCTGCCCCTTGCATTGGGAGCACAGAGTTTTAACCACTGGACTGCCAGGGAAGTCCCTGGCTATGCTTAAAGGACTCAAAATTAGGATAAAAATTATATTCGTTGATGCAATTTCTCAAAGGATCTGATGGTGAGGAAAATGCATGCGTTTTGTTTCTTTTTCTTGAATGGAGTTGCATGAAGCATCTTTTGTTTCCTTTAAGCCTAGTTTTTAATCTCCCCACCCACACCTGCTCCGAGCTGCAGGGAGAAGGTTTTCCTACCATTTCACGGCTGTCCTCCCTCTCAGATCCACCCAGAGAGGCTGCCCGGCCTCGCGTCAGTTAGAGCTGCCACTCAGATGAGCACAGCTGGGCCAGCCTGGTCCAGGTAGCAGAGGAAGGAAGAGGTAAGGTGGGGTCGTCGGGGGGGCCTCCAACCAAATGGGGCAGAGGTGGGTGTGGGAGTATGGTCACCCTGCTGCTGCCTATTCCTACACACACACACACACACACACACACACACACACACACACACACGGTGTTGGTGTGCTCCAGCTGCCCTAACAAAGTACCACAGATGCGGGAGCTTAAACAGCACACATTTACCTTCTCACGGTTCTGGAAGCCAGAGTCCCAGATCAAGGCGTGGGCAGGGATGGCTTTTCCTGAGGTCTTTGTCTTTGGCTGGCAGATGGCCTTCTTCTTGTTGTGTCTCTTCACACCGTCCTGCCTCTGTGCTTGTCTGTGTCCTAATCTCCTCATCTTATAAGGGCACCAGTCACATTGGATTAGGGCCACGCTGATGACCTCACTTTAACTTTACTACCTGTTTAAGGACCCTGTTTCCAAATACAGTCAGTCACATTCTGGGGGACGGCAGGTTAGGGCTTCAGCATATGAATGTGGGGAGGACATAATTCACCCATACCACACTCATGCAAGAAACACACATGTTTCTTTCCTCAGGGATTTTGATATTGCTGACTCCATGGGAGAAAAAGTAGTTTGGGGGGAATCCTCTGGCAGTTAAGACTTCACCTTCCAATACAGGGGGGACAGGTTCGATCCTTGGACAGTGAGCTGAGATCTCACATGCCTCGTGGCCAAAAACCAAAACATAGGGACGTCCCTGGTGGTGCAGTGGTTAAGAATCTGCCTGCCAATGCAGGGGACACGGGTTCGAGCCCTGGTCCAGGAAGATCCCACACGCTATGGAGCAACTAAGCCCTCAAGCCACAACTACTGAACCCCGGGAGCCTAGAGCCCGTGATCCGCAGCAAGAGAAGCCACTGCAATGAGAAGCCTGTGCACCGCAAAAAAGAGTAGCCCCCACTCACTGCAGCTGGAGAAAGCCCGCACACAGCAACGAAGACCCAACGCAGTCAAAAAATTTTTTAAATAAATAAAAATAAAACAGAAGCAATATTGTAACAAATTCAATAAAGACTTTAAAAATGGTCCACATCAGAAAAAAATTGTTTTAAAAAAGAAAGAGAAAGTAGTTTTTGAACTGCAGTCTGTCCATGGCACTACTTCAGATGCTATACTCAGGGGGGTCACAAAATTGCTCTTGACCTCAATTAACTTAAAATCTGCACTGGCTCTGGTTTTTGCAGGACTATTTTTGATTTTTCCTGTACTTGTTCCCCTCACTAAAAGTGAGGGGAATGGAATAGGGCCGCTGTGTACCTATGTTGACGGGGTCTGGGGCAGTATTTCTCACAATGAGGCTGGGCACTGCCTGCCTTGCGATCACCAAGGACGCTTGTTTAAAATACACTCTTGGGCTTCCCTGGTGGCGCAGTGGTTGAGAGTCCGCCTGCCGATGCAGGGGACACGGGTTCGTGCCCCGGTCCGGGAGGATCCCACATGCTGCGGAGCGGCTGGGCCCGTGAGCCGTGGCCGCTGAGCCTGCGCTTCCGGAGCCTGTGCTCCGCAACGGGAGAGGCCACAACAGTGAGAGGCCCGTGTACCACAAAATAAATAAATAAATAAAATAAAATATATTAAAATACACTCTTATTCCAGCAATAAATGTGAACAAAATATGGCCACACTTAACAATATGGATGAATCTCACCAGCATAACATTGAGCCAAAAAAAAAAAAAAACCCAGTCACACAAGAATATATTCTGTATGATCCAATTCTTAATTTATAATTTTAAAACAAGGCAAAATTAATCTATGATATTGAAGGATATGGACGGGACTGCAGGGCACGTGAGGGGCTCACGGTGGTAATAGTCAATTTAGGTGGTGGTTACATGAAAATTTCTCAAGACATAGTTGTGACTTGTACACTTTACTGTGTGCACGTTATCCTTGAGCTTTTAAAGGTTTATGTAAGAAAATATCTCCAACATTTTCCCTTTGATTTTTCAAGCCACCATTTCTCTTTGAACCCTATTATCATCAAGCCATGGGTCAATCACTTCTCTTTTCCTTTAGTAAGGTGAAACCTCCTGAAATTTCAAAAAGAATTTTACCATAGACTGTGATATGCCAAACAAATAACAGCAAAAAATATTTTAATAAAAAAAAAAAAAAAACAGGCTTACTTAGAACGATGTTGTTTTAGCACGGTTTGAGGCTCTCCTGCCCCCATTCATTTAGCCAGTTAGGGGAATGGGGGAGCAGAAGGGGGAAGAAAAAGAGGAAAGGGGGGCGGGAGGGGAGAGAAAAGCCAGCCTTCTGTAAAGTGGAAGACACTTCTGTCATGATACATCAGCTTCCCTTTCTAAGTTAGGTTTCTTCACCCAAAGCATGCTTGTGGGACAGCTCTCCAAGTTCATGCCGGATTCCAGGTGATGAGTCACTTCAGGGGTCACCCGTCTTTCTTGTTAGTCTCTGAAATGCCTGGCTTCCCTTAAACTTGATGAAATCTTGCATTTTTGCGGGTCCCTCATGCAGCACCGTTTGCCAAGCGTGAGGCTCCGAAGGGCGTTTCCCAGCCCTGGGGAGGGCCGGCGGGGCAGGAGCGCAGCCACGCAGCCCCCTCCTCTCCCCAGCTGGGCTTCTGCATCCTGGGGCCACAGGGGTGAGAAGGTCAAACGTGACAGCTCTTGTCTCTCCTGAATAACCTGTACTTATCACCCCAAAGCAGCCAGTCTCCTTCAGAAGACATTCCGTGTAACTGCACTGAATGAACTACTAAAGAAAGTCTCCACAGGAGCAAGACGACCATCCTACCCTGAGCTGGATGATACTGGTGGTGAAACCAAGCAGGACACTGCGAGGTCCTCCCAGGTACAAAGGCCCCTCCTTGTCCCCCGTTTCTTGTTCCCAGGAAAAGGCTTTAGTCTCCTAGGCCTCCCCTATAAACCTGGCTCAAGCATTAAGGATTGACAGGATGTAAACATGGAGTGACAGAGGCACGGTTAGGCCTGGAGAACTGGTAACAATTTAAACAGTGAATTGGCCATAGAACAGTCACAGAATCTTTAGTTCCTCCCTGAAGGACATAGATAACAGTGTCTGATGCACGTTCCTGTGTTGTTTTGCAGATACTAAAACCACCACCAGAGGGAAAAAGCTAACTGCATGATGACCAGACTGTAGCCATGGCATAAGCTGCTCCATCTTGGGCAGTGCTGAACCTGGGGCCTGCACAATGCCAGGAACTGGCCTTAAGAAAATGGGAAAAAATTGACCCTGGAATTGAAGATTAAGTGCGTTTAAAACAATCGAGATGGCGCTGACCAGACCCTCACGTGACCAGTTTCCGGATGACGGGCGGAGCTGACGAGCTGCTCTGCACGCAGCACCCCGGCACAGCCTGCAAGCTTTCCTTTAAAAGCTCTTGCCCTCTGATCTGTGACTCAGATGGTAGTCTGCCATCTCCCCAGATTGCCAGCTTCCTGAATAAAACGTCTTTCTTGTCCACCAACTCTTGCCTCTCGAACACTGACTTTTGTTTTTTTTTTTTGCGGTACGCGGGCCTCTCACTGCTGTGGCCTCTCCCGTTGCGGAGCACAGGCTCCGGACACGCAGGCTCAGCGGCCATGGCTCACGGGCCCAGCCGCTCCGCGGCATGTGGGATCTTCCCGGACCGGGGCACGAACCCGTGTCCCCTGCATCGGCAGGTGGACTCTCAACCACTGCGCCACCAGGGAAGCCCTCGAACATTGACTTTTGAGTGATGAGCAGCTGAACCTGAGTTCAGTTCAGGCTCCAACCAGTAACAATAGAGATAATAATAATAACTAAATGATTGTTTAAAACTTTTAAACCATGCTTTCCTTTTAAAAACTTTTTTATTGACTTACAATTGCAATATATATAGAAACGTGCATATATCACACTCGTACAGCTTGATACGTTTTACAACAGAGCCGCCTGCGTAACTGGCACGCACATCGAGAAACAGAAGCCCGTGTGGGCTCGCCCCCTCTCTAGCACCTCTGCCAGCGTGGGTGGCCTCTCATCGTGAGGCCTTCGAACACCTGGCCCACCTCACCCACTTTTGTATGTGATGTGACCGTTAGTGTCTGGCTCCTTCACTCAGACTGTGTTTGTAAAAGTCACCATGTTCTCTGTGGGTGTGGTTTGTTCATCCTGGACACTGTGGGGATTCCGTTATGGGAATAAACCACAAATAATTTATCCGTTCTCTTGCTGATGGGCATTTAAGTTGTTTTCAGGTCTGGGCCATTATGAATCACGCTGCTTAGAACATTCTTATATGGTGCACATTCGTATGTATTTCTGTTAGGTCTGCACCTGTAAATGCGATTTCTGGGTCATGGGGTTGCATCAGTTCGGCTTCAGTAAATGTTATCAGTCTTCCAAGGTGGCTATGCCAGCTGACACTCCACCCAGCAGCACATGGGCGTTTCATACTCCAAATCCTGGCCAATGCTTTGTATTTCCGCTTCTCTCAGTTTAGCCCAGGACAGCTCCCTTGTATTAATCACCTACATGCCAGAAGCCATACTAAGTGTATATTGTCTCATTTGACTTTGCAATAATCCTGTGAAGTCCTCCTCGTTTTCACAGATGCACAAGGGGAGTTCCTCACACGTGTAACCCATGTGGCCAGCGTTTGACCGGTGCCGGCCCACCTCTGGCCTCTGCTCCCATCTGCTGCAATGCTCTGTCTTGGGTGCACAGAAGGCTACTGCTGATGCCCACGGCCGGCAGCAGGCTTTCCAGGAGCGCATCCAGAGTTGTACCTGCATCGCTGGGCTCGTTCAGGTTTTCTCTCCGAGGGCCTCAGCTCTTCATGTAACCTGTGTTCAAGCAGTTTAACCACATGAAGAAATGGGCACTGAGGGGACGAGCCAAGGGTGTAAAGGGGACCAGTGACCAGTCCTGCGGCTCAGTGACGCCTCCTCCAGATGGGCAGGGCAGAGGACTGGAGCCCCTGCGTTGGCTAGGAGGGACCAGGGCACTCTGCTGCTGCAGTTGGAGCGTAAGGAAACTCTGACCACTTTAATAAGCTAAGAATGAACTTCTGTGCTTCACCCAGATGAAAACAGATTTAGAGATAAAATACCTGCAAACTGTACATTTTGAGAACAAAACGAAAAAAAGGAATAAAGAAGGTGAAGAAGCGGGACTTCCCTGGTGGTACAGCGGTTGGGAGTCGGCCTGCCAATGCAGAGGACACGGGTTCAAGCCCTAATCTGGGAAGATCCCACATGCCGCGGAGCAACAAAGCCCATGTGCCAAAACTACTGAGCCTGCGCTCTAGAGCCCACAAGCCACAACTACTGAACCTGCATGCCACAACTACTGAAGCCCACACACCACAACTACTGAAGCCCGCGAGCCGCAAGTACTGAGCCCACACGCCTAGAGCCCATGCTCCACAACAAGAGAAGTCACCGCAGTGAGAAGCCTGCGCACCGCAACGAAGAGCAGCCCCCACTCGCCGCAACTAGAGAAAGCCCGTGTGCAACAATGAAGACCCAACGCAGCCAAAAATAAATAAATAAATAAATTTATTAAAAAAGAAGGTGAAGAAGCATTTATAATGCTACCCTCCCAAAGTGATAGCTTCTTTAACAGATATATTTGGTATACTCTTCCAGATTTTTTTCTGTTTTTCTAAATGTGTATGTATGTGTGTGTATATATATATATATATATGTATATGTACATATATACATACAGCTCTTGACTTACAATGGGGTTACAAGGGTTAGAGTTATGTATATACATACGTGTGTGTGTGTGTATGTGTGTGTGTTTTTTTTAAAAAAGTAATATTATACTATGCACACTGGTTTATGGATGTGATACTTCGCATTTTGCTCCTTATGCCATGAGCTGGGTTCTCCCTGGAGATGACCAGGGGTTCCCAACATTTTTGATGGGAGCTGTCCCTGCCGGTGGCTTCTGTGTGAGGCCCTGAGTGTGGAGGGTAAGGGGCTGAGGCTACAAAGAAAAGGTCCCCTCATAAGGCACTGAATGCTCTTCCAGTTGGGAGCATCTTGACCTCAGAAGTCGGTGAGCTTCTTCAGGCAAGTTCCACCTAAGGTCAATCCAGTTGCACGGGGAACCAGCCAAGGGGAGGCCCAGACCCCCCGCATGATGGGAGAATCAGGTCATATAAGGCTGGCTCTATTGTAAGGACAGTCGTCTTTGCACCACTCATTTAAGCAGCCCCAGGGGAAGCATTCAAGGAGGAGGAGGGGTGAGTCTGGGGGATGCGTCCACACCAGGTTCCCAAAGCATGCGGAAAAGGATGAGATTCACTTTGGTTCCCACAGCGGAAGCCAGAGCCTCCTACTGAGGCACCCACAACAAGGGATTCCCTCGAGACAAGGGGCTTTGGATGGGGGCACCTAAAAACGTGACAAATCCCTACTGCCAGTGGGCAAATCTCTGTCTTCATATATATGGCCTTTTTTGCTAACCTATGGTGGCATACTTAGCCTGTTTTCCTCACCTTAATTTTTTCTATAATTCATCTATATGAATCGTTATACAATGTTTTGTGTGTGAGAGTGCTCATTTATTTTTTTTTAGTTTATTTCTTTTTATTGGAGTATGTTGCTTTACAACGTTGTGTTAGTTTCTGCTGTACCAGGAAGTGAATCAGCTACATGTACACACACATCCCCATATCCCCTCCCTCTGGAGCCTCCCTCCCACACCCCCATCCCACCCATCTAGGTCATCACATAGCACCGAGCTGAGCTCCCCAAACTACACAGCAGGTTCCCACTAGCTATTTTACAATTTTCAAAAGCACTCCTCTTCCAGGTTTATTTTTATTAAATAATGGGAAGAGCAGTTATCTTTACTCATTCCCTGACGATCCCCTCCCCACAACCCTGTAAGGTTTGTCGGATGAGATGGAGCTGGAAGGGGTGTAAGCATCAAGGTTATCTGTTGCAATTGTTAGTAAAAAAAATGTAGTGCATTCCACATGGTATCTCTGAGCCTTAGTTTCCTCATGTAAAAAAGATGGGCTTGGATGATGCAACGAGTAAGGTATTTCTAGCTTTAAAATTTCATGAATTATATTCAGATTCTAGGTTTTAAAAATGTAGAAGTCTTTGCAGCCACACAACCTTAATTCACTTGCACACAAAATATGCCTTAGCCCGAGTTTGAAATCTTACTAACAGCAACCACAAAAATGTGTTTATCTTCTGTTAGGGCCATTTAATCAAAATGGCTACACGAAATGTCCTGCTTCTGCCCATTCTGCTTCCAAACAGCAGTCCCGGACAAACGACAGCCAGCCGGGCTGGATGCTGCACGGAGGGTGCCCAGGCCTTGACACCAGGAGCAGATACAGTGGCTGGGCGGTGATTGCATCCTGGATACACTCCCTCTGTCATTTCCTCTCTGCCTGCTGTCTCCAGGATTTCTCCTTATCCTCCCTAAAAAAAAGTTAGACTCCCACTCTGTTAACATTTTCTTTTATTTTCTGTTTTCTGATGTCTTGTACACCAGGGTCTTGCTGACTCTGTGGGGAACCGACCTTTCCAGGGTCACGCAATTCCAAGCGATGGAAAATGACTAGCCTGTGAACACGCCCTACATACGCAAACCAACCAATCCAGAGGTCACATCCCACCACCTCCTGTATGGGGCTCTCACCTGGGACCACTGTCCCTCTGTCGTAATCACCCAGGCCAGGTACCAGACAACCAGGGGCAGCTCCTATGCCCAGAGCCCTGAAACGATTCAAACTAGCTAATCCTAGCCTGCTGACCCTTCTCACCTGTTCCTTCCCCCAGAAACCACAGTAAAGGCTCTTGCCCACGTTTACCCTCTCCCTCTGCCTCCTGGCCACCCTGGAGCTTCCCCATGTATTCTTCTCTCATGGCATGGTGCGTCCTCTCCTCTCAGGAACCATCAACAACTAACTTTTCAGTGGCAATCGTCTCCTGCTCTGTTGGCCTTACTATCCCTAAATCATAATAAAACCTATATTAAAACGCCCACAGGGCTTCCCTGGTGGCGCAGTGGTTGAGAGTCCGCCTGCCGATGCAGGGGACAGGGGTTCGTGCCCCAGTCCGGGAAGATCCCACATGCCGCGGAGCGGCTGGGCCCGTGAGCCGTGCCCGCTGAACCTGCGCGTCCGGAGCCTGTGCTCCGCAGCGGGAGAGGCCACAACAGTGAGAGGCCTGCGTACCGCAAAAACAAACAAACAAAACAAAACCGCCCACAGTGCATTAATGCCCTGAACGCTCCAGCCAACTTTGGCCTCAGCCCTTCAGACCATCGGTCACAGCATTATGGACCGCTTTTGCGCTCCACTTCCCTGACTGGCCTACACAAGACGGATGCCTAAGGCTTGCTCTGTTCCCACAATCCTAAAGAGCTTTTGACGCTGACCTCTACGCTTGTCATCACGCAGGCAGGCTTGGCCAAAGCAGTGAACTCAGACTGGCTACAGCTTTGCAGCCGTCGTCTGGAGTGGCGGCCATCATCCACAGCACGTCAGTCTCTTCCTGGCATTGAATTCTATCATTTCTGCTTCTGCAATGAGGCCAAAGCCCCTTTTCAAGTCTTGGGTAGAATCGTGCCTCCATATCAGTTTTTGCTTGGAATGATGAGGTGACACTGTCACCCCCCCTTCCTACTTCTGCACTTGGCCCCTTAGGTTTGCAGATCTGGACCCTCCATCAGAGCTGCAAATCCTTACACAGCCCTTCTATTGGGCCCACATTGTTCGTCTTCAAAGGTCCTGAGATCTGCTCAGACAGCACCCAGCATGGTAAAGCAGGGAGTCGCCCCAGGTGGGGTCAGCTCCCTCACACATCTCAAGACCTTCAGGTTGTCAGCAGGACTGAGGACTTACCTTGTTAGGCCATCAATTTGTCCATATCCCTCACAGAAACTCGAAGCACCAGGCACAGACCCTACACACCCAACAATCAGAGGACTTGCTGTCCATTTCTACAGCCAAAGGATTTACACCTACCCTGAGACCTGGGTGATGCCACACTGCAGTGAAGCAGCTTTCTCCTCAGTTTCTGGGCGTCAGTGCACTGAGCCACTAAAATTCCACTTTAATGTGTACAGCCGTATGCAGTTTGCAGACTTCTCCTATATACTGTCTCATTTCATCCATGATTCTACTATCAAAGGTAAGTTTTCTGGCTGAGTTGGGCCAAAAAATGAGAAAGGAAAGGGGGTTTTGATTATTTTTTGAAAAATCAATTAATTCATAATATGAAGGCAGGTTTCTTCATATGTACCCCCGGTTTTTCTCAAGATCAAAAGTAGTGAATTCGGGCTTCCCTGGTGGCGCAGTGGTTGAGAGTCCGCCTGCCGATGCAGGGGACGAGGGTTCGTGCCCCGGTCCGGGAAGATCCCACGTGCCGCGGAGCGGCTGGGCCCGTGAGCCATGGCCGCTGAGCCTGCGCGTCCGGAGCCTGTGCTCCGCAACGGGAGAGGCCGCAACGGTGAGAGGCCCGCGTACCGCAAAAAAACAAAAACAAAAACAAAAGTAGTGAATTCTTTATATAAAATAATTATTAGTATTATTATTTCTACCTGCGTAAGGCTCTAGAGTTTACAAAGTCATTCCCAGCACATTCTCTTATTCTCACCACAAAACTGATGCAAGGTTGGCTCCTTTTTGTGAATGAGGAAACTGAAGCTCCGAGAATTAAAGTAGTTAGCTTTCTCAGTGGAGCATTTATTATCAGATTAATTAAAGTAGCCATTCCATTATAAATCGCTGAAATGAGAAACAAGCTCATTTATGGCTTGACTGCGAAGTTCCAACCTGGCCTCCTTTTCTTTCATTACTCCTCTGACTCTGGTAAGTTCTGCCCCTAGGCCCCCTTCCCCACCGCCGTGGACCACACGCAGTCTGAGACACGACCCCAGATGGGAGGGGAGTGAAGGGGTGCACAGAGAAATACATCTTGGGGGCCGGAGACTGGGGGCGTGGTGCAGGCGGTATCGTTTACAGAGTGTGTTCATTCCTTGAAACACAGAGCTCTGGGGAAAACCACAAAACAAGCTCCAGCTCAGCAGTGAAGCTGGGTGGGAAGGCAAGTCTAGGCTCCCTCCCTGTGGCATCCTTGGAGTGGGCAGGGTGTCACAGGGGTCAGGGCTGTGTGCAGAGGGGCACCATGGTGTGTGCACTCACCCGTTGGCCCGTTCCTCCACTGGTCACCGCTGCCAGTGTCGTGCTGGGGAGACGTGTGGATACGTCACAGTCCCCCTGCCCCAGGCCCTGGAATGCAGGTGGTAAGGGCCCACAGTGGTGCTCGGGAGGGAAAACGCGCTGCCAGGTGACCTTGCCTCCTGAGCCCACCAGGATGGGAGCAGAGGGAAAGGGTCAGGCTGCAGTCATTTCCCGGAGGCCCACTTTTCCTCCCCAGAATCACTCCAATGTCATTTTTGGAAAGATTTGGTGTTTTGGCTTATTTTAATGGAAAATTCCATTTCACGTTGAGACCATTTCGATAGGTAGGTGGACTTTAAGATGTTTTCGCATTAATATTTGTTCTCTCCCCACCATAGGGCCAAGTCCAGTGCCCTCTGCACCTGTGGCCATGCAGGAACCTGGGTGCTCAGAGGGATTGAGGCCAGATTGGAGAGAGGGTAAAACTCAGTGCAAAATTCACATTCCCCCTGGGAGAAGGGGACGTATAACCGGCCAATTTCACACATCACCCACAGCCTGAGGCCGTGGGGAAGGTGATTAGAAGAGGCGGCTGGTGCATTTCCTGCCCCCTCTCCCTGCACTCCACCAGCTAAAGGAGAGCAGCTGAGCCTTTGGAAGGCAGCAACTCCCTAAATAGGGAGGAAATTTCACACATATGCTCTGCAGATTTTCAAAAGAAGAAATAATAAAGGACTTGTGATAGCAGGTAGCCTTCCTTGCATTATTTTTCAAAGCCCGCTAGATTTAACCCCTGTGGCTTCTGGGCTGCTCAGATCAACTCATAAACAATAACGTTATTCAAATGTCTGAAGAGGCATGG
This sequence comes from Phocoena sinus, assembly GCF_008692025.1. Classification (NCBI taxonomy): domain Eukaryota; kingdom Metazoa; phylum Chordata; class Mammalia; order Artiodactyla; family Phocoenidae; genus Phocoena; species Phocoena sinus. Next base: position 2,716,491 of record NC_045778.1, on the reverse strand, counting down.
ACCATCCTTTGCGGTGAGGTCACAAAAAATGCTTTTCACTGAAGCTAAGAGGCTTAGCGATTCCTGGTTCAATTTGAATTTAAACAATTAAAGCCATTCTACAATACTAGCTTTACTAGGGCTGCCATAACAGCACCACAGACCAGGTGGCTTCAGCAATAAAAGAAGGCTGGAATGTAGATGGCTGTCTTCTCCCTCTATCCTCACATGGTCCTCCCTCTGTAGGTCTGTATGTCCTAATCTCTTCTTATAAGGACACTGGTCGTATTGGATAAGGGTCCACGCTAAGGAACCCATTTAACTTAATTACCTCTTTAAAGACCTTATCTCCAAATACAGTCACATTCTGAGGTACTGGGGCCGAGAACTTCAACATACGTATTTCGGGAGACGCATTCCAGCCCATATCACCATACACAGGCCTATCTAGAATTCTGTGTTTCACTGTTTTCATCAACACTCTTTTGTATTATTATTATCATTGTCATTATTAATTATTATTATTGCATCTGCAAGGACTTCAAATTATCTTTGGCAACTTAGCTGTATTTTTTTTTTAAGGAAGTGGTATACCATAACACACTCTTGCACTTTGGGGTTGTTTCCAATTTCTGAAACATAAATATGAGACAAAGCCAACACAGAGCCCACCAAAGACCGGCAGTGTGGCAGCGGGAACGTTGATCACCGCACTGCCAGGCCCGAGGCGAGCCTGGACTCTGCCAGTTGTCACCGTGCAACCCTGGGCAACTAGGACTTGATCTCAGAGTTGGTTTCCCCCTCTGTAAAATCATCCTTTCCTGAGGCCATTAGGAAGACCAGATGAGACATTTGTAAAGCAGTTAAAGCACTCAGGGCAAGGGCTGAAAGTACCTTCCCTCTCGTCTTGCCTACTAACATCTTTGTATGTAGAATTTATCTGTGATTCTTCAACTTGTCAAAATTCCCTCCAGAACTGCTGAGCCAGACTACTCTACTAACTACCCTGCCTAAGGACACTCTAGATCATCCCAACGCACAGCTCCCAGCACTGCTGATGCTGCAGGTCGAGGACACTAACAGAGCCCTCTGGGTGGCTTGTCTCTGCTCTCCAAGGACCAGCCTCAGCAGCGGGGTGGGGGGAGGCTTCAGTAGCTGGGACTGGAATGTGCATAAGTGTCTTCTCTTCCTGAAGGTTTCCCTGCTGGGAACCTACCTCGGCTGGGTAGCCAGGGAAGCTCTCAGCTCAGGGAGTGCTGTTGACAGGGGCACCCGGACAGGGAGTCCCCAAGGGGCCCAGGTTTCCCAGAGCAGAGCAGCCCCTGGGCTCCAAAAGCAAGTCAAAACAGCGAAGTGGAAGCAGCATCGCCTTTCATGATCCGGCCACTCCTGCCATTCTGTAGATGGAAAGTCACAGGCTCGCTCAAATTCACGGGGAGGGGACAGAGACCCCAACTCACATGGGGGGAGAGCCCAAGAATTTGCAGCCATTTTTCATAAACCACCACAGAGCCCTTGGGCAGATGGAGGGAGACTTGGACCGGGACCCGGAGAAAGAAGGGCTGCCGCCATCTTTGCCTTGGGGACTGAGGGGAGGACACTCAGATGTTCATGAGTTCTGACCCCCTTTACTGGGAACTAAATGCATTATTTTATTCCTTCCAAATATATGCAGGATCCTCCACTATTTGGGGCCTTAGTTTCACCATCTGTAAAATGAAGGGGTTGAAATGGACGATCTTTAAAATCCTCTTTGACTTCAGGGCTTCCCTGGTGGCGCAGTGGTTGACAGTCCACCTGCCGATGCTGGGGACACGGGTTCGAGTCCCGGTCCGGGAAGATCCCACGTGCCACGGAGCAGCTGCGGCCCACGTACCGAAAAAAAAAAAAAATCCTCTTTGACTTTAAAAATCTAAGATTGTGTCAAGACCCACCCCTGTGATTTGCCCAGTGAAAATCTCTTCCGGATTATTCTAGCTGAACTGGTGTAGCAGCATGGGGACCGCCACTCACAGCTCTTCTCATCTCTGAAATTCTTTTCGGTGCCACAGAGATCTCCTTCTACAACCCCTCTCCTTACCACCCCCTCATCAAGTCAATCAGACTTAGACCTCCAGGGTCCCCTTCTGAGGTTCTCCATGCAACTACCCAGCTCTGCTAAAAGGCTCTCCATTCTCTGGTCTTCTGGGGCCAGCCCTCCTGGAAGCACAGGGCGGAGAGATGCTGAAGCACCTCCCCGTCCCCCAGGGCAGGTGCGCTACCTGGTGTCCGAAACTCTGGTCCACAGGACCCTGCCCCGCCCCATCTGTTTTTTCTGAGTTTCCCTGGTACCGCTGACCCCGAGGGGGCATACCCAGGAGAGTGGAAGTCTTTGATGTTTTAAAAGCACCCGGAAAAATACACCTATTCCGTAGGTGACATAAAATGCTTAATAATAGCTCATTTCGTTATTAGATTTGAACATTGTATTTTATCCATTGGCGTCATACTGTCAAACACAAGATTCTGAAATGCCATTCTGGCTTACTTTTTCTGAGAAAGAAATTCCAGAAAATGGTTCAGGCATGTTTTCCCTCTGAAATAGCGCTGCCTGCGAGCACTTACTGTCCACGTCGCTAACGTGACAAGTACACAAATCTGCCGAGCGCTGTAAGTGCTGTCATATACAGACCAGTTCCTCCCATACTGGGCGGCGGGGCGTGGTGGCGGTGGGGCATCAAGCACTGTGACTTGTATAGCTTCTCACTCCGGCTTTCTTCCCTCTCGGGGACCCTCCTCTCCCTCCCCATCCCACCATTAGATGTCACGCACAGAAGGAGACAGACAAATACATGCCGGACGATGCTGCAGTGCCTTGCTGCTCTTGGGGGCCTGTGTCCCTGTCACTCTGCTCTTCCTCTCCTTCTCCCTTGAGGCTTTTCCAGCCCCACCTCTGTCTGCTCTCCTGGGCCTCTGGATGCAAAGGCAGGCAGTCCAGTTCCAGGACCTGGAGTCTCACCAACAGTGTGAGGCAGCCAGGACGTGTGTTTATTTCCTCCTCCACCACCCTCAGCATCCCTCAGCCTGTCTCCAGGCTTCCTTCACTCCGCTGGCCACTTCTGTCTGCACAAGATAACACAGTCAAACGTCGTTTGGGCATGATCCCAACACAATCACCACAATTCCCCCAGCTCCCAATACGAAACAACGCTGCCTGGTTAAACTCAGCCGTTGAAAGTAAAAGCCTCATTAATATCCAGGGTTGGAAGCCCATTTCACTTGGATAACTGCTTGCCTTATTCTTTTATTTGATTTATTCCTCTGCCCAGCTCCCATTATAAGGTTTCCTCTCCGCTTCATTTAGCATCCAAACCAAATGTGTCTGTCTCATTGGACCCGTGCAGCCTGGAGGAGAACCAAGCCTGGAGGCTCCTCCAAATCTCATTCCTTCCATCCTTTGAACTTTCTCCATTTCTCTCCTGGGAGGAGGGCACCCAGGATATTTTAACCCTGGAGAGAGGAGGAAAACAAAACAAAAGAACAAATAAAGTCTTGTTTTCTACATGGACCTTGAGGGAAATTGTCCAAGACGCATCAAACTCAAGTTTAATTCTTCTCTGGGCCCAGCCCTCTTCCAGGGAACTTCGCTGACACTCATGGGACAGTTGGGACAATTTTCCCAGGGACAGATGCTGACGCTGCCTCTCATACTCTAGCCGGATCCACACTGTTGAAATCGTCTCTGCAAGGTCACGGCTGACACGGGTCATCCTGGGCCGAGTACGGAGTTCTTCCCACCTCCCCCTGGATGTCAGGTGGTCTTGAACTTCTTTGGAGAACAGCCCTGCACTGGGCACTACCCTGCATGATGTCTCCCACATAATCCTGGGTTTCCCAGTTTTCCAGATACAAACACAGTAAAAAATTTAAAGTCACACTCACACTGCCCCTCTGCTGGTTTGAGAGAGTTATGACTCTCAAAATTATGAGGTGGAGAGGGCAGAGCGCTGCCTCCAATTAAATATGAAGCCCTGGCCCGCCTTCCTTCTAGAAGGTTCTGGTTCTCCTCCCCTGGGGCACCTCCCTCCCCAAATCTCCTTAGAAAATGACTGCTTCTGGCCACTGTTCCAGGGAGGACCCGCATGTCCTTCGGCGTGGTGGGACACAGGAGGACTCTGCAGGTGGTCAGGGATGCATGTGGTGGGGACTTGCTTTTGCCCTCAGCCTCTTACTCTAGGATGCACTGGGGAAAATGTGTAGGCAATCGAAGTCCACACCTCTCGACTCTTCTGATGCAGATGTTGAGATGGGCACCAAAACTCCACCTTCTACGGGAAGGGGTGGGGCAGAAGACTAAACCTCTCTCTCCCTGCAAATCAATGCCCTGCACATCTAGGCAGGTGGGGTGCCTCTCCTCCACGTCTTTGAACAGTGAGAAGCTTACGTGGAGAGAAAGGAGGACAGAGCCGCAAAGTGAAGGATGGCAGGAACGACAAATGGGTCTCAGGGGGTGGCAGCAGCTGACAGTTCAGTGACTCTCAGTTCACTGTAAGATTGTGGATGCTTTAACGTGTTGCAAAAGGAAGTAGAGTTGATTTCAGATTACCGCAAGAGAAATGCACACTGACTCCCCGCATTCAAAATACATCGAGAGTGGGAGGGATGGGGTGGAGGGGCGGAGGGCACCCTGCAGTCCCAGCCCAGAGTCAAGGCGACTGTCCTTTCCAGCGGTACCCAGAACGGCGCTCTTTACTGTGCATCATTGCAGGGCCTTTTTCGTCCATTTTCTTGCTGTTCCATCAAAATCCAAGTGCATCCGTTGAATCCTGTCAAGCATGTGGACTTCATCCATCACGTGTGACGTTGGCAGGGGGGAAAAATGGTGAGACTTGTTGGTCTGGATGATTTCTGAAGGCTCTCTGCTGACCTGCAGTGGGGAGAGGAGGGCCGGCCTGGGAGCAGGGTGGAGACAGAGATGGTGGTGTGCCACCCACTCGCCTTGCACAAACACGTGGAAGGCCAGAAGAAAGGGAAGCCCCTGTATCCCATCACAGAATGGCCCCTGGAAGACACTGACAAGCTGCCTAACATGGCTCTCCAGTGGCGAAGCAGAAAGAACACTGCATTTGGGATTGAAATGGGTCGGGGGTGCTGAGACACAGCCCTGGGCTCTGCCAGGGATGGTCCTGTGTATTTTCAGGGGCCAACTGCCCCGTGCAGCTAGGTGGAGATTATGGGGAAGTTAGAGCCCCAGCTGACGGCTCCAGAGCCTGGGGCAATTTGGGGTTCGTCTCTTACTGCCAGCACGATGTGCTTTTCATCTGACAAACGTGCATTTTCACTTTACTCTGTCCAGGAAACCACTCTAAGCTTTGGTCTAATGCCGAGGGGGTTGTAGGATTTTGCCTGGTAGTAATTACAGGCTGGCACAAATCCTATGTTCCTGTCAGATGACCCTCAGCCCACAACTTCACCCTGTGCCCTGGCACTTCTGTCAGCTATAGGGCACCCCATCTGTTCCAACACCTGCCTGCAGTCCTGAACCGGACTCCCTGGAATGCTTCATCACGCAGCCAGCAAGAGTCCTCCATTAATGACCCAGCGTTGTCCAGCATCGTTGTTGGTGACAACAACGATGGTGACAGTCACCCATGAGTACATTAAGAGAAGAATAGCTCCATTTTAACAGGGATACAGTCCTAGCATGACATACCAGTGCTGGCTTATAAAGCTTTCTACTTTCCCTAAGACTTTTCTTTCCCACAGGACTTTCAAAATTAGGAACCAATATGTAATTGCTAGGAACACAATTTTCCTAGCAACCAGAGAAATGCTACTCCCACCTGTTGAGGGGTTAAAAATAACATTGTATGTACCACTGGAACCAACTAGGATCTCCAGATTACCTTCTGTAACATCCCCCTGGTGGTTGCAGATGCCAAACTCCCTAAATCCCCTCTATCATCAAAGGAACCTTTCTAAGGCACAAAGGGAATTCACCTGTGTAGCATCACTCAGGCTTCCTCTTTGACTACATGAAAAAGAATTCACAGTCAGCTTGGTCCTCACGAGCAGGACCCGGACTCCTCTCCTATCCCTTTCCTTCACAGGACCATTGTTCCAGGCATATGCAGCTACTCAAGATTCTCTGCCCAGACCGCCTGCCAGCCTGCCTGTTTCCCTCCCACCCTCCCTTTCTTCCTTTTGATATATTAGCATACGATAAAATTTAAAAGTCTTAAGTGATCAGTTCAACGAGTTTTAGCAATTATATATGCAAGGCAAGATACAGAACATTTCCATCACTCTGGAAAGCTCTCTTGTGCATCTCTCCAGTCAATCTACTATTCCCCAACCCAAGGCAACCATTTTCTGATGTTACCACAAATGAATTTTGTCTGTTCTGAAACTTCATAAGTGAGATCATACAGGATGCGTTCTTTTGTGCATTCCATTGTGTGAACATGCCACAATTTGAAAGTCTATTTTTCTATTGATGGACAATCTGAGCTGTTTTCAGTTTGAGATTATCATCATGAATAAGTCTATTTTTCTATTGATGGACAATTTGAGCTGTTTTCAGTTTGAGATTATCATGAATAAGTCTATTTTTCTATTGATGGACAATTTGAGCTGTTTTCAGTTTGAGATTATCATGAATAAGCCTCTTAAGAATATTTTTGTGAAGAGATTTTTTAAAAATTTCTTTTGGGCTAATACCTAGGAGTGGAATTGCTGGGTGACGGAGTAGTTATATGTCTAACTTTACTAGGAACTGCTGGACAGTTCTCCAAACTGATTGCACCATTGCACTCTTCCATCATCATATCTGAGAGTTCCTCACTAACATTCGCTATTGTCAGTATTTTTTATTTTACCATTCTAGTGGATATCAGCATCTCATTGTGGTTTTAACTTGCGTTTTTCTGACAACTAATGATGTGAGCATCTTTTCATGTGCTTTTGGCCACTTGCATAGCTTCTTTTGTGAAGTACCTGTACAAGTTTTTTGTTCATTTAAGAATTGGATGGTCTATCTTCCTATTCATGTATTAATTAATAATTTATTCTGAATACAAGTATTTTGTCAGATATATGTTCTACAAATAAAACATAGTTTTTCCCTATCTGTGGTTTGTCTATTCATTTTATTTATTTATGTATTTATTTTTAACATATCTATTGGCGTATAATTGCTTTACAATGGTGTGTTAGTTTCTGCTGTATAACAAAGTGAATCAGTTATATGTATACGTATATCCCCATATCCCCTCCCTCCCACCCTCCCTATCCCATCCCTCTAGGTGGTCACAAAGCACCAAGCTGGTCTCCCTGTGCGATGCAGCTGCTTCCCACTAGCTCTCTATTTTACATTTGGCTGTGTATATATGTCAATGTTACTCTCACTTCGTCCCAGCTTACCCTTCCCCCTCCCCATGTCCACAAGTCTATTCCCTATGTCTGCGTCTTTATTCCCATCCTGCCCCTAGGTTCATCAGAACCTTTTTTTTTTTTTTTAGATTCCATATATATGTGTTAGCATACGGTATTTGTTTTTCCCTTTCTGACTTACTTCACTCTGTATGACAGACTCTAGGTCCACCCACCTCATTACAAATAACTAAGTTTCATTCCTTTTTATGGCTGAGTAATATTCCATTGTATATATGTGCCACATCTTCTTTATCCATTCATCTGTCGATGGATACTCAGGTTGCTTCCATGTCCTGGCTATTGTAAATAGTGCTGCTATGAACATTGTGGTACATGTCTCTTTTTAAAAATATTTATTTATTTTTGGCTGCGTTGGGTCTTTGTTGCTACATGCAGGCTTTCTCTGGTTGCAGCAAGCGGGGGCTATTCTTCATTGTGGAGCACGGGCTCTAGGTGCACGGGCTTCAGTAGTTGTGGTTCGCAGGCACTAGAGTGCAGGCTCAGTAGTTGTGGTGCACGGGCATAGTTGCTCCAGGGCATGTTGGATCTTCCCAGACCAGGGTTCGAGCCCATGTCCCCTGCAGTGGCAGGCAGATTCTTAACATCTGCACCACCAGGGAAGTTCCACGTGTCTCTTTCTGAATTATGGTTTTCTCAGGGTATATGCCCAATATTGGGATTGCTGGGTCATATGGTAGTTCTATTTTTAGTTTTTTAAGGAACCTCTATACTGTTTTCCATAGTGGCTGTATCAGTTTACATTCCAACCAACAGTGCAAGAGGCTTCCCTTTTCTCCACCCTCTCCAGCGTTTATTGTTTCTAGATTTTTTGATGATGGCCATTCTGACCAGTGTGAGGTGATATCTCATTGTAGTTTTGATTTGCATTTCTCTAATGATTAGTGATGTTGAGCATCCTTTCATGTGTTTGTTGGCAGTCTGCATATCTTCTTTGGAGAAATGTCTATTTAGGTCTTCTGACCATTTTTGGATTGGTTTGTTTGTTTTTTTGATATTGAGCTGCATGAGCTGTTTGTATATTTTGGAGATTCATCCTTTGTCAGATGCTTCATCTGCAAATATTTTCTCCCATCCTGAGTGTTGTCTTTTCGTCTTGTTTATGGTTTCCTTTGCTGTGCAAAAGCTTTTAAGTTTCGTTAGGTCCCATTTGTTTATTTTTGTTTTTATTTCCATTTGTCTAGGAGGTGGGTCAAAAAGGATCTTGCTGTGATTTATGTCATAGAGTGTTCTGCCTATGTTTTCCTCTAAGAGTTTTATAGTCCAGCCTTACATTTAGGTCTTTAATCCATTTTGAGTTTAGTTTTGTGTATGGTGTTAGGGAGTGTTCTAATTTCATTCTTTTACATGTAGCTGCCCAGTTTTCCCAGCACCACTTATAGAAGAGACTATCTTTTCTCCATTGTATATCCTCGCCTCCTTTGTCATACATTAGTTAACCATAGGTGCATGGGTTTATCTCTGGGCTTTCTATCCTGTTCCATTGATCTATATTTTTGGTTTTGTGTCAGTACCATATTGTTTTGATTACTGTAGCTTTGTAGTATAGTCTGAAGTCAGGGAGCCTGATTCCTCCAGCTCCGTTTTTCTTTCTCAATATAGCTTTCACTATTCAGGGTCTTTTGGGACTCCATAAAAATTTTAAGACTTTTTGTTCTAGTTCTGTGAAAAATGCCATTGATAATTTGATAGGGATTGCATTGAATCTGTAGATCGCTTTGGGTAGTATAGTCATTTTCACAATGTTGATTCTTCCAATCCAGAAACAAGGTATATCTCTCCATCTGTTTATATTATCTTTAATTTATTTCATCAGTGTCTTATAGTTTTCTGCATACAGGTTTTTTGTCTCCTTAGGAAGGTTTATTTGTAGGTATTCTACTCTTTTTGTTGCAGTGGTAAATAGGATTGTTTCCTTAATTTCTCTTTCAGATTTTTCATCATTAGTGTATAGGAATGCAAGAGATTTCTATGCATTAAGTCTGTATCCTGCTACTTTACCAAATTCATTGATTAGCTCTAGTAGTTTTCTGGTAGCATCTTTAGGATTCTCTATGTATTGTATCATGTCATCTGCAAACAGTGACAGTTTTACTTCTTTTGTGATTTGGATTCCTTTTATTTCTTTTTCTTCTCTAATTGCTGTGGCTAAAACTTCCAAAACTACGTTGAATAATAGTGGTCAGAGTGGGCAACCTTGTCTTTTTCCTGATCTTAGTGGAAATGGTTTCAGTTTTTCACCATTGAGGATGATGTTGGCTGTGGGCTGTGGGCTCTTTCTAACCCCTGAATATGGTATAACTCTTCACTTATTTATATCTTCTTTAATTCCTCTCAACAATGTTTGTAGTTTTCAGGGTAAAACTCTTGCACATTTTTATTAGATTTACTCCTAGATATTTGATTTTTTAATGCTATTGTAAAGAGTACTGTTTTACCATTCAATAAGATAAAATCATTTATTACTTCACCTGTGTACTCTTGCACGTGCAGTTCCAGACACATGGAAGCCTTTCTGTGTGTCTGCATATCTGCCTGCTACTCCTCCTTCCAAGCATCACCCTCTCCGGAAAGCCCCTGTCTTTTCCCAGCCTGAGTTAGTAATCTCATGTCTGTATTGCCATAAAGGTCTGTGTGGTTCTGTGTTAATGCAAAGGTCCTGCCATATTTAATAGTTTTTTTTTTCTCTGTCTCCTAACTAAGCCTTGAGCTCTTTGAGGGTAGTGGTGGTGCCTTCAACCTCTGTTCACAGTAAATGTTGAACTAAGGAGCTGGCGTATAGACTCACAAGCCAAACAAGGGCATCATAAAATTGTGAGGAATGTCAGATGTCCTCTTTTTCAATTCCCTGCATGAAACTCCACTACATTACTGCATGTCCAGTGTGCAATGAACCTGACTGCTTTTGGCCATGACCAGATGTGATGCCCTGGACGCTGCTGTCTGTGTCCATTATCACTAGAGCTTTGAAGGGGCTGCCATCAGAACATTCTGCTTCCTTACTTGAGCAGTAAAGGCCTAGAGTCAAACCCTCGTGGCTAATATTTCCTCCCTTTGTTCTTTAGTTTTAGGCACAATTAAAACACTCTACTTCCTTATTTAGTAAATATGTTGAATGTTTTAGAATGTTTTATCTTTTCAATTAATATATAAGATTTATATGATTTTTGGTATCCACACCCATTATAGGCATTGAATAATTTCATTACACTACTATTAGTAGACCAATATGTGCTAAAAAGCATGCTCCATGGGGAGAGGGGCCTTGTCTATTTTGTTTATCCCAGCATCTCTAGCACTAGAACTGTGCCTGGCACATTACAGGTGAAGAATAAATATTTGTTGAGTGAATGGCAGGCATTGAGATACAGTGATGAGCAAAAGCAGTATTGTTTCTGCCCTCATGGAGCTGACTTTGGAAGGGAGACAAACATCAATTTTAAAAATACAAATAAATATAAAATTGCACTTATTTTTAAGTACAAATGCGCATGGTTCTATGAAAGTCTATAACAGGGAGATTTGAACTGGTTATAGACATCAGAAAAAACTTCCTTGAGCAAGTGATCGCTGAAGCAAGATGAGGAGGAATTAACTAGATAAAAAGAGGAAAATGGTTCCAGACAGGAAATATAGCATGTGCAAAGTCCCTGGGGCAGATGAGAGCTTGGCAAATACAAGAGACTAAAAGAAGGCCAGTTTGCTGGGCCTCAGGGAATGAGGGCACCCAGCTGGGCAGTGAGGCTGGAGCAGGTGGTGGGGCCAGACCATGCAAGTCTTCATCAACCACATCAAGGAACCTGTCTTTATCTTCTGAGCAATGGAAAGTCAATGAAGGGTTTTCAGAGGAGAGACACAAAATCAGATATTCATTTTTAGAAGATCCTTCAGGCATCAGTTTGGAGCCCATCGGAGGTTCCCAGAGTGGATAGTGGAAGGTTAGAGGATGCTGCCACAGGACAGTTCAGAGATCACTGTAGCCGGTGCTGGGCTGGTAGTGGTGAGATGGACAGAAGTGGGTGGATAGTAAATATTGGCTGAAATTATTACCATTTCTTAGCCATTGATATGGGACGAGGGGCAAATCTATTCAATATGGTTGATTCCTAGATGTCAAGAAAAATCTGAATCTATATGGAATAATTTTCTTGCTCATGGGAGGGACTTACGGGTCATAAGATGCCCAAGCCTCACAATGAAATAAAATTTCTGAACAAACTGGGGGAAAGGCCACTCCTCCCATCTCTCCTGATACTATCCCACCACTTGACAACAGGAAGGACTGGAGCTTTAGAAATGTCTTGGTCCACACCTATCCCTTTGACCTAGACGGTGATGGCCCTGGCTTTGTTCATATGCAAATTCATGACATCCATCAACTAACTTTGGGGTCTGGTGCTGCCCGCAGGCCCTGTGGCACCACAGCCTCCGCCTGCCCATCACCAGGGCTTTCTTGCCCGTAGCAGTCCATGTCCACCTGCCAGGAGGAGGGAGAGCACATGCTCTGCAATCCGTCTGTCAGCCACCGCAGAGCCAGGCCAAGGAGCACTCCAAGTCCACTGAGCCCCACACTCCCACAGACATCCCAGCCGGCCCTTCCACACCTACTCCGAGCTGACCTCGGGAGCAAAGCCCAGCTCCACGCTCTCTCAAAGATCAGCTTTGGTGCATCAGCCTGTGTTCTCAGTTTTCCTTAAAGGGTAGCTCACCCTCACCTCCCAAAATTGTACCCAGTGATGAAAGCTATCACTGTGAACCAAGCCAGCGCCCCTCACCAAGCCCCGTAAGTGCTATATAGTTCCTTCTTCTTTTCCTGCAGGGAGACCCTCATCACATGACGCCTCGGTACCACTTCTCACGGAAGCCAACTTAGGATCCCTTCAGACACTTGGAATCAAAATACATATCACATCTCATTCTTTAAAAGACGTTCCAGTGAATGCTGGTAGCAAATAAAAAGTATCAATAATTGGGGGAAGGGTCAGCTGAGTGCTGAATTGTCCATCAGATATTTCCTTTTCTTCTCCTGGCCGTCAGCTGTGGGGTCCAGTATGGAATCCACCTTGCACGTCCACGCATTGACCCCTCCAGGTGGGTCATTTTCCGTAGTCAGTGAATACACCAGCTGTTCAGTCAATCACTTCACAGATTTTCCTAAGCACCTACCGTGCACAAAGCCCCTCCGTGGACACAGAGTTTCTGTGGGCAGGAAAGGATATGCCAGAAAGCAGAAGGATTATCTGTACTTTATGCTCTTTCTGCACCACCTCTACAAATGCAGAGGGAAACACATTCCTACACGTGCAGGATGAGTGCCAGTGAGGCTGACCTTCCGCCCACTCTCCCGGAAGGCCGAGGGGATGCAACAAATGCTCCCTCAGCCATGCAGTCAGGAAGCACCGTCTCCTCCAAGCCAATCGTTGATGTGCTCTGACCCGAGAAGCCCTCTCTCTACACAGAGATGTAACCAGCTCCTGTCCCACTGACATCCACATATACTCCTGTATTTCTCTCCCCTTTATCCTACATTTGTCAATTTAAAAATGTTTAAGGGTCATGGTAGCACTATTCACAATAGCCAAAAGGCAGAAACGATCCAAATGTCCATCAACAGATGAATAGACAAACAAAAATAACAATGGAATATTATTCAGTCTTAAGAAGGAAGAAAACTGTGGCTCATGCAATAACATGGATGAACCTTGAAGGTGTGAAGAAGTGAAATAAGCCCGTCACGAAAGAATAAATGTTGTATGATTCCACCTATATGAGGTACGTAGTGGAATCAAATTCACAAAGACAGAAAGTAGAATGGTGGTTGCCAGGGGCTAAGGGAGGAGGACAGAGGAGTTAGTGTTTAATGGGGACAGAGTTTCAGTTTGGGGAGATGAAAAGTTTCTGTGGATGGATGGCGGTGATGGAGGTCCAACAGTGTGAATATACTTCACGTCACTGAACTGTACACTTACAAATGGTTAAATGCTATGTCTATTTAACCTTTTTTTTTTTTTTTTTTTTTTTTGCGGTACGCGGGCTTCTCACTGTTGTGTCCTCTCCCGTTGCGGAGCACAGGCTCCGGACGTGCAGGCTCAGCGGCCATGGCTCACGGGCCCCGCCGCTCCGCGGCATGTGGGATCCTCCCGGACCGGGGCACGAACCCGTGTCCCCTGCATCGGCAGGCGGACTCTCAACCACTGTGCCACCAGGGAAGCCCACAAAGGGAAGAAAATTTTAGATGAGATCAATAGGAGTTATTATGTTTACTGATCAAAACAAAGTTGGTCACACCGTGGGAGAGCATCTAACTGGCTGACCCAAGTCAGCCTCTGCAAGACGCAGCGTGTGTGGCGGGAACCACTGTCCCACCGGTGATGCAGATGATCTGGTATTGGAAGCATAAGTGGAAACTATAGGATGAACAACTGCTTGGTTATTGAAGCCAGGTCAGGGACAACACTGGATGGAAGGATACCTGGAGATAAGACTTGTCGGAAAGACCAAGGACTGTGGTAGAAGTTTGGTAGTTTTCCAGTAAGAAAGAGGGTAGAAAGGAACTGAGATACTGACCACTCATCAGTAAATACCCGACAGGACACAAATACCAGGCTACTTGCTAGAGAAACCTTGGGAGCCTTTAAGCCCAGCGTTCTCATTAGACAGATGACGCAGCTGAGATACAGGTTAAGGAATTTTCTCAAAGCTCCACAGGGGGCCCCTGACCTCCTGACTCTGTCTACCGTTCTTTCTACTCTTTCATGAAATAAACCCACTCTGAGGGAGGCTGGTCCACTCTGAAATCCTCCTCATGGTGGATAGACGCCTCCAATCTTCACCCCAGAGCCCCCGCAGTTTATCTTTCCTTTCCAGCCTCCCTCTAATTCCAGTTCTTTCTGGCCATGAAGGTTTCCAGCTGCCCCTGCCCAAGTATATCTCAGCCCTGGACAGTGAACTCCTTGTGTGTCACCTGTGTCCCTCTGCTGAGTGGTTGGGCTCTGCGGGAAGACGTCAGGGAGCCGCAGACCAGGGCCACTGAAGAGTGCATGCTCAGTGGGCCCCTTAACTTGTGCTCAGTCCATCTGCCCTCAGCTCCCTTCGGTGACAGCTCCAACCTTCCCCCTCTCCTTAAGCTCCCTGAGAAGCTCTACTTACACGTTCAAACTCTGCCGCCAGCTTGCCCCGGACTTCATCCAGAAAGTTGAGGCCATTGGGTCTAACTTTCCTCTTCGCCCCGCTTCCTGGTGGACAGGATGTGCTCTTCTCTGCCTGTCCTCCCCTGCAGGTCAGCGCACAGGTGTCCTTCCCCCTGCCCAAGACCCTTCTTCCCCCTGAGTTCTGGGTTCCCTTTGGCCTACTTCTAGTGGGCTCTCCAGCCATAAACTCTGCCCCGTCTGCACCTTCAGTCACATCTTCACCAGGTTCTTGTTCTCAAATTAAAGCTTCCTCCAGAGACCTGCCAGATTGATCCTCCAAACCCTTGCCTCCCATTCACAGCTCTAGTCCCTCTGTGGCCAGCATATTCCCCAGTGCAGTGGAAGTGCATGGCTGTGTTTATTCTTTGAATTGTTTCATTTTTCTGCAGAATTAGACTCTCCTGCCCTCTCCATTCTTATGGAAATCCTTTCCTTCTTGCTTCCCCCTACTTACTTTTCTGACTGTCCCTTCTAGGTTTCCTTCAGAACTAGCTTTCTCTCCACCTGCCTCGTAAACACTTGTGTTTAAAGAGAGGTGGCTTGGTCCACCATCTTCATTCTCCCTGGGCTTTGGTACCCATTCACTTGGTCTTGACCCCTCACCTCCTAAGTGTGACCCCAGCTCTGACCTCTCCCTCGAGCTTTAGACCAGCCTACACAGCTGCCTTCTAGACCTCTCCACCTGGGAGTCCCAAACCACCTCCCACGAAGCCTGTCCAAAATGGCACTCATCACCTGCCCCACCCCAAGACACTCTTCCTTCTACATTTCTTGCTTGTGTGTTTTTTAAATTTTTATTGGAGTATAGCTGCTTTACAAGGTTGTGTTAGTTTCTACTGTACAGCAAAATATGTGGAAGCCACTCGGAAAGTTGACCTGAATATGCAACATCAGAGACATTTCAAACTGCCCAAGATGCTTCGACCCAGACAGGCAGCACCCGGTACTCAGAACCCGGGTTTATCATGTGCTCCACCCATGAACCTTAGTTTTCCTTTACCGAGAGACTGGTTTCCTGAGATGGAACCATCTACTGATTCAGCTTCTGGACCGTGAAACTTCATACTAGAATTTTTACAGGCAGGACTGCAGGGGAACCCAATTTTCCTCCCAAAGCGTCTCTTGAGCACGCGGACTCTCTCGAGCTGAAAACAATCAAGGCCCAGCAAGAACTCCGCAAGGACCTTAGCTGCCTGAATTAGAATTTAGATCGGGGTGGGGTAGGATGGGGTGGGGTGTGGTGTTTGACGACAGAAATAGAGCGATCGCCAGAGATGTGGGCAAAGAATACAGGGCTGGCTGTGGTGGGGGAAACTCCTGGAGATCTGAGGCCACACCGCTGGGTTCCATCCATCGGCCCTAGGTGGCACAGCACACACTGGTTGGCTGAACCTTTGCTTTTCCATTGGTAAAGGTGACTCCCTGCCAAGACCTGGAAGAGGAGCCTGACCCACCAGTCCCTGTTCTCTAGAAAATCTTACCAAGGAAGACGATGGACATTGACGGGGTGGAGAGGAGAAGGCAGGGACTTGAACCTGCATCACAGTCACCCTTGTCTACTGTGTTTTTCCTGGTCACCTCCCCAAACGGGCTCTCTCCACCCTGGCTGGACATCCCCTTTTGCCTTTAGGTGAGGATGGTATTGAAGAGGAAGGCTTCACCCATTTTGGTGAGTCAGTCAGTTTTCCTGGGTCTCTCCCCCGTATATGTGTTATTCAACTTTGTTTGATTTTCTCCAGTTCGTCTGTTGTCTCCCATCAATTTAATTCTTAGAGCAGCCAGAAGAACGTAGAAAGGCTGAATATAATCTCTTCCTCCCCAACAATACTCTCACGAGTATGTATGAGATACACTTGACAAAACCCAGAGAAGGTACAGTGCCAGGAGTGAAACTGTCCGTAAACTCTGGACTGCGGACGATCGTGCCCATGTAGATTCCTTGATGGCGACCAGCGCACTGCTCTGTGGCAGGACGCTCATAGGAGAGGGGGTGTTCACGGGAGAGGGGGTGTTCCATATAGCCCCTCCTTTTTGGATTTCCTTCCCATTTAGGTCACCGCAGAGCACTGAGTAGAGTTCCCTGTGCTCTACAGTAGGTTCTCATTAGTTATCTATTTGATACCTAGCATCAATAATTTATATATGTCAACCCCCATCTCCCATTTCATCCCACCCTTCCCCCCTTGGTATCCATACGTTTGTTCTCTATCTCTGCCTTCTGCATTTCCAATGTAAATTCCACCTGCTCACAGAACTCAGAGACCTGGTGCTCACTGGACCTTTCCGACCCATCAGTCATCAGCTCCCGCTAAGCAGTTCTCACCTCGTATGCACAGCTGCTCATATTCAACTCCTGTCATCTCTCACCTGGACATTGATGGTGGTTTTTTACCCGGTTGTCCTGCCTCCAGTCTGGTCCCATCAGGTTCACCTCCGTGAAGCTGACACTGAATATGCCCCTGTCACTGCCTGGATTCAAACTTCTTTTTAATAACATTTTATCACATACATAATGAGAGCCAAGCCCTGAAGCTTAGCGTTATAAAGGCTTTCATGAACAAACTTTATGTTTTAGTTATATTAAACCAATTGTTTGTATATTATACTTGTATATTATAGGATTGTTAAAGGGTCCATTTTTTAAGTATAATATCGTGACTTCATACTAATATAAAGTGAACACATGTCTAAGAGTTAATTTTACTCACTCCCTAGACACAGTAATTGGTTTCAACTGATTAAAAGGAAAATCCCAAGAGCAGATACATATAGAGGCAATAAGAATGTTAACATGAATTGGCTTAATAGATGCAACACTGGCTTCTCTCGTGGTAGAAAGGGAACCAATTATACTTCCGTTGGGAAAAAAAATGTTTTAATGTCTGTGGTCAAGAGTCATTTGCGTCAATATCCACTAATTGCTTACAATGTATGAAACAGCACCCCACAGTTTCCCCTAATGTTAACATCTGACGTCAATGTGGTACATCTGCTACAATTAACACCCTAAACCCCTGACGACGGCTGCTCTTTTTACTATCTCCGCAGCTTTGCCTTTTCCAGAACGTCAAATAGTTGGAATCATGCAGTTTGTAGCCTTTTCAGATTGGCTTCTTTCACTTAGTAAATTTGTCTCCTCTGTGTCTTTTCATGACTCGATAGCTCATTTCTTTTTATCTTTGAATAATATTCCATTTTAGGGTGTAACACAGTTTGTTCATACATTTGTCTTGAAAGACATCTTGGTTGCTTCCAGTTTTTAATGATTATGGATAAAGATGTTATAAACATTCATGTACAGGTTTTGGTATGACATAAATTTTCAACTCACTTGGGTAAATTGGGAGTGACATGGCTGAACTGTATGATAAAACCAGGTTAAGCTTTATAGGAAACTACCAAACCGTCTTCCAAAGGCTGTACCATTTTGCATTCCCACCAGCAATGGATGAGAGTCGCCCCGCATTCTTCTCAGTCTTGTCAATTTTCTGGACTTTCAGTCCTTCTAATAGGCGTGAAGTAGTATCTCATTGTTGTTGTTTTTAATTTGCAGTACCCTAATAACAAATAGTGTTGAGAATCATTCCACATGCTTATGTGCCATCTGTATGTATTCTTTGGTGAAGTGTCTGTTCAGATCTTTTCCCTTTCATAATCAAGATTTTATCGGTTGTTTTGAGGATCAGTACACAGACTTTATGGAAAATTTGACAGCAATTCTTTTTTTTTTTTTTTTTTTTTTTTTTTTTTGCGGTACGTGGGCCTCTCACTGTTGTGGCCTCTCCCATTGCGGAGCACAGGCTCCGGACACGCAGGCTCAGCGGCCATGGCTCACGGGCCCAGCCGTTCCGCGGCATGTGGGATCTTCCCGGACCGGGGCACGAACCCGTGTCCCCTGCATCGGCAGGCGGACTCTCAACCACTGCGCCACCAGGGAAGCCCTGACAGCAATTCTTAATGCACATACCAAAAAAAATAAGAAGACATGTGATTTTATTTTATTTCTAAACAGTTTTCTAGTGACTTTCCAGCTTAAGATTCAGAGACAAGTTTTCCCTAAGAAGATATCAAATAACAATATCTCCAAGGATTGATAAGCTGTTACATTGCAAGTCTCAGTAATTCACGTTGTAAGACCATATATCCTCCATACTCACATTTTCCATTTTTCACAGCACAGTAACAACGTGATTAGGAAAACTGGACGACCACGACCAGATGTGCTAAGACATGCATATGGTCTGAGAGGCAAGGGAGAGCCAAGATTAGGGAGCAGTCTTCTTGAAGAAACAACTCTACTAAAAAAACCAATGGTGGGGGGATTCCCTGGTGGCGCAGTGGTTGAGAGTCCGCCTGCCGATGCAGGGGACACGGGTTCGTGCCCCGGTCCGGGAAGATCCCACATGCCGCGGAGCGGCGGCTGGGCCCGTGAGCCATGGCCACTGAGCCTGCGCATCCGGAGCCTGTGCTCCGCAATGGGAGAGGCCACAACAGTGAGAGGCCTGTGTACTGCAAAAAAAAAAAAAATAAACAATGGTGGGCTTCCCTGGTGGCGCAGTGGTTGAGAGTCTGCTTGCCGATGCAGGGGACACGGGTTCGTGCCCTGGTCTGGGAAGATCCCACATGCCGCGGAGCGGCTGGGCCCGTGAGCCATGGCCGCTGAGCCTGCGCGTCCGCAATGGGAGAGGCCACAGAGGTGAGAGGCCCACGTACCGCAAAAAAACCCACAACAACAACAATGGAGTAGAAGTAATTTCAAATGTTCAAGACTGAGGCACCATTCCAGATCACGGTGGCTTTCACAGACTGCCAGTGGCCCTGGGGACACCCCAGATCTCCACTATTCCCTCTTCCCGTAGAGGAAGCTGTGGCTCACTTCCTCTGCTACACTGTTTCCACTGCTCCCGCTGCTGCCTGTAAGAGGGCTCTTCTGGGGTCTAGCTCACGTTCAGAAGCTCTGAAAAAAAGCTACGATTGGTTCAGTTAGTTCCCATCATCCAAGATGCACCGAGTTGTCTGCGATACCTGATCTCACAGGTTACAGGCCAGCCCATAGCCGGCTTTGGGAAAGGCAACCGCCACGATCCACTTACCTGTGACCAGGTGCTGGAGCCACATGTATCAGACACGGACCAACAGGATAGGGGTTCCCTGACTCTGAGAAGGGGACACATTGCTTAAACAGGCTAGTTCAGGAATTGGGGGTCAAAGCTGGTCATAAGTTTTTGCCAGTGGCAACCTCTCCCCATCACCATCCCTGTTAACAAATACTCGCCCCGGGACTTCCCTGTTTGTCCAGTGGTTAAGAATCCACCTTTCAACGCAGGGGATGCAGGTTTGATCCCTGGTCAGAGAACTAAGATCCCACGTGCCACGGGGCAACTAAGCCTGTGTGCCACGACTAGAGAAGCCTGCATGCCACAACTAGAAAGAAGCCTGCAGTGAAGCGCCCGCATGCCACAATGAAGACCCACTACAGCCAAAAAAAAATACTGCCCCCAAAACACGAACATTTGAATAGAGGAACCCCTACAGGAGAGGGCCATCTGAATCTGTGTGAGTTTCTGGTTTGAGGGCCTGTCCCTGCCCATCCCAGGGTCCATTACTCCAACAGAGCAAAGACATTTAAGCTGCTGTCCTCCCACTCTCTGTCGTGATGGCGTGTGGACACTGTAACTTGAAAAGGAGCTGTCAGCAGGATCAAAGGAGGAGTGAGTATACTTTGGGTCTATTCATTCCGGACGTGGGATTCCTGCTATTCTACATTCCATTTCTAAAATTCACGTAGCCATGCTTTTGTATATATACATGCTTTATCTGAACCAACATTTGCACAGGCTTTATCTTCACGTGCATTTAGCCTCACGACCTCTTTTGATGTAGGCATCATTATGAACAGGAGCAAACTGACAAGAAAAGATTAGTCCAACATGTCACAAAATTTGAACCACTGTGAGGCGGAAGGCCTCAGGGTAAAGTGGTGCTGTCGTGGCCTCCTTGAGTTATTTCTGACAGTGGGTGCAGATATTATTTTGGGTTTTCTGTTGGTTTTCTCGGGTGTGTGTGGCTCAGGAATGATCTCTGACAAGCATGCGATGTGAGCCGCGGTCTGGGTGTGAGTATCAAGGGTGAGCTGGATGCAATCACATCCTTGGTATCTCATTTAAATAGGTCATGTTTCCCAAAAACGAGATGCGGCCTTGTCTCTAAAGGAAATGATATTTTCCATGAATTGGAGCTAGTTTGGGGCCTCTAAGAAGCCTTTAGAAATATTCACCAGCTTCTTCTAGTTTCTTGAAGGAGATACTGTCCATGGAATAATGAACACACCCCCTTCCTTCTTCTACCCGAGGTCATGAGGACCATCCCTCCATGGGGTCTGAAGCAAGATACTTATCAAAGGGGAGAAAAAAATTTGATGTCAGCCAAGTTTGTTCTGGGCCTGTTTCCCCCTTTTCTTGGTGTGTGTTTTAAAACTCACTTCAATCTTAGGCCACAATATTTCATTGCTGCTGTAACCCAGATCTGTCTAATCTCTATCTGTGGGCTTGTGCTTCACAATAAAAATCACAGGGGCGATTGTAATTAAAGTGCAGTGACATCTGCATTTTAAATGAGCTCAGTCCATTTTGGTTCTCATAGTATTGGGGGATAAATAAATCATGGTCTTCAAGTTGTGAACGGCTACAACACTGAGTCTCAGGAGAGACGGTAACTGTAGGATTCAAAATGCTCTGAGCTATTCTTGGCAGCTGAAGTGTTGCTTTAAGGACTCATTATAAACCTGGATATCATTCTCTTTGGAACATTTTGAAATGGTCCTGAAACGTTCATCTTAGAGCTGGAGGAGTTTTATCAGATTTCTTTAACCTTCACACAAGAGCAATCCACTCTCTCCTCAAGAGAATCGCTTAGAAAAATGTATCCTTCATCTGTGACAGGTAGCATGCCAGGAACGTCATCATTCGTAATTTATTATAAATTGGTGATTCATTGTTCTGACTTTCATCTAAGGGACCCATCATGGAGGAGAGGTGGAGTGTGAATAGTTTTCTATGGGCCATTTGCGTTTAGTCCCCGAGTCACCAAAGAGTTTCCATCAAAACCAAAAGTAGGGCTTCCCTGGTGCCCTACTTTTCTAACCATTTCTATTTTTTAAGAGTGGTTTCTAGTCTTATGATAGCTACCCTAGATCTTCAAATACATGTGCATAGCTTATAAAGCTATGCGTGCCCCGGTCCGGGAAGATCCCACATTGCCGCGGAGCGGCTGGGCCCGTGAGCCATGGCCGCTGAACCTGTGCGTCCGGAGACTGTGCTCACCAACGGGAGAGGCCGCAACAGTGAGTAGGCCCGCGTACCGCAAAAAAAAAAAAAAAAACAAAAAAAAACAAAAGTAAAGTTGTGTTTCTGGCAGTTCAGGCAGTTTGGGCTGAAATGACTACATTGTTTTATAAATATTACATTTTTCCTTTTAAATGCATTGATGGATGGAACCAAAGTAAGAAATCCACAGAGACTCAAGACAAAGCAAAATCACAAACTTTAGGAGTGAAGCACGTACAAAGCTAGCTTTCACTTTGAGGGTTTCTGTTGAAAACAGGATTGGGCCTCTGCTTTGATGAGTGCATAGATGCGAGTCCAGGTGAAAATCCTGGCAACCACCCCTAGTAAGGAATCTGACGCAAAAGACTTACATAAGACTGGGCCCCCAAAGGCCTGTGATTGTAAGCTTTAGGATGAACCAGAAATAAACCCTAATGTGCAGAAGGTAAAGCAAGGAAACTTACTTGTCCAGACACAGAGCTGGGAAAAGAGAGACACTCCCCTGCAATATATAACCCTAAATAAGATATTATACAAGTTTTCAGACTAAATTCAAATAAGCTCTGTAGCTGCCCAAAATCACAAGTGGATAATTTTATTTAAGGTGGTCCCAGGTTGGTAGCCCCTTCAGGCTACTGTAAAAACTAAATGTAAATCCTCTTCGATGAGCTTAACATCAACCCGGAACTCAAAGAACTTCCAGAGATAGCGGTCCAAGGAAATGAGCTGCTCAGAGCACAAATCACAAAAATCTACAAGAAACAAGGTCGTATGTGTGAGAACCAGCAGAATAAAGAAAAACAAGAAACAAATCCTCTAAGAGAACTTGAAACTATGAGCTAGGAACAACAGATCACACAAAATGACTATGAAGATTGTTTTGAAAAGAAGAACAATCAAAATTAAAAAGCAATAAATGAAATGAAAACTCAATGGATGGATTAACCAGCAGATTAGATATGGCTAAAGAGAAATTTAGTGAACTTGAAGACAGGTCAAAGACGCTTTCCAGAATGCAGCGTAGAGAGGCAAAGGAAACAAAATGTGAAAGAGGAGATGGGAAACAGAGAGGCTAACATGATAGGGTGTGACATGTCTTAACAAAGAATCAGCATGAGAGACAGAAAATTCAGCCATATTTTAAAAGACTGTGGATGAAAATGTTTCCAGTATTGTGGAAGGACAGCAACTTTCAGATCCAAGGAGCCTCGTGATTTCTAAAATGGAATGGAAGCAGATGGAAGACCTGTTATACAAGGAAAAATGGTAAACAAAGAAAATGATGAATATGTAGGTAAATCTAATGTACATTTACAGTATAAAATAATTTAATAAGATTTGATTTATAGTAAAAAAAACAGTGAAGTATGAAAATTCTGAGCAACGTGAAATGTTAAGTTGGAAGAGCGTTGGTCATTATCAAAGTTTTTGAAAGTCCTTGTATTATTCAAGAGGAGGTTAAAGATGTTATTTAATTTTAGTCTTTATAAGCTATGCACATGTATTTGAAGATCTAGGGTAGCTATCATAAGACTAGAAACCACTCTTAAAAAATAGAAATGGTTAGAGACTATTTATTGCAGTGCTATGTATAAAAGCAAAAGACTGAAAACAACCCATATGTTCATCAGTAGGTGACTGGTTGAATAAACTATGATACAGCCATGCAGTGGAGTTCTATAAAAAAATAATAATTTCCAAACTAAGTAGACTGAAAAACATGGAATGAGGGGGTAAAAAACCCTCCATCATTCCAAAAGAAGGCAAAAAAGGAGGAAAATATAAATAGGAAAAAGCAGACTAATAAAAGCACATAAAAGATTATAGTAATGACTCCAAATATAGTATATCAGTAACTATAATAAATGTAAAATGACTAAACTCTGCAGTGAGAAGCCGAGCGTATGAGACTGAGTTAAAAGAATTCTATGCATATGCTGATTACAAGAGGTATACCTAAAACACAAGAATCTTAAATGATTGCAAGTCAGTGACTGGGAAAACATGTACCAGGTAAGTATTAACCCCCCAAAAGCTGACAAATAAACTTATTTAAAAAAAAAAAAAAAGTTTTGCTACAGATTTACTAGTGTTAAAGATGATAAAAGTTTCAATGCATAAGAATGAATTTGTAGGAAATTCATATTTAACTTCAAAATACCTAAATCGAAACTTGACTTACCTGAAAGAACAAAAATAAAAATTCATCTTAATGATGGGAGATTTTAATATTTCTCTCTGCAGATAATTGTAGTTGACAAACTATAATTGATAAATCAAGCAAACCAAATAGTAATGAGTATGTAGATAATATATAACATTATACCTAAATATTATAGAATATACAACCTTTTCAAGCACATATGGAAGGCCTGCCAAAACTGACCATTTTTCTAGGTTATAAAGGATTGGCATCAGACGTTATGCTAGAGAACATTAACAACAAGAGCAACAACAGAAACCTATAGAAAATCATACACTTAGACATTAAAAATTGACTTCTAATGACCCATTGGTCCAAGAAGAATTGTAATGGAAATGAGAAAATATTTAGACATAAAAAATAATGAGAATACTCCATACCAAATTTGTGGGACGGCCAAAATAGTACTCTATAAGGTAAGCATCCAACTTAACTTCAAGAACACAGGAGAATTAATCCAGAGAAAGTAGAAGGAAGGAAAGATAAAGTAGATGGTAATGATAAAGTAAACAAACTTGCCTTAGAAAGGATCAACCAAAACACAGGTTAGTTCTTTGAAAAGATTAAATGCATAGAAAACATTTGTTGAGATTTATTAAGAAAAAGAGAGGGACTTCCCTGGCAGTCCAGTGGTTAAGACTCTGTGCTTCAACTGCAGGGTGCAAGGATTCGATCCCTAGTAGGGGAACTAAGATCCCGCATGCTGCACGGCACGCCAAAAAAACAAACAAAAAAGAAAGCTGAGAGAAAAAAAGAGAGAGAGAGAGAGAGAGAGGGATTTATACAGGAAAAGAAAAGGAGACACGTGCTGCTGAAATAAAATAGATAAGAAAATATGATTAACACCTTTATGCCAATACATTTTAAAAATTAATGGATTGAAAAAAAAATTAATGGATTGGGGCTTCCCTCGTGGCGCAGTGGTTGAGAGTCTGCCTGCCGATGCAGGGGACACGGGTTCGTGCCCCGGTCCGGGAAGATCCCACATGCTGTGGAGCGGCTGGGCCCGTGAGCCATGGCCGCTGAGCCTGCGCATCCGGAGCCTGTGCTCCGCAACGAGAGAGGCCACGACAGTGAGAGGCCCGCATACCGCAAAAAAAAAAAAAAAAGGAATGAGGTATGCCTTTATACCCTGCTGTGAAATATGTCCCCATACCCTGCTAAATGCAAGGTGAAAAAGTGTGTATATTATATTACCATTGGGTGAATATGAGTATATAAATATGTCCCTTTATATTAAAATAAAACATGAAAGGATGAATTAAAAGACAAAATAGAATGGTTATTTCTAAGGGATAGAAAGAAACAGGATGGAAAAGAAAGAGATAAAAGCTGGACCTCTCTGAATACAACTTGTTCTATAGAGTTAATTTTGCAACTATGTAAATGTTTTATAAAACAAAGTTACATATTAATCCCTAAAAATCTAAAGCAAAATGAAACAAATCTAACTGTATATTGAGTTGTTTGGCATAACCACATAGAGAAAATTATTCTAATTGACTTTAAAACAGAGTAATTTGATTTTGCATTTCTAAAGAAATATATCCTAAGAACTCTAAAATGTGTAATCACATGGTTAGTAATAATACTGCTATTGGTAATCTGAAACCAAGGTAGGTGGATGAGAGCAAAAGCAAGTCAATAATTATGTCAACGTGGTTAGGAAGTAAGATTTCAGTGTCAAATATAAAACCAAGGAAGTTCACAAACTCACAATGTACTTAATATTCAACCTTTTTAAAATGCATGTGTCTTAGCTCTGTCCACTGAAAAAGTCTTGAACAATGACCAGCCCACTAGTAATAAGTACCACAAGTACCAGATTAAGGTTCTTAGTACCTTTTCCTACTAACAGGAACCAGGGCTCCTTGGAGAAATGTCTGATTCCAGGAGATACACAAGATGGGACTGTAGCATCTTGTGAGACCAGGCATCAAGGAAGCTGTCAAAACTGCTGGGGGAGGGGCTTCCCTGGTGGCACAGTGGTTGAGAGTCCGCCTGACGATGCAGGGGACGCGGGTTCGTGCCCCGGTCCGGGAAGATCCCACATGCCGCAGAGCGGCTGGGCCCGTGAGCCATGGCCGCTGAGCATGTGTGTCCGGAGCCTGTGCTCCGCAACAGGAGAGGCCACAACAGTGAGAGGCTCGCATACCGCAAAAAAAAAAAAAAAAAAAAACTGCTGGGGTTGCATAACATGGACCCAGAAGCCACCTGAAGAGATTCACTGGGGCCAAAGGTAGGATGGTTTGAGCATTACTAAAAATAGTAACAGCTACGGGTTTAAACACTCACATGTATTTTAGTCCAGGAGTAATTCATGATCACACAAACACACAAACGAGCGTATTAAAAACCTCTTCATTAGTGGTCTTTGAGGATACTGGGAAACTAACCCATTATTTTGGAAAGTGGTGAATAAAGGGAAAGAATCAAGAGTTTATATTATCTTTTCCGTATGAACTGTTCCTCAAAGCAGCCAAACAGTTGGTGAGGAAAAGTCTCCCTTTATCAACTGCCTAGAAATGAAAGAATACGAAAATGATAGATTATCATATATCTGGAGCCCCTCAAGATCATCAGTGGTTGCTAACATCACAGAAAGACAGATAAGTACATTGTGTGTCTCATGATGGAAGCATCTGTGAGGTTATTTCCTCCCATTCTCCCAAAGACTCCAGCTTGAATCAGAGCAGGACCTGAGAGCTACCAGTTTACGGGAGACGGGGTGAAAGCATGTGCTGATAGCACACAGATGCCATTTAGCAACATCCCAACTGTGGCAAATCATAAAGGCCAAATGACCTAGTTTCTTTAACAAATAAAACCGCAAGAAACGGTGGGGGGCAGGGGGAAGAGAGAGAGAGAGGGAGAAGCAGCCCCATGGGTTTGCTCAGTGTCTCAGATTTCTTCTATCCGTTCCCCTTCCTGAGAGGGAGGCCTGCCTAGTCATGGTCAAGACTGGACTGCAAAACCTCCAGATACTGTATCCACACCCAGGAAGGAAGAGGAGGAAAGGGCCAGGTTCTTGAGAGCCCTTCTTTGGGACGCCCAACAGTGATTCAAGCAGAATTAGGTCTCCTGGAACCTAGGGAGATGGCTGTTCTTAACCGGGCACATTATCTTGGACAAAATCAGGGTTAAGTGTGTTAGGGGGAGGGGCGAGTGGCTACTGAACAGCAGGCAGCCACTTGTCTCTGGCACAGGTGGATCTGTACGCATTGTCCCAGAGACACTGCTTGATCTGATGAGACAGAGAGATGGCTGGGGTCCAGATCACAGCCCACGGCTTGGAACAGAGGTCAGTTCTGGCTCGTAAGGAAATCTGAGGCCGTGTCCTCATTAGCACCGTATTCCAGCCAAGGTGGCTAACCAGCCAGTTTACTAGGTAATCATATACACAATCACAAACTGTAGTTCTCTCCTCCCTCAATCCTAACTTCGTTGCCCCAATGCCATTGAATATAAGACATCATCTCTAAAACTATTCAAGTTTAATTTGCTGCTTTTTAGACATTGATATCCATTATAGCCTTTATTTGGAGGCATTTTAAAATTTTTTATGTATGTTATATAAAAAAAGGAGGGGATCATTTTTCTTTTGACTTAAATATTTTCCCTTTACTCTGACAGAATACTGAGGATGCTGTAAAATCATATTATTAATGCCATCAAGCCTTAGGATTTATAGCTCTTACTTGTCAAATATCTATGCCAGGGAATTAAGCCAAAGTTGGGAAAGTTATTTCATCACATGTCTACCTATCTTCCTTCTTTTCTTTAATTTACAATGTTGTGTTAGTTTTAGGTGTATAGCAGAGTGATTCAGTTATACATGTATTTTTTTCAGATTCTTTTCCCATTATAGGTTATTACAAGATATTAAATATAGTACCCTGTGCTACACAGTAGGTCCTTGTTGTTTATCTAGTTTACATATAATAGTGTGTATATGTTAATCCCAAACTCCTAATTTATCCCCCCCCTTTCCCTTTTGGCAACCATAAGTTTGTTCTCTATGTCTGTGAGCTTGTTTCGGTTTTGTAAATACATTCATTTGTATTATTTTTAAGATTCCACCTTCCCTATCTTCCTTCTATCCATAGGAGGAAAGAGGATTTTTTTTTTTAATTAACACACTTTATTTTCAGAGCATGTTATGGTTTGAACTGTATCCCCTAAAAAGATATGTGGAAGTCCCCACTACCTGTGGATGTGACCTTATTTGGAAATAGAGTCGTTGTTGATAATCAAGTTAAGATGAGGGCATTAGGATGGGCCCTAGTGCAATATGACTAGTGTCATTATAAAAGGGGGAAATTTGGACCCTCAGAGAGGGAAGACATTCAGAGAGGGAAGATGATGGGAAAACGGCCATGTGACAATGGATGCAGGGACTGGAGTGATACAGCTGTAAGCCAAGAGCACCAAGGACCATCAGCCACATCCCAGAAGCTGGAAGAGGCCAGGAAGGGTCCCATCCAGTGTCAGAGGGAGCGTGACCCTGCCAACACCTCCATTTCAGACTTCTAGCCTCCAGAACCATGAGACAATCCATTTCTACAGTTCTTCAACCACCCAATGTGTGATACTTGGTTACAACAGCCCTAGCAAACTAATATAGAGAGATTTTAGGTTCACAGAAAAATTGATCAGAAAGCAGAGGGTTCCTGTATATTCCCTCACACACATGCCCCACCACACACACAGTTTCCCCCGTTACCAACATCTTGTATGAGTGTGTGGTACATTTGTTACAACTGAGGAGCCTATATTGACGTATTATTAACTGAAGTCCATAGATTAGGTTTGGGTGTACTCCTTGTGTAGTACATTCTATAGTTTTTGTGTGGACGTAAGTTTTCAATTTAATTGAGTAAATACCAAGGAGCACGATTGCTGGATCATATGGTAAGAGTATGTTTAGTTTTGTAAGAAAGTGCCCAGCTATCTTTGAAAGTGGCTGTACCGCTTTGGATTCCTACCAGCAGTGAATGAAAGATTATGTTTGATCCACATCCTCGCCAGTATTTGGTATAGTGGGTATGTAGCGGTATCTCATTGCTGTTGAGATATGACAAAAGCCGTGGAGCATCTTTTCATATGCATATTTGCCGTCAGTATGTCTTCTTTGGTGCGATGTCTGTTCAGATCTTTTGCTTATTTTTAAATTGGGTTGTTTGTTTTCTTATTGAGTTTGTGTATTTTGGACACTATGCCTTTTCAGATATGTGTTTTGCAAATATTTTCTCCCAGTCAGTAGCTTGCCTGTCATTTGCTTAACAGTGTCTTTCACAGAGCAGGAGTTTTAATTATAATTTTAATGAAGTACAACTTTTTCTTTTACTGTGCTTTTTTATCTAAGAAGCCATTGCCAAGCCCAAGGAAGGTCAACTACATTTTCTCCTATGTTATCTCCTGTGAGTTTCATAGTTTTGCATTTTAAATTTCAGCCTATGATCCATTTTGAGTTAATTTTTATGAAAGTTTTAAGATCTGTGTCTAAATCCATTTACTTGCATGTACGTGTCCTGTTGTTCCAGCACCCTTAGTTGAAAAGAGGATCCTTTCCCCATTGAACTGTCTTTGTTCTTCTGTCAAAGATCAATTGACTATCCTTGTGTGGGTCTATTTCTGTACTCTTTACTCTGTTCCACTGATCTATTTGTCTATTCTTTTGCCAATACTACACTGTCTTGACTACTGTAGCTCACAGTAGGTTTTGGACTCTAATAGTGTCAGTCCTCCAACTTTGTTCTTCCCCTTCAATATTGTGTTGGCTATTCTGGGTCTTTGCCTTTCCATATAAACTTTAAACTTTAGAATTTGTTTGTTGATTTCCACAAAATAACTTGCTGGGATTTTGACTGGGATTGCACTGAGTCTATAGATCAACTTGGGAAGAACTGATACCTTTATACTATTGAGTTTTCCTATCATGTACATGTAGTATCTCTCCATTTATTTAGTTATTCTTTGATTTATTTTATCAGAGCTTTGTAGTTTCCCTCATATAGATCTTGTACATATTTTGTTAGATTTGTGCGTAAGTTTTTTGTTTTTGGTGCTAAGGAAAGAGAATTATTTAAAAGTATTTTTAAAAGAAAATAAAATTAGAAAGCTTGGCAATTACAGAGAAGTAAAGTAAAAGAAGAACAATTAAGCTGCAATCCAAGGCATAACTGCAATTACAAAATACCCAAAGAACAGAATACAGTTTGCTAAAAGGCATAAAAAACAAAAAAACATGAAGTTTTCCTTTGAAACAAACATGCAGGAAACGAGGTGATATTTTACAAGGGAAGCCCAGGAGCACAGTTCAGGGCTGGAGAGCTTTCTACAGAGCAGAGTACACAGCCAGCAGGGCCCTTACCACTCACCCTACACCATACCCTAAGGATGGCCCCAGGCCAGGCAAGCAGGAGATGGAGGGAAGAAAAGGCACAACCTGGGCCCAACAAACCGCAAATCTCTCTTCCACTGGTCAGAAAGCCAAATCAAGGATCTTCGACATCACCTCTTCTGAGAAAGCACAGGCTCTCAGACAGACAATGGGGAAATGTCAATCCCCGTCCAAAATTAGACATCTCATCTCACACATAAGGGTAACTAGGACAAAAGAGACAACGTTAAAGGCTTCCCTGGTGGCGCAGTGGTTGAAAATCCGCCTGCTAACGCACCGAACACGGCTTCGAGCCCTGGTCCGGGCAGATCCCACATGCCGCGGAGCAACCAAGCCCATGTATCACAACAACTGAGCCTGCGCTCTAGAGCCCGTGAGCCGCAAATATTGAGCCCGCGTGCAGCAACTACGACGCCCCCGCTCCTGGAGCCCGTGCTCCACAATGAGAAGCCCGTGCACCGCAATGAAGAGTAGCTGAAGAGTAGCCCTCCCCCGCTGAACCTAGAGAAAGCCCGCGCGCAGCAGACCCCACACAGCCAAAAATAAATAAAATAAATTTATTTTTTTTAAAAAAGAGAGATAACATTAGCCAAATGTCGTTTATCAAGTACAAATGCCATAAAAACTTTCTCTTGGAGGGAAAAGTTTGTGTTGAAAAGCCGCTCGGTGGTAGAGACTGGGTTTCAGAGAACAAGAAAACAAATGAGACAAACTTCTCTGGGGAGAGATGAACAGAGATTTTGGGTGGAAGGATGCTAAGAGCAGAGGGGAGGAGAGAAATAGAAAACAACGGCGGAAGACCGAGCAGATGGCATGGCATCAAAGGGACCAGGCTCTGGAACGGAATATCCGATTCCATGGGGTTTGGGCCATTTCAAGGCTGTTGGGTGCTGGCACATGCATTGACCCCCTTTTTCATCTTCCCTTCCCATCAGTTATGTCTGCTATACCTAACTGTTTTGTGTGAAATCAAGATTTGGGAGGGGAAATCCAGAAATGGAGGCTGAATTCCACATCTGGCTCAGCACAGAGAAGAGAAAGACACCATAGGAGGTAAAATGGAGGTGATCTCAAAGGGTCCTTACAGAGGCAGCGATTCACAGCTAGCCGTGACCACGGGAATGTAAATTTCAGGGAACACGCGGACATTTTGGAGAAAATACAGGATATGACGATCAAATGCTCAACTAGGTCACGTAAGAAACCAAAAAGGCTCCTTTTAAAAAATGATGAAAACCAACGTTAATTGAGTGTTTATCGTATCTCAGTCTTTGTGTCAAGCAATTGACAAGCATTATCTCCTTTGACCTTATAATCCGATGAGGAGAGCACTTTTATCTTTACCTGCAAATAAGAAAACTGAGACTTAAAGAAAGTAATAACTTGCCCAAGGGCACTCAGTAAGGGAAAAGTCAGGATTTGAGCCCAGACTGCCTGCTAGGATGGTTGATAACTCTTTTTCTGTGTCCACTGGCAAGAATGACTCATAGCTAACGAAAAGGTCCTGTGATTCACTGAAACTCTTCTTGTTGAGGTCACTAAACCATCTCCCTGTTGCAAAATCCACAGAGCCGACTTCTGAGTCACAAAAGAAGCAGAACCTAGTTTTTCTCTCTCTCTTTTTTTTTTTTTTTTTTTTTCGGTACGCGGGCCTTTCACTGTTGTGGCCTCTCCCGTTGCAGAGCACAGGCTCCGGACGCGCAGGCTCAGCGGCCATGGCTCACGGGCCCAGCCGCTCCGCGGCACGTGGGATCTTCCCGGACCGGGGCACGAACCCGCATCCCCTAGCATCGGCAGGCAGACTCCCAACGACTGCGCCACCAGGGAAGCCCCTAGTTTCTCTTTTTTAAAATGGTAATAGTTAACATTAATTGTGCACAAGCCAGATGCTTTTTCACCTTCCTTGGAACTTCATTTTTCTCTACAGCTCTTATCACCCTTTGACATTTTGTATTTAACTTGTTTATTGGTTTATTGTGTCTTCCCCAACTAGCTGTCCCTCACAGCAGAGATTTTTGTTCTATTTATTAGCCCTTGATAAATATTTGTTGAATAAGCCTTAATATTTATCCAAGAATATAACACCTTGGAGATGTGTTGGTAGTTTTTAAAAAAGTTAAATAAGCCTCTATCCTATGACTCAGCAATTCTACTCTTAGGAATTTACTTAAAAGAAATGAAAATGTGTGCCTCCCCCGCCCCCAAAAATGTCCTGTACAAGTGTTCATAACAACCTTATTCCTAACATTTAAAAACTGGAAACAACCCAAATGTCCATCAACAGGAGAATAGAGAAGTAATTATGGTATCTCCCTTACACGGAATAGTACTCAGCAACGAAAATGAACAAACTACTAATACAAAAAGCAGTATGTATGAATCTCAAAAGCTTATGTTGTGTGAAAGAAGCCAGACACAAGAAAATAATGGAATATATTATTTCACTTTATATGACTTTAAAGAACAGGCAAAGCTAGCCTCTGGTGACAAATATCGGAGCAGCGCTCACCTGGGGTGCACTGGCACTGACCGGCTGAAGCCACAGGGAGCTTCCTCGGGTTATGGAGGTATTTATTCTCAACCTGGCTTTGGGTAGTGGTCACAGGAACAGAAACAACTGTGAAAACTTATCAAATGGATCACTTAGATGCATATGCGCGTCTTATGGTATATAGAATACACCTCAATTTTTTAAAACTTATTTTTCAAATATTAGCCAAAAAGAGTTGAAGAATTGTTCTTTTCTCTCGGGAAGCAGTTGGACCTAGTGAAATTGAATCCCATCTACTGGCTGGAAAATCTCTTAGCCTCTGTTTACTCATATGTAATACAAAGAGTATAATGCTTGCCCGACAAAATTTCTGTCAGGATTAAATAAGATAAGGTACATGATGTGCTCAGCATCTTAGCTTCTGGCATGAAATAATTGTTCCAAAAACGTTAATTCTCCATCTTGCTGTGAAAAATAAAAGACAATGCTTCATCCCGATTGCTTTGGTCCAACTAATGCAAGGTTTTGGTTACCTTTTTTTATTCCCGCTGGCAATTTTCTGAACATCGCTCTGTTCTTTAGAGCTGGAAAAATTCAGTCCATAAGACCACAAGTGCTTTTGACCTTGACACAAAGGCAAACTGGGTCAAATGGAATCGATTTAGATAACGGCAAGGTTAAAAGTCATTTCTGGAGTCTGTTCCCTAAACTTCAGATCTTTTTCTTTTTTTTTAAGTGGTGAATGATAGAAGCTGCTCATTGACAAAAGCCTTTAACAACTGTCATCTTTATTCTCAAGGCAAATGTCTTGAATTTGAATTTGGTTGGTGTTATCATTTTACTACCGTAGAAAATGAAAGTAATTTTTGGTTGATTTTGCATTATTGACCTGTGTAATGATTTCCGTCACTCTGAAGTGGGAGCTGAGTTTGCTCCAGGGATCCTGGGTGATTGTCATGTCTTTGATGTGGTTCCCTTAATCGTTTCCCCGAGGGGCATTGTGACACAGCCAGGTCAGCGGGATGGCAGCTCTACCTCAGGCCGTGAGATCGAGCCCCCTGTCCTGCAGGAACCACTAGTCTGGGTCCCCAGATCTGCCTTCTGCCTTCAGGTTTTCCTGGTGGTCTGGCATTACGGGATCTTACTGGAATTAAAGAATAGAGATGTGGGACCCTACTTTCTCTCCACCCCGTCAGTGCCACATGGGGTATTGTATGGATTAAGGTGAATGTCATGAAGCCTCCATGGCCTTGAAAAAGGTTTTCTTTCTAAGCCTTAGTTTCCTCTTCCATCAAATGGGGGTGATGATAGGTTGTCCTGAGGGTTGAATGAAGAAATGAAGCTAGCTCCTGGCACACTGCCTTTAGAGCAAGTGCTCAGCAATCAGCAACTAACTTCATACAACCTTGCTCTCTCCCACTGAGAGTCACCAGGCAGTATTTTCTCCCAGCTTCACTATCATGTTGGATGTCTCGGCCAGGTTGTCTCCCAGGAAGTTTTGCCCAGACACTTCTGAGTCCACTATATCAGGGAATCTCGCCTTTCCTTAGGTCTCATCTCCATTCAAAAGAGATGGAAACAGGGGTCCAATAGGATATGATGCTTAGAGAGTTCTTCTCAAGTCCTGCGAAGTCCTTTCCTCCCCTGACTCTGTTTCCTCATATAAACAGCACACACAGAACCACTTTTTTTTTTTTTTTTTTTTTGCCATACGCAGGCCTCTCACTGTTGTGGCCTCTCCCATTGAGGAGCACAGGCTCTGGATGCGCAGGCTCAGTGGCCATGGCTCATGGGCCCAGCCACTCCATGGCATGTGGGATCTTCCTAGACCGGGGCACGAACCCGCATCCCCTGCATCGGCAGGCGGGACTCTCAACCACTGCGTACAGAACCACTTTTGACCTATCAGGTGGGCAGAGATGCAGGAACTAATAGGTCAACATTAGTAAAACCTTTGACGTCGTCTGACAAAAATATTCCAAGATGGTATCAGCAAGGAGCTTCATGGTTTTCTGCTTTTGCACATCGGTTTCTTATTCCTTAAGTACGATGAGAGCCACAGAATGACGACCTCATGGCTGGAAGGTCCATAGAGGTCAGATGATCCAGATGGTCTCTGGAGCCCTGACCGGGGGCCAAGGAAGGCCTTCAAGCAGGGGGCGTGGCCCTCTGAAACTGTACCTTTGTTATGTGCATGTTTTTGGAGAGAGGTCCATAGCTTTCATAAATCCTCAAGGATTCAGAGTCCAAACGCCCTGATTTTTCACATGTAGCAGCTCAGGCCTGAGGAAAACGAGCGGGATCTTTCCAAACTAATTTAAAAGGGGTTTCGTCTAAAGGAGGTCGACTGTTGCAAGGAGTTGGGGAACAGCCGCCTTATTATTTCCGTATATGCTTGTCCATCTTTCAGTCAGGCTCTCTCAGAACCTAGCAAGTTTCCCAAGAATCTCCAGAACCTCCCTGCCACGCGTACACTATTCTCGGCCTTGGAGAATACAGTCACCAGATTTAGCAAACACCAACAACAAACACACTAACAACAAAACAAGAGGAAGCCTAGCTAAGTTGGAATTTCATATCAACAATGAGTGATGTGTTAGTAAAAGTACGTCCCATTTCTGAAATCCACATATAACTGGGTAACCCTCTGTGGAAATACCAAAGCCGGAGGGGCCGAAGCCCTGACCTGTAGCACATTTAGAGAATGTTCTCCTGTAGTTGCTAGCTAAGAATAGGGTGGTCTGGGAGCAGAGACCGGGCCTGCAAACTGGCCTACAAGTCTTGGAGGACCGTATGTGAAGCACATAAAATCCATAACCCACAGGTTAAGCAGTGAT
The DNA here is from genome assembly GCF_008692025.1 of Phocoena sinus. Lineage (NCBI taxonomy): Eukaryota > Metazoa > Chordata > Mammalia > Artiodactyla > Phocoenidae > Phocoena > Phocoena sinus. The sequence goes on along the minus strand of NC_045778.1, from coordinate 2,680,632 downwards.
TTTCTAGGCTAAGGTGGGTGAGGGAAACCTCTCTAAACTGAGGAACACTGAAACTAGGGGGTCAAAAATACAGCCCCCTCCTGACCTAAAAGTAGTAAGAGGTGAAGTGGAGGCTCCCTCTCTCCTGCAGAGATCACAATAACCAGAGCTGGGGGTCACCCAGGACACAAGGCTGGTGTGGGCTCCCGTGACACCTCTTAGTAAATTAGAAGAGAGCTTCTTTCATAGGTAAAGACCTATAATTCCTAAATCAGTTGTTTCTCAGTAATAATAATTATCAAAATAATGTCAACCTATATAGATTTCATAAATTCAATTATTGCATATAAAATTATTGAAGATGGAAAACTTAATCACAATTGATTAGAAATTCAAGGTCACCGGACCATAGAATGATTACGCTCAATATCTTGCTTTCATGGTGATATTTACTTGTCCCAATACCTTGTGTCCTGGAGAAATAGTTGCAAGATTTGCCTGCCTATCTTGTGACATTTTAGGCTTTGAGTCTTTTAAAGTAAGTTTTAATTCTGAGAAACCATACTGGCACAGTTAAATATATCCTGAAACCTACATAAGTATGCAGAAAGGCATCTGATCAGCTGTTGCTGCGAAAATATTGAAATATACTAACGGATGCCATACTAGATTTTAGAAAGTAACCTGAGGTTTTAGCTCTTCTTTTGTTGATATTCATCAATATCACGTTGTTTGTATATATCCAATCTATTTCTATTTCTCAAATACATGGCATCTAAACTGCTGAGTAGGTCGTGATACTCAGTATCATAAACTTATCTTTGAAAGATGGTACTGTTGTAACAAATATAGAAAAAAAGAATTTTACTTTCAAATTAATTTTGGATTATAGTTGGGATGATCATAGGATTTGGAGATGAAATGGGTTTTCACTATACCTTTTCTAATATTTCTTGCATCAGTGTAGGAGATCTGCAAGTTGTTTAGTATCAATAATATATATTTTATGAATGCTACCTCTCTGAGGTAAAATTGTATTATATGCAGATGACATAATAATATATATAGAAAACTCTAAAGACTCCATATAAAAACTACTAGAACTGATAAATGAATTCAGCAAGGTAGCAGGATACAAGATTAACATTCAGAAATCAGTTGCATTCCTTTATACTGACAATGAAATATCAGAAAGGGAAAGTAAAAAAAACAATCTCTCTTAAAATCACATCCAAAAGAAATACTTAGGAATAAACCTGATCAGGGAGGTGAAAACCTCCTTATGCTGAGAACCATAAAACATCGATAAAGGAAATTGAAAATGGTTCAAAGAATCATCTCATGCTCTTGGACTGGAAGAATTAATATTGTTAAAATGAGCATACTATCCAAAGCAGTTCTAGAAATTTAATGCTATCCCTTTCAAATTACCCGTGACATTTTTCACAGAACTAGAACAAATAATCGTAAAATTTATGTAGAGCCATAAAAGACCCAGAAGTGCCAAAGCAATCATGAGGGAAAAGAACAAAGCTGGAGGCACAGCCCTCCCAGACTTCAGACAATACTACAAAGCTACAGTAATCAAAACAGTGTGGTATTGGCACAAAAACAGACATATGGATCAATGGAACAGAATAGAGAGCTCAGAAATAAACCCACACACCTATGGACAATGAATCTGTGACAAAGGAGGCAAGAATATACAATGGAGAAAAGACAGTCTCTTCAGCATGTGGTGCCGGGAAAGTTGGACAGCCACATGTAAATCAATGAAGTTAGATTATACCCTCACACTATGCACAAAAATAGACCCAAAATGGCTTAAAGACTTAAAGCAAAAATAAACAAATAGTACCTAATCAAACGTATAAACTTTTGCACAGCAAAGGAAACCATAAGCAAAACTAAAAGACAACTTAAGGACTGGGAGAAAATATTTGCAAATGATGCAACTGACAAGGGATTAATTTCCAAAATATACAAACAGCTCATACATCTCAATAACAACAACAACAAAAATATCAAAAAATGGACGGAAAACCTAAACAGACATTTCTCCAAAGAAGATACACAGGTGGCCAACAGGCACATGAAATAAATGCTCAACATCACTAATTATTAGAGAAATGCAAATCAAAACTACAATGAGGTACCACCTCACACCAGTCAGAACACCCATCATCAAAAAGTCTACAAACAATAAATGCTGGAGAGGGTGTGGAGAAAAGTGAACCCTCCTACACTGTTGGTGGGAATGTAAATTGGTGCAGCCCCTATGGAAAACAATATGGAGTTTTCTCAAAAAACTAAAAGTAGAGTTGCCATATGATCCAGCAATCCCACTCCTGGGCGTGTATCCATACAAAACTATAAAACTATAATTCAAAAAGATACACGTTCATAGCAGCACTATTTACGATAGCCAAGACATGGAGGCAACCTAAATGTCCATGGACAGATGAATGGATAAAGAAGATGTGGTACATCAGTACAGTGGGATATTACTTAGCCATCAAAAAGAATGACATAATGCCATTTATAGCAACATGGATGGACCTAGAGATTATCATATTAAGTAAGGTAAGTCAAAGACAAATACCATATGATATCACTTATATATGGAATCTAAAATATGGCACAAATGAATTTATTTATGGAATAGAAACAGACTCACAGACATAAAAAACAAACCATGGTTACCAGAGGGGAAAGGGGGTTGAGGGATAAATTAGGAGTTTGGGATTATCAGATACACGCCACTATACAATATAGCACAGGGGACTATATACAATATCTTGTAATAAAGCATAATGGAAAAGAATATGGAATGGAAATGATGTATATATATGATATATATATCTATACATATGTAATGGAAAAGATATATGTGTGTATGTGTGTGTGTATATATATACATGAATCACTTTGCTGTACACCAGAAACACAACATTGTAAATCAACTATACTTCAATAAAAAAAAATAAAATACAAATACTGCCTCTTTTTCTTCAAAATATTTCTAAATCCCTGCAATGCTTTTGGGATTATTATGTACATGGAATTTTAGTTCCTATAACTCTTTGCTAATTATACTAATTTTTCTTCAAACACCATGCCAAATTAGTCCTGAACAAATACATTTAAAAGTAGATTTTTTTAAAGTACACCTTTGGCTGAAATCCAGAATTTATGTCTTTATTGGACATTGAGAATTTCTAACACAAAATTATATACAGCTTCTAGCTGAATTTTCATGGCATGAAGGCATCAGCTCAACTTTCCCACCACGTGTCCAACAATATTTCAAATTTATGTTTGGTAAATGTGCATTTCCTGCTAAGCTTAAAGAATGTTCAGGTGAAGTATCACAGTCCAAACAGAGTGAAAAGAGCTTCCCTCTGTGGGGCAGCCTGGCGTGGGGCCTCTGACCCACACGGGGTGGTTTGGGGTAGCAGCCCAGTGCACAGGGAGAAGAAGGAGTCCCCGTGGAGGGAAGCCAGGCTGGCCATCAGAGTCTGAGCAGGCCGAGGAGGGTGTCCACGTGAGTGGGGGGCAGTGCAGCCCCGAGAAGCTGAGCCAGCGTGAGGTGAGGAGGACATCGTGCAGGGAAGATGCAAGACTAGTTATGAACAGGGGAACTGATCAAACCATGTTAGTTTATTAAGGATAATGGGACCCAGGTTTCTTACATTTGGTGAAGGTAGTTACAAATATGCAAAGGGGAAAAGAACTAGAATTAAACCTGTGTATTGAATTGGGATTGAAAGAACTGTAGGAACGCAAGTCCAAAATATATAGATAGATAGAAGTAAACACAAATGGAAATGTGTTTATGTTTGCTCCAAAACACACATGTATGCATACATGTGTACACAGGCATATTTATATGCATACGTATATGTAGCACTGTTCTATAAATTGCTTGGAAACCATGCCATCTCAGTAGCGATGAGCACACCGAGGGTGCAGATCTTGGCTTCTAAATTGCTTTCTCCACTTAAAGGTGCCGGGAGAAGTTAACTGATTCTAGGGCTGGGCAGGGAAAGTACAAACCTGGAACACCTTGCTGCGCTGAAGTGCTCAAAGAATGATGGGACATGTCGAAAGCAACCCAAAGTCAGCGTGAAGGACCCCCTCTACTGGTCAGATTGGGGACAACGCGAACATCAAGATAAATAATGGTGGTAACAGATTGTACTCCATTCAACAAATTGGAAAACGTGCCTCCATACAAGTACAAAAAATAAATAATAAATTAAATGCTTAAAGAGGAATGGGATACTTACATCATGTTAAAATACCACTCTACAAGATAACTCTGAATTCCAAAAGGGAAAAATGTAACTTTGCAGTGAAGACTGGCACACTCTACCAGTAACGGGGCAAATCAAAATCCTATACCATGTCCTAGGATGCAGGGAGAAAAGCACAGCAGCACTACTGTGTTATTCCTGCCAAAGACACATAACCTGGATTGAATGTTGAGGAAACATCAGACAAACCCAAACTGAGGAACATTCTAGAACATAACTGGCCTGTAGTCTTCAGAAGTGTCAAGGTCCTGAAAGTGAAGGAATGACCGAGGGCTGCTGCGGCCTGAAGGAGATGGAGAATGACAGCTCCCTGCATCCCGTCGTGGTTATCAGGACAGGTGACGGAATGCACATGGGCTCTGTGCATGAAACGGTAGTGCTGTACCCAGGCGAATCTTCTCATTTTGATGCTTGTGTGGTAGCTGTGGAGGAGAACATTCTCATCTGTAGGAAATACACACTGAAGTATTCAGGAGTGATGATACATCAAGAGTATCAACGAACTCTCAAATGGTTTAGGGAAAATGTTCCTCATTATCTGAGTTTTTGTATCGTTTCAAAATAAAAATTAATAACGTACAGAAGAAGGGAATGTCCCAGAATATGCTTTAAGTATCCTCCTTTAATCCACTGTGTTTTCCATGTACATTTGCAGCAAAGCTGTAGGCCTGGCTCAAATTATTTTTTACTAGATTCAGTCTTTGTAAGTGTTTGGTAGTATTTTAACTTACAATTTATAAAATTTTAAGGTAATACGTAATAACATTTTAAAGTAATAAGTAAATGTAATTTAAAGTAATAATATATGTAACAAGTAGGCAATTTATGATACCAACAAAATTTCCATGTCATTGAAAGTAACCGCTATAGTACAATTAGTGGACCATTTTGTAGTAACTTCTAACTTATTTCTATGTAATACTTTGTGGCTTATGAATGATAAATGAATATTAGCTATTAAAAATGATTTGTGTCACAATAAAAATACTTACAGATTTAAACTGGGAACTCAAAATAGCATTCTGTTTTTAGCAGACAATTCCAGAAGATATGAACAACGAATCGAATTCAAAGATTAAATTTAGCCAGTATCTAACATTAATGGTGTATCATTTTTCACTTGAAGATAGCCACAGTCAGTAAAGGAATCAGAAAAGCAGCTCTTTGCCTAGAGCAGTTTATCTGAGAAACTGTTTGGGCAAAAAGGTCTTTCCTTTACCAACTTGTTTTTATTTCATAATGAAAGCAGAACCATCTCCCACTTGACAATAGTTAATCCATTCTTGACACTCAAATGTTCTGAACAACAACAGCAAAAAGTAATCTGTTCCCCGTTATTTTCAACGGGAAAATTTACTATACATTATACATCAACAGAAACTCCATAACCAACTTACTAAGACAACTAAAACACAGTGGAGTGCTTTCATGTAAGTGGCAAACACACAAAGCAGCCATATAAATGCTTTGAACACTGCTTCCTGATCACCCCACAATGAACGTGGTGTTAACCAACACTTGCTCTGTATTCCCGTAGGTTTGCATGCAATTTTGCATTTGTAGTATAGCACAGCAAATTACAAACAGCGATAAGTGGATCTACTAGAGAAAATGCTTACAGTATACTAGGGCAATTTCCTGCAGCGCAGCTCACCAAGCGAGGTAGACGCCTGGAGCTGACAAAACTCGAGAAGCTGCTGCTGGAGATGTTCCTGGATGCTGATAAATCTTCAGAGGAGGTGGGTGACACTATATAGAGAAAAAATTGCTAGTGGAGCTCTGCTTATACTGTCAGCACTTATGTGTATCCATTTCTTTGTAGGGTGTTAAAGAGGCATGAGGCCATTTTTCAAGCAAGGCTTTCCATCCTCTGGCCTCATGTTAAGAACAGGGATAGCGGCACTCATGGAATTTTTAAACCAGCAGCGTCCAGGGGCTTGGTCTGATGCTTTTCCAGGTCTTTGCCGTGGTCTTCCTCAAGCTCAGTGGTCAGTAATCCCGCAGCAGGAGATTTTTAGGAGCTTCCTGACATCTCTCTCATGCCTGCTGCCTCTGGAAGAGTTACAGCTCTGCCTGGGCACCCACCACCTCTTTAGAGCCTTTGAAATCAGTCACAAATTGCAGGGTTAATTTCTTCCATAACCATGGACTGCCTGTAGGAAACCTTTTTTCTTTGCCCTGTCAATAATAGTGAAGGTTTCATCTGCAACCTGGACCAGGTTTGGGAATGTTTTCTATATGAACATCAGCAAAAGTCTTTGTATTGAGAAGCGCCCATGTTTTGCAAACGCTAGGCTCTATTGCAAGGCCAATAGGTATGATATGCCTGTGTACGGACCCAGCTGGAAGGGGGCACTTTGTTTCCATCTTTCAGAAAATCAGTAACATACTGATTTTAATAAGAAATGAAGGTTTTATGCCCTCTACCAAAAAATTGTCATAATAAGCAATGAATTGCCCATCTTTAGAGTCAAAACTTAATATTTTAACATTTTCAAAATACTAAAGATATCTGTAATGTTAAGGGCATCCCCTCGGTGGTGGGAGCCGCTGGCACACACAATCTGAACCATTTTACACGCAGCCAGTGGTCAGATTCGTCCATCAACTCACTCGGCATCCCATTAAAAGGGAGCCTTGCGCATAATGCTGACGAGATGGCAGGACAGGGACCTCCCTGACTTTTTCAGGTATCCAGACATCTACCTAACCTACCGCATCCACTCATTGCTATGGTTACTGGAGAGTAAATCCCTTTTGTTTTCTTCTCCCCCCGGGGGAGGGGGGAATGGCTGCCCAGGGGCTCCAGGGCCCTCACAGGGCTCTCCTCTCCATGGGAAGTTGCTGGGTCAGATTCTACAACCTGGTCAGTTCTGATGCTACATCTCTCTCTTTTCCTCTGTACCGTCAGCCCTTTGGGGGTGATCAGCTCTCTGCTAAACTCGTTGTCATGTGCTATGTTTCTGCTTCCTCCTCCCAAGAAAGTAATGTGATCTTCCCAAAGGTTGGTTTGTCAGTTTCGTTTTGTTGGAAGGAGGCTGCAAACATTGACTTTGATATTGGGAGCACTAACAGCTAAAAGAATTTTGTGATGATATTGATTTTAAGTGAAATATGTTTTTAAAGCTTTGAGTTGGCGAGTCAGGGAGGAGAGGGCTTGTCCTAGAGCTGCAGCTTCGAGACCCGGATGAATGCCGCATCACGGACAGGCAGGCCAGGAACGGACTGGCTTCCCTCTTTATTCACTGTCAGTGTGTTTCTTTAAAAAGCAAGCTCTTTTCCCACTTTCCATATTAGTCCTGGGATTTAATGGTAAAAATCGAAGTGCCCTACCTCTCTTTTGAAAAGTGTTCTCCCAAGTGATGTTTGAAAGATAGTCTAGTATGGAGCAGGAAGAAAATATTAGAAGTTTAATTTGTATTTAATTTTCCACGTCATCCTTTTAAGTGTTTATCTTTTGTATACCATTTATAAGGCACATAGTAATTTAGTACAGCAGCATAAGTTTATAGTTTGTAAATAAGTATGCATACACAAATAAATATGCTTACATTGCTGGTATGTTCTCAAAAAAAACCACCTTTTTTTGAGAACGAAAGGTGCGCAGTCACGACCGTTTGGAGACCTCTGCTCTATAGACGCAGTCTATAGACGTTTTCCCCAGTCCTGGTTCCCTGTGTCCATTCTGTGAGCCCCTTTGCCGCCACATCTGCTCTCTGAAATACACCCCTTTCTGCATCCAGACCTCACCCCCAACTCAGGCAGTCACGGCCAGGGTGTGGGGAAAAGGGTGGCCCCAGGAGTTTGCTGTCTCCCCTCTGCCCCTGTCAGCAGCCCCATGGCCTGAACAGCTAGTGTAGCCCATGTGTGCCAACACAGGCTCTGGAATCAAAGTGGGTGCAGAGCCAGTCGTCTCCTTGGTAGTGACGTGATTCGGGGAGAGTCGTGGGACTTCTGCCAGGACTTAGTACTCATCCTTAATCTGGCGATGAGAACAGCGCCACTGTCGGCGGGCTACGGTGAGGGCGCTGAGAGAGCGGCCCAGGTGCACAGCAATACCTGGTGCGTCGTGTTGCTATTACAGTTATTATTATCCATAATAACAAAACATAGTTTGAGACGACTTTAAAGCAAAGTCTCTTTGCCTGGATATCCAAGATGAACCTGTTTTAGGATAAATTCTGCTCTACTAGGAAGAACGGTTCAGCCAGCTGTCAGTGGGTTTCTTCTGAATCCTTTTTGAATTTTTCAGGATTCCCCCTGGAAAAAAGCTCTCAAGGAAGACAAAGTGGAGAATGGCTCGCTCTTCAAAGGCGGTGGGGGAATGGTTAATTTTGCCATTTACTAGTGCCTTAGACACAGAAGATGCTCAGTGAATCCTGCTATAGATTGAATGCCTGTGTCCCCGCCAGAATTCCTATGTTGAAACTTAATGCCCAAGGTGATGGTGTTGGGAGGTGGGGCCTTTGGGAGGTGCTTGTACCACGAGGGTAGGGCCTGCCTGAAAAGGATTAGTGCCTTCGTAAAAGAGACCCTAGAGAGATCCCTCACCCCTTCCACCACGTGAGGGTATAGTGAGAAGATGGGCACTATGAACCAGGAAGCGGGCCCTCAGACAGACGTGAAATTGGCTGGTACCTTGATCTTGGACTTCCCAGCCTCCAGAATTGTGAGAAATGGATGTCTGTTGTTTAACTTACTCAATCTACAGTAATTTTTGTTATAGCAACCTGAGCTAAGATAAAGCTTGTCTCTTATTCCTAAAAATAACACAAATAGTAACCATAATGTTAAAAAGGCACATTGTGGCCAATGACATATAACTAACATCATCCCTCCTCTATGAAGCCAAGAGCTTAATTAGGTTTCAATGGCTGAATAGAGTATGATTAAAAACAGACACCACCGAGATGTCTAAGTGCTTAATTCCTCTTCCTGCTGATTTTCTGCTAGAACAAAAGAAAAGCCCCAAGTCTCTGTTTCCACTGAACAGAGAGTGGCCAAATCCCAAATTAGGAAGCCTCGGGGTCTGTTTTTTTTTTTTTTTTTTTTTTGTATATATGATTTTATTTTTGCATGCAGTATATTTTACTTCATTGTTCCTCCTGCTTTGCCCCATCCCAGCTTTTGTAAACTCCTTGACAATAAGTGAAGGCCAGGAAAGGTGCAAACTCTAAAACTTGGACCCAAGTAGAGGACATTGGTAATGTTCATTTTTTTTTTTTTTTTTTTTTTTTTTAAACATCTTTATTGGGGTATAATTGCTTTACAATGGTGTGTTAGTTTCTGCTTTACAACAAAGTGAATCAGCTATACATATACATATGTTCCCATATGTCTTCCCTCTTGCGTCTCCCTCCCTCCCACTCTCCCCATCCCACCCTTCCAGGCTGTCACAAAGCACCGAGCTAATATCCCTGTGCCTTGCGGCTGCTTCCCCCCAGCTATCTACCTTACTACGTTTGTTAGTGTGTATATGTCCATGACTCTCTCTCGCCCTGTCAAAACTCACCCTTCCCCCTCCCCATACCCTTAAGTCCGTTCTCCAGTAGGTCTGCGTCTTTATTCCTATCTTACCCCTAGGTTCTTCATGACATTTTTTTCCCTTAAATTCCATATATATGTGTTAGCATACGGTATTTGTCTTTTTCTTTCTGACTTACTTCACTCTGTATGACAGATTCTAGGTCTATCCATCTCATTACAAATAGCTCAATTTCATTTCTTTTTAAGGCTGAGTAATATTCCATTGTGTATATGTGCCACATCTTCTTTATCCATTCATCCGATGATGGGCGCTTAGGTTGTTTCCATGTCCTGGCTATTGTAAATAGAGCTGCAATGAACATTTTGGTACATGACTCTCTTTGAATTTTGGTTTTCTCAGGGTATATGCCAAGTAGTGGGATTGCTGGGTCATATGGTAATTCTATTTGTAGTTTTTTAAGGAACCTCCATACTGTTCTCCACAGTGGCTGAACCAATTCACATTCCCACCAGCAGTGCAAGAGTGTTCGGGGTCTGTTTTGACAGCAGATGTGTGGAATTACATGGAAGCTCTATTGTTCATTCCAAAGAATGTTTCACTGCAAGGCTGCAAATACATCTCAGTCTATCAACTAAGGGGCACAAAAAATACAATTTTACTTATTTTTAAATGTGTAAATTTCTTTATTGAATCCAGTTTTGCCGGTTGTCATGGGCTCAGTTGTGTCCCCCCAACTTCATACGTTGAAGCCTTAACCCCCAGGAACTCAAAATGTGACGGTAGTTGGAGAGGGCCTTTATAGAGGTGATTAATGTAAACTGGAGTCATTAGGGTGGGCCCTGATCCAATATGATAAGGAGATTTGGACACAGACGATACAGTCCAAAGGACAGCCATTTGATGACACAGGGAGAGGATGGCCATGGACCCACGGAGGAGAGCACCTCAGAAGAAATCAACCCTGCTGACACCTTGATCTTGGACTTCCAGCCTCCAGAGCTGTGAGAAAGTAAATGTCTAAGCCATCCAGTCTGTGGTACTTTGTTATGGCAGCCAGAGCAAACGAATACAGCTGTGTTTCAGAAATGGTCTCTTTCAATTTGAGGAGCCCCCCTTTTTACCCTAAAGTTTCTTTGTTTGTTTTTTGCGGTACATGGGCCTCTCACCACTGTGGCCTCTCCCGTTGCAGAGCACAGGCTCTGGACGCGCAGGCTCAGCGGCCATGGCTCACGGGCCCAGCCGCTCTGCAGCATGGGGGATCTTCCCAGACCGGGGCACGAACCCGCGTCCCCCGCATCGGCAGGCGGACTCTCAACCACTGCGCCACCAGGGAAGCCCTACCCTAAAGTTTTGCTTCAGTTTGGGGGAGCTTGTGTTATGCTGCTGTGTCAGGGCAGGAGGTTCATGACATTTACCCCACTGGGTCTTCCAGACACTGCACAGGTGTTCCCAGGGCTCGCTACATAATTTGCAGGCCCAGTGCAACATGAAAATGTTGGGGTCTTTGCTCAGAAGCTTGAACAAAGCATTGTTAAAGGTAGTAAAACAGAAGGCTCCTGTCCTCCATGGTCTCTCCTTGTTGTGGATGCTATTCAATGTCGATATAAGTAAATAATTATTCGCACGAATTTTACCATTCATCTTTATATTGGACAATGCCAGTTGTGAATAATTTGTACGGGGACTCACAGTTCCTATTTCACAGCTGGTAGGCGCACAAGTATCTTGTTCTCGCCAGAACAGTGGAAATCCTGCACAAGCCTAGCTCATTCCACTTGACATACACATCTGTTACCAACCCTCCTTCCCATCGTCGTACTGACCAGCTGAACAGTTCAGAAACAGGAGGCTGCTTTTCTGTCCCTTTCCTTCTATGTCACTATTTTCAGCTTTAGTGGTCGGTTAACAGAGAAATAACGTGAGTGAGAAAGGTGCTTGGTTGTTCGCAAAAGGCTGTTGCCTTCTTTCTGTGTTTAAAGCAAGCTCTGGTTTGCAGGGAAAGGGTGCGTGGTCACCGACGTGAGTGCTTACCCTGTACTCACTCTGAGCGTCAATGAGCATAGCATGTCCACTTCAATGCTGTGCTCACAGGCAGGGCGACCGCTCTATGCTAATGAGAAGGTAAGAAACCATGGACATGCACATAGGCCGTCTCCTCTGCTCACATATGTGCTCCGTTGTCCCATCCACTTCACTCACAAAACACAAGTTCAAAACTAAAATTACTGGGCTTCCCTGGTGGCGCAGTTTGAGAGTCCGCCTGCCGATGCAGGGGACGCGGGTTCGTGCCCCGGTCTGGAAAGATCCCACATGCCGTGAAGCAGCTGGGCCCGTGAGCCACGGCCGCTGAGCCTGTGCGTCCGGAGCCTGTGCTCCGCAACGGGAAAGGCCACAGCAGTGAGAGGCCCTCGTACTGCAAATAAATAAATAAATAAATAAAATAAAATAAAATAAAATTACTAAGAACTTCAAGGGACAGCTGAGCATTAAATCTAGTGTGGTGCCCTTCCGAGGGTGGGGCCTATCTGGGGGCAGGCCCTTCTGGGGCTGGAGCCTTTTGGAGGTGGGCCCTTCTGGGGGTGGGGGGTTCTGGGAGGGGGGCCTTTTGGAGGCGGGGCCCTGTGCAACTCCAAGTGTTGCCCACCGTGAAGTCCACCCTGCCTCTCTCTCCATTGCCCTTCCCCAAGGACCTTCAGGCTTTGGACACTGGAGTTGAAACTAAAGAAATATGTCCAATGCTTTACTGCTGTGGTGGGTTGGTGTTTTTTCAGGACTGATTGACTCTCTTTACTCAGTATTTTCGGTCCCCTCCCAATCCCCAGGCTTTCCCCTATAACGTGGTGCAAGGCTGGCCTTTCTGTTGGGTCGGACCATTTGGTGAATCACCGCAAAAACCTGCCCTTCTTCCACTGCCCAGGAGGGTAGTTCTGCAGCTCAAGCTAAATATAAATACACGTATTAAATGTATTTATGTGTTAATTTACATATACACACATTTCTATATCTACACATATAAAATTCAATATGATTTGCACACTATTTGGGTAAGATGGAATGCACAGCATTCGAGAGACTTTCCTCAATTCCGTGATAACAATTCAACATTGTCTTAATTAGTCCTCACACATTCCCCACCTTTCAGGTGTTACAATCAAGGTTCGGTGCAGTCCAACACTTGCCTAACGTTATTCGCTCCGTATGTGGCCTCTTGCCTCAGCCTAGAAGCCCAAGTGGGTGCTTCGGCCAAGTCTCTGGCCAGGGAGACAAAGCCAGAAGATGAAGGGAGGAGAAGTCTCGATCGGTATCTCTTCTTGGGTCAAACAAAGGGCCCTTAGCAAGAGCCCTGTTGGCCCTGGCTGGGCAGGAGACTGAGAGCAGAGGTCTCAGCCGCAGAGGGTGCGGGCACTCCTGGGAAATGCTCAGGTCAGCAGGGAGCACGGGCTTCTCCTTCCTGCCAGTGTCCCAGGCGCCCTCCCACCTGATAATGTCCCTTGTCACATGTCTGCCCACCTGTCACTGTTCCCCTTATAACAGCATGTTCAGGAAAGGGCCCGAGAAATACATTCAAACTGCAGAATCACAGCATATGGGGTAACACGTTGACCCACCCTGACAGCTTTTGATTATTATGAGGGGCCACGTGATCTTGGGGCAAACTGATATATTTCAAGAATCAGCAAAATGACGCCAAGAGTAACATAAGGGCTAGTGATCGTTACTGGTCCGGAAATACCTCCGGGAGCCCTTCTGAACATCCTCCCCTGCCCCGTGCCCCCCGTCATTCCTCCTTGTCACCAAGCGAATGCTATTTAGGTTTTCTGAAAGAAATATGGACGACATAGTACACTGTGTGTGACCCCTGAAGCGTAATTCATCTCTGAACAACAATTAATACTGATGGTTTGAAGGATGGATACTTTCCTGGGCAGAGGAAGGAGCAGAACATACGAGGCAGCCCTTCCACCCTGCATATAAATAATCAAAGCCAGCAGTCGCCCCTCATGCACGGCCACTGTGGTTTAGGTACTGCAGCTTGTCCCCAGACGGAAGTGGGGTTGGAGCAGGTTACAGTCAAACAGAATTCAGGCTGGAATTGGACGGTCTGAGTTCTAATTCTGACTCCCTCATAGATTACTCGTATGGCCGTGGAAAATCACCTCTCTAAGATCAGTTTTGTCATCCATAGTTACAATATTTTCACAAGAAATTTTAAGAGCTACCCTCTTGGCAACTTTCAAATATACAATATAGTGTTATTAAATATGGTCACCAGACTGCACATCACATCCCCAGAACTTATTTATTTTATAACTGGAAGTTTGTACCTTTTGACCACCTTCCTCCTTCACCTGTTTCATCCACCGCCACCCCCCTGCCTCTGTTCTCTGTATCTGTGAATTCAGTTGTTGCTGTTTGGGGTTTTTTTTGTTTGTTTTTCTGTTGTTGGTGGTGGCGGTTTTTAGGATTCCACATATAAGTGAGATCACGGGGTATTTGTCTGACTTATTTCAGTTCGCATGGTGCCTTCGGGATCCATCCATGTTGTTGAAAATGGCAAGATTTCCCTCTTTTTATGGTTGAATAATAGTCCATTGTATGTATTCAATATGTCTTTTCTGATACAACAAAAGTCATTTTGTTTGTGACTCAAAGAAACACTCTCTATGTTGATATTTTATAAGGAAAAGAGAAACAATATGCTACTTTATTTTCTTTTTCCTTTTTTGATGTACCGAATTCACATTTACAATCAGTATGTGAAACCCATTACATACATGCACTTCTCGGTATTAACACTAGAGTCTGGTCTATTGTCTTTTTTTGTTTTTCTTTGTCTTTTTTGGCTGCACTGAAGGCACGTGGGACGTGCCCCCTGCAGTGGGAGTGCGGAGTCTTAATCACCGGACCACTAGGGAAGTCTCCTGGTCTATCGTCTTTATTGAACGGCGTTGGGTGTTTCCAGCTTGCGACCATTATGAATAATGCACTATGAACCTCTCGATGTAGATTCCTTTTTCTTTCTTCTGAGTTAATTCTTTGAGCAACTTGCTCCAAAGTCAGGTGACCTGATTGAAGAACGGGAACAGTTGATACACCTCATTTTCTATTGCTCTGTGTCTTACCGCTCTCCTAAAAATCTGAGTCAAATTGCAAGAGCACATCTGTTTCTCGCAACTCTGCCAATAATTTATGTTCTCGTTTTTTGTTTTTTTTTTGCGGTATGCGGGCCTCTCACTGCGGTGGCCTCTCCCGTTGCGGAGCACAGTCTCTGGGCGCGCAGGCTCAGCGGCCATGGCTCACGGGCCCAGCCGCTCCGCGGCGTGTGGGATCTTCCCGGACTGGGGCACGAACCCGTGTCCCCTACCTCGGCAGGCGGACTCTCAACCACTGCGCCACCAGGGAAGCCCTATGTTCTCGTTTTTATGTAAATATTAATGGAAGCTTATTGTCATTTTAGGATGTTCTCTGCATTTTTAAGTCCTGCAAAAGTTATAAAATGTGCTACTTTAAATATAGCTGAACGTCTAAAGAATGTCTTATTTTGCGCTCATAAACTGGAATTGTACATATAAGTGTAATAATTAAAGGGTTAACCATGATTCTGTTAACAAAAAATGAGAATAATGAGAATACTGACCTCACAGGGTTTGTCCTGAGGATGAAATTAGATACTCCAGGTAAACCACTTAGCACATTTCCTGGCATTCAGAAGGCACACGTGACAGTTGATTATCATTTTTATGGACCTCTGTTTTTATCTTTCTAAAAGAGTCAAAAGGTATCTCGGAAAAATATCAACTGCTTCGGATGTTATGGGAAAGTGATATCTGTGTTGACCTAATTAGAATGAAGTGGAAAATCCTTTTTGTTTAAACCTTGTTGAAAATCTTCTAAATTCTGTTAGCTCTTCTGCTTTAGCAATTAGAAGAAACGTTAAAGTTTTTCTGATAATTGAGTTGCTTATTGTGACCAAAGGCATTATTAATCCGGACATGAATGCTTACAAAAGATTAGTGCAGATGAAGATAGAGAAGTGATGGGAGGTTGCAGTAAATTCGATGGAAGCCCTGACATGAGTGTTTCTTCTTTTCCTCCTGCGATTAGAACGCAGCTTACATCCTACTTAGGTGACGGTTCAGGTCCGCTACGTGCTTTTGGAGGCGCTTGGCCTTTCACAGACACCCTCGTAAGAATCATCTTCTGGTCCCTCTCACTGTAAGAAGCCTGAGGGACAGAGATGCTTTAACAACGAGTTTACAACGCCATATCAGTTCAGTAATCCAGACGGCATCTGACCCTGCAACGCCAGTTTACGCTTTGAGTTGTGTCAGCATCCCCTATAGGTTTGTGAATTTAGGAACGTGGAGAAGGTCCCCTCTCTTCCAGGAAGCATCTCTCCCCGTTTCTTAGCATATCTGAGTTTCTACTTCTAAGTGCTTCACTATCTTGTGTTAAACACTAACCTCTCACTGCAGTTTCTCCTTTAAAAGCAAATGAGTTTTAGGGATGGTGTTCATATCAGATCTCTTTCTTTGGTCGGAGAACAAGTTGTTGGTGGTGGTGGGGGGTGGGTGTGCTAAAAAACGGAAAAATGTCTCCAGAGGAGAAGGGAAAGGAACTAGACAAAAGTACGAAATTGTGGGAAGGGCTTTGGATTCAGCCCTGACTCCATAACTATACCATTTTCTAAGAATGTGTAAAGCTAACTTCCAATTTGTATTTTATTTTTCTTGTCTCTCAATGTCTCATATGTTCACTTGTGGAAAAAAATTTATTTCAAACCCTGGGAATAAAAGGTAGGTGGAAACACTGATCAGAGTTGTTTGTGATGCTTTGCAGGGGTCTAGCTGCCTTAAATTATTTTGTGGAAATATTAATGATCTAAACCACTCAGAAGAGAAAAAAATTCCTGTGATTAAAAAGCCATTTACCGGGCTTCCCTGGTGGCTCAGTGGTTGAGAATCTGCCTGCCAATGCAGGGGACACGGGTTCGAGCCCTGGTCTGGGAAGATCCCACATGCCGCGGAGCAACTGGGCCCGTGAGCCACAAGTACCGAGCCTGCGCGTCTGGAGCCTGTGCTCCGCAACAAGAGAGGCCGCGATAGTGAGAGGCCCGCGCACCGCGATGAAGAGTGGCCCCCGCTCGCCGCAACTGGAGAAAGCCCTTGCGCATAAACTAACACCCCACACACCAAAAAAAAAAAAAAAAAAAAAAAAAAAAGCCATTTACCCAACTCCTTTTTAATGTCCCTTAATCTTTCCCCAAATTCTCACTTGATAGATTCCAGGTCTGTCATTAAAGTCACTTTCTTGTGCTGTCACCCTCCATCACACACACCTGGCAAAATCCCACCTGGGTAAAACCCAGCAGTCTGTCAACCCTGTGTCTCTTCCTGGCAGCTGAACGTAGTTGGAGAAAAATACAACCATGCTGGCAGGTTTCACAGTAAATTCTCGACCACAAATCCAACTGTATATCTCTAGTCGACTGAGTCCCTGCGCCCCTAGAGAACTATTTCACACCTTCTTTCCTCAAACCCCCAACCGTGGGATCCTCAACTCTGGCCACACCTTTGAATCACCTGGAAGCCTGTAAAAAGCAGCAGTGCCCAGGCCCCAACTCCAGAAAGTCTGATTTAATTGTGTAGATAGAACAGGGGGCCTTGCTATGAATTTGCTTTTTTTTTTTTTTGCGGTATGCGGTCTCTCACTGCTGTGGCCTCTCCCGTTGCGGAGCACAGGCTCCGGACGCGCAGGCTCAGCGGCCATGGCTCACGGGCCCATCCGCTCCGCGGCATGTGGGATCTTCCCGGACTGGGGCACGAACCCGTGTCCCCTGCATCGGCAGGTGGACTCTCAACCACTGCGCCACCAGGGAAGCCCTATGAATGTGCTTTTAAAATTCTCCAGGTGACTCTTGTGTACAGCCAAGATTGAGGACCAACCCGTTCCTCAGACATAGCTGATCACCCTTCTGATGACTGCACTGAGAAAATCCAATCAGTAAGGAAAAAACACCCACAGACTCTCACCAAATCTACCTGCACGGGGCCTTCACTCACTTCTGAGAGAAGACCAACCCCTCTGCTTCTGCATTCCAGCCCATCACCATTCGAGCAACCAAGGGCTTCGTTTAGTCACTGCTCCCTCTCTCTCCAGCATCTCCCTTGTATCCTTTCTACTGAATCGTGTCCACAACTGTTCAAACTTCTCTTGATTTTAAGAAATCTCTTCTCCAATCCCAAACCCACCTTTGCCACCTCCCTTTTCTCTCCTCTCTTTGCAGCAAAATTCCTCAAACTTTGTCTTTACTCAATACCCAAATTTCTTCTCTCATTTTCTGAAATCCGCTCCAATCACAGTTTCATCCCCTCGTTGTCAAACCCAGTGATTAATTCTCAGCCCTCATCTTACTAGATCTCTCAGCAGCATTTGACAGTCACAGCTTCCTCAGAATACACGCTTAGCCTCTAAAACTTTGCTTTGTCTCAGGTTTCTGAATTCTCAGTCTCCTTTGGTGGTTTCTTCTCATTTCCCTCATGTCTAAATATGAGTGTGTGGGAGACTGGGATTGACACATATACACTATTGATACTATGTATAAAATAGATAACTAATGAGAACATACTGTATACCACAGGGAGCTCTACTTGATGCACTTGTGGTGACCTGAATGGGAAGGAAGTCCAAAAGGGAGGGGATAAATGTATGTGTATGTCTGATTCATTTTGCTGTACAGTAGAAACTAACACAGCATTGTAAAGCAGCTATCCCCCAATAAAAATTAATTTAAAAAATAATAAAATTTTTAAAATGCAAAGCTTAAATAAATCAATAAATATGAGTGTGCCCCGCAGACTTCCTAATCCTTGGGTGGTCTTGTCCACTATCTACCACTGACCTACTGATGACGCCCACATTTCTAGCTCCAGTCCAGGCCGGAGCCTTGAATTCCAGGTTCCTCTCTTCAACTGCCTGCTTTCCAGATCCACTTAGATGTGTTAAATCCAACACGTTCAAAACCAGGTTCTTATTCTTTCCCTACAATCCTGCCGCGCTTGCAGTAGCTCACGTAAAAGACTATGGAATCATTCTCGACTCATCTCTTTCACTGTCCGCTTTTAACTCTTCCGTAAAAGCTGTGGGTTCTACCTCCAAAATATATTCTCAGTCTGAGCAGTTCTCATCACCTCCATCACTACCACTCTGTTCCACTCTGTACCACTCTGACCCTTTTTATACGTCTTGGACTATTGCAGTGGTATCCTAACTGGTCTTCCGGATTCCATCTTTGCTCTGTTCCTGTTTATCTTCCACTCAGCAGCTAGAGCGATCCATTTAAAATACAAGTCAGATCTTGTTACTTCTCTGCTTTCAGCTCGCCAGTGGCTCCCCATTTCACTCAAAATCCAGTCTTACAAGATTTAACAGCCGACTTCCTCTGCAGTTTCATCTCCTACACTTCCCTCAGCGCTCTCTGCCTCAGCTGCACCAGCCTCCTTAGTGCTCACTGAATACAGCTAGTGTGCGCCCACCTCGGGGACTTTGCACTTGTGTCCTCTTCCTGAATGCACTGGACTTGCTCTCTCAAGGATATGCCCCAGTGTCTTCTACCAGAGCAATGTCTGCCACCACACATACACACACACACACACACCATTGTCACCACCACCACAATCACCATGATCTCTGTCCCTCTACTTTTTACCCCTTATCAACAACTGATGTATTACATATTTATTTGTTTCTCTTCTTCCCCTCTACTTGAATGTAAGTGCTATAAAAACAGATTTTTTTTTTCTGATTTATTCTCAGTGCTTAGAAGGGGGCTTGGTCCATAGTAGGTACTCAGTACATTTTTGATGAATTAGTGAATGAATCAATCAATCAGTTAATCAAGCAAGCAAGCAATGGAAATGTCAGGGCATCTCAATCCCAGAAAGGGATTTTTTTCCCCATAGTTTCCTATCGTGTTACCCTGTATCATTCTTTCTCTGCCTCTTTGGGTTGACTCCTAGATAAATTCTTCATATAAAATCATTTCAAGCAAGGTTAATCCTTAGGTCCCTATATCAGATATGACCCCAAAAGTCACACCTTGCCACGTACACTTGCCTTCAACCTCCTCCCCCCACATACTGGCCATGGTTCAGCAGCTGTGGCTCTTCCTTCCTGTCGGTTCCAGGAGCTCCTTTTCAGCTCTAGCTCCCTCCTTTTGGGTGATGAATTCAATGTGGGGAGAGGCGGCAGCTGCCCCGACTCCATCTCTGCCTTCTCTGCCCACCGTGACCCAGCAACACACAGACTGCCCAAGCCTGACTTGGCCTGTGAAGTCTGGGACTGGCCAGGCCAGTCTCTGGTGCGTTTCCATTCCCTGCAGCAGCTTGGCCATTTGCAAAATAAAAATTGTAAAAGTACCGACAGGAAGATATATACACCATATTTTATTATTCTAAGATACCCACTTTCTCTCCTCTCTCTCTCCTCTCTCTCTCTCTCTCTCTCTCTCTCGCACATTTCACATCTCAAACATCAGGAATCGTCTTGTAGTTGGTGGTGGGCAAGTGGGAATTCCTACGTAGCCTGAGCCTGTGTCAGCAAGATTACGATTCCAGGGCACGCCTGGCTGTCTATTCCCCTCGGTACTTTAGGCTGAGGACCTTTGATGACCAATTAAAGAAGGAAAATAAAGCTGGTTATTGTATGAAAACCTTGGATAAGACAAACAGATACCAGCATTAAGCCATGCAGAACAGAGGGCAGCAACTTGGATGACCTCAAGGCACTTCTATAAGAAGTGTGGTGTGACAGAGGCTCTGGTGCTCAGAGGAACATACCCATGGGGAAAACCTGGGCATTGAAAACTCTCAGTGGGAAAGTAAATAAGACTAGTGAGATGAAGTTTAGGAAAATGCTAACCAATTATTTTAACGTATTTTTATGTGCTCATTAGAGCGCTACATTATAAAATCTGTATCTGTATTTAGATTTGATACTATAAATAATTATCAAAGAGGTGTTTTTGATATGTTTTAAATTTAAATTATTAGGGAAAAAAAAAACCACTGTATCATAGTTTAAATGGTAGCATTTTTCTGTCGTGGTGATACATACAACAAAAGTGTACTATACCATGAAAGGAGGCCTAGACTCAATGAAATACGGCTACTAGCCCCAGGTACATAAAAGTACGAACCCCTGGTTTAACAAAACCTAAGCAATCTCCTACACAAATGAACTGCTTTTGCTACCTGGAGCTCTTTGAGAAGACTATAAACCAAAAGCTCAATATTAACCTACAATTATTAATTATATTACAAAGTTATATTATTTGGAAGATGTTTTCAAATGACTCAAAATTAAAAGACCTTAGTGTCACATTGGTTCTGTAATTATCCTCACAAATATGTTACTTATAAAAGTTAATGATGTAGAATCATCATGGTAGCTTCAAGTAGGAAGTTGCCAGGCAGATGGGAAAGTTTTCTTGCCTTTTGTTTTCCAATTGTTTTCTTTCTTTCTTCTCTTCCCTCCACAATGAGAAGCAGCCACTGTCTTTAAAGGTTGGAATATTTTTACTTTTCTAGGTTTTTACTTTACTGGGTTAAACAAAGTAACATGCTAAACATTGATTCTAAACAGGACTAGTCATCTAATTTTTATTTGACAAGCTTTGGGGTAACAATTTGATTTGGAAATTTGGTCTTTTGTGACCAAATAATCCTCTTCCCACTGTTACATGCTGTGTGAGCTACAAGCACTTTGAGGTCAGGAATGCACAAAGGCCCGGCATTTCCTTGGGATTAGTACCATACAAATGCAAATTAAGGACAGTGGAAGGCTGTGTACATCCCTGTGACTCTCACTGCTCTGTTCTGTGCTTCCTAGGGGTAGCAAAGCAATCCATTGTTTTAAAAACACACAATTAATTGCCTTAGCTGCTGACTCTTTCACTGGCTACCTGAAGAAGAGAAGGAAGAATTCTTTCCCATAGAATCCACCCCTCTGGATCCTATTCAATTATTTTTAATAGATAACATGAAATCTCACAGGAGTCTTACACAATTCTAATTGCAGGGATTTGTACTCGAAGTATGGAGTCTTATTTTGCTCCTTGCATCTTCAGTCTACGCTTCACATGACCCTCTGTGGTAAGCCTGAGGACCTGTACATACCCTCTTCAAACTCTTTGGCTGGTTGGCACAGTATATAGATATGTTGGAAATCAGTTCTTTTCTGTGGCATAATTTCTTCCAAGGGAGTTGAAATGCTTTGCAAACACTTTCTCATTTGTCAGTCAATCCATAAAGCAAGCCATGTTATGCGAATCCCTTCCTTCTTATATGTTGTCTTGCGGTGATTTTCATGAAGTTCTGCCTGTACAGTGGCTCTGGTTTGGGGGAGGAAACATGGGGGCTGGGAAGAGAGGTCAGGAACAGAAATTGCCTGCCTGACAGAACTGACCTCAGTTGATGGCAGAATGGTCCCCACATCCTTTATCCTTTATGCCTGCTTAGAAATAGCAACATGCCTTTCCATTTTGTGTAATTATTTAGCTAATACCCGGTAGGATTTGTAAGCCCTCACATTGCTGTGGATTTATTTTATTTCAGAGTGATAGTGACTTTATGACCCAATTAACACCAGTGTGACTTATTTGCACTATTTGTGGGAGGGAGAGGGGGCGCAAGAAGACAAGACAGACGGATCCTATGTACCACCATCAACAGGATGACCGCCACACACTCCTGTCCATGGAAGAGGGGCAGTTGGAACCTTTCTGTTCTATTTATCAGAGCCCTGAAGCCCGGGTGATTGTGCTATATTTTAACAGACGAGTGTGTCAAATGTCTGAGGGAAGGAGATACTGAAATAGCGGTGTTAGAGTAATCAATATTTGGTGGTAGTGAATATGTTGAATTTAAAAGACGTCAAACGTCAAAGACGATGACGAATGACTATCTACCTAACTGCAGATGCCGCCACCCTCAAATTACAGGGTAGGAAGGGAGACTGACCCCAGAAATGGACCGGTGGGGCCGGCTCCTAATCGCAGCAAGGTTCCTGGAAGCCGGACAGCCCTTGTATTTATAGGAGCAAGCGGCGCAGCCCGCCGTGACCCACGGCAGCAGCAGCGCAGAAGCAGCCGGGGAATTGTGACCCTCCGCCTACCTGGAGCGTTTCCGCAGCGCCTGATTCAGAACCACCGGGCGGACAGCTCCCCGGCGCCCTGGTGCAGGGCGCCTACTGCGGAAGGGAACGTGAGCGCGGAGGGTCCGCGCACCCTCAGCGGGCTCGGGCGCCGGAAGAGCACACTGCGTCCTCCTGAGGGAGACCCACTTGGTTCCTCCCTTTTCCCCCAGGGGCAGCGAAGGGCCTGCGGTGGCCGTCCCGGGCGGCGCGTCCCGACAGGCGAGGGGACTGGCCGGAGCCGCCCGCCCGCCTCCTGCCCGCCCCCTGCCCGCCTCCTCGGCCCCTCGCCTCGCCCGCTCGCCTCGCCCCGACCCGGTGGGGCGGACGGGGGGGCGTTCCCGGCGCAGGGCCCGCCCAGCCCCTCTCGCCCGGCCCGGGTCTGGCTCCCCATTGGCCGGCAGGCTGGAGGCGCGAGGAGGCGGGGCCCGCCTCTGGCGGCTCGCGCCCGGGAAGGTTGGCCGGGGAGCGCGGGGTAGCCGCCGCGGGGAGGGCGCGCGGCGAAGCGGTGGGCGCAGAGGAGACGCAGCGGCGACGGGAGCGGCGGCGCCTGGTCCGGGCCCGCAACCCCTGCCTCCTGCCGCGGCCCGCAGCCCGCGGCCGCCCGAGCTCCGAGGCGCTTCCCCGGGCGCTGGGCCCGAGGCGGCCAAGACGGCGGGCCGGCCGGGCGCGGGGCGGCGGGCGCTGTGCTGCGGGCTGCGCTGGTGGGGAACGGCGGGCCGCGGCGCGGGCCCGGGGCCCGGCGCGTGCGGCTGGGAGGCGCTGTGGGGGCCGGCGCGCGGGCGGCGGCCGGGGCCATGGCCGAGGGCGGCGGGGGCGCGCGGAGGAGGGCGCCGGCGCTGCTCGAGGCGGCCCGCGCGCGCTACGAGAGCCTGCCACATCTCGGACGACGTGTTCGGCGAGTCGGGCCCGGACAGCAGCGGGAACCCCTTCTACAGCACGTCGGCCGCCTCGCGCTCCTCCTCGGCCGGATCCTCGGACGACGAAGCCGAGCGCCCCGGCCCCGCGCGGGGGCCCCGGCGCCCCCGCCGCCGCCGCGCAGGAGTCGGAGGAGGACGAGGCTGGCGCGGGCTGGAGCGCCACGCTGCGGGACCGCCCGGCCCCGCGCTTCGAGGGCACCGGCGGTAAGGCGCGGCCCGGGGGCGGGGGCGCGAGAATTCCCGACGCTCCACGGGTCGGCTTGCGGGTGGCAGCTGTGCGTTTCAGGAAACACACGAGGCTGCGGCAGCGTGCTGGGGCTCCGCCGAGTTCCTCGGTGGGTGGACAGGATGAGGCGAGGCCGCGGCAGCACGGGGGAGTGTGTACCCTCACGTGCTGGGAGTGTCCCCGCGTCCCGCACCAGAAGCCACTCGCCCCTGGGGGTTGGGTCAGAGTTAGGTTCTCCTAGTTGAGGGATCCTGAAAACCTGGCGTGTCTTGGGGCGGGGAGTCATTTTGCGTTGCTGGCCCCAGAGCAAGCCTTACCCGGGCGCCACGGGTGGGGCAGGTAGCGGTTGGAGCGAGGCCCTGGGAGGGCTGAAAGGCCTCCCATGGCGTCTTTACTGGGCTTTAGTTTTCTACAGTTAATCTGAGAAACTTTCCGTGTCCGTGCCGTTGAGAATCTCTTGCGAAAAACAGGAAAGAGTGAAAGGACCAGTTGGGCAGCATTAAGGCGTATGCTTTTGCACCGGAAGGCACTTTCACGTGTGTCCTGCTTACTGTTACGGTCATAGACCAGCCCCTGATACCTGGAGAAGGGCTGGCAGCTCTGGCTGCTTGAGGTCCTCTTTGCTGCCTCCTTTCTTGGGAGGTGGTTTTAAAATATCTCCACTTTCCCCGCGGAAGCTCGGTAGCCTCTGCTCTCTCCCGGAGCTGGAGGCCAGCCATTTGCACTTGTCCTCTGATGCTTTTGTTCCTTGCTCTGCGCCGCCTTCCGTGGCAGCCCCTGGTTTCTGCACACTGTTTTCATGGGTGGAATGGCAAGCAGCCGGTGATGCTGACGACCAGGGAGTGGCCGCAGTGGGCATGATGCTGGGTGAGCTGCGGCTTACCCTGTGGCTCTCCCCGTGGCTCTCCCCGATTATTGTTTGACTGGTCGGGAACACAGCCCATAGAAGGACAGGGACCAAGGGACCCCTGGCTGGTGGCTGGACTCAGATCAGGACATCAGGCTGCAGCCTGCTGCCAGGGCTGGCTGGACTCTCAGCAAGGAGTGGTCTGCAAGCCTCCAGCAGTCAGGCTGCAGTGTGGATATTGCTAAGCTACAGCTAGGCCTCCAGAGTCCAGGTTAGCTGTGCAGTGTTGGAGGTGGGTACATTTAAAAGCAGGTTCTTGTTTGGGCTTTGATTAAGAGTGTGGGAGTTTTCAGTCACATCACTCTGTATAAATCCTTTTACCACCCCCCCCCCCCATATTTTCCAAAACGTCATAAAGTCTTCCAGCCCCAGACAGCTGTTTTTCATATCGGCTCTTAAGAATTTGTACCTCCCCAGAGCCCTGGTTTGGCAGGCTTATGCAGAGCAGTTTCGCCACTGCAGCACGAACGGTCGGGAAGAGCAGCGTCGTGTGTCAGTTGGCGTTAGGTTCAAGTTGCTTCCTTCACGTGTCCACTGAGTTCACACCTGGACCTGAGAATCGCAGTCAAGCAGCATAAGCAAAGACCTTAGCGGTTATTTGGTGGTATATTTATACTATTTTTGCTTTCCTATTTTTGTGTAGGAGCACAGCCCTAATTAAGAACTTTCTTCTTCCTTGCAGGGCCTTCTCCCTGAGGGAATTGGGGTAGCTAGCGGTGGAGGGATGACATTGATGGTTTATTAAGTAAGAATTCAGGTCCCTGAAACAATGGAATAGGGTTTACGGGGGCTGAAAATAGGTGCAGAAATACGCTGCTGGTGAGGGAAAATCCTTGTGCCTTACTGGTGCGGAGAGAGAGCTGTGTTAAGAGGCTTGAGAGCTGCATCCTGGATGCCCTGAGCAAAGAAGGGTCAGCCTGCAAAGTTTACCAAGTCCGTAGCTCAGACGCTCCAGCCAGAGTGTGCTCCCCACTTTTAAGGAACGCAGCCTGTACCTCCCTCCATCTTTGTTTCCCAGTTTGTTGATGGATCTCGCTGGGCTGGTACGGTGGGAAGGAGACCAAGCCGGAGGGTGGCATTTTGATCTGTAATCAGCCCTCATCAAAGAAAACCCCAAATGGAAATTGCTGTTGCTGCTAGAATCAGATGAGGAAAGCAAAGGATTCTAGACTCATGGAACAGGCTTCCTGCCTGCCTCCCGCTGTGAAAAACCACGTAGGCGTCTGTATGGAAATAGGCGTGTATGCATGTGACTGTCTTAAGTGAAAATGCGTTATCGCTTGTGCTGAGCCTGGTTTCTTCTATCAGAAAGAGGTTATGACCGCTGTCTGGGAGCCCTCTTGATGACCTGGAACCCTTTTCAGAGAGTCCCTGTGTAGGAGAGAGACGCTGGGCACCACTGTGCCTTTGATCTGCATTCAGAGCCGCCTTTGATCTGCATTCAGAGCTGCTTTTGGCCCGGCGTGGGAGGGAGAGTACACAGTAGGGAGACATTTGATGCCCCGGAGGAAGCATTTCTGTAGTTAAGGTTGTCTTCTCAGCCTCTTCGTTCTGTTTTTTTCAGTGTATTTAGCTCCCTAAGTGCACTTAGGGAGGCTCTCCAGAAGTGCACTTATGGGTGGGGAGGTCCTCTCTCTCACACCCCCTTCCCTTCTCTCTCCTCCCGCTGGGTCCCCTTGGGATGGTTTAAGTACAAAGACCCTGTGTGGGTCATTTTAACCCCTGGTGGATGGAGGAGTCTGCCTGGGAGCTCAGGGCCCAGGACTGTCTTCTAACCAGACTCGCAGGGTATCCCCCGAAAATAGCCCCCTCAAGCTGTCAGCCTCGTCTGCCCACCGTGCAAATAACCGGCACAGCATGCAAGCTCACTCTTTGGAAACAGCATGAAATTCAGCTGCTTTGGGAGCTCCTGCCCTTTCTGAGCAGTCTTGTGATTCGTTCTTTCTGAGGAGGCAAAGGAACAGGCAGATTGACAGATGCTCGGGGGCTTCTTCTGTTTGGCTTTGTGGGTCCTTTGTCTTGGGAAGCTGGGATCTGAGCTATTTACCCTTTCCATGAGAGCGTGGACTTCACAGGAGTTGTCTTCCCATGTCAGCCGCCCTCTGTCATCATGCAGTGGGGAGGTGTGACCTTGAGAAGCTGGGGGGGGGGGGACGTATGGCATTGATAGTTAACACTGAAATGTTTTATCTTTAGAGTTTGTTGTTGGTTTATTTGGTTTAGAGTCTTTTTGACTAACAAGGAAGAAGAGAAGCACCTTTCTCTTAAAACCAGAATTAAACCGAGACCTTCTACCGTACTGGAATTTGTCAGCTAAGATACTGGGCCCCTCTGGTGTCAGGTAAGCAGCTGCTCCCACCTTTAGCTCTGTGGCTCCGGGGGGAACTCAGATCATGATGAGCTATGAGATAAATCGCATGCAGTGCTACCTAATACTCAAGCGCATGCACGGCCACGCAGATTTCAGAGAAGGGAGCTTCCTGGGAGAGGTGTTTTGCTCTTTTCCTAGGAGTCTTCTCCTGTGGTGGGGAACTTGAGCTCATGAGGAGTATAATAACCCACAGTTTGCATCTGTAACTTGCTTTTTCATGCATTATCGCAC
Source organism: Phocoena sinus (assembly GCF_008692025.1). Classification (NCBI taxonomy): domain Eukaryota; kingdom Metazoa; phylum Chordata; class Mammalia; order Artiodactyla; family Phocoenidae; genus Phocoena; species Phocoena sinus. Next base: position 2,653,003 of record NC_045778.1, on the reverse strand, counting down.
TGAATCGTCACAGGTACTCTGTGTGGGAGTTCTCTTCTCCACTTTACAGAGAAAGACAGATGGGGCTTTTCTGCCAGAGTCTGGGGGCAATGAGATTACCTTGGTTAAGTGATCACCACCGTCTAACTGCTCAGACTTCATAATTCAGGAAAGGTAGTGGGTTGGGTTTGTTTGTGTGTTTGTTTTTCACCTAGAATTCTTTCCAGTCAAAAATATTTATATTGGTTTTCATGTTTATAAGTGGATTTGCCGTTCCCTTTTCTGGAAACATATATAGTCCTGTGAGGCTTAATGGAGGTATGGATTTGTGTATTTCAGTGGGATTTCAGTCCCACAGTCCGGGACTGAAACAGAAGACCTAGGATTTTATCTAGCTTCTGATTTAATCCCTGCTCCCCTGAGCCATGGTAATAGGAGGTCAGAGCTCCTCTGCGGGGAGCAGGGCTTTGAATACACCAGCACCCTGGGAGTTTAGTGTGGTCTAGTACTCAGTTTTACAGTGTAACACTCACCTTTATTTTTAAGAGCTGTGAGTGTATATTTTTTTCTTATTAACAAGTAATATATGTTCATTTTAGGAAAAAAACCAAAAAGAAAAACGATAAAATTTTAAAAAATCCCATAATCTCCCGTTACTCAGAGATAATCACAGTTAACTCATTGAGTGTACCCTTCATAAATCTTAGGTTACATATTATCGGGTCACCTGCTTTTTAGTTCTAATTAGTATGTTGTAAACATTTTCCATTTCAATTTTAAAGTGTCGTTTTGATGAAACAGCTCCCTTTGGGTGGGCGTTGGGTTCCTTGCTCCCCCCCCCCGTTTACATATATTTATTTATGTTTATTCTGCTATGTTAAATATTCTTGAAGTTTAAGTTTGTGTGCTCGTCTTTAATATATTCCTTAGCATAAAACGATCAAAGCAGAGTTGAATAAGGATTTTGTACAATTTAACATTTTTGATCTCTCTTGTAAAATAGCATTCTGGAAATGCAGCTACTTACACCCTGGCCAGCAGTGTACCATAAAGTCCATTAGAAAGTCTGGCTTCTAAGGCAGCAAACCAACGTGTGATTCCTGCTGGTAGTGTGGCCCTGAGAGGGTGTTCCCTGTAATAAAGCTTACTGAGGTATGACACACATGAGTCACCGTGTGCAGCACAGCCCTGCAGCTCCCCAGGTCAAGGTAGAGTCTCTCCAGCCCCTTCCCAGTCAGTACCTAGTACTTTTTTTATTGCGGTACCGCAGGCCTCTCACTGTTGTGGCCTCTCCCGTTGCGGAGCACAGGCTCCGGATGCGCAGGCTCAGCGGCCATGGCTCACGGGCCCAGCCGCTCCACGGCATGTGGGATCTTCCCACACCGGGGCACGAACCCGTGTCCCCTGCACCGGCAGGCAGACTCAACCACTGCGCCACTAGGGAAGCCCATATCCAAGTCTTATTTTTACAGTCTTTTTTATTTCGCCTTGTAGGATTCCATTGTATAAATACTACAGTTTGTTATCTATTATCCTATCAGTGGACTTTTGGACTGTTTTCAGGCTTTTATGAATAAAGCTGCTACCAATATTCTTGAGCATGTTTTTGATAGACATATACATAATTTCCCTGGGGCGTATATACCTAGGAGTAGGATCTCTGGGTCATAGAACAGGTGTGTCACTTCAGCCTTGGCGCCGTAGACACCATGGGCCAGGGGGATCCTTTGTCGCAGAGGCTGTCCTGTGCGTTGAAGGATACTCAGCAGCCCTCCTGGCCTCTGCCCGCTGAAAGCCAACAGCATGCCTTCCTCTAGTCGTGACAAACAAACTTCTCTCCGGGCACTAACAAGTGTCCCTTGGGGAGCAAAGTCATCTGCAGTGGAGAACCACTGCTGCAGTAGACACTGCCAGATGGTTCTCCAGTTTATACGTGCACCAGTGGTGTATGAGATGTGCCATGTATTCATTTAGCATGCATGTTGAACCCTGCTGGGATAAGTAAGGCATGTCTCCCGGGGTCCAGTAGGAGAGACAAAGTGAAGAAAAAGAGGTAAGGGTCTGTGATCAAAGTAAACCTGCATTTAGATGGGATTCCAGAGGTACCTCACCTGATCCAGCTGGGTTGCACCTAATCCTCTGGCAGAGGTGGCCCCGAAGCTGCATCTTGAGGAATAAAAATGAATCAGGTGAAAAGGAAGGAAAAAGGCATCTCAAACAAGGGAGCAACTTAGGCAAAGGCTGGGGTGGAAGGTGGAAAGAAGCTGTGCCATCTTTGCCTCGAGCTGAGCATCTTTACTTGAGGCCTTAGTGAAAATGGCTTGAAATTTGATGTTTGTCATTGTTACCATTGCAAGAAAACTGTAGCTGGAATCTGAACTTGAAGTCCAGGCATGGGTACGGATTTACCTAGCAAATGCTGGATCCCCCAGTGAGGGGAATTTGGCAGGTTTGGCGAGAAATAAGTGCTTAGAGAGGGTGGAATCCATGGAGAGGCACTGGGGGTTTTTCTTTAAGGAAGGAAGAGGGGATATGAATGACAACCAGAGTCAGTGTGGTAAAACCTTTATGGCCAAAGGATGTATAGTACCAATATTAACTTAGGGTGAGGGGGAGAATGTCATGCTACAAGAACAATAGGGTACCTAAAATATCCTGTAACGTAAAGGGACGCTCTGCCTGGATTGGCACGTGGTATAAAGAACTTTCTTCCCCTTGTTTGTGAATTCCAGGAAGAATTACTACAGAAGTATGACTGTCTGGCCATACTTTTTTTGATTTATTAAATGCATACTAAATATTAGGTGTGTATTTAATAAATCAGTTTATTAAAACAATTAGAACCACAAATTCTTTCTCTTCTTATATCCTTGCCATTGCTTCCAACTTTAACCAAGGCAACATCACTCATTGGTCAAGGCATTGGAGCCTTCTTCATCTGCTGGGATTCCCAGATTCCAGTTTTGTTGATGCCCCGCCCCCTGCTTCTATCTCTCTTCCCATTGGCTGTGGAAGAAGAGTGATCTTTACAAACCGGAGCTCATCCACTCACTTCTCTGCTTAAAACCTTTCAGTGGCTTCAACTTCAAGCCAAAGGGAATTCCCAAGTCTTTCGCAGGGCCTGCTAGCCTTCCTGTCCCACGTTCCTTTGGGTACCTGTCCTAGAGCACTCTCTCGCCACGTGACCTGTCCATCTCAGAGCCTTTGTGCCTGCCAGACCTTCACCTGGAATGTTCTTCCCAATACTGGAATAGCAGCCCTTGCTTGTTGGTCATTGGTGGTCTTGGTTCAAATGTCACTGCCTCCAAGAACCTAAAATCACTGCCTTCCCTCTGATCCCTTTTAGCACCCATATAAGCTAACTCCTTCCCAGGGCTGAGACCTTGGATGTCTTGGTCACGGTTAGAACATGGTAATTCCTCAAGTTCTGTTGGATGAATGAATGAACAAGAGACTAGATGGATGCGGAAGTAGATTTTTTAAATGGGGGTGGGAATTGGTGTCGGTGAATAAATGTTTACAAGGACCTGTGTGTTTTTAACATCTAAATTGTGGAAGCATGGATGGGGAATGAGTTCCTTCCCAGGAAGGCACTGAAGCAAGTCTAGGATGGGTTTAACAGGGATTTCCATCCTGGATGGAAGACTGAACTCGTTGGCCTCTGGGGAACACTCCAGCCCTGGGCTTCTACAACCTGCCCACTTTCTAGTAGCTGGAGACCTCCAAGACAGGACTGTGTTAGGAATTTGCAGGGAACCAGCTCCTTGTACAGCTTAATTGTTTAACAAACGCCTGTGTATCACTTACTGTGTGCCAGATAGCGTCCTGAGCACTTTCTAACCTATGTAATCCTCATAACAACCCTGTGAGGTCAGGACTATTATTTTTCCTTTATTTATTTTTTATTTTTATTTTTTTTGTGGTACGAGGGCCTCTCACTGTTGTGGTCTCTCCTGTTGCGGAGCACAGGCTCCGGACGCGCAGGCTCAGCGGCCATGGCTCACGGGCCCAGCCGCTCCGCGGCATGTGGGATCCTCCCAGACCGGGGCACGAACCCGTGTACCCTGCATCGGCAGGCGGACTCTCAACCACTGCGCCACCAGGGAAGCCCTATTTTTCCTATTTTCAACATGAGGAAACTGAGTCACAGAGCGGTTAAGTGACATAGTATGGACTGGTCCCTTTGATTAGGGTACAAGTAAGCATCATACTTAAGCATGAATTTGAACCATGGTATATGCCGGTCAGATCAACTAATTAAAAATAAGTCCCTTGCAGGGGGCTCTGAGTTGAAGACCATTGTCATTCTCCAAATCTGTCTCACCCATTGACTCTCATCCCAGGCTTTGGCTGCACTTAATTTTCCAACGCCCCCCTACCCCCCACCCAACCCGTGCAGCGAGAAGGGCCGATGCCTGGGTTCTGGGCAATGGAAGATGAGGCAAAGTGTGGACCCCATGCTCGGGCCTGACCAGGAGGAAGGGCTCCTCTGGGCCACACGTCAGAGATGCTGGGGCCAGCAGATGAGAGGACCTTGTGTCTGAATCAGCATTTGGAACACAGCCACCTGTGGATCAGTCATGTCTGTCATGGACTAAATTTATGAAGAAATGAACTTCCCTCTTGGCAGGGGCATGCGGTGGAGGGCGGGTTTTACAGGAGCCAGCAGAGTCCTATCTGCGCAGATGTTGAAGAACAGAGACGGATGGGGGAGGCGAATTCAGACCAGCAGGGCTCTCGCTGATCATCTGTACAGGATTCACGAGGGGAGACTGTGGGAAAAAAAGCCTAGAGAAAAAAAATGAATTATTTGCATTCTCTCCGTGAAGTTCCCATTGTAACTTTGGAACAGGTGAGATGATGCAGGTAAGCAATGTGCACGGAGTATTCTAGACGCAGTTATTCATTGCACATTGATGTTTTGAAGTGGTAGAGGGTTTGAAAGGGGCTTGGGGGCCGGTTTCTGGTGGGAGCAAGCATGCCCAGGGTAAAGGGCCTGGGCTCTGCTGGCCCTGCAGTCTTGGGCAGGGGACCCAGTGGAGCTCCGCACCGAGAATCAGTAAACACATGCGGGAAAGCACAGAGCTGGTGCTTCATTCCAGGTAGCTGATTCTCATTCCTTTAAACTACGTTTTTCCTATGTGGCCAAAATGGATGGATATTGTGCTAAGAAGGTTTTCAAAACCTTTTAGCAACCAGAAACCTCAGGACAAAACCAGGAGGCTCTCTTGGAAGCCGGAGGGAGAGGCCCCAGAACCCACCCAGCTGACCTCCCCACCCTCTCTGGCAGCCCTCGGTCGCGTGGCACCCTGTGAGGTGCTTCAGGATCCCTCTCCCATCTGCCGAGGGCCTTCATCTGGTGGAACCCAGGCTGGATGGGGAGAGAGACTCCACGGGCAGATGATAGACATCGGTGAGAAGCAGTTAGTGTCCTTGGCTCTGCTGGGCCCCATCCTCTTTCCCATGGTGGAGAGGAAACCAGTAGGTGAATGCAATATTGTTGCCTCAGAGCCACCAAAAAGCTTCCGTGGCAAAGGCGATTAAAAATTTAATTACTTTAGAAGAACCAGAGAGGGAGGAGACCTGTTTTCTCAAGTTTGGAAAACAGAGTTACAAAGAGAACATAAGGGATTGGGATAAAGGATAATTTTCTGGGAAGAAAACAATAGAAACAAGTGGAATCATTTAGAGAGTGGTTAATGAAGGGCTTGCTTATGTGAGCTCCTTCTACATTTGGGGAAGTGGAGAATCAGTTGTATCTTAAAGAAGCTTCCCTGGGACCCCCGCTGTGTCAGTGGGGTGTGCTGAGTAAAGATGCCGAGGATCCGTGAGTGAGTAGACCTTCACTTTAGAATTCACACTTGAAAAAATCTACCCCTTCTTCCTCATCTGCCTGTAATGATGCTTGCTTTCCTTGGGCCCCAGCGTTTGAGGTAAATAAAAATGTTCCATTTGGTTTGCTCTTAGCGCTCTTGTATTTCAGCAAAATTCCCAGTCAGGCTTCCTTGGCTAGCTGAGAAACCGGACCACAGGTGTTTCACCTGAGGGGACATGCATTCAGAATTCCAGTGGAATCTAGAAAATTACATAATTGGAAATTGGCGATAACTCCAGTGAGAAGCCGTTTAAGATTGGAAGAGGTGAATTTTAGGTAAAAATCAGCTAAGTGTAAATTCACAGCGTGTATCACACGTTTATAGACTCATTGTCTTCAAGAAGTTTGGCAGAGAAGAAATAGAAAGATTTTGAAAAGATGACGGTAAGTTCAGGGAGACGGCAGATTCCATCAGGGAAGTTGGAGTGGCCGGCTGCCAGGGTACAGCCCAGACTCCGCGTGAGATGCTTTGTTGGGAGGGAGGGGGACCTGTCCCAGCTCAGCATCCAAAGCGCCGCCTCCTGCAGGGCAGCGCCAGGCACCCAACGAGATCCTATGTGGTCTGACAGAGGAGGCACTCGGTGAAGTACCCTCCCCACTGTCTTGCTGGGCTCCTAAGAGCAATTCCCAGTGTCCCTGCTGCCAAAGGACCAGCCAAAGCCATGTGCCCCCTGGGGTGTGCCAACATTCTTTCACCCCAGCAGGGCTGGAAAACGTTTAAGTACAGCTGCCTGGAAAGCTAAAGTTAAATGGCCCCCAAAAGAAAAGCTCTTGAGTTCAGATGTCATCTCTTCTTTTGAATACACTTCATCCACGTGGCCTGTGATGGGCCAGGCACTGTGTCAGCAGCTGGGGCTTGAGAAATGGATAAGGAAAGCATGGTGCCCAGCCCTGAAGACAGGAAGTGCTCAAAGACTTGTGACCCGTATGGTGGGTGCTGTCGTAAGAAAGGGCATCCTGGTGCTGTGGGAGCTGCCAGGACCAGCACTTCTGTAGATCCGTAAATGTGACCGGCACACGGCACCGAGGGAAGCCAAGGATGGTTCGCTCAGATACCTGCTTCTCACCGGCTCCAGAGTGTCTCCCCCGGGATGGGATATCAGGAGCTGGGCACGCGGGATCGCTCTGCATAGAAGGATCACAGCTGTGCCTACGTTCTGACCTGCAGCCGATTCCCGTTTCCATTAAGGAGTCCAGCTAAAGGCGATACTGACAACAGATCATCTTACCCTACACTTGTTACTGGGAATAAAAAAAAAAAGTCAGTGATGGTTGTGGAGTTAAAAGGAAAAGGAATACTTCTTTTCTTGGTAGTTTTCATACTGTGCAGTCTTTAAAAAATTATACACATGAACTGTCTAATTTTATTTACATGCATTAATACCATACATGGAGTTTAACTGCAGTCCTGTTTCACCCTCTCTTGTTAGAATTCTCCTCACTGCCTGCCTCCGTGTAGTCTGTGTTGACCACTTGTTGCTCATTCACAAACACATTTGTGCATATACATCATGTGTAGGAGTTTTGGGGTCACTGTTTAACAAATACAGACTCACTTTATATACTTTGTATTATGCTCTTCTCATTCAAGAATACTTCATCAGTAACTTCCTCCTATTCCTAGCTTAGTTTATTTTTATAAGGAATGGCTGCCAAACTTTTAGCAAATGCCTTTATTTTTATCAAAATGCATTTATCGCTGTGGTCCTATTTTTTATTCACATTTAATTTATGGACGAAGTAGATTTCACTGATTTCCTGGTATTGAGATTCCCTTCCTTTCCTGGAATATATCCAAGTTGGTCTCTTTGATAGATGGCTGAATTCCGTTGTTTGCTGGTATTAGTTTAGTGTTTCTGTAGCTAATCCATCCTAAGCCAGATTTGTTCATTGTTCCCCCCCCCCACCATCTCTCTCAGGTCTGAGTATTAAAATAATGCTCAGCTTCATAAAATGAAGCTTATTATTGTTGGCTTGGCTTATTATTGTTTAATTGTCTGTTGCCATTCAGCCGTGGAATTATGCGTTAGACACAGCTCAGCTGTGAACCTGTCTGGTCCCAGTATTTCTGAATTTTCCACGTCTTGAATCATTTTGATGATTTATGTTTTCCTAGGAAATCATCTATTCTAGGTTTTCAAATTTGTTAATGTAAAATTCCATGCAGTTTTGCAAAATGGTTCTTTCGGATTTGCTTTTGTAATCTGCACTTGCTTTTATGTGTCTGTTCTCAGCCCTGGTCTTCTGTGTTTGTACATCCTCTCTCTCCCCTATCCCCTCCTCTCCTTCCCCTCCTTCCTTCACTTTCTCCACTTTTCCTCTCCCCCCATCACCCACCTTCTCTCTCTTACCTTTAATTGGGCATGTGAGGTTTTTCTGTATTATTGGTCTTTTCAAAGAATCAGCTTTGAGGGACTTCCTGGCGGTCCAGTGGTTAGCACTCCAAGCTTCCACTGCCGGGGGCCCAGGTTCGAGCCCTGGTCGGGGAACTAAGATCCTGCCAGCTGCGTGGTGCGGCCCTCCCCCCCAAAAAACCCAAAAATTAGCTTTGAGTTTATTTGTCCTTGTTATGTTTTTTTTTTAATTTAAAAATGTATCTTTGTTATAACTTCTTTCTTTTGATTTATTGAGCTGTCCTTTTCTAATTGGTTTAGATGAGTGCATGGTTTTTTATTTTTAAAACTCTTTAGTATTGAAGGCATTTGACACAAAAATATCCTTAGAGTATAACTTCTGCTGTATTCTGTAAGTTTTGGTATCCTTTCCATTGCTTTCAAATTTTTTCCATTCCTCCTTTTGATTTCTTCTTTGACCTAAGAGTATATTTCTTAATTTCTAAGTAGTTAAGAGTTTTTGTTACCTGATTATTTAATTCTAATTTTATTGGATTGTGATCAAAGAGCTGTCCTTTAAATCTTTAATTTGGAAGGTTTGTAAAGGTTTTCTTTGTTGCCAGATATCTAGTTAATCTTTACAAACATGGCATACATAGCTAAGAAAAAATGTATTTTTTATTTGAGGGAAGTAAGGGTGTCTGTCTGTTTCTCTATTCTCTCTGTTTTTCTTTTTTCTGTCTAGTAGATATTCCCATTTGAAGAGCTGAGTTTTTACCATATGCTTGCATATTTAGGAGTCTTTAGCTGCCGTGTTGTTTCGTGCATGAGTACTTATACCTTTTATATCTTCCCACCAAAGTGTGCCTGTAATAATGTCCCTCTTCATCTTGCTTAGTACCTTTAACTTTAAATCCAGCTTGTTGGCTGTTAATTTGCCTTTCCTGCTTTCTCCTCCCTTGCATTTGTCAGGTATCTCCTTGCCTGGTGCATTGTTTCCAACCCCTTATTGCCCCTATTTGTGTTTCACAGACAGCATGTAGATGGATATATATTTTTGACACAACATGATAGACTCTTTAGTTGGAGAAATCAGTCTGTACACACTTTTTTTTTTCCATTTTATTTAGTTTAAAAAAATTTTTTTTTAAAGATTTTTTCTATGTGGACCATTTTTAAAGTCTTTATTGAATTTCTTACAATATTGCTTCTGTTCTTTATGTTTTGGTTTTTTGGCCACAAGACATGTTGGATCTTAGCTCCCTGACCAGGGATCAAACTTGCACCCCCTGCATTGGAAGGCAAAGTCTTAACCACTGGACCACCAGGGAAGTCCCTGTACAAACTTAAAATGATGACAAACAGGCATGGTTTTATTCCTTCCATATTATTTAATTCACTTTTTTTTCTTACTCTTTCCCTGTTTTTGGTGTTTTGATCAAGTTGTTTATTCTTTTTTTATGCAATAAATATGGAAGTTCTTTCCATTTTGGGGATAAGAGCTTTATTGAGATATAATTCACATGCCATACAATTTACCCATTTTATGTGTACAATTTAGTGGCTCTTAATGTATTCCCAATTGTGTGAACAGTCAGTTTTAGAACATTTTCATCATCCCCAAAAGAAACCTTTAGCCATCACCCCGAGCCTTAGGCAACGGCTAATTTACTTTCTGTCTCTGTAGATGTGCCTGTTCTGGAAATTTCATATAAATGAAATCATACAGTATGTGGTGATTTGTGACTGGTTTCTTACCATTAGCGTAATGTTTCCAAGGTTCATCCACGTTGTTGTATGTGTCAAAATTTCATTCGTTTTAAAGGCTGAATGATATTCCATTGAGCTGATATATTTACATTTTGTTTACTCATCAGGTGATGAATATTTGGACTGTTTTCACTTTTTTGCTGCTATGAATAAAGCCAAAACCTTCATGTACAAGTTTTAGTGTGGGCATAGTTTTCATTTTTCTTGAGTATGTAGCTAGGAATGGAATTGCTGGGTTGTATGGTGACTCTCTGTTTAACTTTCTGAGGAACTGACAAAATGTTTTACAAAGTGGGTGGCCGCCAGCAGTGTGTCTTTTTTTTTTTTCGGATTTTTTTTAATGTGGACCATTATTAAAGTCTTTATTGAATTTGTTACAATATTGCTTCTGTTGTATGTTTTGGTTTTTTGGCCGTGAGGCATGTGGGATCTCAGATCCCCGACCAGGGATCAGACCCACACACCCCGCATTAGAAGGTGAAGTCTCAACCACCAGGACCGCCGGGGAAGTCCTGTTTTTTGTTTCTTTGGTAGTAGCCATGCTAATGAGTGGGAGGTGGTATCTCATTGTGGTTTTGATTTGCATTTCCTTAATGATTAGTGATGTTGAGCATCTTTTCATGTGCTTGTTGGCCATTCATACATTTGTATATTGTAGAAATGTTTGTTCACGTTTTTTGCCCATTTTGTCCAAATGGCTAAACATTTGCCTAAGGCAGGACTGAAGCCAACTGTAGAATGAACTTCTAGGATAAAGTCACAGTCTGAAGTTTTGTTCTTTTAAAAAAGCATTTATATTTTATTAAACATTTTAGGTGTCAAAATTCAAGAGGTTGACAGTATAGTACAGGAATAGCCATTTCTCATGCTGTCGGTGGCTTTCCTGTACCTATAGTCGCAGCACTGAGCACCTGTGAACACTTGTGTTCACCTCCTGTTGGGCTAGGGAAGGGGCAAGGTGGTCGTGTCTGCCAACACAGGGACTTGTGCCAGTGACAATGCACCTTCCTCCCTCACAGTAGCTCTTGAAGGTAGAGACTTACCTTCTTTTCATCTCCTAGACTTGAGGACTTGGTCACTCTGTGGGGTGATGCGATGTCATTGGCAAAATCCCACGAACTAAACCTTGGGTGGCTGCTTACAGGTATTCTTTGAGTATTTTTTAGGAGTAAACTTCAGATGTTGCCTCACTTGTAACTTTTACTTCTAATATTTCCGACTGCAATTGCTACCTCCTGCAGTCCCTTGAGGAAAAACTGGGAACGTGGCAGTGGAACAGTGTGCTTTTCTTCCACGATAACAAAATCATTTCTGAATTTCTGTCTGCACCTCGAATTTTGATATACGAGCATGGCTATGTGCATGGATTTTGGCGTCTTTCCGAGGAGACGATTCGTATCACGTAAAGAACACTTACGCTCTTGTGACACGTCAGCCTGGTGACCCAGGATTCTGCAGGCCAGCCAGAAAGGCAGGACCGGGGGTAACTCCCTCACCCCTGTAGGCTTTCGGCGTTCAGAGGCCTCTGGATGTGTTTGCAACCTTCACATGTGTGCTGTGCAAGATGCAGAAGGAGCACATTAATTCAGGGGAACAGATCTTCAGAATCACATTTTCCAGGAGGAACTTCGTAACTAGGATTCATAGTTTGGGTGATTCAACAGTTCTTCATCTTCTAACTACTGAAAATGGTAGTTATTATCCACATGGCAATCATTTCAACAGACACTTTGAGTGTAGCGTTAGTTTCCATAGGCTTAAAACTACAAGATGTTGTCTTCTTAAAGGGCACTCTTGTAAGGTTATTTTAAAACGTGACTAATGGAAACAAAATGATTCTGTAACACTTTCTTTTCTTCATACTCTATTATTTTTCATAGATTGAAAGTGATTTATTGTGGATGTTGTCATAAATGATTGTGGAATTTTTTTCTGTTCCTGAATTTTTAAGCTGGCAGAGTTGACTTTCTGATTTTAATTCATCTTCACTAGGTGAAGAATTCACAAATAGGACTTTTTCTTGAAATACTCATAGCCTGAATGAAATTGAATGGTTATAAAATTACAGTAAGTTCTCAAGGGCTGTTTGCTTTAGTCTTACGAAAGCTAGTGCCTGAAATAATTCTACACAGATTATAATGCTGATATAATCTAAACTATTTTTCTGCCTTCTGTCGTTACTTAAATTTTATGACTCAGTTCTAAAGGATAGATATTTTTTCTAAAGTTATCTGGACTACGTACGTGTAATGTTTGTATTAACTGTCATTCTGTTTCTTGATTTAAGTATTTGAAAGCTCTTAATCTTGCTACTTTTTTTTTAATAAAATGGTCAGCTATTCCAGTCTTTAATTACTGCAACATTTTACTCATACCAGTAAATATACATTTGTACTTTAACTTATAGAATTCCACCATAGAAAGCTTATAAGTTTATATTTTCAGCCTGAGTTACATCCTGAATGCTTCATTGTAGTGAAAGTGAATACTCAGATATTAATAACCAACCTGAATTGCATGTCCTGTGCCTTGTGCCTGAGATGGCTGTACTGCTTAGGCGTGATGAAAACCTACCTGACTAAATGGTGGCGATCACCCATTACTTCAGGGGTGTCAGAAATGACACTGACGCAGGCATCGGCCTTCAGCCTCGCCAAGGCCAAGACCGTTCAGCTCGTTAGTCATCAGTTTTCTCTCCTCTTTGCTCCATGGAGTCTTGTTCTATTCCATTTGTTGTTAGAGCTTTTCCTTCCTTGTTTTTCCTCTGCTGTGGTGCCTGGCGCCTAGTGGTATATACTCTGAATTCTTTGTCTTCAAAGACCTTTCCTTTTTATCGTGATAGCTGAGGAGCCTTTATTTTGATGCCTGGGGAGCTATTTTCACGTCCCGTGGTTCCCAGATGTTCTCTCACCATCCGGGCTGCTCTGACATCGTCCACAGCCAGTTCGTGTCCATCTCCATGTTCTGTTTCCTTTTTAGGTACGAGTTCGTTCTGCCTGAAGAACAGTCTTTTTTTTTTCTTTATCCTTAGATTCAGAAACTTAACTGGCATATGGCCCTTGTCTTATCCCTTATGTCCAGAGCTGGGTGCCCTGTACTGCCTGTCCTTCATCTGTCCTTTTCTCTCTCTCTGTCTCAGGATGTAGCTTGAAAGTCTCATAGCCTGTCCCTTATGCTTTTCATTTCTTCATACTTGGGCTTTTCTGCTTTATTTCTTGGACTCAGTCTTCTGAGTCAGTGCTTCAAGGGATCATCTGCGACCACCTTCCTCGTTCTCTTTGCCTGAAGAGTTGTTTAGTGCGGAAATCACGTTTTATAGTTACAGGAAATCTTTTTTCCCCCATGTGTGTTGCTGTTGCATCTCTTTGAGTGCTATTATTCCTGTTTTAATTAAAATTCAAGTTGGCATCTGTATCTGCCAGCAGCTCTCTCTCCCTGAGTGAGTGCTCTGTTTCTTCTGAGTCACCATACTCCCTGTGCTGTGAGACCCTTGGAAGGGCGGCTGTCTTTCTTTGTGGGCTTGTGGGCCTGGGTGGTAGAGAGAAGGCAGCTGACACGTCCTCGGCTGACACCTGCAGGACCTCCTGCTTGTTCTCACAGGCTCAGGGGCAGGAAGCCTCGCCTGTTCTCCAGCTGTTTCTCTACCTGTGGAGCCTGGGAATCTAGGTGAGTGCACAGGTGAGGCTGACCGTCCTCCCAGGTCCACAGGTGTCCTCAGGCCTCCTGCACCTGGGGCTCCGGGGTGGTCCCTCCAGCGTGAGGCAGGAAAAGGAGGGGGCAGGCTCCCCTCCCCCCGGAGCCTGCGGGTCTCCGCACCGGAGGGGCCCGGTGGGGACGGGTAAGGGCCGTGTCGGAGTCACCGTGTTCTTTCAACGAGAAACGTCAAAGACTATCTGAAGGAAAAGAATAAAGGTTTATTGGGTAGCATTTAAAATGTTTTACTGCACGCTTGGGTAAGTATTGTTATCCCCATTATACAAATGAAACAGGCTTTGCGAGGTTAAGGGGTGTATACCATAAGCAGCAGTGCTGGAAGCAGGGGTCTAACTCGGCTGCTTGGGCTTTCCGCGAGAAGAGGCCTGGCACGCAGTGAGCATGCCCTTGAATGCTGGCTCGTACTGTCCTGTACTGCTCTGCCATCCCCACGGTTACGAACGTGGGTGCTTTGGAGGAAACAGCGGAGAGGTGGGTGGCTTTCCGATGAGATTCATGTTCAGGGCTTCCATTCCTCAAACTTTCTTTCTTTTTTGGAGGGGGGGGGGATTTCTTTCTCTTTTATTGGTGGGGGGGGAGTATATAATTGCTTTACAACGCTGTGTTAGTTTCTGCTATACAGTGAAGTGAATGAGCTGTATGTATACATATATCCCCTCCCTCTTGGACATCCCTCCCTCCCACCCCACCATCCCACCTATCTAGGTCATCACAGAGCACCGACCTGAGCTCCCTGTGCTATACAGCAGCTTCCCACTAGCTGTCTATTCTACACATGGTGGTGTATGTATGTCAATCCTAATCTCCCATTCCTTAACTTTCTAACAAGGACTTGGTCTGGTAGTTGCTGGGATGAAGACAAGAAGCCATTAAAGAAGGGCAGGAGTCTCCCGGAAGACCCTCATTCTGGAACCCCAAAGTCATGACCATGTGAGCAGTGGCTTGAAGTGGCCTTTGGCCGGAGGGACGGGTGTTCAGCTGGGCCAAATATTACATAATTGAGGCCTATTAAACGTTGTTCTTGCTATCATAAAAGACTTTTAGTTTTGGACTTTTAGCCTCGCTTAAAATTATTTTGACCTATTTTCCACGCTTTCTACGTGGAGATTAAAAGACTAGTTCCTCAGAGCCAAGAGAAGGTGGCCCCAGTTTTCTGGTCTTGTCTCGGCCGGGTTCCGTGACCTTCAGCCAGCCCGTGTGTCAACATCGGCCAAACAGCTTATCAGACGCCTCGGAAGCTTCTGGCTTCATATTGGGTGAAGCTTGAGAGTGTAAAGAACTTTTTGAGTCAAAATTCCCAGGTCTGCTGTGAGTCCAGCCAAATTTTTGAGTTCTCAGACTTCCCAGCCTCCGGTAACTCACTTGGCAAAGTAATTTCACCCGAGCCTCAGTTTTCTAATCTGTAGAATGGGGACATAGTGGGTCCTCACAGCCTCGTCGGAAGGCATAACATGTTTGTAAAGTGTCTGTGTCTGACCCTTAGCAAGTCCTCCGACAGTGTTTGTCCCCTTCCCCTGCTCTGTCTGTCCCCTGAACCCTTCCCAGGCCTTTCTTGAGGATGAAGAGGAGAAACTCTGGGCCATGTGGGCAGCTTCTACGGGCTCCCCAGGCTCACTCCCTTCGGGTGACCAGTCAGATGTGCACGTGGGTGTCGGTTTCCTTTAGAATCCGTTCATCTGGACAGCGTTGCTCGTGAGAAGTGTGGATGTAGAATATGTTGAGTAATGTTTGGCACAAGCATTTCTTTTTTCAGGAAAGACCGGGCAAGTCTGAGAATTCACAGGTTTAGGCTGGATGCCCTGTTTGGCAGACGCCCCTGCTTCTATCAGCCATCACTCCTGGCAGGGGCTCTGTGGCTGGGGTCCTGCTCTCTTACACCGTAAGGCAGTTCTGGCCCTTGGTCCCCCTTCCCCAGGCCCCGCCGCATCACACTTCCGTCCAGGTGCCTCTCCCGCCTCGTCTGGGGTCGGCAGGTGTTTGCTGCCTGGGCACTGCCGGCCGTGCAGATGCCCACACGGCCTCTAGTTCGGGAGATGCCCGGGCAGCAGAAATCCTGATCAGAAGATGAAGAAGCGTGTGAAACCTGGTTACTTACTGATGCCGGCGTCTTTTCCGTGTTTCTTTAACCCTCCGGAAGTCAGGGGAGAGCGGAAACTCTATACACTTCTTTTCCTCCCTGCTCTGGCTGCCATCCCCACGTTCAGAAAGAAGATACCTCGCGCTGGATCCCGGCACCCCGGGCAGCTCCCCGGCCTGACCGTGGCAGGCCCTCAGCTCCGACGAGCCCTTCCCAGCACCACGGCCCCTCTCTGCCCTTGAACTTGGCCTGTGAAGGGTCTGCTGCTCGCCCTTCTGTCCTCAGGCCGCAGGCACTGAGGTCCTCCCCGTGCCAGGTCAGGAGTTCCCTGTGAGAACTGAGGCAGTCACTGAGCTTCTCCCGAATGCCGAGGACATGGACGTTCACGTGCCCCACGGGCTGGGCGCGGGCCGCGTCTCGTGGGCGTTGTGTGCACCCCACGGTCGCGGGTGGCCTGTGACCCGGGGGCCAAAGCCAGCATCCTTTCCTCACATCCCACAGCCTCCCGAAAGGTGGACGTGGCAGTCCATGCCCGACAGTCTGCACGGGGCTGCCCCTGCTGGTAAATGTCAGGCACGAGGCGGGAGGGACAGCGTGAGTGCTGCGGGGACAGCGGTGCTTCCCAGGTGACGGCAGACAGCACACGCCTCTCGGGATGATGGAATCGCCCGGGCTTTCACGTCTCGTCCGAATTCCCAACCGTGTGCCTTGGTAGCCAAGTGACCCCCTCGGAGGCAGGTTTCTCACGTAGGAAATGGAGGGCCCCTCGCCCTGCCTGAACTGTCCAGCATTTGTAAAGCCCCTTCCGTGGTGCCTGCATGTAACAAGGCGCCCAGGAAGTGTTGGCCCTTTTCCTGTTCCTGGTCTCCCGTGCCCATGCGGTGGACGGTGAAGTAGACAAGTGTTTATTGAGCACATCTGTGTCTCAGTCACCGTTCTAGGCTCTTGGAATTCGTCAGCGAACAAGACAGATTCCTGCCTGCGTGAGGTATACGTTCTTGAGGGGGAGACAGACAGTTAGCGATAACCAGGGCGAACAGATGGTGTGTTAGAATGGAAACATTAGGAAAGAAGCAGTGGACAGGATTAGGGGGCTCGGGGGTGCTGGAGCAGGGGACAGCAGTCCGCTGCACGGTTCAGTAGGGCGGACGGGATTAGGCCCCGTGGAGAAGGTGAGATTGGAGCAAAGGTGAGGGAGGTGGATATCCTTCCCGGGCGGGCAGGGGAGCAGCTAGTGTAAGGCCCCAGGTGGAGGTGTGCCTGGAGGGGAGGGAGGCCGAGTTGCTGAGAGTGGGTGACGGTGCGGAGGACAGGCCGTCCCAGAGGGACAGGCTGGAGGCGGATCACGGAGGGTCTTGCTGGCCGTCGTAGGGGCATGGCTTTAACTGGAGTGGGATGGGGAACCTTTGGGGTGTTTTCAGCAAAGAGTAGCCTGGCCCAACACAACTTTTAAAGAGATGCTCTGGGGCAGGTGTAGGATCTGGCCACGTAGTAACCTGAAGAGCGGGGCTGGAGGAGTGCAGGCTGCGATGGGTGTGTCTTGAAACTAGAATCAACCACGTGCCCTGATGGATCGAACGATCTGACCTTGGGGACTGAGCTTTGGAGGAATCGTCAGCAGTGTTGACAGAAGAAAGATGCATCATTTTCCCAAAAGCTTGGCTTGACGCCGGGTGGAGCTGACGTCAGCAGGGTCTCCTGACATCCTGCAGTTGAGTCACCCTCGGCCTCCCCCGTGCCCTTGTTAATATCGTTGTCACTGGTGATGGTGGTAGTGGTGTTGGTAACAGCTGTCTGAGAACCAGACCCCAAGGGCTGGTGTGCGTTGGCCGTTATGGCTGAGTTCCCAGGCATGAAGGAGGTGGGCTTAACCACTTTCCCCTATGAGGTGAGCATGTGCTAGCATCACCGGGCCAGTGGGAGGGGCTCTGGAAGAGGGGCCAAGGTTATCCCTGCTGTGGAGCCCTCCTGAGAAGACCTGCTCCCCTGGGCATCCCCGGGCAGGACCTCCAGCTCTCTGAGTAGTTGGCTCCTGAGAAGATGCCAAGTGGCCGTCGGCAAAGCTGGGAGGGCTGTTCTTTTGCAGGAGGGCTGCCAGATAGAACACAGGGTGCCAGGTCAACTTGAATTTCAAATAAACAGTGAATCATTTTTTTGAGTGTAAGTTTGCCCCGAATACGGCATGGGGCATACTTGTATGAAAACATTACTGTTGTTTATCTGAAATTCAAAGTGAAGTAGGCGTCCTGTATTTAAATTTGCTAAACCTGCCTAGCCTCTGTTGGTGTGTCCTTGCTAATGGGCGAGGTGCCCCTTCGTAACCTGTCAGAGTTGCCGAGTAACCGACTTGACTTTGGAAGAGACGCTTCATTGTGTGGGGAGAAGATTCTGTGTGTTCTTGGGTCCGTCTTTCCCCGTCGTCTGAGCAGAGAATCAGGTCTCATCCCGAGCTCTCATCAGAGCCCGGTACAGCCTGCCCTTCCTCTCCTATTTCTCCCACGTGAGTTTTGCCAGGGGACTCCCTGCTGACCCACTGCTGGGTTTTAAGTCCTCCTGGATGAGGCAGTGCTGAGGACCGAGGCTCAAGGTCTTCAGCCCTGGAAAATCCAGGACTAGGAACCGTGGGAGTGGTGTCAGGTGCCAGCGGCACAGAGGCCTTGGGCTGGCTCTGCCCTCTGAGAGCTTATGGTCTGCTCTGCTGGGGAGACCTCTGCTTCCAGCCCTGTCCTGAGCACCTACTCTGCTAGCTATCCCCTCCCTCTGTTATGGGCTGATTATGTCCCCTCCCTAATTTTGTATGTTGAAGTCCTAGGACCGCAGAATGTGACTGTGTTCAGAGATAGGGCCTTTAAAGGTGGTTTCATTGAAGTGAGGTCATTAGGCTGGGCCCTCATCCAATGTCACTGGTGCTTATAGGAAGAGATCAGGACACAGACACACACGGAGGGAGGCCCCTTGGGGACACAGGGGGAAGACGGCCGCCACAAGCCAAGGAGAGACGCCTCAGGAGAAACCACCCCTGCAGACACCTTGACCTTGGACTCCTAGCTTCCAGAACTGAGAGACAATAAATTCCTGTTGTCTAAGGCTCCCAGGCTGTGGTACTTTGTTTTGTTAAGTCCAGCCGATGACTAGACCATCGGCAAGGAGATGCGAAAGGCAGACGAGAAAGCAAGGCAGGGAGGCTGGCCTCCCAGGGTTGAGATGAGACATCTTAGCTCTGCAGGAGGCAGGTCTCGCAGGGAAAATACCATCCAGCTCCGAAGCTACGGGGCTGTCGCTCTTCCTTGAGGACCCTGAACTTCTTTACGTGTCTTAGTTGTCACTTAGTCGGTTACATGTAACGGAAGAGTCACAGCTCAACCGAGTTTTGCATGTGCATATACCCATGTGTTCTGGGGGAGGCTTCCAAAGAATGTTATCCTAGAGCTATTTTTATGGCAGTGACATCTCTGGGTAATTAAAATTATTTTTATATCGTTGTTCTTAGGAATGAATTTGGTAAATATTCTTTAATACCCTCTGTTGCTTAGGCTAGTTTCCCATTTAAAGACTCATTTTCTTTTGTAAAAATGTCACCTCCAAGGTCAAACACTAAGAATTTGAAGCCTGGATTAATTTGAAGGCTGTAAAACCAGCACTTGATTCTAGGTTACTGGTGTTGTTATGCTGTAGAACTTCACGTTGTAAAATTTTTAATGTTTTCTATGTAAGTGCAATTGGTGAGCTTTTGCTTTAGATTCCACAGTTAGGGGAACAGTGTCCTAAACTTAAATTGGACAAGTTAGCCCGTGAGGGTAGCAGAGCACTTGGCAAACCATCACAGCTTGACAGCTGGGCGTCCTCTCCCTCCTTACAGCTTCCCGAGCTGGGATGGTGGCCGGGAGATTTCAACCGCAGGGGCCAGGTTGAAGGTTTCAGGTGAGCGTACCGGTGTGGGTGGCCGGGTAGCTGTAGATCCCAGCGCCCGGAATTGGGCCACAGAGAGCTGAAGATTCGGCCTGAACAAAATGGAACTCCCTCATTGTGGCACCAGTGGCACCAGTGGCACCAGTGTGCCTCTCAGCTGTCATCTTAGGAAGGACCCCGAGGTGTGACTCCAAACCCCTGTGGCCCCCAGGTGCATGAAGGTTCAAGGCACCCTTCTGGGTTTAAAACTCGAGTGATCGGTTTACTTAAATACCTCATTAGTGGTTACACTAATCCTCTCGTCCTCACACGGCCCACGGGTGGCTCTGTCCTGGTTTAAAGGATGGAGGCTCTCAGTGGTCCAGGGGCGGGCCAGGTGCACCCAGGGGCTTCCTGTGATGCCCCTCAGGTATGCTGATCTCAGCATCCATGGGGCTTCCTGGAGTACCTGTGGAACCTACCAGTCCAAGAGGACCTCCTGGGGGTGTCCCGAACCTGCCCCTGCTGTGGAGGTACAGCAGCACACTCCATGCAGAGACGGGTCTGCAGGTCCCTAGGACGGAGAGCCCCACAGGGGTGGCAGATCAGGGAGGGGGGAGAAGTGAGGAGAGAGGAGGGGGGAATGAGGAGTTCAGGCAGAGGTGCTTGGGGAGGGGAGGGGGTGAGTGGGAGGGGAGGGCGTGGGGGGGGCCAGGGGGTGGAAGAGGAACGGGGGGGAACCGACGAAGGGAGCATCTTCCCCTGCCGGCGCTCAGAAACACTGCCCCGAATGCAGCGGCAGGGCTGGCTCAGGCCTGGGCCCTGTGGAAGCTGTAAGGGAAACCACACCAGGGCTGGTGAGGGCGATGGGCAGGGTCACCACGCGTGCTTGCCTGGTTCACGGGTGGGAGGGGCACCTTACCTTCGTTCTTTGGGAATAATCCTGACCAAGGGGTGGGTAGTCTCCAGGGAGATAAAAAGATAACAGCATGTTTCCCTGAAAACCTGGGTAAAGGATGTGGGCTGGTCCTTTGGGGAGCCATAGGTAGGGTTGGAATAAGAGAAAGGGATTATGGAGGGTCCACAACCCAGCTGGGGATGAGAGAGAAAGTAGGGCTAGGAGCTCGGGGCCCTGGGTGCTGGGTGCCAGGGCAGGACCCCACGGCCAGGGGCAGCAAAGCCTTTAAAAGCCACCTGGGTTTCTAAGCAGAGCGGGCTGTGTGGGACCCTAATGGGTAGCCTCTCTGCTGAGCTCTGTCCCCAGCTGGTGGCGGACGCTGGAAGCAGCCAGTCTGTGCCCCAGGACCAGACCCTCCCGTGTCCCCTGAGAGCCCCCAGAGCCGCCTTTTCCTCCTCCGGCACGTTGCCCTCCAGGGCCCCTTGAGTGAAAGTGACAGAGCTCTGGGTGCTTTTTAACTGACTTTGGAGGGGGAAAGAGCTGCCTGGAATTAAACAACACTTGACTCTTTAGGTTGAAACAGGCTCAGACGGCAGCCATCAGAGCCCTCCACCTCATCGGCTGGGCTGCTCCCACCTAGTGGGACAGACTGGGGGGTAATCCCAGCCCTAGGCCCCTAGGGTGCGGGCAGAGGCGGCCACGGGCATCCCAGTGGCCGCAGGGCTTCTTCTACAGGGCCAATCCCCGGTGACACCTGGCTCCTCCACACCTCTCAGTGCCATGCCTGTGGAATAGGGGTCAGGAGGTGCTGAGGCCACCTGGAGCAGGTGCCCAAGACCAAGTCCAAGGCTTATCTTCTCTCGTTTCTGAATCCTCTCCTCTTTACACCTTGCTGCAGTCCGCAGACACCACAAGAGCAGAGTTTTTCAATGATGCCTCGAGCCCTTTGGTGGGAGACCCTGGTGGCTGCTAAGTGGCCGTTGCCTTCTCTCTGCTCGATCTTTCAGGATGCAGGGCATGTGAGGAGAGGGAGGATGCTGGTGCGGACCCGGCTTTGATGCCGATGCAGATACGGATCCTCTTTGCCCGGTAGATGTAGCCGTCTGTTGCTTGACCCCAGCTGGGGCCCCACCAAGCATTCCCGGCTGTGGAGCTAGTGTGAAATGCACCCGGCTTGGGTACACCCAAGGGGAGAGGAGCTGTTGCTGGTGTGCTGGGCGCGGAGTCGGGTGTTCAGCATGCGTTGTATTAGAGATAAGTGGGAATCCCTCATTTCACAGATACGAGCGCAGAGGCTCAGGGAGGTTCGGCTTTGGGCGCAGAGCTGGGTCTGGCTGCACAGCTCCCTGCAGGGCAGTGTGTGGGTGCGCCCAAACCGTCCCAAAGACCATTCAAGGTGGTGGGAAGCAGGATCTATTGCTTATACCGAGGACTCCCGAGTGCCAGCCTGCAGACCACTGCTGGTCAACGGGGAAGTTCCTGTTGGTCCACAGTGAAAAGAAAATGAGTCAGGACCCTGGGGTCATGGTCTCGTAATGTGTCCTTGACTGAGAGTTCGTCCTTTCTCCCTTTTTTTTTTTTTTTAATGTTAAAATGGTTGAGGGTTTTTTTGTTTGTTTTTGAGGGGGAGGGAGTTTATGGCAAAATAAACTCTGGGACCCTATGAGTACTCTTCTGTTTTTCAGATTGTTATTGACGTGTGTGAAATTGAGAAGCCTGTGGGCAGGGACACCTTTAGCAGCCCCCTTCCTGCCCACGATCAGAAGGGTCCTCACCTGTCCCAGAATTGGGACCAAATCCCTCACCTGCTCCCGCCGGCCGGCACCTGCCTCCTGGCCCTTGTTCCGCCCTGAGGCCCGGGGAGGGCCAGCTGTTCCTCTGGACTCAGCACCAGGGGAGCTCACCCAGGCACTTTAAAATAAAAGATTCAAAGCAGGTCAGGTTTTCATTTGGGCTTGAGATCTGGGAATGAAGCTTCATGGTCCTGGGAAGCGTCAGTCCTGCCTTTTCCAGTAAAAAGTTCATTTCATCTTCCGCTCCTTTCATATTCTGCTTAACCACATCATTAAATGAGCGAATGCCCGGCAGGACACCTGTGTCTGGCTCCCTGCGGCCCCTTCCCCGGGGCAGGCTTGGGCTGCCGCGTAGCCTGGAAGAAAGGCCTGCCGTTCGTGGCTTCCTTTTTGTCTAATGCTGTAATGAGGATTGGCGCCAGGCATTTGGGGGCGCTTCATAATTGTAAAGCCCGTTCTATTTATTGGCTGTTAGAGATGGTGAGGATGAGGTTTGTTTCTCTTGGAAATAGCGCATTCTCTTAACTGCACCAAAAATACTGTCGGAGCCGTATTTTATGGATGACCAAAATACAGTTCTTTGTCCTCTCGGCATCACACAGTTTGGTCTTGGACACTGTTCTGGTACAAGGAGAAAAGCATGTTAGGACTTAGCCCGTCAGGTGTTGACGGGCAATAGTCGGTGTTACATTTGCGTAGCGTGTTACACTTTTCACTGATACCAACGTCATGTGTGGGTTACCCCACAGTATGTACCATTTTATAATGTTGCTGTCTGAGACGCAGTCCATCTATAAGACCTCTGTTACATCCCTGTGGGGAAGGAGAGAGCAAACGTATTTTTTGCTGGGGGGCAAAATTGGAAAAGTGCTAAACAGTGGTACCATATACAGTTTCTGAATCCTTCCTAAATGTTTTGATGACTAAATACGAGAGTGAGTCAGGACCCTGTCTCGGACCCTCACTTTGAGCTGCGGTCACGAACCCCCTTCTGCTTCGTTCCAGATGTCTCCCGTCAGCAGCCCCCACCCCCAGTCACACAAACGCCCAGGCAAACTCCATCCTCGGCCACGTGCCCTGTGCTCTCCTGAAGGACTGAGCCCAGTACCCGACCCGTCAGTATGAAATGGGGGTGGAGAAACGGCCACTGGGCCCTGCTAACTCCCTGGGTGACTCTGAGCGTGGAGAGGCTGGGCGGCGTGGGAGCGCGCCAGCAACTGATGGCAAGGCTGGGACACCCAGCCTTAGACTAGGTTTGCCCTCTCCTTGTTGGAGGTCACCGGCAGAGACAGCCAGGAATACCACTGGCTAATAAACGTGGATCGGTGTAGTTTGCTTTGGCGGGGCGTGGGTGGGATGGGAGGGGAGCACCCCAGGGCCTCAGGTGAGAGGTCAGAGGCATCAGGAGGGCTCTGCACGGGGTCTGGGCTTCTGCTGGGTGATTCTAAGGCAGGTTGAGGACACCAAGCCGCAGCCAGTTCTCGACCGGGAGATGTCCAGACTCATCAGTGACAGAGCATCTCGGTCACCTTTATGTAGAAGGTGGAGGGTGATCGTGGGCCGGGTTTGCAGCATAAAGCAGCAGTGCCCGCCGTGGCAGACGGAGCCTGGGACGTTCGGTTATTTTATGGTGTGGACGCCGCCTGTGCATGTCCCACCTCGTCTGTTCCGGAGCCTTGTTTATGGTCAGTTGGGAGCATCCCAGCCTGGCGGTCACTGCGAACTCCAAAGCTGTGCTTTATTTTCTGCCCTTCCCCCCTCCCCTGGACCCCACTGTCCATCTTTATAAAAGGGATGGGTGATGCCCTCCTGCCCTAGGCAGGCTCACTTTGGGACAGGGTAGTGTTCTCCAGTCCCATCCCAAATGATGGCAGACAGGTCCCATTCTCCACATCGAGTCACCTGGGAATTCTAAGTAATAGGAGTCAGGTTGCTGTTGACCAGTTGACACAAGGCCACACTTTACATGTTTTAACGAAACGTTTACTGACTGGATTTTTCAGTCCTCTTTCTGTTTTACGGAGTCGGTAAAACCTTTTTCAGGGCTGGAGCATTTCCACAGCCCTTCTGAAGGTGCTGTGTCTGCAGTGCCCAAGGAAGGAAAAGGCCCCGCCTGCCTGCCTGCAGAGATGCTGGACACCTGTGCTCGCAGGTCCATAGACGGGGTTTGGGGAGTCCTTGGACCCCTTCATATTTTATGGAAAGTTTTACATGTAAGTGTGCATGTGTATGTTTATACGGAGAAATTTCATCGATCTTGCAGAATCTCCAAGGGATTTGCACTGCAGCAGAAAGCTCGCCTGAAGCCCTGGAAACGTGGAGCTTTCGGTACCGACATGTGCGGGGAGGATGCGTGGCTGGAGGGCCAGGCCCACTCGGCCGCGCTCCCTGCAGCTGGGCCCATGCCCCAGGCCGGTGTCTTCCCGGTCTCCCTGGCTGGAGGGGCCAGAACAGGAACCCTGGCCTGAGGTCCCCCTAACTCCGTCTGTTCCTCTCTTCAACCAGGGCCCCTCCTTTCCCACTTGGGGACCTGACTCACCAGAGCCCGGGGTGGCCACAGCTCCTCCCGGCCATTCCCTGGGTTGGGAGGGCTGCCACCGTGCACGTAGGCAGCCCTAGGACTGTGTTTAAAGAGAAGCCAGCGGGTCTGGGTGTTGTAAATGACTTTGACCTTCTTTGTTTTTGAGGACCTGTTCTCGACTGTGTGTCTGACTCCTGAGGCATGTGCTGAGGGGCCTGGTGACGTGCGGACATGCTTGTCTGTCTTTTCATTTCTGCCTGTGGCCCGTCTTCTCCCATCTCACAGATTCCCTGGGGAACATCTGCCACCCCCAGAGGACACACTGCAAACTGTGTTCCCTGAACTTGGTAACTGCAACTCAGTCACCTAAACTCCTACCTGAGTCACTCCTCTTTTGAATAGAATTGGGGAAATATTTGGTCATTGGCCGTGATTCAGGGGGCAGAACTCCGCTTCCTGCCTGCTCCCTGATCCACGGCCTGGCGCCTCCCAGGCCGGGCATCACCCGGGAGCTGGTTGAAATCCAGGTCCAACATCCAGACCCCCGACCCGGCAGCGTGGCAGGTGCCCCGAGGTTTCCAGCACATTCAGGTTTGATGGCTGCTCTTCACACATTTCAGTATTCAGTGAAGCGAATGTATCTGAGAAGCAGAAGGAATTTGGAGAAATAGGCCTGTCGGTCCTAAATCTCTCTTAGTGCCGCTCTGAGATAAGAGAGCGGATATAGGGCTTCCCTGGTGGCGCAGTGGTTGAGAGTCCGCCTGCCAATGCAGGGCACACGGGTTCGTGCCCCGGTCCGGGAAGATCCCACATGCCGCGGAGTGGCTGGGCCCATGAGCCATGGCCGCTGAGCCTGTGCGTCCGGAGCCTGCGCTCCACAACGGGAGAGGCCACAACAGTGAGAGGCCCGCGTACCGCAAAAAAAAAAAAAAAAAAAAAAAGGAGAGAGCAGATATAAGCTAAATGGAGAATGTCTCTAGGCTGTTCCACTTAAGGCTGGTGGTGAGCGAACCTGCAATGTGGCGAGATGGCTGGAATTCATGTTGGGGGCCCAGGTCCCACACGATCTCAGCCTCTTAGAAACGCTTCTTCCCCTTCCTCCTTTCTCCCTGTTAAAAGACATTTAAGAAAGAATCTTTCTGTCTAGGTGTTAACGCTAATGATTTGTTTCTCTTCCTGAGCATTTTGAAGTATTTTAATTTTTATCAAGACACACGGGTCTTGACCCAAAGCAGTGAAGTCCTAGTGATGGAATTTCAAGGTTTTCCACAAGTGGGAGGTTTTTCAAAGCAATAACGTAAAGAGAAGAGCCGTGAGTGCCAGGCCCATAGTTTACCGTCTGTGAGCACTTGTTCTGGACTGAACAGGTGGAGCTGGTGATGGCCAGGTGGAGCTCCGGCTGTTGGGATCTGGGCATCCCGGACCTCACGGAGTTGGTTGATTCATTTGCTGTCATAAGGGTCACAGGGTGACCAGACGTCCAGGTTTGCGTGAGACTGAGGGGTTTCCTGGGACCCAGGACTTTCAGCGCTAAAACTAGGACAGTCCTGGGCAAACTGGGCGGTTGGTCACTCGAGGAGATGAGTCTGTTATGAAAGCACGTGTGAGGTGTTAAGGGCTCTTTAAATGCCAGATGCTGTGGTCACTTCACTGCAAGGATGCTGGCCTCTATTTAAACTTTCCCATTGGCGTTTGGTGGGGAGCTCTCTGGCCGGTGGTCCTGTACCATCTCGCTGTCTCTTGAGAGACCCACACGCGTGAGTTTGGGGGCAGCACAGAGCCAGCATCTGGGACTGGTGGGCCTTTGAAGAGGCCGAGTTCTGTGGGTGTTTGAGAGCTCACTGCTCAGAGCCTGGCAGCCATCAGCTGGCTGTACCTGGCTTTTGCCTCCATTCCTGGCTTCCCCGACGAAAGCACCTTCCTATCGGAGGCACCGTGCGTGCTTGTGCCTTGGGGACAAAAGGCCACGTGGGCTGCCAGGGTGAGCAGTGACGGGAGCGGAAACCCAGGCGTGAGGACAGCAAGGTGCCGATGGCAGGTGAGGCTCTGGACCAAGCAACAATGGTGATGGAACCTGGGGGACCGGCGGCATCCTCGTCCGTTCCAGGCGAAAATACCTTCGTGTCCAGTCAAGCTGTTGAAAAAGCTTCTTGACTTTCAAAGAAACTGGTTTGCTGTGTGGATAGGAAGATTCCTGATTTTTTCGGGGGGGAATACTTTTCGGAAAGAGGATCTGGGACAAGCAGATGACAGTTGGAGGAACATTGGATCATGCAACCATTAAGATTCAGTTTGAGGGCTTCCCTGGTGGCGCAGTGGTTGAGAGTCCGCCTGCCGATGCAGGGGACACGGGTTCGTGCCCCGGTCCGGGAAGATCCCACATGCCGTGGAGCGGCTGGGCCCGTGGGCCATGGCCGCTGAGCCTGCACGTCCAGAGCCTGTGCTCCGCAACGGGAGAGGCCACAACAGTGAGAGGCCCGTGTACCGCAAAAAAAAAAAAAAAAAAGATTCAGTTTGAGATTATTATTGAATATCATGTTAATAAAAACAAGAAACTAAAGTAGTCAAAAGAGGGAACGTGTGTTAGTACTTGTGATGTTTTGACCGGAGAGTTTGGTGAGATGTAGGTTTCACAAGTGGGAGACGGGGAGGGAGAGGGGTTCTGAGGGAAACAGTGCAGTGAGATTGTGTGCAGGGACTCTGGGGAGAGAAGGACCCAAGTTCAGATCCGCCCTCTGGCATGTAGGCCTGGGGTCCTTGGGCCAAGTATAAACCCTCCTCCTAGTGTTTTCCATCTGCTGAGCACCCGCCGTGTGCTGGGCACTCTGCTAGAAAATTGCCATATGTGCCCTCAATCCAGCTTCACAAATATGGCAGATAGTTTTATTATCCACATTTTACAAATAAAGAAATGGAAAGTGAGAGGCTAGAAGTGATTCGTGCAAGCCTACACAGGACCTTGGGGCAGGATCTCAGGTCCGCTGGACTCTCCCATTACGCCATGGTGCCACTTTACCTCAGTTTCCTCATCTGTAAAATGGGCATTCTTGTGATTATAGGAAATAGTGTTTCATGTCCTTAACACAAGTCTCTGTACCCAGAGGTGCTTCCCCATCTTCCTTCCCCCTTTTAGTGCTGAACCGTTGCTCTAAAGAGCTGTTTCCCAAAATAGCACTGCTGGTCCAGAGCCTGCTGACTTTCTAGGCATCGTGACTTACTCACTCTTCCTTACTCTAGTTAAAGGACTATTGTTGAGTAAACACGTTTTTAGTCACTGAACTCAACTTTGCTCTTTGCAAAGGTGGCAGTTAGAATTGCTGCCTTTTATTTTGCCCAGCGGCGTAATGCACCAAATGAAAGAGGCCTGCTTTTCTTTCTTTTTTGCTCATGTGATGTACTCACACCCAGCCTTAGGTTTGAAGTTTCAGTCTCCCGCACATGGTATTTCAGGATTCGGGTGTAGATTCCCCCATAGCTCACGCGGTCCTCTTGTTCTCTGAATCACAGTGGCTCCTGGCTGGGGAGCCTTGACTTTGAATTGAGAGACAGATGCTGGGTAGTTACAAGGTTTCCTTCCTGCAGCAGGGGCTTGGCAAGTAATCGCCTTGTTTTTTAAGGGAGAATTTTAAGCCGCATTTTAAAGGGCCAGACCCACAGCTTTTACATGGCAGAAAAAAAATGAAACGAATCTTTAAAATAACTTGTACCCCCCTTCCTGATGCAAAAGGGATTTTGGAAAAGAAAGCTTGACTTCCATTGAAGTGATGGCAGGATGAGAAAGGCGGGAGATGGTCCAGGCCGTCTCCGATGGGCACCATGTGCGGAGTCAGAGTCGGTTTCTGCTCCCACCCCTTCCCGAGTGCACAAGGAGGGCTGGGTTATTATAGGGAAAGTTAGAGAATACAAATAAGCAAAAAGAAAAATACCCAACATTCCCACATTTTGGTAAATATCTTTCCACATACCTGGATGTGTGTGTGTGTCTACGTTCACTTTAAAGATGAGCTTCTCTGAACGTATAGGGTTTGTACAGATTTTCACTTTTATAACCAGTGCTGTGGTGAGCATCCTTATACCGAATGTCTTCGTCTCCCTGTCTGATCACCTACCTGGGATACATCAGTGGAAGAGAAGGTCTTTGATGACAGATGCCAAATTTCACTCCCGTCTGAAGCGTGAGTGCCCATTTTCCCATGCTGATTCTGGCCGTTACCCTTTTGAAAAAAAAATCTTCGATAGCTTGATAGAAATAAATGGTGCCTCATCACCAGTGGTTAATGTATCTGCTTACTTGTGTTGTTAAACATGAATTCATTTACTTATTGGCCTTTCGTTTTATGCCTGTTGTTCAGTCCTTTGTGGGTGTTCCTTTGAGGTGGTTATCATTTTTCTTCTTGATTTGGTAAGAACTCTTTATATATTTAGATATTATCTCTGTGAAATATGTTACAAATGTAGTTCCAATTTCCAACATGGTGTTTTGTCCTGTTACTGGATTATGTTCCAAATGCAGGAGGGGATTTTCGGAAAGGAAGCCTGAGTTGGGAGAATGTTCAACGTCACTATGGAGACTTTCCTCCTTAAACCCACCTAAAACTCATGGCCTTAGAAGAAGTGAGTTTGAGGTTACGGCTGAACAACTAACTCTAAGCCAACGTCATCTGTCCCTGCTGCCTTAGGGGCTCTGAAGAACCTCACCAAACTTTGGAAACATGCATTTACCATTTCCTTCTATTTTTTGATGCTGGATTTTTTTTAGAACATGGAGCTGGAAGAACTTTTAATTTTTAAATAAAATTTGTAGTTTAGCAGACAGGTAGTATGTATATGTGTGCATGTACGTAGAGTGTCCTTCGTATAAAATTTTTAAATTTCTAAATGGGAAGGAGTAGAGGCATGGACAAAAAAAAGACAAGACATTCATATTTTGAAATGACCTTACCTCATTTCCAGGATTCATTATTTCTGAGCCAATAATAAAGTCACCTTTAACTGAGAGTACCTGTCTCTCCTGACCCCGATTCAGTTGCTTAGTAAGGAGCTGGTATGGTTTAGATTCAGAATTAGAATGAAGGACAAGACAGGCAGAATACAGGCTGGCCCAGGATGGCCTGTGGACCTGGGGAGATCCGCTCCCCCCAGCCTGGGGATGCCTGCGAGGCTGTGCGCACAGGGCGGCCCAGGCTGTGTCTGAGGTCAGGAAGGCGCCCTGTGCTGCATTTCTGCCTGTGCAGGGGACACACGGGGGCTGTGAATGGGGGCTTCTTGAACAACCAGAGGTAACCCCGCATCGAAACCTACAGGGCTGAGGAGCTTCCCCGTGACAGGCTCTGGGCTCACAGGACGCACTGGGCAGGGCTGAGAATCCAGAGGAAGAAGTGGTTGTTGTTGCTTTTTTTTTTTTTTAATTTGAAGACAATAAGAAACGTTTCACGGAGGGTCGGTGACCTGTCCTCTGCAGGCAGTGCGGCCCGCGGCATTTCACGTAGGGCTGCGAGGTGTGGGGGGTGGGTCACGCCAGCAGAGGCGTGATGGCAGGCTGGGGGAGGAGCTGCGAGAAGGCTGGGCAGCCGTGGCCTGAGGGGCTGCGCAGGGGCCTGGGGGAGATGTCGTTCAGGGTGTGTAGCTGCACGGCCTGCCTTGGGAGAGGCAGGGGGTGGATGGAGGGCTGGGGTGGACGGAGGGCTCCGGTGGCCCGAACGACCGTCCCGGGGCAGGTAGGGGGCGGGGAGGGGAGGAGCCGGGGTCGGGCAGGTTGGGTCGCGGGCGCACGTGGAGCTGCCAGCTTGGAGCGTAGCCGCCGGGGTGAGCGCGGGAGGCCGTGCGGCGTGGGCTGCGGTCTGTGGACGCGCGCCCACTGGTCCTCGGGCGGCCTTACTGTCTCGTGCGGATATCACAGCAGGGCCTTGGGCGACGGCTGTCTCCTTGGGTTGTCTCTCTTGTCTTCATCCACAAAGGAGGATAAGATCGGCCCCCGTCTCGGGGATGACGGAGGAGATGGGCCCCCTGCGGGCCTCGTTCCACACGGACATCGTGGTCTTGGGGGCGGTGGCCGTGCCGAGATCCTGCGGCTGCGGGGGAAGCCTCGTGCTCAGGGCGGAGCTTGACGGGGACGTTTGCCCCCCGGGGTTTGTAGAGCAGGCGAGGAGCAGGGCAGTGTTCCAAGGGAGGTTAAGAGAGAAGCAGCATCTTCCCGCGGAGAACGGCACAGCCTCGGGAGATACCCTAGCTCCCTGCGGGCCCCCCGTGCCGTTTCTTCCCCGACTCTGAAGCATGCTTTGGGGACGTAGGGGAGCAGATCTGAACGAGCCGCACGACTCCAGGTGACTGGGAGGGTTTTCAATGTCGAGAGAGAGGGAATGGCAGGTATGGCCATGGGGTGGGGGACCCTGTTTTGCCCCCATTGCGGACAGCATCGACTTGACAGCATGTCTCATGAGTGAAAGGACCACCAGAGGACCCTTTTTTTAATAATCCCTGCACAGGAGATGATGTGATTCCTTAGTGCTGTATTAGATCCTGGCCCTACCGAGAGGCAGTGGAAAGTAGGAATATCGCTTCGTGTGTGGTGGCTTAAAATCATAGTCAGAAACCCGCGTGCCAAAACAAGGTGTCCCCAAAATAACTAACGTTGCCCTTGATCCCCAAAAGCGAAAGTGCTCTCGTTACGCTGTGATGTGCTCTCCTGATGAGTTCCTGGCCTTAGATGGACACCCACAGTGGGACCTTGATGAGGAATCTTCAGTCTCTGGCTGTAGCATCCCTCCTCCTCGCACTCCGATCAAGCCGGGGGTGCGTCCTCATTTGGCCTCGCTGGCCTTTAGGAAAGAGGCTTGAGTCTCATCATCACGTCAGTGTCGGGAGGCACATGCCCCGTGGCAGCGCTTGGCAGGCAGCATTAATAGCAGTAGCTGGTGCTGTCTCCAGTTTTAGTGTGTGCCAGCTGCTGCGCTGTGCTTTCTGGGCAGTGTTTAATTTTGTCCTCGCGGTTGCTCTTGGGGGCAGATGCTCCGATCATCCCCATTTTACAGACGGAGAAACCGAGGCTCTGCTGGGTTACGTGCCCTGCCCGAGGCTCTGTTTGACGGTCAGCTCTGCCTGACTGCAGCCCCCGTGCTCCATTTGTGCAGAGCATCCTCGGAGACTTTGCAGGGCCAGGAGCAGCAGCTGGTCAGCTCGGTGCTCGGCCAGGGTCTGCGGTCGAGAGATCCACTCCCAGGCAGAGCTGCCCTGGCGAGACCCTTCCATCTCTGGGAACCGGGTCATCCTCCTTGCGTTGCTGGCGTCATCAGCACCACAGCTGCTTCTCCTCGCATGCCTGGCACCGTCGGCGGCAGCATTTCACACCGATTGCCATTGCTTCTCCACTTCTGCCGCCACCACTCGCCTCTCCGATTCCACAAGCCCCCGCGGCACACAGCTTTAGCGTCCAGACTGAGTTGTCTGCAGGACTTTGGTCCCTCTCTGCTGTGGGAGATGAGCTTCACCCCCTTTATCTCAAGGAATTTGCTTCACAGGGATCCACACTCGGCACCTTGCACCTGCGCGCCTAGGCTCTCCTCCCGCGGCAGGGGGCTGTGTGCACCTGCGATTAGGAAGGGGCTGGCCTGGCCCGGGAGGACTGACCTCATGCCAAAGGCAGGGCAGTTCCTCACCTCCCTTCTAAGATTTCCCTGGGAGAAGGGCCCTCCCTGTAGGAGCAGGCCTTCCCCACTGGCTGCTGTGCACGGAGCACGTGGGCTGCACCAGGCACTGCGCTCAGAACTGTTCGGATACCGTCTTGATGGCCCTGTGAGGGAGAGGGGATGACCCCTTCTTCCAGCAGGAGCAGTAGCCATGAAGTCAGAGCCTGATTCTTTTTTTTCTGGGGGATAACAGCTTTTTTGAGATATAATTTACGTACCATACAGTTCACCCATTTCCAGTATACAATTCAGTGGTTTTTAGGACGGCCGCAAATACGCGCAGCCATCGTCACAGCTTTAGAACATCATCGTCTCAAGGAGAAACGCCTTATCTGTCAGCTGTCACTCCCCTACCCCTGCATACTCCTTGCCTCCACTTTCCAAGGAGCCAATAATCAACGTTCTGTCTCTGGAGATTTCGTAGGGCCTGCTTCTTGGCTGTGGACAGCAATTATGTTTTTGAAAGAGCTGGAAAGAACCTGAGGTGGTCTCAGTCCAACCCCTTTATTCTGCAGACGAGTATTTGCCTGGCATCAGGCTGCTCGTGGGCGGTGCAGCTGGCCGGGGGCCCATCCGTCTCCACGTGCTGCCCCGCCCCTGCTCTGCCCCCTAGCGTCGGAGCTCTCCCGTGATGCCCGCCCCAGCCAGCAGGCAGCAGGCCCCGGCCCTGCAGTGTGTGCCAAAAGTAGTCCTTGGGGTTAGAATAAGAATTCTCAGTAACGGTGACGTGAACAGACCATTGGACGATGACAGTGACGGCCCTGGGGCCGCTCTGCAGAGCGCAGGGGCCGCCAGAGGGGAAACCAGGGCCCGGGCCCTCAGTTTGCCCACTTGTAAATAGAACTGCTGTTTGGATGATCGTTATATTTTCTGTAGTCACCCAGGACCTCAAAGTGTAAGAACCCTGGCCAGTGGATGGAGCAGGTCGGGCGGGCTGAGTCCAGGAAAGTAAGGCCAGTAGACGCTCAGGCCAGCTCCAGGTTTGGTGAGAGGTAGGGAGCTGCCTGCCTCCTGGGTGGCTTGGGATTCTCGCCTTAGCGAAGAATAAATAATAAAAGAATAATAGGGCTTCCCTGGTGGCGCAGTGGTGAGAATCCGCCTACCGATGCAGGGGACCCACGGGTTCGAGCCCTGGTCCGGGAAGATTCCCACATGCCGCGGAGCAACTAAGCCCGTGCGCCACAACTACTGAGCCTGCGCTCTAGAGTCCTGAGCCACAACTGCTGAGCCCGCATGCCATAACTACTGGGCCCGCACGCCTAGAGACCATGCTCCGCAACAAGAGAAGCCACCGCAATGAGAAGCCCGCACACCACAACGAAGAGTAGCCCCTGCTCGCCGCAACTAGAAAAGCCCCGCGTGCAGCAAGGAAGACCCAACGCAGCCAAAATAATAAATAAAAATAAATAAATTTATATTTAAAAAAAAAGAATAATAAAACTACACAAAGCTTCTCCTCTGTAAAGTGTTCCTTTGGAACGATGCCTCCTTAGAAGGGAAGGAGTCTGTACAGCTTGGCATCCCACGGCCCTCTGCCCACGCTCTGCTCTCCATTGATTCCATGTCACATCAAGAGACTGTGGCTCGACCATGAAAATAATAACAGCAAGAGGAGAAGTGACCCGTGGTTCCTGAGTGCATCCTGATAAGTGCTAACTCATTTAATCCTCACAACAGCTCAGTGAGGTAGGTGGCCTGAGGCCCACAGAGGAGGCATCGCGTTCAAGGTCACACAGCTAACAAGTGGCAGATTCACCCCTGCGCTGCTGGTGCCGGAAGCTTCACTCTCAACCCCCCATGGTCGTGGGAGGATGAAAAAGAAGTCTCATGTAGAAGCGCCCACGACGGCTTCTGACACTGGTGCCTGTTTAGAAAAGGGAAGAGAGACGCCCTCTCTTGCTTAGGTCTGCTCACATCCTCCTGGATGTTTTTGCTATTTCATTGTGAGGTTCTTTGTCTCTCTCTCTATATATGTTTTTTTTTGGTTTTTTTTTTTTCTATTTGCGGTACGCGAGCCTCTCACTGTTGTGGCCTCTCCCGTTATGGAGCACAGGCTCCGGACGCGCAGGCTCAGCGGCCATGGCTCACGGTGCCCAGCCACTCCCGCGGCATGTGGTATCTTCCCGGACGGGGCACGAACCCGCATCCCCCTGCATCAGCAGGCGGACTCCTCAACCACTGCGCCACCAGGAAGCCCTTGTCTGTATTTAAAAAACACAAACAGGAAGGAAAGCTCAGATGAAAACTCAAAGCCCAGCCCAACCGGCCATCTCTCTCACATGTAAGGGGTCGCGAGGATGGAGAGTTTTTCTCCTTAGTGCATCTCCGGCGTCCAGCGTGGAAATGTCAACCTGGAAACCTTCTTTCTGATTTGGGGAGCAGCGCACAGCTGATTAGAAAACAAGAGTCTGGGGTGCGGAGCTTCCCCGCCTCTCCCCTCATTGCTACAACCCCCCTCCTGCTGGGCGCTTGCGTTTTGCATTTTGCCAACATCTGCTCAGGCTGCCTTTTCTTCCCCAAGTCTTGACAAAACCACACCCTTGGTTACAAAGAGGATATCTGTAACCAGTGGCAAGCACAAACAAGTGTTTTGACTACCATGTTAACTTTTGAGGGATTCTTATATTTTTTCCAGCCTCATAAAAATTTACCCTCTGAGGTCTGGACTGCATTCAGTCTCCATAAGTTGGGTGTTTTGGCTTGTTCTGCTCGCTTATTCCTCCTTAGAAACTTAGGTTGGGGAGGTGGAATCCAAAGAGGAAAAAAGGGGCTGGAAGTCTTTGGAAGCCTCTGAAGAGCTCTCGCCCCAGGGCCCTCTGCCCCTCGCTGCCCAGTGGGAGTGCTGTAGGCAGTGAGCTGGAGCCTGGGGGCCGTGGGCTCTAGAAGGGGGCCTGGGGCTCGACTTCTCTCCTGCTCATGTGGCCTCCTGTCTAAGGAGTAGAAGTTGGTGCTCGAGGCAGATAGGCCGTGATGCACAGAATATCACTGTAGAAAGGATTCTAGAAAACCCCATAATCCCATTCTAGCTTTACAAGTGAAACCAACCCTTTGCCTTGAAAGGAAGGGTAGAAGGACACCAGGACCTCAAGTGCCCAGTCTTTAAAATGTCATTTGCTGTTCTTTTCTAATTTTAAAGGACCATATATTTAATTATATCCATTAGTCCCAGAAATCACATTCAGAAAAGTATGAAGAATGGAAATTGCTTATAATGGCGGCCCTGCCCCTGGCCACCTGCCCCCACAGCAAGCATTGCTTGTGAGTCAGCACCACCTTCCCCCAGCCCCCAGACAGGGCTTCAGAATCCTCCTTAACATGTATGCAGGCAGCTGCTAACTACTGGGATCGACACGAGCTCTGGACCGGGGATTGACACCTATGCTGAAGTGGAGGGTGAGGTCCTCCTTCTGTTCACTCCTGGGGAGGTGAGCGCCTGTGTATGCGCTGGGTGTCGGGTGGCACCTGCACAGATGGGTTTTGGACCACACCCTGGGCGATACAAAGGCTACAAATCTCAGCCCCACTTTGTTGTCATTCTCCATACCTACTAGCCACTCTGCCACTGGAGTGATTTAGGAAGTTGAAGCCTTTGATAGTCACTAAAGACTTTATTAAAATGAAAACCCCTGTGGGAAGGGTCATACCTGAAGGTGTTCTCCGCTGGAACTTCAGTTCTCTAATAAGATCCTGGCAGAGCCGCAGAGCTGGAGTCGTGAGGGACAGACGGGGGTGGGAGACGCACCGTGGAGAAAAGGCCGGGCCGGCAGGAGGCGACAGGAGACCCCAGGCCACCTGCTGCAGGTCATCCTCACCCGGCTGACCACAGTGAGGCTCTCTGGAAGGGACCTCGTGGTGTCGTGTATGCTGATTGGCTTCCTGGTTATGAACAGGGTGAGTGGAGTACCAACTTCATCCCCATCGACATTTAGCCAGCGGAGTGTGTTGCAGAGAGCATCTCTCTAAGGAAGATATGACGTAATCCGAGTTTCTATAGGAGGAGGACAGCCTTTCGGCATCTGCTCCAATTGGAAGGGCTACCATTGGAAAGGTGCATTCTGTGCTCTTAGCACATACGTGGGGCGAGCTCCTTACCAAATGAGAGGACAACAGGGGGACGGTGGTGGGGAAGACACGTAGGGCATTTGCTAGGTGTGGTTTATAGTGTTCTGGGTCTCCTAACTGCTTCACTTTTGATTTTTCACTCTAGTTTTTTACCTTTATGCATGAAAGTGAGGAATCATTGTGTATGTGCTTTGCACTTGCCTTTCTGGTGTTGGAGTCACCCTTAACAGGAAGGAAATCTAAACAACGCAGTAGCTCCAAAAGTGCTGGTCTACGTGGTCTGGGTGCTGTTTCATCCGGGTGGTGTGACGGTCGGAGGGCGCGCTGAGCTGAGAGCACCCTGCTTTTTCCTGGCTCACAGCATTACAAGTGCAGCTGCCTGGGCGCCGTGGGCCCTTCGCCTGCCTGGAAGACCTGCTCCTCAGTTATGAGACGCTTAGGTGATAGAATCACTCACCTTGGCTGGGGAGGGTGCCCCACAATGGGGACCTGTTACTGCCTTCCATCCCACCAGCCTGCGTCCTCGTGCTCGGTGCCCAGGGAGCTGGTGCCCGGCTGGATGGCACTTGGGGCGCTGTGTGGTGGGGAGGCGTGCTTCCGTGACGGGGGCAGCGGCCACGGAGTCAGGAGGGACCTAGGGCTCACGCTTGGGCTCTGACCTTCAACAGTTGGCCCGAGGTCTGTGTCTCTTCTTCCTCATCCGTAAAACTTCTTAGAAATGTGGTGCTAACGTACATGAGTCTCCAGTGCAGCTCTGGGCACATCACCAGCCCTAAATGAAGGTCCCCTCCCCACATCGGACACCTCAAACTCAGGTACGTTGTGGAATTAAAGGATGTACCTCGGAGGCTCCCCTCCTGAAGGAATAATCTGACTACTGTCCAGCTTGAACAGACCTGTTGGGCACGAGACAACTGGCTCTGGGTTTCTGTTCTCAAGTTCTCTGAAGCCGGGCCTCGGTGGCGGTCACCTTTGCGCCTTCTGTTCCTCAAAGACTAAGTCTTTTTTTTTTTTTTTTTTTTGCATTTTTGAGTGTTTTATTTATGTCAAATTGGATAAAATGTGTGTATTTCTCAGACAGAAAAGACATGTCGAGGTAGAAATGTACCTTTCAGCTATTCATGGGTTCACAAGTACACTGGGGAGGACTGTTAAAAGCGTAGATTCTGATTCAGTAGGTCCGGTGGGCCTGAGTTCTATTTTTTTTGGGGGGGGAGGTGGTTTTGAGTAATTTTTATTTAAAATTTTTACTTCCTTATATCTTTTTTTTTTTTTTTTTTTTACTTCTTTATTAGAGTATAATTGCTTTACGGTGGTGTGTTAGTTTCTAAAAATATGGAACGCTTCACGAATTTGCGTGTCATCTTTGAGCAGGGGCCACGCTAATCTTCTCTGTATCGTTCCAGTTTTTTAGTATATGTGCTGCCGAAGCGAGCACGACTACGTATTTCTTAAACATCCCTGAATCCTTTAGAATCCAGGCGTCAGCTGGTTGTCTTTCCAGTGGCCAGGG
Organism: Phocoena sinus; assembly: GCF_008692025.1. Lineage (NCBI taxonomy): Eukaryota > Metazoa > Chordata > Mammalia > Artiodactyla > Phocoenidae > Phocoena > Phocoena sinus. The sequence goes on along the minus strand of NC_045778.1, from coordinate 2,614,895 downwards.
GCTGAGCCCATGGCAGCAGGTGGGCCTTTCAGGCAGAGCGGCCCACGATGCACAGGTGATCGTGTTTCTAGAGCAGGTCTCATCTGGGTAATTTGTCCTACCGATAATTTTCGTACAAACTTCATCCTGAAGCTGCATGATTTAAAGCTGAGGAGAAAATAACATTGCCACGAGATGGGCGACAAGAATAGCATTTGTGTTGGAAAACAAACTGCAGTTTAAAACAGCAGACACTTGTCCGAGCTCGTGCTGCCGTGGACAGCCGGGCACTGGTGCCCGGACGTGGGTTTGGTCAGGTGATGGTGGAGCTCCCGGTGAAGGGAGAGGGCTCGGGCCCAGGTTGGGGTCTGCGGGCGCCCAGCCCCACCCAGGCCCAGAAGGGGAAAGGAGGTCCTGGTGACACAGCCTTTGCGGAGGGCTGCCGCCTGGGCCGAAGCTGGCGGTCCCGCCAACATGGGCCGTCGAGGGGCAGCTCTGGGCAAACACACGCGAGCCCTTAGCCTCTCTGCCTCACTGCTGCAGAGGCAGCCTTGTGCTTACACGTAGAAACATCAGGGTCATATAGGTCTTTGTTAAGTAAAATAAACGTGATTTATTTCTACTTACTGATAAATATATAAATATCTCCCTGGGCAGCGTTTGTGGAGTTGGGCTCCGGAGTGTGGCCTGAAAGCGGAAAGGCTACCAGCAGGCCAGAGGCCGGAGTCACCCCAGCTCACTCACTGTGACCGTGACCGTCTCTGGTCCTTGTTTCCTGGTGGGAAAGTGAGGCAGACGTGCCATCTGTCTTGGAGGCCACGGGGTGACCAGCGGGATGGGGTCAGCCTCTGCCCACAGCGTCTCCGGGGTCGCCCTCCCGCGTCTGCACCTGCAGCGTCCTGCCCGTCCCCGCCCGGCCTCCACGCCGAGAGCGGGGATCCCGGGCCCGTGCTGCTTGTCCCTCATTTGCCCAGGCTTTTTCTCCCTCCCCCCCGCCTCAGGGCCTGGTTCTCCATCCCAGCACCCCTTTCCTTATCTCCTCCATCTCTCATCCTGCGTTCTCTCTCCCGCCAGGGTGTGGGCGGATGTTTAGGGAATTAGAGGGATCTCATCAGCATCCAGGGACCAAGCGGCGCCTGTGCCTTCATTTGCGCTGAGCCAGGGCCGGCACCGGCCGTCTGTCTGTCTGTGGGGCGTCGCGGGGCCCTGGGATAGTAGAAGCTACAGCCCTGTGCTGTTGCGACTTCCTCCTAACCCGAGCTACTCTGCAGCACCCCCTTGTCCCCAGCACACACAGACGCTCGGAGTAAATCCAGAGGGGCTGATGGTGGAAGAGGAGGAGGATGGGGTGTGCGGGTCTGCAGACCTGGGCTGTGTGGCCTCAAGTGACTGACGAGTCTGTAAGAGGGGGTAATGGTTCGCACCAGTGATTCTAAGCCAGGAGAGAGGGAGAGAGAGAGAGAGAGAGAGAGAGAGAGAGAGAGAGAGAGAGAGAGTGTGTGTGTGTGTGTGTGTGTGTGTGTGTGTGTGTGTGTGTGTGTGTGTCGGGGCGTTGCCCAAGAGAACCAGGGTGGGGGGCTATCACCCATGTCCTGCAGGTCCGCCTGCAGAGGGAGTCCAGTGCCACCCACCTCCCCATCACTGCGTGCATGGACCAGGCGGAGCCCGCTGCCCTCTGGAGAGGGGAGCCTGGAAGACAGCAGTGCCTGGATTGTAGGGGCCAGCAGAGTACGGACCAGCTGTCCCCACCCACCCCCACCCATCAGTGATCTAACGGCCGTCATGTCCACATACATCCTTGACCAAGCTGCTCAGGCCGGGCTAGGCCCCAGAGAGGAGGTCCAGGTTTGACCTTCCGAGGCCCGCTGTCTGGGGGCAGGCTGCCACGTGACCGTTACTTTCTCATTTGGCTTGGCAAGGGCCGGACCGTTTCCCTGGGGGCCTCGCAGGGCCTCTGGATTCTCCAGACTCATCCTCTCTGGCCTGTGGCTGAGATGTTCCAGGGCTCGGGACCAGCCTGTGCCACTTGCTTCTGGTTTGTTTGCTTCTTCAGGCTCCCAGCATTTTTTCAGTGCCAAGACAGGATTCCCAAAACGGCGCATTTTCTGTGCGCGGCCCAGCGTGTGTGTCTCTGTAGCCACGTATTTAATCTCATGTGTAGGTAAGCACAAAGGTCCACATCTAGGGTCCTGAGGAGTGTGAGGCCCGGGTCCCTCACCTCTTTGGATACATACACACACAGGCATGCACGCACACACAGGTGCTTGGTAAGGGTCCCCGGCTCCAGGACCTGCCCCTTTGTCTTCTCCCTCCCTCATCGGGTTCCATAACCCTAACCCTCGATGCTTTTGACCTCCTCTGTTTACTGCCCTCAAATCCTAAAGAGCCATTTCCCTTTCACTCCCTCGTTCCCTCATTCATTCATCACTCACCCGACAAGGTATCTGCTGAGCACCTCCCATGGGCCAGACGGTGTTCTAGGCGGTGAAGATGCAACAGGGAACAGAAGAGACAGAGACCCTCGCCCCTGGACCCTACACGCACCCCTTCTGTTACCCTCTCTCCCGGGAGTCACCGTAAGTGACAAAATCACCCTGACTTCCCCGACGGTATCCTAACAATATCCACGCCTTCCTGTTGGCACATCCCCGCCGGCTTTCAGGGAGGGGCCGTTTCACGTCAACAGCACACAGTTCTTTGTGAGGATCTACCTCAGCCACGAGGAGACGTCCCAAGCCCACGTGCGTGCCGGTGGTCGGCTTCCAGCTTTCCCTCCTTTCTCCTGATCAGCCGCTGCCTCACAGCCATCCCCACGGTCAGAGCTTCATCGCGTACGTGGAGGGTCGCAAGCCACCACAAAGCCAGCGGGACCCACTGTGTGGGGCGTCTGTGCCCCTGTGCGCAGGGGCGTCGGGGCGAGGCCCTCCGGCGCATCTTTCCCCAGGTCTGGTGACCTCACACGAGTTGTTCCCGTGAGCCTGAGCCTCCACAGCTGCGAGGTGGGCATCCCAGTGCCTCCTTGGTTGACCGTTGTAAGAGGAAAATACTGCCAGTTACACGCCCGCTGTGGTGCTCGATGCCAAGAAGACCCTCCACCAGCGCCTCAGGGTCTTCTGTCCTGTCAAGGGCACCCTTCTAGAAGCCTAGGGTGGTGACATCCTTTTCACTGCTTCTGCCCCGGTGCCTGACGGCGTGGTCCGCTTCTGTCACCTCTCGTGGAGGAGGGACTAGGGTGGTCCAGGGCGGTCTGAGGGGTGCGGGTGAGGTTGCCATGCTACCTGGAACTGGCCAGGGCTGGCAGCAAGTTGGGGACCTCAGTGGCCTCAGCTGAGCCCTCATGAACGGGAGGAGGTAGGTCTGGGGAAGGAGCCTGAGGAATAAACAGTGTCCCGGGTGGATGGAAGTTGGGCACGGACCCGATGCGATTGGGGCTGAAGAGCTGCATTGGGTGTGGTGGCGTCAGGGAAGATCTGGGAAGCGATGGGGGATGTTAACTCGGCATCTGGGTGGCCCATCCCCCCTGGCCACTCTGCACGAACTGGGGCTGGAGGTGGGCAGGCCTTGGACTGCTCATCACCACCACGTCCCTCCCCCATCAGGTGCTCCCCAAGTGGGAAAGTGCCCGTCTGTCCTTTCTGTACCCAAGCAGAGCTTTCAAAATACAGCCTCGTGTGAAAAATAGACACGGTGTCTAAATGAAACACAAAGTGTGGCCGCCAAGCCTGCTGTTCTGTCACAGCCATCTGGTACGCGAGCTCCTGGAAGAGGGACAGGGGCCGGGGATGCGGGGTTCACGGATGCCGTCCGCAGGTGGTGAGGCGCTATTACTGGGTGTCGGGCGTGTGCGACGCACCTTAGGCTCCTGACCTACGTCGCCCCACTTCATCCTCACCCAAACCCTGAATTTCATACTGAATTTCTTCCCTTTACTGACGTGGAGATTGCAGATCACGGTGCTGCAGATGGAGCGTTTGTGCCCCCAAATTCATATGCTGAAACCTAACGCCCAGTGTGATGGTGTTGGGAGGTGCTCAGGTCACGAGGGTGGAGCCCTCGTGATGGGATGTGTGCCTTATAAAAGAGACCCAGAGAGCTCCCTGGTCCCCTCCGCATATGGGAACACAGCGAGGAAACAGCCCCCTATGAACCAGAAGGCGGCCGGCACCTCGCCAGACATCAAATCTGCCTGCACTCGATCTGACCCTGCACTTTTGGCCTCCGGAACTGTGACAAGTACATTTCTGTTGTTTGAGCCCCTGCCTGTGGTATTCTGTTGTAGCAGCCCAAACAGACCAAGACAGAGAGGTTAAGCAACGTGCCCAAGGTCCCACGCTTGGCGAGTCATGGGGACCTGGGCCCAGTACGGGCTGTCCTCAACGTGTCTGGACAGCAGCTATTTCAGAATGACGATATGAGACTTTTATGCGATTATTGACATTCCTCAAGATAACTTACATCATCGTCTTGTTGTTCCGTTAGTCTTGGAAGGGAGATGATGCAAGTTACCAATAAGAAGCTGAGACCCAGAGAAACAGCAGCTTCCCGGAGGTTCAGGTAGACGAGAGCCTGGAGCAGGGCAGCTCCTGACCCAGACCCCGACCCAGACCCAGACCCAGACCCAGACCCAGAGACCCAGACCCAGAGACCCAGACCCAGCACCAGCCCCAGAGACCCAGCCCCAGCACCAGCCCCAGAGACCCAGCCCCAGCCCCAGAGACCCAGACCCAGACCCAGACCCAGAGACCCAGACCCAGACCCAGAGACCCAGACCCAGAGCCAGCCCCAGCCCCAGCCCCAGCCCCAGCCCCAGCCCCAGACCAGACCCAGACCCAGACCCAAACCCAGACCCAGACCCAGACCCAGACCCAGCTGTGCGCAGCTCTTCCTCAACCCTTAACACCACCCCACCCCCCAGCACTAAGGGAGAGGGGAAGCTCTGTCTTGGTGCCCAAGTATCTTAGTGGGATGAGCCTGGTCCAGGGCGGGTGGTGGGTTGGGAATGAGCCTGGGCGGAGGGTGGGTGCAGGGGGAGCCTGGTCCAGGCTTTCTCAGTAGCGTGGACTGTTGAAGGCCACAGCACACTGGGCATGGCAGGACTCACAGACTCACAAATTGTCGCAGAATAGCCTTGTTGCCTCCTGGCCTTCGGGCTACTGCCAATAAAGGAGTCAGTTACAGTGACATCTGTCATTCATGTGACCTCTGCGTCTGCTCTGCGGCCATCACCTTGCTACTCACGCTGAGAACCAGATCCGGTCGGAGGGGGAGGAATTCCTGTTCTGTCTGTACAAACGTGTCTGACCTGACCTCTCTTCACGAACGGAGTCCAAAGAATAGTTTGTGCCGTGAGCTCGACTGTAGAGACACCGCTGCTCCAGACAGAGAGGACACGGTCGGGCTGCGGGGTTCCCCGGGCCCAGGGGAGCGGGCACTGCCGTCCTTTCTCTCCAGGGCTGTCTTAGCTCAGTGCACGTGGAGATGGGCACGGCCGCCTCTGCCCGGCAGAGCACTCCCAGGAGACCCCTCGGAGCAGGTTGACTGGGGGTGGAGGAACTCGCGTTGGCTGTCACACAGGAATCTTAACGTTTCGTGTGAAATGGGGCTTTCTTACGTGTGTATATGTGCCTCATACAGTGAGTGTTTCTGAAGGTGACACGTCGGGCCCGGGTGCATGTCACCCCTTCTCTGTGCTTTGCCACATGACGTCGAGTCAAGGTTCTGGACTTAGTGTCTCCATTAGCCCACTAGCCTCTTTCTGTAGGGACTACACGCTGCTATTCTATGGTCTGTTCGCTATGAACGGCATCAGCTCAGGTGCCCGGCGCCAAAACTGTTTTCTTTGTGTGGTCAACTGCTTTGCCAACCACTGGGCTGCATCAGCTCGAGGAAGACCACACGCACGCACACGCACACACGTGCACAGTTTACTGTTACGCGTCCCTAACAAGGAAGCCCCACAGCTGATACGTTACGTGACTGATGCCGTTCTCGGGGTTTTCCGGCCAGGTTTCTGCAGGTTTTCTAACGGCTGTGGAGGATGGTCAGCCTTCGATGTTCCTCTGTTGGAAGACACCATTTAGGGGACTGTAGCACTGATCTGAGCTCATTTCCCTATGTTGGTAAGCGTTGCAGATCAGGCCTAAACAGAAGGGGAGCCTTGGTGCTGCCTACAGCCGCCCAGTGACATAGGGCAGGGTATCCCCCTTCCCCCTGCCACACATCCAGGGATGTCGGGAACACAGCCGGGACTCCTACCCCTGCCTGGAGACCCCTTGATCCGGCTGTGAATTGCATTTGTTACCTGTCACTTAGCTGTGAGCAAAAGTTACGCAAGGGAAGAGGCTTTAGAGCTCTCCCGTGGCCGCCTGGCTGCGTCCTGCAGTGGAGACTTAGACCTCAAGTGTTTGTCAGATAGCTGGCTTGTCCTGCCTATCAGCCACTGGGGGAAGGATAGAAGGATGCGAGAGACAGGACGATTACGTCCACCGAAGGTGAAGACCAGCTGCAGCTGGCAATGAGAACAACGGGTCCGCCTGTCTTCTGCGTTACCCATTTATGGACTGTTGCCTTAAGGTTTTTCAGTGTCTCCAGTGAGAGGAATATTTTTGTGACGATGCAGGATGTTCCCGTTATATTTTTTTATTAATTTATTAATTTTTTTTTGGCCACATTGGGTCTTCGTTGCTGCGCGTGGGCTTTCTCCAGTTGCGGCAACGGGGGCTACTCTTCGTTGCGGTGCGTGGGCTTCTCATTGCGGTGGCTTCTCTTGTTGCAGAGCATGGGCTCTAGGCGCGGGCTTCAGTAGTTGTGGCACGTGGGCTCAGTACTTGTGGCACGTGAGCTTAGTTGCTCCGTGGCATGTGGGATCCTCCCGGACCAGGGCTCAAACCCGTGTCCCCTGCATTGGCAGGCGGATTCTTAACCCCTGCGCCACCAGGGAAGTCCTCCCGTTATATTTTTATACCGTTTGATTTGGCCTGGAGATAAGTTTTTTTGAAATTTTTAAACCGTTCATTCAAAATACTGTGTTCCTCATATATGTCGCAAAACTGCTGACTATTTGTACCCCAAAGTGCCAGTGTATGCAAAATGCCGATCTCATCTCAAAATGAAAGCTTCAGTCTCTAAAAGGTTACGCTTTCGAAAGCACACAAAGCCAGCCTTTTCTTCCAGACAGGGCAGAGGTGGGGGTCAGTGCCACACGCGGGGTGCCCGCTGCCTCGGGTCTGGGTGGGGCAGTGCGTGGAGGGAAGGGAGCAGCTGGAGAAGCTCCTTGGGGACCGGGACCCACGCCCCAGCGGGCCTCAGGGCGGACTGGCCGGGACCGGCCATTGTCTGACTTCCACTCGCTCTAGGGCGGTTATTACTCCAGTCTGATTGATAAGGAAACTGAGGCACAGAGAGGTTATGTGGCCTGCCTAAGGTCACACAGCCAGCAGCTGTGGACAGGGAAGGGGGAAAAAGCATCAGAAGATGCAGAAGGGCCAGGGGGGGTTCTGCAGTGGTTTCCCTCAATTCAGGAAGGGAGGGAGGGAGGAAATTAAACCCAACAAGATCCCAAGCCAGCTCACCGAAGCTGGGCACCTGGTAGGTGTCTGTGACGCACCCCTTCCCACATCCTGTCCGTGACCAAGTGTCTCCCACCCAGGGCTCACCTGGCCACCCCAGCTTGGTGTCCTCAGGGAGGTGCAGCCAGGGGTGTGCCAGCTCTGCCCCGCCCTGCCCACCCACTCAGGCCTCCTGTTACACACAGAAGCTGCTGGCTGACCTGGTCTCTCCACCAGGCATTAGCACGGGGGGCTGCTGTCCAGACACGAGACCCTGCCTAGGGGGCTTAGCACCGATGCCCCTCCTCCTTGGTGGGCGTGGCTCCTTCCTCCCTGCCACTCACGTTCCATCCACCATCAGCGGGAATGTGTTGAACATACCGTGTACTGGGCTCCGAGGCTGCAGGGTGATACGACGGCCTCGACCTCTGAGGGTGGGGCAGCAGAGACAGGCCACAGCAAGTGTCAGTCCCTAAGAAAACCACCGTAGGCTGATGAACATAAGCGGGGAGACCCGGTGGGGGCCGAGACTGAGAAGCCCGGCGCTGGTCAGCTTGCAGTTGGGTGGGCAGGAAAGCCTACCGGGGATGCTCAGTGAGTCCAGAGGCCAGGAGGGCTTTGTCCCCGCAGACGGGCCTGCGTGGACGCAGGCCCTGTGGTGGGAAGAGATGCCGGGGCCCAGGCCTGACACCAGCTCCTCCACCTATGAGCCGAGCACCTGCCCGGCATGCAGCGTGGCCCGGGACGAGCCTGGGGGTGGGGCATGCAGGGCCCTGAGCCCTGAGCGCTTGGGGAGGAATGTGGCTCTGCTTGAAGTGCAGTGGGCGCTCGTGGGGGCGTTTTCCTTACGCTGTGATCCGGTTTGTGTCGTTAAAATAATTTCCCTGTTGCTGTCAGTTATTTGTGGAGGGGGATGCCCGTGCGGGAGGCTGCTTTAATCGTCCAGGCCAGAGGTGGCGGCCGCGTGGGAGGGCGGGCCGCATGCGCTGGTCGGTGGGCACGGTGTGGCGGTGAGGGTGGCAGGACGTGCCACAGAGGTGGGCGTGGGCTGCAGGAGGCGCAGGTGTCTGGCCCAGGTAACCGGGGGGCCGGTGGGGAGGAGCGGAGGGTGGGGGGCGCAGTGGGGGACCTTGGGTTTCGGTCCAGACACCATTAGCTTAAGGTATCAGCCTGCGTGCCAGTCCTGGTACCAGCAGAAGTGATCAATGGATGTGGCCGCTTTTGCATGGAGGCTCCTGGGCTCAGGCCATCCCCACTGCCCCCTCGCCTGTAGTCCATGCCCGTGCCCAGCACACCTGCAGGGGGACCAGGGGAGGAGCCCGAGAAGTACAGGGATGGGCCGTGGCCACCCTTCCCGCTCCGTTGGGTCCCCGCCGGGTCTGAGTGACTTCAGGAGCTGCCCAGACCTCCCCCACTCTGCGGCAGCGAGGACCCCCCGAGGTGTGGTCCGTCGTGCTCACGGTGCTTCACTGGCCCAGCCCCGGTGCCAGCCCAGGTCCCGTGCCCCTCGACGCCTCAAGCCGCTTACCCTCCTCCCGGGGCCTTTGTGTGAGATGTTCTCTCTGCCCGAAATACTCTGCAGCCCCGCCCCACGGGCTGATGACTTTCCACCCATGAAGCCCAGCTCGCGTGGCCCCTTCAGGGAGCCTCCCGGACCCTGTCCCCAGGCCCTGGACTCAGGGTCCCCTCGTGGGCACAGCCTTCCCCAGCCTGACGTCACCGGGTCACTCTCCGTGGCCTGCTCCCCTCACCCCATCAAGAACGTCTGGGGAGGGACTACCGGTCGCACTCCTTTCTGTTCCCAGGGTCACCACGATGTTTTCCACTGAATGGTGGTTCCCTGCCACCCTCGAGTGACCGTCCCCTTTCCAAACAGCACATCTGCTTTTGTAGCCGCTGCTGAGAAGGGGCGTTAGGGTTTCCTCGCATGTGGTGGGCTGGGGAGTCTCTGGGGGATGGAGCTTCACTGAGCGACTGTCGGGGCCCCCCGGTCTGCAGGCCTGCTGCCACATCCTGGGTTTGATCCCCTGGAGGCCTAGGGAACCAGGTGGGTGGTGGCGATGGGGCCTTGAAGGAGCAGCGTGGTGACACGATGGGGTGGGTGGCCGTGAGGAGGGAGGGGAGGGAGACGGCTGTGTGAGTTTATAAGAGGGTATCAGCTACTTCCCGGTTTCTTCATTAAGCGGTTGGCCAGGCCCCTGTGTGAATTCATTTTGAAATGGTCTGAGAGGCAAAATGACTTTAAACATAACTTTTGGAAGAGAACATTTCATTCTGCTTACTCAGCATGGTGTAGCCATTAAAATGCTGCTTTTCCTCCTTTTTGAAAGCTACCCCTGAATAATTTATGGCTTCACCTACTGCAAGGTTCGCGGAAATAAAATGATTTCAGTCAGGGCGGCCGTGGAGCCGTCTTCCCGGCCTCATTGTCAGGTCAGCCAGGGCCGGTGCCCATGGCACCAGGACCGCCTGGAGCCCTTCCAAGAAACGACTGGTGAAAGAGAATATGGTGGCCACTTTGCTCTCTGGGCCTTGGTTTCTTCTTCTGCAAAATGAGGGCAGTTAGAGCATTCTAAAGCCCTCAGCCTGCCGTCAATGGATTTCTGTGGATAATGTCTCAGTAAAGGTTACCCAGTTGTAGGTACCTCCGTAGGGCCAGGCACTGTGCGCGGTGCATCCCCTGCGTCCCCCGTTCAGCCTGCCCCACACGACAGCCTGGCAAAGCAGCTATTACTGTGCCCACTTTATGAACGGGAGAGATGAAGAAATCTATCCAAGGCCGTGCAGTTAGCGAGCAGTACATTTAGGGTTGCACGTCCCAGATCTGTCCATCTGCATTTAAGACCTGGGATGCCTCATGTACACTGTCAGTCTTAATTTTGCTGTAGGAAAGTTGTTTTTCAGAGACTGCCTAATTCAGTCGTACAGGAAAGTTGGGGGTGGGCTGGGGGTGAGTTTAAGCTTCCAAAGAACGTGCACAGCTTTTATTAGAAGTCACTATGAGGATGCAGTAGAAGCAAAGCTTGTCCCCTTCAAGTCTCTACGTACTGTTAGCCTGGCTTACATGGAGTTGACAGCCATGTCTCTTTAAGGATGTGTGTGTGTGTTTCAAAAGGCCGTCCTTGCATTTGTAAAAAACTGTGAGGTTTTCATTGCATTGGTGAAATTATCTAAACAAGACCCTTCAGATTTATTTACTAATAAATTAAGAGTCACCACCCAGACAGTACCTAATAGGTTGCCGTCTCGCTTGAACGGAATCTTTCGGGCCCCGAGTGGTGAAAGGATTCTTATTTCCAAAGTCACCTTAACTTACAAGGAGACGAGAGCCAGAGCGCCACGCCGAGCTCCTCTGTTCCGAATTCGCTGTGTCTCTGGTGGGGGCCCTCCACGCTCCTACCCCGCGGGCCTTTCTCTCCGATGGTGTTTCTGGTCTGCCAGATCTGTGAGGCGGGGCCGAGTGCAGGGCGCAGTGGGGAAGCGGGGCGGCGTGTCCCGTCGGGGGAGGGATGGAGAGCAGGACGCTTCGGGGCGCGTGTTCGGGCTCCTCCCTGGAGGGAGTCGGGAGGGAAGGTGGCGCTCGGGCGGAGGCCTCGAGGGGACCCAGTGGCTGTAGCAGTGGCGCTTGGCCTGCCTGTCCAGGTCCCATCCGGAAGATGCCGCCCAGCGCCAGTGCCGTGGACTTCTTCCAGCTTTTCGTCCCTGACAACGTCCTCAAGAACATGGTGGTGCAGACCAACCTGTACGCCAAGAAGTTCCAGGAGCGGTTCGGGAGCGACGGGGCCTGGGTGGACGTGACGCTGCCGGAGATGAAGGCGTTCCTGGGCTACGTGATCTCCACCAGCACCTCCCACTGCGAGTCCGTCCTCAGCATCTGGAGCGGCGGCTTCTACAGCAACCGCAGCCTTGCCTTGGTCATGAGCCAGGCCCGCTTCGAGAAGATCCTCAAGTACTTCCACGTCGTGGCCTTCCGCTCCAGCCAGACCACACACGGCCTCTACAAGGTCCAGCCCTTCCTGGACTCCCTGCAGAATGGCTTCGACGCCGCCTTCAGGCCTTCCCAAACCCAGGTGAGGCCGCCAGCCAGGGCGGGGCCTTCAGGGGTGGCAGTGGTTTGGGGAAACGGTGGGTGGTGCCCTTGGCACCCTCCCATCCTGCCTTGACCCCGAGGTCACCTCCGAGGTATCCCTGCTCGTCCCCCAGGCCACCAGCCCATCCATCCCCATCCAATCAGAGGGAGCTGATGGAGGAACAGCTCCAACCCACATTCAGCGTTTTGCTCCGAAATGCAGTTTCCCTCCTCTTTTTTTTTTTTTTTTTTTGCGGTACACGGGCCTCTCACTGTTGTGGCCTCTCCCGCTGCGGAGCACAGGCTCCGGACGCGCAGGCTCGGCGGCCATGGCTCACGGGCCCAGCCGCTCCGCGGCACGTGGGATCTTCCCGGACCGGGGCACGAACCCGTGTCCCCTGCATCGGCAGGCGGACTCTCAACCACTGCGCCACCAGGGAAGCCCCTCCCTCTCCTTTAATTACACTTTCTTTGTAAACGATGGTTTGCTCAGGGTAATGTTAATTTTCTTGTATCCTCCGAGTACGTGCTCATCTGCTGGTGGTGAAAGGAGGCGAGAGGCCTTCTAGGGGGTGAAGGGAACGAACCTGGGGTTGCAGCCGTCCTCAGGCCGTCGGAGTGGCTCAGGTGCTGAGGTGCCCTGGCCTGCGTGGAGAGCTGGGTGCCTTTGGACTGGAGGTCACAGAGCCCCGGCCCTGACTGTTTACAGCCCCTCACCTTCCTCGCTTCCTAAATGGAGGCTGTGTGTGCTCTCAGCTCCCAAGCCCCGGCCTTCTGGTTGGCTGAGGCAATCGCATTTGGCTGTGGTGAGACAGTCTCAGAATCGTCCTCAAAGTTGCTCTGCGGGTCGGGAAACTGAGGAGGTGGCTCTTTCTAGAAATTTCTCTAAGGAAAACATCAGGAGGTTCTTGGCCCACGTGAGCCCAGTTCCTTTTGACCTGTTCCATACGGAGACAAAATCTTACTTCTCTTTTATTTGTACATTTAAAGACCCACCCACCCAACTACTTTTCCTCGTGCTTTTCCTTAAAGGCCTGCGTCACGAGCCTCAAGTTCTTTTCGCTGTTCTCTTTGCGATCCTCTCCTAATTCCCTGTCTCACCTTCTCCGCACAGCTGGAAAGCACAGGGTTTCTGTGGGGAAGATCATGTCCTGTGTCAGGTCCGCGGTCCCTGCACGGTTCTCCTGCCTCTGCTCTGCTGTCCTGTGAATGTGCCGGCTCATGAGGGTCTCCAGGTGTCTGTGATGCGCCTTCTGACTCCTGGGAGGTGCTCCCTCCTCTCTGCCTTTGCAGGTTTCCCATCTCCAGGACCCCGTGTGACTCCAGGCTTCCCAAATCCCCCGACTATTTATAGGGCAACGAATGCCGTTTTGTCTTGTCACTCACCTTCCTTCTTACCAGGAGGTGGGGTCTTTGGGGACACACGCCCTGCCTTATAACAGGCCCTGCAGGACCAAGTTCAGGGCTGGGCGTGGTTTTTTTGTGTGTGTTACTGAATATTTGCTTGGTTGAAAATGAGCTAGACCAGAGACACATGGGCTGGGCTGCAAGGGGAAAAACACAATGTTCTGGCCATTCTTGGCATCAAACATTTGAAGAGCTGCTGGAGGGCTGTGAGCTCACTGAGACTAAGCATCTTCCCGGAGTCAAGCAAGCAACTCCATGGATGATTGATATTTAACAGCCTAAAGATAAGGCTGCCCAGGGTCCTTCCGGCCGCTAGACGAGCTGTACCCATGATTACACCCATGTCTGTGTGTGCCTGCCGTGTGCCGGCCCCGGGCGGTCTGATCCCTCTGGAACTACAGCATCAGACACCTGAGACCTGCGTCCCGGGCGATCACCATGCTGTGTGTGTGTCCCCAGGGTCCGCTTAGCCGGTGGGCACGCTGGAGCACCCACTAGCGAATTCTGAGCTGTGTGGGCTCACCCCTTCCCAACCCCAGACATGGGTGCCGTGAGGGGGGGCAGGTGTCTGGGGCGGCAGCTCTGCCCTCCTGTGTCGTACGGCTCAGATGGGTACGAGGGGAGACCCTCGAGAGACGGTCACTTCATTCTTGCCACCCACATCTTTTCTTCGCGTCCACTTGTTGAGACTGAGAAAAGAGGGGCTGACGTGAGATTTAGTCTGGGGAAGGGCTTTCAGCTCTCTGCTCACATTGGGTTTTTTTGTTCCCCCCACTTTGCTTTTTCTTTTTAAAATTTTACTTTGTATTTAATTTTTATTTTTACCTTTGTATTTGCAAACTTATGTGCTCTTGTTGCTACCATTTTCCATCCCGTGCTCTATATGTTGGTCAGGATCCCAGCAGGAAACAAATGCTATGTTCCAGAAGGGCAGTTGCAGAGAATTGGAAGCAGGGACTGTGGACAGTCAGGGTTTAGGGGCATCACCAGGGTGGCGAACACCTGGGCTGGCAGCAGCGGGAAGCCGCCGTGAGCCTGTGGCGCTGGCGTGGGCAGGCAGGCAGGGCTCGCATCTCTTGTTCATCCCTCCCTCGTGGCCACACAAGCCAGGTGCTGGGGGCAGGGCCCTGGGGTGTGCGGTTTATAAGAGGTTGGCCACCAGGACACAGCGCAGGGTAGGAAGATGGAAAGGGGGTCTGGGGGGCAAACAGTACCCGGTAGAGTCCACCCACCAGACAGGAACATGAGGCAGAGGGGAAGTCCGAGTCCCTGGGATTGGCTTTCCAGTGCGCTGGTAATCACCTGGAATTTCCTCTTCCTCCCGACTCTGGGCCCCATTGAGCCAGCTCTGCTTGAGGAGGGCCAGCCAAAGGACGTGAGACCAGAAAGTGCAGCGTGGATTGGAGCGTGCTCGGGCCTTCCTGTGGGCTGGTGGTCCCGCCAACGCGGGCCGTTGAGCGGCGGCTCTGGGCACACACGCGCATGCCCTTAGCCTCTCTGCCTCGCTGCCGCAGAGGCTGCCTCGTTCTTACACGTAGAAACATCAGGGTCATATACGTCTTCGTTAAGTAAAATAAAGGAAACCCTCAAGGTTTCCTGGCTTTCCAGCTCCTCCTTTTCTGAAGTCCCTGTTGGCTCTGGAACATTCCATTCAAGGAGAAGGTGTGTTTTCAAGTTGCAGTCCTCCACCCCGAGGCCTCAGGGCTCCACTGACCGGTCTTCACTCTGCCTGTTGAGACCAGTGGGAACAGTCCCCGTCCCATCCCCCAGCAGACTCCGCTCCAGGCTCCGGGGAACAGCTCTGCATCGCCGCCACGCACACACCGCACCTGGGCACACGGCACACGGCACACAGCACCCTCTGCCCTGCAGTCTCTGGAGCCTTTTTATTCCAGCAAATGTGACCCTTTGGGATGAGCTTACAGAGTCTCCAGACTCGATCAGTAACCCCAGCAGTGGGGTGCGCCCAGGCACGAGTGTTTATACACAGCTACCAAATGGGGAGATGCTGCATCTCCTCAAGCCCGGGGGCAGATTAGTTAAAGGAGGGTTGGGGGAGGGATTGCGGAAGTCAGTACATGGCTGCCGTGTCTCCCCTGCATAACCACTGCCCCCCCCCAGCCTGAGCTCGTCATACCCGGAAGGGACTCAGAACACACAGCTGGGCGACAGCAGTGCTGGCCGACGACAGCCTGGCAGAGGAGGGGGCAGTTTTTGGAGCTCTGGAGAGTGCCCTACCCCGTGCTGCGCTCAGCTGTGACCCGTTCCACATGCCTGTAATGAGGGTAGAAAAGAGGAGAAGCCATGGAAGGCCAGGCGTTCCTGCTGGCTCTTTTGCTTTGGTGATTAAATAGAAACTTGAACGGGACTCTGTGATAAGTGCAGGTGGAGTAGAGGACGTTGGCTTTCTGGAGAGCAGAGAGAGGGCCGCATCTTCCTCACTCCCCACTCCACCCGCCCGCCCCTCCGTGTGTGGGACGTGGCCATCCTGCTACAGTGGTTCCACATGGGCTTTGAAGGTTTGGGGAGCCGCACGGAACCGGGCACGAGGTCAGCCTCTCCAGCCTCCCCTTCGTGAGCTCAAGGCAGGGGAGGCCGGGCTTAATGCCCCCCGCTTCCAGCAACAGAACCCTGGAGGGGCTGGTATGCACACCTAAGACCCAACACTGCAGGGCCGTTATTTCTTAAGTGGAATTCGAGGTAACATTGATAGGAGAGTGGAAGGCCACTGTCCATCTCACACTCGGTCAGTGTTATCCCCTGTTCTGCCCTCGCCAGGCCACTTTCTGACATCACCTGGGAGCTCGCTGGGAATGCAGAAACTCAGGCCCTGCCCCAAGCTTTCCGAAACAGAACCCACATTTCATAAGATTCCCAGGTGACTTGTTTGTTTATTCAAGTTGAAAGGCCCTGATGGAGAGCGGGCATTGGCACGCTTTTTCCGTCAGTGGCCAGGTATTAGACTTTGGGGGCCGTGTGGTCTGTGTTGGGACCTTGTAGCCCAAAAGCAGCCACTGACAGCACGTCAGTGAGGGGCACGGCGGGTTCTGGGAAAACTTCATTTAGAGCGGGCAGTGGGCCAGCCCCTGACCTGGAGTTTTGTGGAGAGTTCTTGGAATCATAGTACTTCCAGCATTCTTCATTTCAGTGAACGACACATGTACGTACCAATCCATAAGGAAGCTTGAAGTTGGATTGGAAGGGAAGCGTAACAGCTTCCTAAAATTTACCCAGAAGTCCCCCCAAAAGCTTTAGCTTGAAGAAACAAAACTTGGGGAACCCCTGGAACCTGTTTTTATGCCATTTCTTTTTACTTTATTGTCTTGTCATTGAAAAAGTCCTGTCACCGTGCCATCTAGAAGTGGAAATAGGTGAAGTAAGTTTAAAAATTGCCTGGGGAGTCCCACGTCAGAAAGGACGTGATGACCCAGAGGAGAGCGAGAGGCTCGGTCGTGGCAATGAGGGAACTGGGTCATTTCAGGAAGAGTTTTTAAAAAGAGAATGTTTAGCCTGGGAAAAAGAAGGTCGTGGGCCAGCATGAGAGCTGTCCGGAAAACCTAAAGAACCTAAAGAATCGTGTGAAGTTGGGTCGGTAGGTTTAGGTTAGATGTAGGTCACCTTTGCGTCAGTGAACGGTTGGAGCGTCCATCAGTGGAAAGGTCTTCCTTGAAAGGAAGTGGGTGTCCCCACCAGGCATGTCCAGCTGGAAGTCAGGACCCCTGCTGGAGGTCCCTCTCCCAAGTGAGAGTTTGGACTGAGGACCTTGGGCCAATAATAATAACTGTCATGATGATTTCCATTTACTAAACACCTGCTAAGTGCCAGTTTCTCATTTAATCCTTCCCGAAACACTGGTATAGACAAATGAGGAGACTCGAGGAGACTCAAGGGGACTCAGGATCAGAGAGGTAAAGTAACTTAGCCAAGGTCACACAGCTGGTCAAAGGCAGAGACTAGATTTGAGCCCAGACTTGAAGACCCACCCTGCGCTCACGCTGCCTTCCGTGAGAATCTCTGCTTTTTCTTTCCCGGCAGGTGCTACACGAACCCCTGATTGATGAGGACCCTGTGTTCATTGCCACGTGCACAGAGCGGGAGCTGCGGAAGAGGAAAAAGCGGAAATTCAGCCTCTGGGTCCGGCAGTGCTCTTCCACTGGCTTCATCATCCAGGTGAGCCCCGGGCTGGCCCTGGAGGCCGAGGGAGGATTTGGTAACCGGTGAACTTGCCCACTTACCCTTTTCACTGCACCTCACAGATGCTGCAGCTTCGGCTGGGCTGCGCTGCTCTCTTCCTTGCTGGGGCCCGGGGCTAGCTGGCGCTGTCCGCTGCACGTTCTTCCTGCCCACTCCGGCCCCTGGGGTTAAACAATAGCCGTAAACACCGATCAGGGCTCAGGCCCTTACAGTGTCAGCCAGAGGCTTCACCAGAATGCTGGGCACAGAGGTCGCTGCCATGGCTCTCGAGAGCGTGCCGTGTGACGTCCCAGAAACACCCCCCAGACCCCGCCGGGGCTCTGTCCTAAGGACACCTTCTTCAGAGGCCTGCAACGGCATCAGGAGCCCGGCCCTCTGAGCCTGCCTTGCTGCCTGCTCCCTGGCTCTGCCCTGCAGAGGTGGCCGAGCTCTGCTGCGGGAACAGTGCCAGACGCCGCCGAGCTGCCGGAGCGGCAGGGTGCGGGGCGCACGGAAGGAAGAGATGGGGCTGGCGAAGCGGACCCCGGCTGGGCTGGTTCCTCCCGCCCTGCCGCTCGGGCCACTCGGCGGCCCTCACTGCCCTGCCCGGCTGCAGCCCCAGGCCCAAGGCGCAGGGGCCTTGCACCCCCCTCCCCCGAGCCAGGGAAGGATTCGTAGGGAGGTTCAGCTGACATCTCCGTGCCGCATGTGCTCGAGCCGCGGCAAGGAAGGTGCATGTGCCCCAAGCAGCAGCCCGCCCTGCCCCGCAGGCCGGGGGGCTTCAGGTCGGGCTGGGCCCAGGCTCTCCAGCTGGGCTCACGCACAGGCTTCAGGCTGTTGCTAGACAGACCCACCCCAGAGCGGGAAACACTCTGGACGTACAGCCTGGGCCCTCCCTCCCCACACAACCCCTGCCATCACTATAGTATCTTTTGCCGTGACACTGCCCTGGGGACAGGGGAGCCCGTTTCACTGTATATATATGACATTCAGTCATTCTTTGAATAAATACTTAACCGCTGAGTGCTGTGGCCTGCAGCATCGTGCCAGGCACCGGGGTACAAAGTCATGGCTCTGCCTTCCCAGGGTTCTGCCTGTGTGGGTTTTGAAGGAATGTGCGCATGTGGGTTCTGCGTGCATCTGGCACCACTTCCTTTTTTTTTGCGGTACGCAGGCCTCTCACCGCTGTGGCCTCTCCCGTTGCAGAGCACAGGCTCTGGACGCGCAGGCTCAGCGGCCATGGCTCACGGGCCCAGCTGCTCCGCGGCATGTGGGATCTTCCCGGACCGGGGCACGAACCCGTGTCCCCTGCATCAGCAGGTGGACTCTCAACCACTGCGCCAGCAGGGAAGCCCACCACTTCCTTTTTACTGTAAACTTGATGAGTAGCGAGGAGTCACGACCATTACCTGCAAGGCCTCTCTCTCTCTCTCTCTCTCTCTCTCTCTCTCTCTTCCTCTCTGTGCGGGTTCCTCCTAGTTTCTGTGAAACCTATAAAATCCCCATCTGTCAGATAAAAGGTTTGGATGGTACCTTGAAATTTCCTTTTATTTCTAAAACTCTCTGATCCTAGGAAGCTTTGTGCAGCTTGAGGGTTTGAATTTAGATGTCAGGATGGAAGCTGGCAGCTCCCGGTCCCAAGCAGTCTGGCCTCCGCCGAGGCCGGGGTGACTGGAAACCCCGTGCACGCAGGTGCTGAAGGGGTACCTACCCTTGACTGCAGGCTGTCCTGTGGCAGGTGGAGCGAGGACTTTCGTGGCCTCCCCAGTTCGTTGGTCGAGATGAAGGTGTTTGTGGTGGCAGCAAAGCAGGGAGGGACACCTCTGTCTGAGAAGGACCCATGCGGCCTGAGGACGGTTGTCCTTTTAGCATCCTGGCCCTTGTCTTGGTCCCCCAGACCCTAATCCTGGTTAGGCAGTGGCCCAGGCAGATCCAGCCATGGGGCGAGGGGCAGGGGGAGCCTCCCACCCCCGAGCTTTCACACCTGCATCTCCTCTGTTCTCACACCAGCCGTGAGGTACAGGGGGCAGTGGTGTGCACACCCGTTTCCCAGATGAGTTGGCTCAGCTCTGCTAATGTTTAGGGACCCCCTCCTCAGTCCTGGGGGCCAGCTACAGCCCAGCTCTGCTACTTCCTGTGTGAACTAAGCCGGCTCCCAAATTGTCCTGGATCTTAGTGTCCTTAGCTGTATAGTGAAAGGATGGGGGGCCTTAATCAGTGAGGCCCCTTCTACTGCAAGGTTCTGTGATTCTTCTTTTTTAACGTCACCTGTGGGACGGTGTACACAAGCCCATTTTCTTCATTTTAGTTTGTCAAATAAATTCTTCTTCTAAATAACTTTCCACTGGAGGATCCCGGTTACTGAGCCTAAAGAGGCTGTGGCCATGCTGCTGCCCTCCCGCTGGTAGCAGGTCTGAGGCTGGCCGATGGGAGGCCGGCAGACGTGGCGCATGAAGGGGTTGGAAAGGGCGTGTGCATGGTTCTCCTCTGGCCTCTCCGCCCTGACCCTGGGCAGATATCCCAGCTGGATCGCCGAGTCCTGAAACCATGAACTCATAAAAGTGATCGCGGGCCACTGAGGCTTTGCTGTTGTGTGTGACACAGTTAACAGAATTGCCCCGGGGCCTGCCAGTTAGGGTCTGCAAAGCTGACCAGACAACTTTCCTCCTGTTACCCTGTCATGGACACAGCTGATACCTGGAAGGGACAGTGGATTCCAGGAGACCCATGGCCTGGCTTTGGCTCTATAGTGTCATTCGGCCAAGACTGTAAGGTTTGCTGACTGGACTGCATGCTTCTGAGGTAGGGCCGCATTGGGGATTAGCTCCGCTTGAAAGATTCTAGATCAAGGTTTAAGTGAGGAAAAAAACATTCCAGATTGGGTCGTGGTTTCTCAAGTGGTCCCAGTAAAGGTCATTGTGAGAGCTGACCAGGAGCTCCAAGCCTCAGAAGCGGTGAGTGCTTCCCCTAAGGGCACCCGAGCGAGGAAGGAAAACCCACAGTTTGACGGACACTGCTGCTGACGGGGAGGGTGTCCAGGGGAACCCCGGTATTTTCAGTACTTTTATAGGCTCACTACTCTTGAATTCATCTGAAGGGGAATCTCAGAATCAGATGAAAGTGGTTGAGAATCCTGGGTGATCTAACCCGTGAGGAGACGGTAGGGAGGTGTGTGGGAGAAGAGGTGAACTGTGTCGCCCTGAAAATGAAGGAGTTAATGTGTTTCACTTCTGGGGGTGCAAGAGGGAGGGAGGGATTTCTTCCAGGAGGAAGAAGCCATCAGAGGAGGTGCGGTCACTGCAGAGAGAGTCACACCCGCGTGGAGATGCTGTCCCGTGTGATGAGGTGGTGTCGCCTCGTCTGTCCTCAGCTCTCTCCTCCAGCCCTCCTTCCAGAATCTTGTGTGAGAGGCCTTGATCGTGGTGGGGCCGGTCCCCCACTTGGCGTTTGTAGAGCTTCCCTGCAGGCCTACTCACCACAAAAGCCCTCGGACCCAAGGTGTCTACCTTGGGGTCTGCCCCTGCACCGAACGCTGAATACCGAATCAGTGTGTGACGATGGCAGCCAGGAGACTGCTGCCTGTAGGACTGGGGCCACGAGTCTGAGGTAATCTGTCAAACTCATTCGAGGACTTTGAGGGATGAAATTTGTATTGTGTCTTGTGGGCCTATCCTGAAGGAGCGTATCTTTTTTTTTTTTTATTGTGGTGAAATGTACGTCACGTGAAATTTACCCTTTAGGCGGCATTAAATACATCCCAGTGTTGCGCAACCATCATCACTATCCATTTCCAGAACTTTTTCATCATCCCAAACAGCTGGGAGCATCTCTCTTAGCTGCGGGATGATACACGATCACACAGAAAGAGTGAAATCCCCCCAGGCAAAGGCATCCTCCGGATACACTGTGGATGCTTCTGGAGCTCAGAGGCGGGGTCACCTGGCACCCTGGTCTGGTTGAATGTTCAACTCTGGTCACACTCCCCCTGGTCGGGCTGCTCTACCTGCTGTGCCTTTGGGACTCCTAGTTACGGGCAGGTGAGTGGTCGGGACAGGGTATGTGCTCGGCTTTTGGTCCCAGCGCGGGCCGTCTGCGTTCCGTGCAGGAGAGGTGCTTGCAGTCACGTGTAGTGTTCTCTGGCAGTCTGTTGTCAGATGGTTCTGGTGCCGGGGGGAGGGGAAGGGGGCGGTTGCAGGGTGCCCGTGAATGCCTGCTCTGCTTCACCTCTTTTCTGACCCGGCCTTTCTGGCTTTACCCTCTGACGTTAGCAGGGCTCGGAGGGCGTGATGGGTAATTTCGTGCCAATTTGGCTGGGCCACAGCACCCAGTTATTTGGTCAAACACTATTCTGGATGTCCCAGTGGAGGTATTTTTAGATGACGTTACCATTTAGATCAGTGGACTTTGAGTAAAGCAGAGTGCCCTCCCTCATGTGGGTGGGCCTCATCCAATCAGTTGAAGGCCTAAATAGAAAAAGCCTGACCTCGCTGAAAGGAGAGGCAATTCTGCCAGCAGACGGCCTTTGGATACGAACTGCAGCTCTACCCTGGGTCTCCAGCCTGCCAGGCTGTCTTGCAGATTTTGGACTTAACGAACCTCCGTAATCACACGATCAGTTTCTTGAAATAAATACCTCTGTCTCTTGCTAGATGGATAGATGGATAGAACTCTCTCTGTATCTCTGTCTCCATCCCGTCGGTTCCACTGCAGAGGGATTTCCGCTACCACCTAACTCACACAGCCTGTTTGTGTCTGAGGCTCCCTGGCTTCCTAGAGGGCAGGGACCACGACTTCTTCAGCCTTCCCTCTCTACAGCCTAAGGGGCTTGCCAGCTTTTTTTTATTTCTTCTGAAGTCAGAGACATCCCTATAATCAAGGAGTTTACAAAACAGATGGGAAAACAAGACGTCTACAAAGGAAAACCTAAGTGCAGGTTGTTTTCTAACCACATTTTATGGGATTAACATTGTGCTCAGCACTGAAGACCCAGGAGTGAATGGAGCCCTAATGGCCTCCCTCCTAGGAGAGATGGACGTATGAAAAATATTCATGAGTAATAGATACAATGGAATACTACTCAGCCATAAAAAAGAGTGAAATAACGCCATTTGCAGCAACAGGGATGGGCCTAGAGATTATCATACTAAGTGAAGTGAGTCAGACAGAGAAAGACAGATACCATATGGTATCACTTATATGTGGAATCTAAAGTATGACACAACTGACCTTATCAACGAAACAGAAATGGACTCACAGACATAGGGAACAGACTTGTGGTTGCCAAGGGGGAGGGAGGGTGGGAGAGGGAAGGATTGGGAGTTTGGGGTCAGCAGGTACAAACTATTACATATAGAACGGGTAAACAACAAGGTCCTACTGTACAGCACAGGGAACCATATTCAGTATCCGGTGATAAACCATCATGGAAAAGAATATGAAAAAGAAAGTCTATATGTGTATAACTGGGTCACTGTGCTGTACAGCGGAAATGAACACAACACTGTAAGTCAACTACACTTCAATAAAAAAGTAAGTTAAAAAATATTCCTGAGTGCATTGTGACCTGTGTGCGAGGGATGTGTGGAATGTTGTGAGGCTGTAGGGTGGCGCCTGTGGGGCTAAGAAAGGCTCCCGGGTGCCCCAGAGGGGAAGGTGGATGGTGCAGGCAGGGATTGAGGTTGACAGGTGAGAGCCAGTGTCACTCGCCACAGGCCAGCCCTGAGCATGGCCACTGAGAGGACGCAACCTTGACAAGCGTCTTGCTGTCCTTACTTTACACCTGGGAAAACCGAAGAGACTGAGTCATTTACCCCAGATCGCCAGGCGATGATAGGTGGAGGCAGGGATGTGAGCCACAGGGCTGGCCGGCCCCCTACTCCGCGGTCTCCGCTCCCAGGACCCCTTCAGGGAGGGAGAGGAGACACCCGGTGACCCGGCTCAGGGCCAGTGCGCGCCCATGCAGTATCTTCTTTCAAACATGGGCGGGCGTCTTTGACACCCATCGGAGTGTTTCTGTGACTCACCTTCGAAGTGTCCTTTTCAGGAGAATCAGGTGATCCGCGGCGTTCCTGTCCACAGTGGAGAATCCTCGAGGCAGACGGAGGCGCCCACAGCCTGGAGTACTTGTCGCGGGTCCCCTGGAGGATCTGTAGGCTTTGTGACCCCAGGTTTTGACGGCAGTGGAATGAGCAGGTGGGGGAATCACTGGTGACGTGAGGCTCTGACCATCCCGAGATGCACTTGCTCCTCGGGTACAAAGCTCTGTGCTCTGAGACCGCGGCCGATGCCTTCTTTTTGCAAAACCACTGTCGTTTCCACACCAGAGGCACGTGGCGCACTGGAGAGAATGTTCTTGGTGTGTCACAGGCCTGCCGAGAGCTGCCCCGACCCCAGCAGGTCCTCCGGCCCGTGCCGTCTGCGAGCCGAGGGCCCAGCCTGTGCCCTCGTCCATGGCTCCCAGTGAGCTGCGGGGTGCAAGGAGGGGTTTGTCCAGAAGAGGGCATGTCCAGTTTCAGGGGAAGCCGTGTCACCGGGCGTCCGTGGGTTCTTAGTCTGCGACACTGAGGTCACTCATCTTGGAAGCCTGTGACCCTTCCATGGGCACAGGAGGAAACTGTCTCTGTAGAGACTGCTGTTCTGTCTCTACCATGTCAGAAAGATTGAGAATAAAGTGGGGAAAACGAGCACAGTTGAGTTAATGCTGTGTTGACCTATGGTGGTTATGTGCAGCCCTGAGACTCTTTGGGGAAGAAAGAAAAGAGTCTACTAATGAAAAAAAAAAAAAAAGCTGGTATGGTCAAAAGCGCCGAATTCTCCCATTTGAGTGTGTTGAGATAGGCCGCCTGCCTCTGCAGTGTGAGACCCAGGGTCCCTGAGCCGGAGGTGGTGGCTGGGAGAGCACCGGGCAGAGGGGGGCACAGAGCAGAGGCCTGGGAGGACCGTGCGGGAGCTTTAGTTAAGGGCCGGTGCTCTGCCCGCAGAGGACACCTGGACAGTCTCTAGAGGGTTGAGTGCTGGGTGCCGAGCGGGGGCAGAGCCGTTCTAAATGGCGAGCGTGGTCCTACCGCTCAGTGAGTGCGCCTACACCAGAGACACTGGGCTTCAGAAGCCGGAAGCCAAATGGAGCCCCCAGGCCAGGGGACCCTGCCGCCTGACCCCGTGCACATCACCGGGGGTGTCCAGGAGACCCTGGGAGCATCTGTGAGGGGCCGCACACTTGGTGTGGCTGGACCAGCTGCTCTGGGAGCCTTTTCCTCCCTTCAGTCTAATCAGTAGATTAGGAGCTGCTTCTTCAGTTCAGAAAAGGACAGTTTGCATCCACGGAGCGCTTGCCGCGGGCCAGGCTCCACAACTAAGCGCTCTACGTGCATTGCTCACTTTCTGTTCACAGCCGTCTTGGGAGGTAGGGGTGCTCCTGCCTCTGTTTCACGGTAAGGAAGCCAAAGCCCAGAGAGATTCGCTACCTCGTCCGAAGTCTCAGCCTAAAGGGACAGACCTGGGATTAAACCCAGCCTTCCCGACCCCGGAGCCCACCCTCTGGACCACTAGGGTATGATCTGTCCCCAGGAAGATAACTTTTCTCCCTTTAGACAAAACCCAAGTCTCTGTTTCTTACCCAACTTGATTGTTGTGTGATTGATGTTCTAGCCTCAGATTGTCACTGATCTCCCTTATTTTGAGACATGCTTTTTATATTGAAAGAACTTGAGGATTTTGCACTGAAGGTGTTTTTTTTTTTTTTCTTATTTGACTTCTAATTTTTTTGCGTACTAGTGAATTGCTCCTGACCTAAAACGAACCGGATTAGCTTGAAAAATGAGGCTCAGAATGGAATTAATTAACAAGAGTGAAATTTTGCTTGTGGAATCAAAAACTGGGCAGCGCGTATACCCATCTGTTTAATTGTGCCGTGGCCGGGATGCTAGCTTCAGTCCTGTCCAGGTTGAATGTGGCTATGTCCCAGGATGGAACTGGCTGGGGCCCGGGACATCTGTCACAGACCTGAGTGTCTTTGAGCAAGTGGCTGAGCGCTAATCCCTTCCTCATTCTGTGGAATGGTTTAGTCTGTCCAGCCCTTCTTACCGTATAGGGAGGGAGAGACAGTAAAGAACGTAAGTGCCGTGTAGGTGCATCAGGCACTAACTGGATCAGATTAAACCCTGGCCCCCTCCCCAAGGAACTACCCTCATGCGAGGGGTGCAGAGCCCACCTTCTCCTCCAATCCGTTGTTGTTGTTTTATTGAAGTATAGTTGGTTGATTTACAATGTTGTGTTAGCACAGCAAAGTGATTCCGTTATATATCTGTTCTTTTTCATATTCTTTTCTGTTACGGTTTATTACAAGATATTGAACACAGCTCCCTGTGCTCTACAGTTGGTCCCTGTTGTTTAGCTATTTTATGTATAGTAGTGTGTATAATTTATCCCTAATTTATCCCTCCCCCTCTTTCCCCTTTGGTAACCATAAGTTTGTTTTCTATGTCTGTGAGTCTGTTTCTATTTTGTAAACAAGTTCATTTGTATCATTTTTTTAGATTCCATATATAAGCAACATCATATGATGTTTGTCTTTCTCTGTCTGACTTCACTCAGTATGACAATCTCCAGGTCCATCCATGTTGCCGCAAATGGCATTATTTCACTCTTCTTTATGGCTGAGTAGTATTTCTTTTTTTTCTTTTTTAAGAAAGCATTCTTTTTTTTTTAATTTATTTATTTATTTTTGGCTGCATCGGGTGTTCGTTGCTGCGCGCGGGCTCTCTCCGGTTGTGGCGAGCGGGGGCTGCTCTTCCTTGCGGTGCGTGGGCTTCTCATTGCTGTGGCTTCTCTTGTTGCAGAGTGTGGGCTCTAGGCGTGCAGGCTTCAGTAGTTGTGGCTCACGGTCTCAGTAGTTGTGGCTCGTGGGCTCTAGAGCACAGGCTCAGTAGTTGTGGTGCACAGGCTTAGTTGTTCCGCGGCACGTGGGATCTTCCCGGACCAGGGCTCGAACCCGTGTCCCCTTCATTGGCAGGCGGATTCTTAACCACTGCACCACCAGGGAAGTCCCTGAGTAGTATTCCATTGTATATAGGTACAACCTCTTCTTTATCCATTCATCTGTCGATGGACATTTAGGTTGTTTCCATGTCTTGGCTGTTGTAAATAGAGCTGCTCTGAACATTGGGGTGCATGTATCTTTTCGAATTAGAGTTTCCTCTGCAATCCGTCATTTTGAAAGACGGACTCACCGATTATTTGAGCTTTGGGATAAAACAAAGCAAGGTTCTTGTAAGGGCCTGTAGTACCGAAGGTGCTGGAGAAGACGGGGTAGAGAACGGTCTCAGTGCACAAGCCCTTCCTGGCCGTGGTCGTGGCGAGAGGTGACCTGAGAAAACACTGGTAGTAAAAACCGTCCACAAGGTGATGGCATGGAGACTTTGCTGGAAAACCAGGCTGGTGAGCCAAGGATGGTGTAAGGCAGCACGTCCAGTGGAACTTTCCGTGAGGATGAACGTCCTGTACCCGCGGGCTCCACCACGGCAGCCACTAGCCACATGTGACTGCTGCGTACCTGACCAGTGTGACTGAGGCATTGAGTTTTTCATTGTACTTAACTTCAGCTAATTTAAATTAAAACAGCCCCATGTATCTAGAGGCTACAGCACAGATATGGAGCTTTGCCATAAAAAAAAAAATCACTTCTGTGCACACGACCTGCACGTAAAGACAGTGGCCTTGTGAGGTACAGAGAGTAGTACTATCCTTACAAATGAGGAAATCAAGGCTCAGAGCAATTAAGTAACTGGCCCCAAATCACATAAGCCTCTAAATGGCAGAGGCTTTGCCCATCGAATCCAGGGCTTCTGCCCTCATCGTCTCCTGGTGGCAGACTCCGTTCCTCGCGAGATAAGTGAGCATCCTTTAAACCTGATGGCTCTCACGCATGGCCGTCCCCCCGCATGGGTGACAGCCCCACCCATCTCCACGTGCTTGTTCCGCATGGTTTCCATGAGTGCGGCCCCTGCACTCCTGTGCTGTTGCCCCACTGCTGGGATTACAGCCTACACCTGCTCTGTGCACCGTAGTCCCCGACGAATGACTTCCCCGTCCGCAGGTATGCCCTCCACCAGCCATGGAAAAGCCCGATTCTCTTCTGTTCTGCGAGAGAAGTAGGGCCAGTGGTCCAGACCAGCAAAGCCCAGGGACAGCTTAGTGGAGGCATCAGCTGGTGCATCTTCATGACCCTTGAGTCCATCCGTGATGGCAGCTGTCACCAGTGTTCTTTTGGGGGAGGCGGTGATGAACTAGGTCCCACCTCTCGAGGTCTTGGGGCATTTCAGAAATAGGGCTAAGATAGACAGTCACGTGGCGCAGGCATCTCCCAAGGCATTACCACTGTACTCCGTGTTTCCTAAGATTCCTTCTGTTACGATGTCAATAAAAAACACACAACATTAGTAATAACATCCTGGGGCAAAATGTAATACCGTATGATATCATATATCAATAAATTTTCTTCCTTCTCTTTCTAAATCTGTATATGAAGAAGTTAATAAATCCTAGGAGGAAGAAGAACTTTTTTGCAGGAGAAGTGAAAAGCTTGGCAACTGAAAGATGCATTTTTCTGCCCTAACGACACTTGTCAAACGAGCTTGTAGCTCAGAGGGGAACGGGCTCAACCGCACATTCCGTTTTACGCAGTGATGGGAGCCCCCCCCATGCCCCTCCCTGCTGGAGGAGGGGCTGTTGTACAGCGACGGTGCTCTCTGCGTGCGTGGACGGAGAGAGAGAACGTTTGAAAAGCCAACGAGGCAGCAATTACACATTTAGGTGTGTGGCGTTTCCTTGGCCGCCAGCGCGGTGTATGGGTGTGTGGGGGTGCTCAGTGCGGCTGCCTCTGTCGGGGTGCTGATGGGATCGTCTAAGGCGGGCTTTCAAATCTGCACATGATCGGCCGCCTGTCTTCAGCAGTTGGAGCAATGGCGTGTAGTTGGGGTAAGATTCCATGGGAGCTTATGACTTTTTTCATAGAGTCACAGATTCATTCATCCAACTCAGGGTTACAGGTTCACATCTTAGACCAGCTGAAGTTATTCAGTCAAAGCAAACCCAGACCAGTGGGAGCTGGACCAGGGTGACCCAGCGGCACTGGTCAGGCAGGTTGAGTCCTTGTGTGGCTTTTTTTTTTTTTTTTTTTTTTTTTTTTTTTTTGCGTTACGCGGGCCTCTCAATGTTGTGGCCTCTCCCGTTGCGGAGCACAGGCTCCGGACGCGCAGGCTCAGCGGCCATGGCTCACGGGCCCAGCCGCTCCGCGGCACGTGGGATCTTCCCGGACCGGGGCACGAACCCGTGTCCCCTGCATCGGCAGGCGGACTCTCAACCACTGCGCCACCAGGGAAGCCCTGTGTGGCCTTTTGACTGCCCAGTTTAACACTTCATTGGAAACCGTGCCCCTCAGCTGGGACTTTTGAGGTTACTATTTTTGTAGATCATATAGATATATTTTTAAAGACTTTTTGACGTGGACCATTTTTAAAGTCTTTATTGAATTTGTTACAATACTGCTTCTGTTTTATGTTTTGGTATTTTTGGCCCCGAGGCATGTGGGATCTTAGCTCCCCGACCAGGGATCGAACTCGCACCCCCTGCATTGGAAGGCGAAGGCTTAACCACCAGACCGCCAGGGAATTCCCTATTTAGATCCTATTTTATATTCATTTTATTATTATTATTATTATTATTTGCGGTACGCGGGCCTCTCACTGTTGTGGCCTCTCCCGTTGCGGAGCACAGGCTCCAGACGTGCAGGCTAAGCGGCCATGGCTCACGGGCCCAGCCACTCCGCAGCATGTGGGATCTTCCCGGACCAGGGCACGAACCCGTGTCCCCTGCATCGGCAGGCGGACTCTCAAACACTGCGCCACCAGGGCAGCCCTATATTCACTTTAAAGATAAACTCACCTTACCTTCTAGTACTGAGTGCCATAATTCAATACCCTCCTTGAACTCCTATTGATGCCACTTTTTGGTCTCAGGCTTCTTCCAGATTTCCTAATAGGAACAGGGAGATGTCTGACCCCATACCTCTCCCCTTCTCCTGATGCAGCAGCTGAGTGTCTACTCCTTGGGAAGGGACTGGCTGGAATCTGGGGAAACACCAGTGTTCAGACTTGCCTGTGTGGGCATACGAAGCTAAGTCATCTGAGATGGTCCTGTAACACCACCACACGTCATGGCTTTTGGAGAAATGTGTTATCCCAGGGAAGAGGCGGTCATCACCTCCAGGTGTGGGCTTAATGCAGTGCATATTAACAAGCGCTAACTGAGGTGGGGCTGTCTCGGGAGTAGATACGAGTTCCACGTGGGCCTATGCTTGGGTAACCCTGATGGGGGGGCTCTTCTATAATTATATTTAGTTTGTCTTTTTTATTAAATTGGCTTGAGTGTTTAGCATCCAAAACAAAAATCTCAAATTATCTATACTTGCAACATATAAACATAGCCATTTAAGGGTCTAGTCAACATATCTACACGCACACACACACACGCACGCACGCACACAAAGATTGTACTACCAAGGCAGCGTTCCCAGCTGTGATGAACACTCCCAAACCCTCACCCGTGTGGGGTGTTTGGGTAGGGAGGTCTCACTGCTGGTCTCCGTACGTTGTACATGGAACCAGTCTATTTTCAGGGAATAAAGTTGACATCATCCACTTTACTTTTACATCAACAGCTTTATGACATCATCAGCGCCCTGCTGGTTTCATTACTGAGATGGGGGCGCGTTGCCTTCATCAGCCGTGGTGTTTGGGTCCGTCAGGTGCACAGGCACGTGGCTGTTGAAACGCTGTGCCCCCGTGGGTGGCAGGCGGAATCGAAGACGCCCACAGATTCCTGCCCCCGTGTAATGGCCCCAGCTCTTCACTCACACGCTGATCTAGGTGTTGCTGTGGAGGGAATTTGATTTTGCGGGTATAATTACGGTCCTAAACCCGCTGACTTTAAAAAGGAAATGATCCCAGGTGGACCTGACCTAACGAGGTGAGCCTTTAAAAGGAACAGGGCTCTCCTTGGCAAAGGGACTTGTAGCACAGGAGGGATTCAACCCAAGGGAGAGTCTCCACTGCCGGCTCTGAGGATGGAGGGGCCCCTGGGGGGAGAGGGCAGGGGCCTCTAGGAACTGAGAGCCCCCCCGGCTCGTGCCAGCAGGGGACGGGGCGCACACAGCCAGCGATGCTGATTGATTGCAGCCCCGAAGTACCCTGAGCAGAACCTTGACGGTGCCCTGCAGAGCCGGGGTGCCAGTGGGTGTTGTATAAGCCACTAGGCTTGTGGTGACTCGTGACCCAGCAGAAAAGGAGCGCCAAGTGCACAATGTGTCTACATTTGAGTATGGATATCTGTACAGAAATACTGAATAAGTTGCGTGAGGAGAGGACAGTTGTGTGTGTGAAGGTAGAAATCGTCCTTTAGACGGGATTTTAAATAACGTGTAGTTAGAAACAGAATTTCTGTTTCAGTTCTGCGTCGAGCCCCGTGGCCTTGGAGGAGTCACCAGCGTCCTCAGGTGTCCCCCCCGGTCACTGCTTTCCAGCCGGGCTGTTGGGCCTTCCTGAGCCCTCCCTCCTCTTCCGGGTGCCCTCCCCCCCATCCCCCCGACGCCTCCCTGTGAGCCTCTCCTCCGCGGCCCGCCCCCCGATGCTGGCGACCCAGGGGCCCGGCTCAGCCCCTGGCACCCACAGGCGCCGACTCTTCCCCTGTATCTGCCCGCCCGACCGGCTCCTCTTTCCACCTTCCTCTGTGCGTGGCTGCTGCCCGGACGGCCCTCAGCGCCACCACGCCGGGGCCCGCGCATCCCGCCCGCACCACCTGCCGCCCGGGCCACCGCTTCACGGCCTTCGTGTGTTCCTCCCTCGCCCGCCCGCCTGGGGCCGACGGCTCCACAGCACGACGGGATCAGTGCCGAGGCCCACAGCACTTCAGGGGCCTGCGACGGTGTTTCTGTTTCTCTTAAAATCAGAAGGGACAAAATAACGAACTTGTAAGTTGCAGGAAGTGCTTCGACGTGTAATACTTCTCTGTATGCCAATGCACTTGTAAAATATAATTTCAAATACTTTTTCATGGAGGAAGAGGCCCGTGGAAGCAAAAGGGCCCACGAAAGTCACAACGCAGTCCTGACACCTCACTGTTTTGCGGAGTGACGACGTTTGCCCTGAAGGGGGCACGCGTCACCTTGCCCGTGGCCTGGCAAGTAGGGGAGGTACTTTGAGACACGACCTCAGGGGATGTCTCGCAGCTCTGGGTCCTGGGAAGGGCTGCACATCACTGCTAAGTGGGAGCTGGTGCCTCGGCCCTCTTCTGCCCTGACGGGTGAGTCTGAGACAGGACGGTCCTCCCTTGCCTTCAGTTCCTGGCTCACATACCTTGGTGCATGTCTTGGGATGAACAGAAGCGGCCAGTCTCTCGGGGCCGTGTGAGGGATCCACTGTCCCCTGACCGGGCACCCCGGTTCCCTTCCCAGCATTGTCCCAACAGGGACTGTGGCAGGTCCTCACCGCCCCTGCGTGCCACCCCTTCCCCACCCGCCGACCCCGAGGACATCCACGCTTCCAAAGAGGGCGGGGGCGGGACGGCGGAGGACACCAGTCTGTGCAGCTGAGTCGGGTCTGGAAATCCAGCGGGGGTGATGTTTTGAAAGCATCTCATATCCGGGAGCCTGGATAACCCACCTTCCAAAACACTGGCTTTATTGCTGGAAACAAGTTTATAAGGCCCTGGCTCACGCAGTGCCTCAGCTGGGAAAGCGGTTGGTGAGAAAGACGTGATTCTCTCCAGGGTATTATTAGATCCAGGAGAGAAGCGGTGTTCTCTGAATTTAGACTCCAACACCCTTTGCTGTTAGGACTGACGCAGGGCAAGGTTATGCTTCTGGTGTCGCTCGCCCTGCGATGGCCGCGTTTAGCCTTGCTGGCTCCAGGGTCTTATGTGCCGCTTTGTTGGGGCACCTGAACTTGGCATCTGTGTGGTTCTGAACCGTCCTCCGACACTGGCATACACCCCCTGCGCTTGAAGCTCAGACCTCCCGAGGGGCCACCAGCTTGTCCTGGAGCCTCTCTGAGGGCACCCATTCAGTGTTTGGACAGCTCTGAGTGTTAGTAAGGGCTCTGATGCTTGCAGATCTGTTTTCTGTTTGTATACATTCATCTTGGTTTTGCCTTAGAAAGCTCTTAATCGTCATTCCATGACACAGCTCTCTAGCCAAAGCAAAGTTCTTGGAGTCCTCTGTGCTCCTCTGTGGTTCTTTGTCATGGCAGCCCTAGCAAACTAATATGCCGACCACCACCCTTCTCTTTACGCCTGACCAGGGAAGGATGAGATGCTCACCACCCTGGTTTTTAATGCGGGTCATGATCACTTAGGCCAGTCATGGTATCTGAGGCCTGCAGTTGGCCATCTCCAAGGGTTTAGTGTTTGTTTTCCAAAAATATTCTTGCTAAGTCACGTTTCTTGCATCCTGTACTAGATGCGGTTACGTTTTTGAACTTGGTTGTAGGATTTTGCATTTCATCCTATGAAATATTGCCTGCCTCGGGCCGAGTATGCCACGGTCTGCCCGTCTCTCAGGGGGACTTTGGAAGCCACATGGGGTGTCATCAGGGTTGGCCTGAGAGTTTCCAGCAGCACACCTTCTATTTCCTGGTGAGAATCCTGGGTGTGTGTAGCCAGATGATTGCTTTTCGAGGGACACACGGGACAAAACTAACTGTCCCCAGGTAGGTTTGGGGACACAGTGCCCAGCGTGGCTGTGCCAGCAGTTCAGGCAGGATACCTGGGAGGGGCCGTGAGTCAGAGCTGGCTTTGGTGCAGAACCCATGGTGGGAGCCGCAGGACTGGGCTTTGCTGAAGGAGAGCAGGCGGGTTCTGAGGAAACATCCTTGCTCGGTCGCAACCTCACGTGACACGTGGCCAAGACGATTGGCTTCTCTGTGTCAGTGTTTTACTCTCTGTCAGAGAGGTTCCTCCTGGGAATGAGGTGGTGAAGGCGTAAAGACCCCAAAATGAAGTGCTGGGGTCCTGCTGCGTGATCCCGCTGTTGCCTGCCGGGCTGCGGGCAAGTCGGTCCTCCCTGGGGACGTCTCAGATGAGTATTCGGGACAGAATGCGCCTTCGAGGATGAGCTGCTTTTAGAGAAGGACCTACCCCGCCCGCTGTTCGTCTGCCTCAGGAACCCGAGACACTGTATTTTGCGAATGATCGTCCGCAGTCGTTTGCCCGAGGGCGGTACCGTGGACTTGCCGGTCCTCCCTGTGCCCGCCCTCGGCTGTGCTCAGTCTGCACGGACGGGCCTGCACTCAGCAATTCCGCGCCTCAGAGGACAGTCAGGGTCCCTGATCAGTGTGACGGGCACACTGTCTGTGAACCGCTGCCAGCAAAGGCACCCAGAACATTCCATGAGAAGAGCTGTTCTCCCTGAAGGAGGTCAGTGGTTAATACCATATGATAATTCTGCGTGGCTCAGTCAGCCGTAGGGAGGACCCCACGCTTCTTGACTCCGTTCCCACTCCCTGCACCCACCTCTTAGATGATGTTCCTCGAGGATGTTCACGGACAGAATTTAAAATTATTGTGTACTAGTTGCAGCATATCCTTGCTGGTCCTGGGACGTCAGGTGAGTTTTAAATCCCTGATCCTGTCCCCTCCTCTGCAGTATGACGTCAGTATTACCCCTTCTGCCCACACGGTGATGACTGTAAAGAGTAAGGAGGTAATTGTGGATGTGCTCTGTGAATTACAAAGCTGTATTCACACAGAGTGCGCACGGATATGTTTATCTCTTACAGGCGAAGCAGCCTTCACTTCTGTTGACTGTGAACGTGACTCCTGGGCCTCAGGATGGGGGGATGTGTTTGCTTTTGATCTCAGCTGCCAGATTCATTACTTGTAACAGTTTGACCTTTCCCTTCTTTACCTTGACATTTCTAAATCGCAGAGTCTGGGGCTGAGGCACCAGGCTGATGGGCAGCCTTGGGAGTGACCGGTGGCCTCTGTGGGCCACGGAGATGCTGGGATCGGTGGGGACTGTGGAACCGGAAGCCCGAGGAGGGGTGGCTTTCCCACACACCCGGCCTGGAGACGGAAGCCTGTGCTTCCAGAATGGTTGGACCCCTGCCCGACCCTTCTGTGAGCTCCCTGACCCTTGTGTGTTTCTGATGCAGATTTACGTCCACCTGAAGGAAGGCGGGGGCCCTGATGGGCTGGACGCGCTGAAGAACAAGCCACAGCTGCACAGCATGGTGGCCAGGAGCCTGTGCCGGACCGCGGCCGGGAGGAACTACATCATCTTCACGGGGCCCAGCATCACCAGCCTGACCCTGTTCGAGGAGTTTGAAAAGCAAGGTTTGGCAAGTGGGGAGCGTGTCCGAGCGCAGTCCCCCGCCCCCAAGAAGTGGTGGGCAAGGCTGGGGATGCAGGCGTGTGGCGGGCAGCACAGAGCACAGGATGCCGGGCGGGAGGCCCTCCCCCGGGGGGACAGGTCATGCCAACCTGCCGGCTGCCTGCACCCTGCTGGGCACTGGAGGTCTGGAGGGAGACCAGACTCATGGTCTGGGGGACAGGTCAGTTCAGGTCTTCCGGGCACATCTCTTTGTGTCCTTTGTGGTAAGGCCATGCCATCCGAGGAGTCTTCCTAGTGTTTTAGTCCATTCGGGCTGCTATAACAAAGTACCACAGAGTGGGTGGTTTATAGACCACCCTATAAATCCTTTTTATAGTTCCTATAAATAGGAATTCACTGCTCACAGTTCTGGAGGCTGGATGTCCAAGATCAGGGTGCCAGTGTGGTCGGGTGAGGGCCCTCTTCCAGGTTGCAGACTTCTCCCTGTGTCTTCACATGGTGGAAGGGACTAGGGAGCTCTGTAGGGCCTCTTTTATAAGGGCACTAATCCCATTCATGAGGGCTCCACCCTCATGACCTAAGCACCTCCCAAAGACCCACCTCCAAATACCATCACTTCAGGCATTAGGTTTTCGGCATAGGAATTTGGGGTGCGGCGGACACAAATGTTAAATCCGCAGCACCAAGGCACAGCTCTTACTAAGACTCTTAGGAAGTATGAACTCCCCACCCCAGTCTGTAATGTGGCCCCTTCCAGCTGGGCAGAGAATTGTGTGCATTAATACAGGCAGCAGTACAATGGGCCTCAGAAAGGTGTTAGTTCCCCTCAGTGCTAAGATGCCTGGTTCGTTTGTTGCAAAGACTGGGCAAGCCTTCCAGGGCTCTGGCAGAAATGGGGCTATAGAGACAGACCTGGGCCGAGTCAGGAAGCCCCATGGCAGGTTGTATCTGCCTTCACTTCATCCTACATCTGGGATTTATATCCAGTCCACTCGGGAGAAACACAGAAAGCCCCCACTCAGCTACTCCAGACGCTGGAATTGCAGACCTGTTGCTTAGCAACAGATCTGATGTCTGCCCTTAAAACCAAACCTCCTCTGGACTTCCCTGCTGGTCCAGTGGTAAGGAATCCGCCTTCCAATGCAGGGGATGTGGGTTCAGTCCCTGGTCGGGGAACTAAGATCCCACCTGCTGCAGGACAGCTAAGCCCGTGCACAACTACTGAGCCCACATACCTCAACTAGAGAGCCTGCGTGCTGCAACTAGAGAGAAGCCTGTGTGCCACAACTAAGACCTGACGCAGCCAAAAAAAAGAAAAAAAGCAAACCCTCTTAAGTAATGGGGAGCCCACAGCTTCCGACCTACGGCCTCAGCCTGGACCCTGTGCTCTTGCCGGCCTGGGCTGCATCTCACTCATCTGTAAGCCTGGTCCCAACGGGGCTCAGGGCTTAATTGTTGAGAGAATTCCGTGTGGAGAGGTCAGACTATGTGAAGAGGGGCCGTGGAGTCACGTTGGAGAAAACTGGCGCTGACGCACTTTAACCCAGCACAATGGGTGCCCGTGTCAGAGCGTGGGGTGAACCGCTGGCCCGCTCGTGCGGGTCCCAGGGTGAGTGTCACGTGCATGGCCGCCGGGGTTTCCAGAACTGCCCCCCACAGCATCCGTGTGCCCTGCAGGCCCGCTCCCTGCCCCACACCGTGGGTGTCCCTGTCTCCTGGGCCAAGAGCCGCGTGACGTAGTCAGGACCCGCTTGCAGCATGTGGGCTGGTGGGGTGCTGAGTGAGGACGCCAGAGGCTTCCCTGAGAGCTGGGCTGCTGGCCTGGGCCCTCCCCTCACAGGGAATTAGCGGAGGATGGAGGAGAATCTTCCAGCAGGAAGAAGATAATTAGACATGGAATTTGAAGTTTTCCGAGAGCAGACAGATTTCTTCGCCTGTTTGTTAGAAGCATCTGAGGCTGTGAGTCCTCCCACACGACCTCCTGGGCTTCCCCTGTGATGACTGACACGCGGGGAGGTTGTCTCCACGTCGCTCACGGATGGCTGCCCCCCATCCGCAGGGACTCTGACTGCCTTGTCTGGCCTGGTGCCCCCAGGGGCGTCTAACGGGCAGGGTGGCCGGGGTTGAAGACAGGAGTCCCAGCTGAGAGTCTGGCTGTCCCTCCTGGGTGCACAGAGACTGCCCTGGCAAACAACAGCCAGGAAGGATATTCACGCAAGATTGGCTGTTTTCATAAGTAAACTCGTGTGCTGCTGGATTCTCTTCCTCCCCTGTTAGGAGAATGCAGGTGCCCTTTGGGTGGGTGGGTTCACCGAGCCCGATGGGCGATTTAAAACGTTATCCCCATTCGTCTAATCCTCTTCCCTGTTTGGAAGACACGTTCTTCTTAAATCTCAAGGCCAGCGGAGTCTGGGTAGTTGGATCTGTAGAGATGGGAGCTGCAGGGAGCCCTCTTTTTTCTGGCAGCAAGACTGGGCCTGCCCCCCCCCCCCCCCCGCGGGTGTTATTCCTCACCCACTGCTGCTCCTGGGGCGGCAAGGAGGACAGGAAGTCATCAGCCGTCCTTCCAGCATTGGGGGGGATGCAGTGGAGAGGAGCGCATGGGCCCGGGACATGTGCCCACAGTGTCAGTGAGCCCGGAGGGGCGGACTGCTCGTGGGCCTTCAGTCAAAGTGCCCCTTCACGTCCCCCTCCCCGCGGGTGTGGGGAGGGGCGGGCTTCCCCACGGCTTCCTGGGCGCGGGGAGAGCCGGAGACCACGAGCAGGGAGGGCTGGGAAAGACCTTGAGTCCCGGCGGAATTTAGAGAAGCCTCCTTGTTCCTGCTGGTCTCTGCCTGGAGGGTCTCCTGCCTCGTGGAACGTGCTGGGCGTTGAGGCCCCCCAGGAAGCCCCGCCCCATGGAAGCCCCGCCCCGCCCCCCCAGGGGCCTGGCGTACAGCACAGGCAGGACCCCGTCTAGCGCGTGTCCTGTGAGGACTCCCTGCCTCCTCTGCCTTTCACTTGGCAGCACGCGGCCGGGGCTGCCCGGGTGCCCAGCGAGTCTTGGTGAGGGGGCAGGGTGACTAGCTGGGTCAGGCTTAGATGGCAGACAGACCTGTGCTAATGATGCCTGTCTCTGCCCGCCCAGCCGGGAGCCTGCAGTTCTGGTGCATCGCATGTGCTCAGAAGTTTTTAGAAGCAGGTGGCAGGTTGGGTCCTCGGGCTCAGCCCTGTGCTGGCAGGTAGCCAGCCCTCTGGCCGTGAGAGCTGCCGTTGTTATTGCCGACGCCCTGCTTGCGTTAGCTCTTCCCTGCGATCTTAGTACGTCCGGAAGTTGGGGGCGGCGGCACATCTGGGATGAAAGCCCCCGGACTTCACCATCTCTTCTAGGGGGGCCCCCGAGGGCCGAGCCCGGGGCGTCGGGGGGAGCCGCCCTGAGGCCGTGCGGTCCGTGTCCCCGCAGGGATCTACTGCTGCGGGCTGCTCAGCCCCAGGAAGAGTGACTGCACCGGCCTGCCGCCCTCCATGCTGAACAGCCCGGCCTTGCCGCCCGCCCGGGGCCAGCACAGCATCCGAACGAAGGGGAGCATGTCCCTGATCTGCTGGTACAACAAGGGGCACTTCCGCTTCCTGACCAACGCCTACTCGCCCGTGCAGCAAGGTGGGCACGCGGTGGGCGCCGGGGCAGGGGTGTGGGTGAGCTCTGGCGTCGGGTGACCCCCGCCCCTCTTCGGCTCTGGGCCGCAGGGTGACGGCTGCTGCCCTTCGCGGGGCGGCAAGCGCTTCCTGGGCCCGCAGGCTGTCCGCTGCCTGGGACTTGCCGGCCGTCAACAGAAGCCGTGAGGCTGGCCTTTGCAGGTCCCCCAGGTCGTACGCGGTGTGATTAATAGGCTCCGTTTGAACGGTATTTACATGATCATCATCTAGGCTTCTGTGAAAAATCTGTTCTGATGGGAGGGGGGGAATAGTCAACCATTCTTATCTCTGAAATGTCTTCCTTAGAAGTTAATCGCTAGCGTTGGGTTTTTGCGGGGTTCAGCTGGTGTCATCATTGATTTTCCTTGGGATTTAAAATCCATTGCTAACAAGGGGATTCATTTAGCAAGGAGCCTATATTTAAGGTAACCTACAGCTCAAACACGATTAAATAACAGAAAAGGAAATTGCAGAGACAAAGGGACCCTTTACAAAAATATTTATCGTTGCGTAGTGTATTTGAAAAGTCCCTTGTGTTCCTTTACATTAAGACGTCTTTCCTCTTCTCTATTAAAGGAACATTGCCAAGGAGCTCAGGGGCGTGTGATGTGTGTGTGTGTGTGTCTGCGTGTGCGTGGTATGTGTGCATGTATGCGGTATGTGTGCATGTATGTGGTATGTGGGTATTTAGTGCCTCTTGTTCATTTATTCCCATCCTTCACCCCACACACACACCTAAGTTGTGTTACATTTCAGTGGAGATTGCAATCGAGGGACTCAAGCACGTGGGTGTCGTTACCCTACTTATGTGTAGGGGGTGGAGAAAGCGCCCCCCCCCCCCACCGAGTGCTATGTCAAGGGCACTTAGAGGAGAGGTTTGGAATTGACCTTGTCAGCTGAAGGCCAGTTTGAATTGGACTTCGGCTCTCTTGCGGTTGGGGCCTTGGGCCCAGAGAGTCTCTAGGAACAGGTGTGGGTGTAGGGCGTGGGAGCTGCTTCCCACCAAGTTATGTTAAATGATAGTCTCTGAAACGATGTCCCGAAGCAAGGACTTCGCACCTGTCTGAGCTGGGTGAAATGAGGTAGCAGAGAAAAGACCGCACCTGGGGAGGTTAGGGAGAAGCCTGCGATAGGACTGAAGATGACACACCTGAGAACCCTTAAATCAGGCACCAAGGGAAGGAGGCGGGAGGCTGTGGAGGCTAGATGAGAAAATTGGGAGGGGTGATTTTTAAATACGCCGAAACTGGTATTTGTGTTCAATTCCGTGGTAGTTTTCTAAAGTACGTACCCTATTATACATCATGCAGTCCCCAATCCTAGTCGCCCTTGAAAATCCCATGGAGTGTGTCCACAGCCTGGCCACAGACTGACCCCCACCGCCAGGCCCCTGGGCACCCCCAGGGCCTGTGGACACTGGGAGCCCGGCAGGTGAGAGGAGACCCTGGGTGCGGCCCAGGGGGCTCAGAGCGGAGGCCGTGTGGCCGGCACGCGCCCCACCGGGAGTCCTTCTCCTGGCCCACATCCTAGGGCCTCGTTTCTTAATGAAGGAGGTAGTTTTCCTTTCGGTGTACTTCAAAGACATGGTTTTTAAAAAGCACCTCGTGGGCTTCCCTGGTGGCGCAGTGGCTGAGAGTCCACCTGCCGATGCAGAGGACACGGGTTCGTGACCCGGTCCGGGAAGATCCCACATGCCGCGGAGCGGCTGGGCCCGTGAGCCGTGGCCATTGAGCCTGCGCGTCCCGAGCCTGTGCTCCGCAACGGGAGAGGCCGCAACAGTGAGAGGCCTGCGTACCCCCTCCAAAAAATAATAATAATAAAAAGCACCTCATGTTCCATCCTTAGGTGTATCACAATTTCTTTATCTTGGCCCCTATGAATGATCCTGTTTTCATAATATGAAGAATGATGTAGTGAAGGTCTTCTTATGTAAATCTTCAGGTACATCTTTGATCACTTCCTCCAGATAAATCTAAAAGTTGAACGGCTGGGCCAAAGGGTCTGAACGTTTTGAAGGCTCTTGATGCTGTGTTGCCAAAAGGCCGTACTTATTGCCGTTGCAGTGGGTTATTCCTCCTGCTTTATCAACACTAGTTTGTTTTCTTTTCTAAATTTGTCAATATGATGGCTGAAAATGCTGCAGAATTTTAAATATATATTGCGGTGACTGTTGGTGGGATTGGACATCTTTTCCTGTGTTTTTAGCTAATTTTCAGTGCTTTCTTCATGTTCTTGTCAATTTTTCATTGGAAGTATTTGTCTTCCGAAATTGAAAGCAGATTTTATGCCTATAGCAGACATTTTTCTTCGTTTGTTTTCCTTTTGCTTTTATTTATGGCCAGTAATTTTCACATCAAAAGCGTTTTTCGTTTCCGCATAGGCATAGCTGTTGATCATGTTATTTGCTCTCATGCCTAAAAGCCCCAGCTCTGTCCCAAGGCCAGGTAAGTACAGTTCACCTGGTTGTTCCATAGGGTGAGTTTGTGCTCTTTGCAGCCATCCACTTGGAATTTATTTTGGTCATGGCACCAGCTGGGCTGCTACGATGTTTTTTTCTCGTTAAGTAGCAAAGGTTGGTTGACCAGGCAGCC
This sequence comes from Phocoena sinus, assembly GCF_008692025.1. NCBI lineage: Eukaryota > Metazoa > Chordata > Mammalia > Artiodactyla > Phocoenidae > Phocoena > Phocoena sinus. Next base: position 2,574,074 of record NC_045778.1, on the reverse strand, counting down.
CCACCCGTGTACCTGAACCATTTATCAAAGAATTCTTTTATTCCCTACCTACTTTACATGTCACCCAGATGACAAAGTCTCCTGTCTTCTAAAGGCTGCTTCTCAGCTTTATACCGTCTTCTACCGTGACCGTATTTGCTCTTCTAGAACATGAGCAGAATTTCGAATTTTAGCAAACATGTAACTAGTTATGAACATTTTAGGGATTGATTTATTATTCTCTACCCAGGTTCTAAGGGGAAATGAGCCCTCTTTCAGAGACGGTGAGCACACGCAGGCTTTTAAAATTACATGCTGTCATTCATCCAGGGACATCCCCGTTGAGAACCACATCCTTTTGCATTTCTTCTAGAATCCATTTCGAGTCTACCATCTCGTTGCCATCTCCGTCTTTGCCCACTTAGGGTTCGGTTTCCATGAGGCTAATGTGAGTGTGGAATGTCTGCATGGGTCTGTGAGTCAGGTCTTGACTCATTCATTCAAACTTACAGAAGGACGGAAAGAAGGTCAGCCCAGCCAGAAAAAGCCTGGGGAAGGCAGGAGACAGAACTCACTGGAACATGAAGACAACGTGGTTCTCTCATAGGCCCACGTGGACCTACAGTGTCACAGAGGTAGACACGTGGGATAAAGCTGTGCGCAGAGGGTCCCCCACACGGCTGTAAATGTACAGGGTGCACCCAGGAGAGCACGGCATTCCTGGTTATGAGGCCAGAGGACACAATAAATGTCACATCACCTCTTGTCAGTATTTCCAATGTCTAAAGCTTTTCAGTCCTCAGAAAAGGATACTATAGGACAGCAGTCTTACCCTTTGCAGCTCGAATAGTATCTAAAATCCAAAACGTCAGCAGGGAGGAGCGTGGACTGGCTTATGAACTTGGGGAAATGCTCAAAGAGACTGACGCACACCTGGATTTTGAAACCAGTCCCCTGAGATTTCCAGCTGCGATCCTCACGTTGAGTTAAAACATTCGAAGGGACGGGAGGGGAACGGAGAAGGAAAGCAGGCCTGGCACGGCTGGGTGTGCTGGGACAGCGGCGGCCCTGGCTGTGCCGAAGGCGGCAGCCGGAGCTGCAGGCGGGGAGCCCCAGGGGCACGGTGCTGGCCGAGGCCCTCGGACAGTGGGCCTGACCCGCTGGGAGCCCTGGTGACTCGGAGTGAGTTGTCCTCTTCCTCTGGGAAAAGAACGGAGGGGGTTTTATTTCCTTATGGGATGGTCTGATCTGCTCATACACACGTGGACTCCGGGGAGCCCTACAGGCGCCTCCTTAGTCCCAGAGGAGGCTGTGGTCGAAAGTCGGGCAAATTAAAATGGAGCTGGAGGTGGGAAACCTCCCAAGGCCATGTGCCTGGGCCGGGGTGTGAAACTGGGGCGTTTGCCCACTTGGACTTGAGGTCGGGCGGGGTGGTGAGCAAAGACAGCAGCACAGGTCCCCTCAGGAAGGGTGCTGCAGACACAGCCCTCCTTGGAGGCAGGAGCCCAGCCGTGAAGGATGCACGTGTGGCTGCATCTCCCGACCACAGAACGTCTCTCTGAGTGGGGAAAGGATCCCTAAGCAAACCAGGGCCCAGGACCCTCTGGCTGGGCACGGAGATCCTCTGAGCTTTGGAGGTTTTAGGAAGTGTGTTGCCCGGGTCCTGCCCCGGGCTTCCCCAGACCACAGCTCTAGGGGCGGGGCCTGGCTTCTCAGTGTCTCACAAGATGTCCAGGTGCTTCTTCAGTGCAAAAATTCAGTACTGGGGAAGCGGGGTGGGAGACAAAAGAGATCCCGGCTCAGGGCTCAGCCTCAGCAGATGGACCTGTGCGACCATTTTTACTTCGGTTACGCCTATTTAAGTAGTGCTGAAAACCCACAGCCCTTTGAATGGCACTGTTCTGCTAATCACACCGTTCTGCGGGCTGCGCGGATGGGGGCGGGCTGCGCGGAGGAAGCGCTCTGTAATCCCGGCCTCGCTCGCAGCGCGGGAGCGTCCTTCCCGCCGCCGCGTCACCTCCGTGGGCGCAGTGGACGTCCACCCAGGCGGGCGGGGCAGGTCTTGGAAGACAGGTTGTTGGGCAGTAGGCTGAAGAGGACTGATGGCCTCTTGCTTCTCATGCCCGGTCAGTGGGCCGTTTGAATCTTGCCGTGACCTTTGCGAGTGGCCCTGGGACGCGCGGTTCCATGTGTATTTGGGAGGAAGAGGCGTTTGAAGGCGTGTGAGAGAGGGAGCGCCGGGGGCGGCTGGGTGTGAAGCACTCTGTGCGCGGCACGAGGCGTGGAAGAGCCTGGGGTCGGGGCAGCTCCTGCCTCTCCTGAGCCTCTAGTGCCACCCTCTGCCTTGATAGGGGCGGCGGGGCAGGCGGAAGGGACCCCCGGCTCCCTGACCTTGGTGGCCACCTCCTCCCACCCCCCCTCAGACCCTGGCGGGAGGGGTTGAAGCCCGGTGGAGGGAGAGAGGGAGGGGGAAGGTGGGTCCTGAGCTCCCCTCCTGCTCTCAAGGCCCCATCGGGTGCAGCAGGCCCTGCCGTGGCCCGTGCCATGGCCCGGTGTCCCGCACTACCCTGAAGCTGCGGTGGCGGTGTTGGTGGTGGTTCCCCTCCATCTCCCCCCCTGCCATGCCCCTGTGCCGTGGCCCTGCCATGCCCCTGTGCCGTGGCCCCTGCTGTGGCCCTGCCATGCCCCCTGCTGTGGCCTATGCCATGGCCCTGCCATGCCCCCTGCCGTGGCCCTGCCGTGGCCCGGTGTCCCGCACTCCCCTGAAGCTGCGGTGGCGGTGGTGGTGGTGGTTCCCCTCCATCTCCTCCCCTGCTGTGGCCCGTGCTGTGGCCCTGCCGTGGCCCGGTGTCCTGCACTCCCCTGAAGCTGCGGTGGCGGTGGTGGTGGTGGTTCCCCTCCATCTCGTCCCCTGCCGTCTATTTGACGAGCAGGCAGGGGGAGGGGCGCATTTTGCACGGGGTCTGCGGGGGGCGGCTCAGAGGGGATGTCCCGACTGTCTCCCGCAGGAGTGATCATCAAGAGGAGGACTGGGGAGATCCCCTGCCCCCTGGCCGTGGAGGCCTTCGCCGCCCACCTCAGCTACATCTGCAAGTACGATGACAAGTACAGCAAGTAAGTGAGCCGGCGCCCCGGCACGGGAGGCCTCGCCGCCGAGAGCAGAGGGGCTGCTGGGCGGTCAGTCTCCCCAGGTTCAGAGCTGACAACGGGAGATCCCGAGAGAGAAAATCCCGGGCCCGCGGCCTGGCCCGCCCAGCCCCCCACCTCCTGCACCAATGCCCTCTCTGCCCCTCCCCCCCCCCGGCCCAGCCGCTGGCCTTCACCCCACACCCTCTGGGCCCTGGGCGCCGTCGGGCCGGGCCGCGTGTTTTCCGGCACTGGTTACGGAGCTCTTCGCGTGCGGGCGCGGTCTCAGGTGTGGCGTCGTCGTCAAGTGCCCGCACGGAGTGCATGTACACGGCCCCCTGCTGTCTTGGGGCGAGCGCCTGTGTCCACAACAGGAGGGAAAAAGTGATTGCCCTTGAACCTCGGTCTGCCTATGAAATGACTGGGCCTGAGCCTCACAGCCTGAAGCAGGGTTGCACTAACCCCAAAGGTGGTGGGCATTTTCTCAGCCCTCCTTGAGGGCCACGGACGTCTCCCCGGGCTGCTTGTGGGCGAGGAGGGCAGCACGTGGACCTGGGTCTCCTGGGAAAGCCCGGGTGTAAGAGGGAGCCCCGCTGCCCAGGGAGTCACTGGACGGGCTCCGCAGAGCCTGCAGTGTGCTTGGCACCTCGCGGGCCTGCGCGGTGGCTCCAGGGGAATCGGCACGATTGAGAGAATGGACATCCATGGCCGCCCTGGCTGGGCGTCTCGGCGGTGCCCCTGGCCCCCCGGGTGCAGAGACACACGTGCAGACGGAGGTCGCGGTGCAGGGATGGGTTCTGAGTTGGCAGTCCGGGGGGAAGCGCCGTCCTCTGCCTCGGGGCAGAGGAGGCCTCCATCTGAGGGGAGGCGGGCGTGGTGAAGAGACACGCACAGAGCTGCGGGCGGACGCGGCGCAAGATGGCTTGGGCCGTGCCGCAGTTGCGCAGGGCCCTCGGCGAGCAGGGGAGCCCCCAGGCCCGGTTCCCGCCAGAGCTCCGGGCTGCACCGCAGAGGCCCGGCTCCTGGTCTCGGTGTCCCCTGTGGTGACCCGCCTCCTCCCACCTGATCTTTGATAGGGGTTGTTTGCACGTTCAAGTACGGTTCACGTGACCGAGCCTCAGAGAGAGGCTGCCCCTCCCCACAGCCGGCTTCCCACCGCCGCGTCCCCTGCAGCATCTCGCTGACCCCAATGAGGCCTTTTGGGGATGTCTCTCCTGCACCGGGTCCCCGGGCACCGTCTGAGCCAGCCTTTCTTGCCGTTCTGTCCTCGTAGGTATTTCATTTCTCATAAACCAAACAAGACCTGGCAACAGGTGTTCTGGTTTGCCATAAGCATTGCCATCAATAACGCCTACATCCTGTACAAGATGTCGGAGGCCTACCACGTGAAGAGGTACAGCCGGGCCCAGTTCGGGGAGAGACTCGTGCGAGAGCTGCTGGGCCTGGAGGACACTTCTCCGAGCCTCTGATGCTGGGGGCACGGCCCAGGTTAGGTAAGAACCAGGTCCAGGGAGGGGAGGGGGAGCCTGACGTCCGACCCACCGGCCAGAGACCCGGAGACGCCCTGCGTGGGGCTGCGGCCCAGGAGGGATGCTCGGGGCCTCTGGAGGGACCAGGACGGACCTGGTCAGAGGATGGCACCATCCCGCTTTCCACGCAAAGAAGAGCACGGCCTCCCTCCGGAGAGCGGCCACCGCCTTGGAGCGAGCAGCCGGCAGGTGTGGCCCTGAACCAGACCCTCCGTGCCGCCAGCGAGGGGCCATAGAGGGCACCCTCACGACCCCCCGGAGGCCACGGGAGAGCCCGCTTAGCACAGGGGACCTGGGAGGGCTGCTGCCACCAGGGGCGCCGGGGATGGGATGAGATGAGCCGGAGCGCGCTCTGCTTGGTGAAGATGGAGAGACATCCGTGACATGGTCCGCGTCTCGCCATGCCTGCAGGTGGCGGGAAGCGAGCCGGGTGGGCTCTGCGCAGGTGTGTGCGGGAGCCCGGAGGGAGCCCGGAGGGTTTTCCAGCGTTTGCCTTGCGCAGGCAGCTTAGAACGGGGCTCGTAGAAGAAGAAACACAACCCGGCGCCATTAAAAGGCAGCGACGGCGTGGGGAGTGGGGCCCTCTGATACGTCCACGCGGCCTTCCTGCCCATCCCTGCGTGGCTGGTGGACACGGAGAAAGGGAGAACGGCGATAGGGTGACAGTGAAGTGTGAGGCTGCTTTTTGTTTTTAAATATGTCTTCAGGTTACTTTCTTACTGTTGCTTCAGATCTTCTGTAAAAGGAGAGATCCCTCTTCTTTTCTGCCCTCCCCCTCTCACCCCACCCTGTCGTGGCTCCTTGCATATGATCACAGGCCTAGACCTGGGCCAGAGAGGGCACCTCGCCTCCATCAGGGCACGGGGGCCTGCGGGCCTTGAGCTCTGCCATCATTAGCAGAACTACCTGTTTTGGAAAACACACGGCATGGCCGAGACACCAGAATGTCTCTGCGGATGACCACTGGCTAACTCTATCCCTCGCATGGTCACCGGGCAGTGTCTGCCGGCCTCACAGCACCCCTCAGAACGCTGTGGTGGGCACTGACGAACCCACCGGTGCCAGCTTGGCTGGGCGTGATTCCCGCGGGCCGGGGGCCTGCTCACCGCCAGCCAGAGAGGCCTATGTGACGGGCATCTGTCAGCAAGGGCTTTGCTTACTGCCCAGAACACTTGGGCCTTTTCTGAGCCGAGGTCCACCTTCAGCCAGGGTGGTCGGCTGGTCTGGCTGTCCCCGCAGATAAGAAGCAAGTCATTCCTAGAGTTACGCGATCCCCCTTCGACCCAGTTTACGTCGCCCCCTTATTTTTACAGATGCAAACCTCTACTCAGGCTTTGGGACGCTCTTCCTTGTCACTCAGTTAATTAAAAGTGTTGCTGACGGCATGCTCCCAACTCCCATTTCTGTCCCCGGGTTCATGACGGTCACCTCGCCTGTGGTTTTCATCCGATGCCACGGATCGTAGGCCAAATTTTAAACCGCGTCTCAACACACCTTCGCCGTGTCCTTTACTTGGATTGGAAGCACTTTTACCACGTGGAGAAATCTATTTTTAATTTGTGATGCTTTTCTACAAGGTCCACTATTTCCGAGTTGAATGCGTCTCCAACACTTAGGGAGACTCTAATGAAAGCTGATGAATTTTCTTTTCTGTCCAAATAAGTAAAAGAAAAAAAATAAAAGTCTATTTAGATGTTGACTCTTCATTAATACGTGAGTTTGTTGAAAAGGTCAGGGACAAAAATCCAGGCTCCTTTTTTAAGTCTTGATTTCTCGTATAATCCCACGTACACGCTCTTGACCGTTCTAGCACCATGAGCCCGTGAGCAGTTTAGAAGAGGAATTCAGCTAAAAGTGTTGACTGGTAGACACGTGTACGGAGGCCTGGTCCCCCCCGTGAGTGCTTAGGAGTGACTTGTTAACGTTCACCAGGCACCGTACCTCCCTGGGTCTGAGGGACGGCGGGTCCCCGCTGGACGGGCTCATTGAGAAGCTCGCCATTACTGGTGACCAGGAAGGGGCCCAGTGCGAGGTTCGCAGGGGAGGGGCGGCCAGCACAGGCCTGGCAGAGGCTGGGAGGCAGGTGGCCTCCCTGCATCCCGCGGCTGCTGGGACCCCTGTCCGCGCAGGTCCTGCCGCTGTGGCATACCAGTCCCGGTGGGAGGTCTTTGCTACGGGGTCTAGGAAGGAAGGACAGACAATGAGCTCCCAACCTGGTTCAAAACAAAGCACCGCTGGAGCGTCTAAGCTTCTCCAGAGAACATCTGTTAGACCGAATGCAGGTTAACCTGTTTGGTTCCACAGTTTGTGACGTAGTCAGCTGTCTCTGGAAGTAGGTAAGATAATTCTTAGGAGAATATGACTTGGATGAATTTCTGATTGTATTTGGTGCTTTCTTTCTCCGGGTCTATATTCCAGACGCATCGTCTTTTCTCCCCCGCACTCTGCTTCCCCAAAAGTCTCAGATTTGAACAATATCTTATTTTGGTCACGGGAATATTACATGAGTATTTCAAAACTCAGGTGAGTGACATAGGAAGACCTTGGTGTCTGGATCATTCTGGGCAAAGGTATCCAGTTTATTGACTAAATTAGACAAGGCCTGGCCACCAAAATCGAGTTAACTCTGCAGCTGTGACCAACGTGAGAAGGTCGCAGAGCCCGGCCGGAGCGGGGGGGTCCTGGGTCACAGTGTGTGGCCGGGCACCGCTGTCACCCTCCGGAACCCCGCCCCGGCATCCGCAGCGAGGCGGGTGTGAGGCAGGCTCGCCATCACCAGTGAGTAATGCCCCTCCAGCCTGCGGTTAAGGGGAAAAGCATCCCTCCCCGCCCCACAGCAGGTCCTGGAGGTCCAGGAGAGCAACTCAGCGACAGGGTGATGGGAGAGAGAAAGGGCGTGCCGTCCACCACGAGGCAACCACGGGCGGCCACGAGCAGACAGCCAGGGCCACGTCCGTGCAGCACAGAGAGCTCCCTGTGCCCCAGCTCTTCTCCTTCCAGGCTCCCTGCTCCCTCCTCCCGTCACCATCCCCAGCTTGCAGGGGGGGACGTTGGACAGCTTTCCCAGGTAAGCCAGTGGACCTGACTTCAAGGCCATGTTCTCGCCACTGCACACGCTGGCTGCCCAGATCCAGCGTGAGGGTCGGCAGCTTTAGGCCTGATTCACGTAATGCCTTTATACGGTGTTCTCTCCTGTCTGGGGCTTTACAGAAAAGAGATCAAACCTGTCTTCTGACCTCAAATACTGCAGACAGTCAAGGTGCACACCCTCCCTGTGTCGTTCTCACTCAGTTGTGTTGCCTTCTTGCCCTGGACCAGGTGGGTGTTTTTTGGCTGAAGGCCTGATGCAGCCCAACTTGACCTGGTGGTGAGCTGTGGTCTGGGGGGCGTTCGGCCAGAGAAGGGCCCTAGGCTGCAGCTGGCCTCTCCTCACCAGGCAGCACGAGGGGAGGGCCGGCCTGGAGCCTCTCCCCAGGTGCCCAGGTGCATGCCGTCCTGTGGGTGGTGGGCTGGGGTAGGGGGTGCGTCTCCAGAGCGGCCTCAATCCCTCTTCCTCAGATGCTGCCCACTGGCCAGCATGTGTCTGGTGTTGTCCCCATGTTGGGTAAAGGCTCGTCAACAGTCTTGGGTATAGAAAGCCAAGGGTACCAGAGGAAAGGGAACCCCCAAAAGATCACAGCACGGTTCCCAGGAAGTGACCCCAGCCCTGCCCCAGGGACGCCACAGCCCCCTCTGGAAAAGAGCAATGTCGAATAGCCCCTGCATTTCTGTAGCCTTCACTGTCACACCCAAACACCTTCTGTCTGGTTTTGATAGATCTTTATTGGAGTATAATTGCTTTACAATGGTGTGTTAGTTTCTGCTTTGTAACAAAGTGAATCAGTTATACACATGCATATGTTCCCATATCTCTTCCCTTTTGCGTCTCCCTCCCTCCCACCCTCCCTATCCCACCCCTCTAGGTGGTCACAAAGCACCGAGCTGATCTCCCTGTGCCACGCGGCTGCTTCCCACTAGCTATCTATTTTACGTTTGGTAGTGTATATAAGTCCATGCCACTCTCTCATTTCATCCCAGCTTCCCCTTATTGTATCCTTATTTCTCGAGGGGGGGAAGGTGATGCCTCACAGCCGTGAGGGCTCCAGGGGGCAGGGGCGCGGGGTGGACCTCAGTCACTCCCACCAACGCCCGGGCGGCTCAGCTTTCCCGGCAGGCGTGGTACCAAGAGCCACACCGCACGGTCTCTGCCTCGAGGGCGTTGGGGTGCAAGTACGTCGGGGCTCAATGGAGGCTGAGATCTGCCCAGAAGAAAGGTTTCCATGAGGGGCGAGCCCCCCGCGTGATGGAGGTGGCAGTCGGCGTTGCTGCTGGGTGCACGGCACAGCCCCCTCCGAAATGTGGGGTGTTTCACGTCCGCAGGCACCAGACGCACCTGCTTACAGAGACCCGGAAAGATGGGATCTGAGCATCTCGGAAGGCTGGGATGAGACTGCCTCTGACCAGGACTTGCCGGTTTATACATGTGTCTTTGGAAAGCGTGGCATCTGTGGGGCAACAAGGCAAAAAGTGGTCTTAGCTATTCAAGAGGTCATCACCAAGCACGAAGAAAGTTTCTCATCTCATCAGTACTCTTATGCAGTTATGACCCTTCTCTTCCTTTCATTCCCCCAGCAACTTGTACCTGGTTCTGCTTTCTCCCAGGAAGCGTGGTGCGCTCACCTCTTTCCCCACCTTCCTCCACTAAGAAGGGGCCGCAGCTTAGGCAGAAAAGTGGTGGAAAAAATGATTAATTGGGCAAATGAGATTTTTAGCTTTTTTAATTAGCTCTTTCCCTAGACTTAGCTGTTTAAAAAGAAAAAACTGCATCTAGCTTCGCAGTTGGGAGCTTCCTTCCTGTGAGTAGAACACAGAAGGAAGGAGGGGAAGGGGTTTCTATGATTTCAGTAGATTAAAAAGGTGGACTCAGAACAGTTGTATACATTTTTAGGTGTGAATTTAAGATCTGGAGCTGTGGGATTGTGGGAGTTTTGATTGAGGCGTTTTGGGGTAACTTTCGTCCATTTCAACATAATGCCAGAGTATGATGTGACTCAGAAGTTTTGCCCCCTTGTCACTACTCATCACTAGAAGTACAGTATCCAAAGTGGGACGGGTGCCCTTGCCAGCTCCTGTACCAGTCAAGCCACGCGTCCAGTCCTGGCCCCTCCCTACAGCAGGAGACATGGACCAGTCAGGGGTCCAGGAGGCAAGGACAGTGGGTCCACATCGAAGCTGGATGCTACGAGGGGCAGTGGGGCAAACGGGGTGATGAGTGTGGTGCAGCCCTGGCAGGGGTGCATGCCAGGGGTCTCTGGGCTCCTAGTCTCTCTTGGGATACAGTGGACATCACCAGCAGGCAGCCTTCAGCTCAGTGGGGAAGCGCTTTCCAGCACTTAGAGCTGCCCCACGTGGCACTTAGAGCTGCCCCACGTGGGAACAGGACGCCTCCGAAAGCGAGGGACACCCTGCCTGTTGCTAAACATCCCGCACCAGAGGCAGCGTTCTTGGTGGGCAGGAGGCGGGACTGGGTGGGACACCCCTGCTGGCAGCTGGACGCAGGGTCTCTGCTAGGCAGATCCTGGCTGGGGGCGGCGGCTGACCCACCTTCCCTGTCACCCTCCCCCCATGCCAGGAACTGGAAAAAGGTGGGGTGAGCTCTGCCCTCTCATGGCTGCCCCAGCTCTTAGCAGCAGCCTGACCTTGGCCATTGGCCAGCCTGCATCAAGCCAGGTGGTAGCAGTGGCTTTTTTTATCCACAGTCACCATCCTCCAAGGCAGAAAGTCTAGAGACCACAAGTAAGCAGAGCCCTAAATTGAGACGGCCGGCCAGATAAGTGTATTCATGAAGATAACAGGATGGAATATTTTCAAACCTGGAAGGATTGTTGTCCTGCTGTAGACTGTACAAGCGCTGGGAAGGTGTGGGCAGCTTTGTTTGTTTTCAAGAGTGTTAGAATGAAAAACGATGTTTTCACACCTGGTCTTTGGTCCAGCCCCTGCCTTCCCAGAATCCGCCCGCCTTCCGTGAGCCTCTCCACGTCCGCCCAGCAGAGGGCGGCAGAGGACACCTCGTGCGCCTCTCGCGGCTGCAGACACAGCGCGTTCCTTCCATAGAGGTGCCGAGTTAGGGTCCCACAGGGTTCTAAGGCACCGTGGATGCCAAGGTAAGAAAGTCACACGAGGTCTCTATTGCTCCAGAGCGAGGAGAGAGAACCATAAACAAGTCATAGACCTCCAACCGTGCTGTCACGGGGCGGGAGTGGGAAGGGAACTTGGTGCTGAATTCCACGTTCATTCCTCCCGCAGATGTGTGCTGGGTGCTTCCTAGGTCCAGGCCCTTGTGGGTACAAGACAAAGACCCCTGCCCTCCTGAAGGGCGGAGAGGACATAGCAAACCAAAAAGTGCCTGTATAGCATTTGTAAAGAGATCCAGTTCTGCAGAAGACGGGAAGGTTCAGGTTTGGGGAGCGCTGAGGCAGCAGGTGGGCAGGTTAGGCTGAGAGGGTCTGTTTGGGGCGAGTCCCAAGGGGAGAGTCGGCCCAGCAGCTTCAGGGACCCACGACAGCCTCGTCTTCAGCCGGGCTGTGCGGGGGCGCGAGGGCCGCTGGGCCCATCCCAGGCCGAGGTTGGGCGCTGCGGGTCTAGAGCAGCAGCGCCCGCTGCCCTTGGGGAAGAGCACGACCTCAGGCCGGACAGGCTGCGGTGGGGGAGATGACCAGCCCAGCAGGACGGGGAAGGCTCACTCAGGGACCCCCGGAGGGTGTCGGAGCAGAAACTAGCGTCGTGTTTTGCATGTAGTAGGCATTCAAAGAATGTTAACAAAATATAAATGCACTCTCGCATTTGGGTTAGAAAAAACACCTGCACGTGATAGAGGAAACCGACTTTAACAGTTTCATGGCTTACTGACTGCTGACCCACTATCAAGAGGAAGTGGTTCCTGGATGTGGGGAGGGGAGGGAGGGAGGGAGAGAGAAGAGGGTGGGAAGGGGAGGGGGAGGGAGATGGAGGGAGGGCTGCGGGCCGGGTGCCCTCGAACAAACTGCCGTGGTCTCCGGGTGATCTCAGCTTCCAGAACCGTCCCCTCCTCTGGGGTCCCCCCTGGGCGAGCCAGGTGACCCTTGACTTCTGACTGGGAGTCTCCCAGCTTCCATTTTGGCCACACCCCCAAAAGGCCAAGGAGAACATAGAGTCTGACCCCGCAGAGTTGGTGGGTTCAGCATGGGCCCCCGACACCCTTTGGAAGTTTCCAGAGGGCTGCCCAGAGCTCTCTGCGTGTCCCCTGTGTGTCCCTGCAGCCTCAGAGGGGCAGCCTGGAGCATCTCAGGAAGCTTCTCCCCACCATCGTGACAGTGGCCGAGCGGGAACGGAGGACAGGATGCTGCAGGGCCGGGCCGTCCGGGGCAGAGAGAACTGGCCCACAGGGAGGGGGAGGCAGAGGGAAGGTGTCTCCTGTGAAGCCCAGGTCCCGCCGGCCCTGTACAGCCTGGCCCTGCCGCGGGGGTCCTGGGGATCCCATGCTGGATGACCCCCTGCAGGGGGGATGCTCTCTGAGGTTTCGGAACTTCCAGCCGAGCACAGGCTCCGCCCTGAACGCGCCCACTGCCTCTCTGGGCCTCGGTTTCTGGGGATAAAATACCTACCTGGCTTCCTTCCCAAGGTTACCCTGATGATGTGAGGGGTGTAGACACCCAGGCACTGCTGACCCCATTAACGACCGCGAGCTCGGCGGCTGAGTGACAAAGCCGGTGACACTGGAGGTCAGCTCTGTCCCACGCCTCCTGCTCTCAGGCCCTCCGGGGGCCTGGTGTGCAGCTACGCACACCCCCCATTCCCCCACCTCCCCACCCCCCGGTAACGGAAGGCCAAGTAAAGGATGGAACACGCAGGGCACGTTCCAGGAAGAGGCCGATCTTTCCAGGGTGAAAAGTTAGACCCCCTGAAAGATGAGATCCCGGGGGGGCGGGTTTCATGGGGGATCCCGTGTCCCCTTTTTCTTCCAAGCCACGCACCAGCAGAAGCCGGTGGAGACACAGTCCGGCTCAGGCTGGGGTTAGGGGAGCCGAGGGACCCCACGGGTCCAAGGCATGTGGGCAGCGGGATGACGGCAACGGGCAGGGCGCCGTAGGGGGCGCCCCCTGTCCACATCTTAGGAGCTGGGAGGCCGGAACAGATTTCGGAAGCCTCCTAGGTCCTTCCACCCCCAGCCCTGTAGGGGTTCCTTTCTTCTAAATCTGTGTCTTTCACCAGCCGCCCCTGCTTGCAGAGTGCCCACCCTTCCTTTTGGTAACAGGCGACATTTGCTACTAAAAGGTTCACTAATGTGTGCACATCTCAGGGCACAAGAGAAGGTGCTCAAAATATGGGGATGGATAGAGGACACCCAGGGGCCCAAAGCTGACCGTGGATGTCCAGGTGCTTTCAGAAGAGGGTCTGCCTCCAAGTCAAATCAAAAGGCTTTAATTAGGTATTAAGACTGTGCTCTCTTGACCAACTACCATCAGCGTCCAAAGTAGAAAACAGAGGAGTCTCCAGGCTGGTTTCCGCAGCCGCTGCACCGCTTTGCATCCTCCCAGAAGACGTCCAAGGCTCCCAATTTCTCCACATCCTTGACAACACTTGCTGTCTTTGTCTTTTTGGTAATAGCCAGTCTAACAGATGTGAGGTCTCATTGTGGTTTTGATTCGCATTTTGCTGATGACTGCAATGTTAGCTCCCCCCCACACCCCGCCCGCCGTGTACCTGTTGGCTATTTGTATGTCTTCTTTGGAGAAATTAAAAATAGAACTGCCACATGATCCAGCAATTCCATTTCCGGGTATTTATCCAACAGAATTGAAATCAGGATCTTGAAAAGACATTAGCACTCCCATGATGATTGCAGCACCATTCACCACAGCCAAGATGTGGAAACAACCCGACGTCCACCGACAGATGAATGGATAAAGAAAACGTGGAACATACATCGTTGATGAAAAGTTGACCAATGGTCAACCAAAGAAAGAAGTGGAAGTTTTTATTCAAGCCAACATGAGGATTATAACCCAGGAGACAGTCATTCAGAAAAGCTCTGAGGACAAAGCACAGTTGTGTACATTTTTGAGACAAAGGATCCCACATCACGGTAACATGTGGACAGAGTACATAGTCCAGCAAGGTGAGTAGCGGGTCACTGTGACCCCTTACAGGATTGAGAAGGGAATGTTATCTCCTGAACACTTACTACGCTGGCGCCGGGAGGAAATTGTCTTTCTCTTTTGGCGAGCAGGCTTTCCTGCATCCTCTAAGGGACGTGGTTAACACGTAATGCAGATGTGCCACGCACACTACAGAGGGGTAGGGCCCAAACGGACAGAGAGAGCATTTTATGTTTAAAACTTTCGCTTGTCCTGCCTTCAAAAGAATTTTTATTTCGTCAACATAAGATGGAACGTTAGTCTTTGAAAAGAAGGATATTCTGCAAGAGTGACAATGTGGATGAAGCTTGAGGACCTTAGCCTTAGTGACAGAAGCCAGACATGGCAAGACAAATATGGCAGGACTCTACCTACATAAGGTCCCTAAAATAGCCAAATTCACAGAATCAGGGAGGGGAATGGTGGCCGCTGGGGCTGGCGGGCGTGGGGCGGGGGGAGGGAATCGAGTTGCAGTCAGGGGGCATAAAGTCTCATGGGGGCGAGAGGAGTGGGCGCTAGGATCTGCCGTACGACATCCTGTGTCACGTTGGCCGTGGTCAACAGCACCGTGTTGGACGCGTACAAACCCGTCAGCTCTAGGTTCGCGCTCCCGCTGTGCTCTTACCACAATAAGATAAAATGTAAAGACAGAAGACGCAGCAGCCAGACACCCGGCAGGGAGAAGCTACGCTCCCCACCCGTCTCCACTGTGTGCTGGGCTCCAGCAGCTGAATCAGCAGGGCTTCCCCGCCGTCCAGGGGGGCTGCGGCCTCAGGGATGTTGCGGGAAGGACTGGGTGCCTTTCTTTCGGGATGTCTTTTGGGACAAGCGTAAACAAACTGAGAATGAACAGCGTGGACACAGGGACCTCGCGGGTCTCTGATTACCTGAGGATTGGCTCACTCAGCAGGAGTGCGTTACAATAAGCAAGTTCTCTGCTCCTGCAGATGGTACCCGAGGGACAGTCACAGCTGACACCACGCTCTATGCAAGGAGCCCGGCAGTGGGCAGTGGGCGGGGTGGGCCTCACCCCTATGATCTCATAGACCCTGCACTGTCCCCTGCCCACCTCACTGCCCACCGTCTCTCATTTAAGATAAAAAGTCCCAGGCTCCCCTGGTGGCGCAGTGGTTAAGAATCCGCCTGCCAATGCAGGGGACACGGGTTCGAGCCCTGGTCCGGGAAGATCCCACGTGCCGCGGAGCAATGACGTCCGTGCATCACAACTACTGAAGCTGCGCTCTAGAGCCCACGAGCCACAACTACTGAGCCCGCACGCCACAACTACTGAAGCCCGCGCGCCTAGAGCCCGTTCTCCACGACAAGAGAAGCCACCACGATGAGAAGGCCATACACCGCAACGAAGCGTAGCCCCTGCTCGCCACAACCAGAGAAAGCCCGTGCGCAGCAACGAAGACCCAACGCAGCCAAAAAAATAAAATAAAATAAATAAAGAAAAAAAATTTAAAAAGAACAGCATATTAAAAATTAAAAAAACAATAATGTCTTCCATTAACTGTTTAATGTAAGTTAGTTCCTTGCCATCATTCATTCAATACATTCAACCAGTCATTCAAGGAAGAACCTTGCACAAATAAAGGATCTTAACTATTTCCTAAATGCCAGCGACACCCCTCGGTGAGACCCAGATCCTCCACAGCAGCGGTCCTGCCAGGAGGGGACGTCCTGATGCAGAAACAATGAACCCTTGCACACTCAGGTTAGAGTTCTGTGCAAAGTGCCTCGAAACCTGAAAGCCTGCCCTAGGGAGAGCAGCTGACTGAGGGGAAGCTGGGGCTTCAGGGGAACCCGCTGCGCCCCCGGGAGAGATGTCCGCTGGACAGCCACTGTGGGGTGAGGGAGCGCTGAGAAAGGGACCTGGTGGGGACGGCAGGGCAGGGAAGGGTTTGTTCTGCTCCCCTGTAGGGCAGGTGTAGGGGCTCCAAGGCTAAAGGAAAATAGTGTTTTGTGTATGCATATGTTTGGTTTTGTTTTCTGGAAAGACGGCTGTAGAGTTGATCAGATTTGCAAAGGAATCTGTAAGCACCCCTGCCTTGTGTGAGGGCAAGACTTTGGGAGCTTTTGAGTAGCGGTGTGTCTGTACAGAAACACACCGCGCTCTAGAAGGCCCGGCAGACAGCTGCGCGGCCAGAGCAGGACGGCGGCAGTACCACGAGCGTCCGGGCACAGACAGGCCTTTCCTCCTGGACCTCGGGACCCCTGGGCCCTGTGTGAGGGGAGGGCAACCGTCCACCGTCTAGAGCACGAAGCTGGCGTTGGTGCAGTGATTCTCTCTCCGTGTAGAAATTGTGTGTACAGCTCTGTGAAGCCACATCACGTGTGCAGCCCCCAGATGCCACCACCACTAGCAGGATAGTTCCATCTCCACAAAGAAATGGCTCATTTTTTTCTTTCTTCTTTTTTCTTAAGAGAGAAAACGTGTGTGGTAAGCTGTGTCGGTTGCACTAATCTTAAGCATATAAGCTGTCGAATAAAAAAATAAATGGCGACGAAAATTCACTTTTAGTGTATAGCTGTATTGAGACGTAATTTAGATACCCCAAAACTCCCCCATTTGAAGTATACAGCCCAGTGGTTTTTAGTATATTTATAGGGTTGTGCGGTCATCACCGTAATCGAATTTTAGAACGCTGTCATCATCCCCGAAAGAAACCCCCTACCCATTAGCAAACACTCCCCTCTCCCACCCCCGTCTCACCCTCTAACCCTGGGCAACCACTAATCTACTTTCTGCCTCTATAGATTTGCTTATCCTGGACATTTCATATCAGACAATACGTGGTCTCTTATGACTGGCTTCTTTCACACAGTGTAATGTTAGCAAGGTTCATCCATGTATCAGCACTTCATCCCTTTTCAGGGCTGAGTACTATTCTCATATGTATATACCACATTTCATTTATCTGTTCATCGGTTGGTGGACATCTGGCTTATTTTCACTTTGACCATTTGAATAGTGCTGCTATGAACATCTGTGTACAAGTTTTTATGTAGACATATATTTTCATTTCTTTTGGGAAGATGCCTTGGAGTGGAATTGTTGGGTCATACGGTAAGTCTATAGCTAACCTTCTGAGGACCTGCCAGACTGCTTTCCAAAGCAACTTTGCCACTTTACATTTCCACCAGCAATGTGTGAGGGTTCCAATTTCTCCACATCTTTGCCAACACTTATTACTATTGTCTTTTATATTATAGCCACCCTAGTGGGTATGAAGTGGTGTCTTCTTATGGCTTCAGTTCGTACTTCCCTAGTGATTTCTGAGGTCGAGTATCTTTTCCGCTTGTGATCTCTTTCTAACAAATCACTTTAGATGTTGGGAAAGACAGTATTGAAGAAAGGCAAGCATGGATGCAAAGGGGCCCATCTCGGGGCTGCTGGCCGGCCAGAGAAGGTAGGGGCTTGGTCTGGGGTAGCTGTGGAAGATAGCGTCACCCCTGAATCGGGGTATGTTTTGGAGGAAAGAGTGATGAAGCCTGACTCCCAGGCCTCGGGGAGCATGTGTGGACTGGGGGTCAGGAGCAGAGTCTCTGTTTCCGGAGGTACATGAGCCTGGCTGAGGGGCCTTGACTATGTTGCTTAACTTTTAGCTAAATCACTTATTCTTGACTTGTAACTTGGAGCACCATTGCGGACCCTCGAAGAGTTCCTCGTTGTCAAGTATTTGAAGGGCTGTCAGATCAAGAGCAAATGGACTAATTCAGTAAAATTAGTGGTCAGAGTTAAGGGCAGAGTTGGGCTCCGTGTAAGAGAACTTGTTCTGATAATGTGAAGATCTGCTGTGAGCTGTGCCATCCTGGCAGCTGGGAATCTGTTCACCGAATGGTGAGCTGCTGGCATGGTTCGAAAGGGCTTCTCTCAAAGAAAGTGCGGGTAGACTTGATGGAGGGTGAGGTCCACTATGACCCCAAGCTCTGGACTCTTCCTAGATTCCAGTTTCACCATCCGTAGACGGAGAATTGAGACCAGACGCTATGTAAAGTCATGCGGGTGCTTTCACACAAGTGTTCTTTCGGAATCATTAATAGTTACTGAGTGGAGGCACTGGGTGCCTAGTATATTTCTGGGTGCTGCAGGGCTTATAGAAAAGTTTAATGATAACAGATGACATTGTTTTCAAACCACTTATTAAGTACCACACACTATATTAAGTGCTGTACATAAATTAGTTCTTTTTAATACTAACAACAGCCCCAGCAGCAGGCACTGTCATGGTCACTAATCTGTAGATGAAGACACTGAAGCACAGAGAGGTTATGTACTTGGTCAAAAATCACACAGCCAGTCAGTGATGAAGCCAGGGCGTGAACTCGGGCAGCCTGACCTCACCCTCAGCTATCACACGGCACCACTGAGATGCGGCTTCAAGTCCGTTTTAGCCAGTTTGGGAAAACAGGATTTCACCGTACGAGACCATTTAGAAAACGCGCAAGGCAACACAAAATCCAGGTTGGTTGTTGTGGCTTCTTAGAAATGCAATTTAGGGACTTCCCTGGTGGTCTAGTGGGTAAGACTCGGTGCCCCTAATGCCCCGGTTCCATCCCTGGTCGGGGGACTAGCTCCCACATGCACGCCCCAACTAAGAAAGATCCTGACTGCGGCAACTAAGGCCCAGTGCGGCCAAAATAAAAATAACTAAATGAAAATGCAATTTACGTTGAGAGAAGCGAAGGTTCAGAGTAAGAGCCCCTGCCCCACATAGCGAGGGGTAAGGGGGCCTGGGAAGCTGCTTCCCTAAAGGAGGGGGGCTGCGGGAGCCCTGGCTCAGCGCCGGGGGGAGGGAGGCTCCAGAAGGGCATGGAGACAGGACCCCAGCCCCACGCCCCGGTCAGCTGGCTCGTGCCGGGCATCTCGGGACAGGGGCCCAGCGGTTCTGACCGCACCACCTGACCCCGCGTCCTGAGCAGCCCGGGAGCCAAGGAACCTCCGAGAGGTGCCTGGGAGGCCTCTGCCCCTCGGGACAGCATCTGGCCCTTGGCCCCGGGGATCGGGCCCGGGACACAGCAGCGCCCAGCACCCTTGCCCCCGCCAAGCAGTGACCTGCTCACGCGATTCTGTCACCAACCGGTGATGCTAAAGCTTCGCGCTGAGCAAAACCCCCGCTGTTATTTTTCTTTTCTTTTTTCTTTTCTGGTGGAAGTTCACAGGGTGGAAGTGGGGCTTTGACCCCTGACTCTCCTGGGAGGTCAGCCACCGGCCAGCGCTTCCCTCTCCCCAGGCTCTGTGAGGGGAGGAGGTCTGCTGGGCTTCCTGACCCCGGAGAGGTGGGATGGTGGTGGGGAGATGGGAGGGGTCTGTTAATACAGCCCCCGGAAGCCGGAGCTGATGCTTTTTCTTTCACAGCAACAAATTTGAGAACACCCTCAGCTGCACCTTTCTCGGGGCGTCTCTAAGCAGGGGTGTCCCGGATCCTCCCTGCACCGCAGCTTCCCTCATACAGGAATCCGATCTCTCCATACCCAGAGGCTTCATTTCTCTTCCTAAAGTTGCAGGCATTTGTGAGCACAAATTTCTGCCTGTCTTCACATCGCCTTCTCCTTGGTGGCAACTCTCCCCGCCTCTCTTTTATAAGGACATTTGCTATTGGGTTTAGGGCCCTCTTGCACAATCTAGGGTCATCTCCCCATATCAAGATCTTTAAATTAATCACAACTGCGGAGACCCTTTTCCTTTATAAGGTAACATTTACAGGCTCCAGGAATTAGGAATTAGGACCTAATATCTTTGGGTGGCCATTATTCAGCCACCCTACAGCAGTCCATCCTCTGGCCCCTAAAGTTCATGTCCATTCCAATTACAAAGTATATTCACCTCGTCCCAACATCCCCCAAAGTCTCAACCCATTACAGCATCAATTCAAGCTGAAAATCTCATCTAAATCTATAAGCTCAAAAGCCTCAAATCACAACATGTAAATCAGGTTTCGGTAAGACTCTGGATTTGAACCGTCCTGGGGGAAGTTTCCTCTCCACCTCTGGACCTACGAAACTAGAAAATAAATTCTTTATTCCCAAAATACAAATTGTGGGACAGGCCTAGAATAACAGCTACAGAAATTCTCATTCCAAAAGGGGGAAAATGAAAGGGGAAAGGGGGCCACCAGTCCCAAGCCCTTTGGAAACCCAGCAGGGCAGATTCCATTAGGTTCAAGGTCTGGGAGTCACCCTCTGGGGCTTGAGGCTCCATCCTCTGGTCCCGTGGCTCAGGCACCAGGGATTAGGACCTATTATCTTTGGGTGGTTATTTGTTGACTCTGCCGCTAGCACTATGCTGGTGTCCGTTGATATTATTGTGTCAAAGAGTATCTTTATTAAGAGTATTTAGCACAATTGTATCTTAGCTGATAGAATACATTTTAGCACAATTGTATCTTAGTTAATAACAGACAAGCCTGACTGATGCAGGCCGCCTGACCTTTACTGAACTAAACTTTCCAGCCCCGTTTTCTTTCTGGCCTGTGGGTCAGCTCTGGGGTAGCCGTCCACAGCTGTTTCTTTTTTTTTTTTTTCGCCGTGCGCGGGTCTCTCACTGTTGTGGCCTCTCCCCTTGTGGAGCACAGGCTCCGGACGCGCAGGCTCAGCGGCCATAGCTCACGGGCCCAGCCGCTCCGTGGCACGTGGGATCTTCCCGGACCGGGGCACGAACCCGCGTCCCCTAGCATCGGCAGGCGGACTCTCAACCACTGCGCCACCTGGGAAGCCCCCACAGCTGTTTCTTTCCCTTCTGAGCAAGGGCCTCGGCGAATGTGGCCGCCCCGGCCCTCCGCAGGCCCCCTTGGATGCTGAGGAAGACAGGGGCAGGGGCGCCCGCCTCTCCTCTACTGGCCACCTGTTTGCTCACAGCGACCTGTGAGGCAAATCACTTTGCACAGGGAAGTGACCACTGAGCTGGGCACCCAGCCCTGCCGGGCCAAGTCTGAGCCCTTCCGTCACCCTGGCCCCCAAATTTCCCAGGAGGAGCCCCACGGATTCCTACGTGAACGACAGCCTCCTGTGAGACCCCATCCACAGCCTCTCCCCGCACACGGTGCCTTGGAAGGACCCACACGTCACGTGCTCTGAAGAAGCCAGCTGAGTCCGTGCAGGGCAGGAAGGAGGCAAGTTGGGGCGTGGCCTCGTGGCGTGAACGTTCCTGGGAACAACGGGCCCAATCACAGATCCATGTCCTCTTCAGCTGCCGCGAGACCAGGATGTCCCGAGTCCGCAGGGGTGACCAGGGCTCTGCCCTGCAGCAGTGTCCCCGCTGCCCTCTGCCTAGCATCTCACCTCTGCCTCGATTTCTCTCCAGGTGCCTTCCGTTGCCCAGTGTCCCCTCAGCCTCTTCAGAACTCACCTGCCCGTGTCCTCAGAGCCCGCACGCTAGTCTGGACGCCAGCATGGCATCTGGCTTAGCCTTGTGTGCGGTGAGAAGCCGTGTGTCTTCTTAAGAGGAGAATGCCTTAATATAAAGTGTCTTAGGAAGAAGCTTTTATGAGCCTCCTGGAAGTGAGGGCTCTTCATTTCCATGATGACGGATGACTCAGAGAAAGAGCCCTGGGCCAGGCATCGGGGCACAGGCAGCATCTGTCAGGACCCCCATTGCCCCATCTTGTGATTGAACGGGGGTTCTGGCTCCCCTGCAGGTGTCTGCCCACTCTCGCTGCCTGTGAGGCTGTCATCTGGTTGTCAGGGGAGCTCAGTCTGTGAGTAGTTGATGGTCAAGTTAAAAAGCACCGTGGTCCTCCCTTCGATAAGACTCATATCCATTGAGGGACAACTGATTTTAATGATAATACTGCTGGTGGTGTGACAGATTGACAGGTAATGATAGTTTGAGGTAAGGGGATCTTTTAAAATCCCATCACCCAGGCAACCTCTCCGTGTAAGAGCTGGCTTTAGACGCTGGCCACTGGGATGCAGACACGGACCTGGCCATCTGGTCCTTCTGCAGTGGTGTGACCACGGGCATGCTGGAGGCCCTCGCTGCCACAGCGGGCTTCTAACTATTGGAGACATCCCTCACAGTCTGGATCCTCTGTCTCTTGGGGTGACTTGGCTAAAATAAAAGGATGCATCAGTGAAAGCCTGTGTTGGGAGGGAAAGTCTGAGTTTTCATTGAGTGAGAGAGAGAGATGCAGCTAATAAAATTCAGGTCCGGCATGTGGGACTCAAGCTGATGGTCTGAGTAGCTCTTTCCCCAAAACTATCGTCATGAAAAGAGACTTGACAGACGAGAGCACTTACCACTTTGGCAGTTCTGCTTCCGGCCCTCCCTGGGTGGGAGCCACCGGCCCTCTCAGGACCCCTGCTGTCCCAGGAAGGCAAGGACGCGGTGGGTGTTTCTCGGAGGGAGAGGTCGGCTCGGCCAACGTGCCCAGGGCCTCAGGAATGCATCTCCTCCCCTTCCGCACTGTGCTCCTTGCAGCTGAGAGCACGGGGTAAAGGCCCGTTTATTACAGGGACAGAGGGACACGTGGTGAGCTCTGGCTGCAGGGCTTGTGAGAGCAGCCACCCGGAAAGAGGACCCGTATCCCAATCGGATCCTCACTGCTTCCCCTAAAGAACTGGCCTGAAGTCCATACGCTTCCTTAAGGAGTTGATACCAAAAAAACCCACTGAGCTATCAGCACAGACCAAAAGAAGAACCTGCACTAATGTACTTTCTGTAAATACATTTCTCAGCTCTACCTCCTCCCCCTTGAGGGAGGTGATGGAAGTGGGCCTGTCTATGTTAGTTTATTTACCACCTAAGTCCCCGATCCAGCAGGGCTGGTTAGAGGTGTCGGAGATACACACAGACCTTCTCCCAGAGTCCAGGAACGAGCCGTCGGCCCCAGGCTTGAGCCCAGGGGCCACATGGAACTGGATTCTCTGGTCCCTGCTCCGATCAAGCCGTTCTTTTCCCCCCAAGAAGCTCTCACTGTCTATATTTGAATGCTTTCTGCAACCCTTATTCATTTATTGTCTACTTTATCGTTATGATAATTCTGTCTCTCAAAGGCCTCTGACCCTAAGGATACTGGCTTGCAGGATCTTAGTTCCCCAATCAGGGATTGAACCTGCACTCTTGGAGCTCATCATGGGCTATGAGCTTAGAGGCCCTGTCCAGTGCTGAGGGCTGTCCCTGCAGATGTGTGCACCCTATGGACATCTGGTTTGGAGCTGGCAGGAGGCCAAGCTGAGCTGTGCACGTGGCTTTGGGGATT
Source organism: Phocoena sinus (assembly GCF_008692025.1). Lineage (NCBI taxonomy): Eukaryota > Metazoa > Chordata > Mammalia > Artiodactyla > Phocoenidae > Phocoena > Phocoena sinus. Next base: position 2,551,019 of record NC_045778.1, on the reverse strand, counting down.
CATGAGGGCAACAGTGTATTAGCCAGTCAGAACTGCTATAACAAAGTAGAGTGGTGGGGCAGGCATAGGATAGACATTCACATTCCAAAAGGGAGAAATTGGAAGGAAGAAAGGGGTGACAGTCCAAAGGAAGTCTGAAACCTACCAGGGCAAATTCCATTAGATTTTAAGGTCTAAGAATAATCCTCTTTGATACTGCAAAGAAAGAAGATTGCAGGTCAATATCTTTGGTGAATATAGATGCAAAAATCCTCAACAAAATATTAGCAAACAAATTCACCAATATATAAAAGGGATCATACACCATGATCAAGTGGGATTTATTCCAGAGATGCAAGGATGGTTCAATATCCTCAAATCAATCAATGAGATACACCACAATAACAAAAGCAAGGATAAAAATCACATGATTATCTCAATAGACGCGGAAAAAACATTTGACAAAATTCAACATCCATTCATGATAAAAATTCTCATCAAAGCTGGTATAGAGGGAACGTATCTCAACATAATAAAAGTCCTCTATTAAAAACCCACAGCTAGGGCTTCCTGGTGGCGCAGTGGTTGAGAGTCTGCCTGCCGATGCAGGGGACACGGGTTCGTGCCCCGGTCCGCTAAGATCCCACATGCCGCGGAGTGGCTAGGACCGTGAACCATGGCCGCTGAGCCTGCGCGTCCGGAGCCTGCGCTCCGCAACGGGAGAGGCCACAACAGTGAGAGGCCCGCGTACCGCAAAACAAAACAAACAAAAAAACCCACAGCTAACATCATACTCAACAGTGAAAAGCTGAAAGCCTTTTCTCTAAAATCAGGAACAAGAAAAGGATGCCCACTCTCACCACTTTTCTTGAACATAGTATTGGAAGCCCTAGCCATAGCAATGAGACCAGAAAAAGAAATAAAATGTATCCAGATTGGAAGGGAAGAAGTAAAACTGTCCCTATTTGCAAATGATATGATACTATATAGAGAAAACCCTAAAGCCTTCACCAAAATAATTTTTGAGCTAATAAGTGAATTTAGTAAAGTTGCAGGATACAAGATTAATATACAGAAATCTGTTGCTTTCCTATACATTATAATGAGCTATCAGAAAGAGAATTCAAGAAAACAATCCCATTTACAATTGCAGCAAAAATAATAAAATACCTAGGAATAAACTTAACCAAGGAGGTGAAAGATCTATACTCTAAAAACTATAAGATATTGATGAAGGAAACTGAATGATACAAAGAAATGGAAAAATATCCCATGTCCATAGATTGAAATAATTAATATGGTTAAAATGTCCATACTACCCAAAGTAATTTACAGATTTAATGCAGTCCCTATCAAAGTACCTCTGACATTTTTCACAGAACTAGAATAAATAATCCTAAAATTTATATGGAAACTTAAAGACCCTGAATAGCCAAAGCAATCTTGAGAAAGAAAAACAGAGCTGGAGAAATCAGGCTCCCTGACTTCAGACTATACTACAAAGCTACAGTAATCAAGACAGTATGGTACTGGCACAAAAACAGAAATAGAGATCAATGGAACAGGATAGAAAGCCCAGAAATAAACCCATGCACCTATGGTCAATTAATCTATGACAAAGGAGGCAAGACTATATAATGGAGGAAAGACAGTCTGTCTCTTCAGTAAGTGGTGCTGGGAAAACTGGACAGCTACATCTAAAAGAATGAAATTAGAACATTTTTCTCACACCATATACAAAACAAAAACAAAAAACCCTCAAAATGGGTTAAAGACCTAAATGTAAGACTGGAAACCATATAACTCCTAGAAGAAAACATAAGCAGAACACTCTTTGAGAGATACTGTAGCAATATTTTTAAGGATCTGTCTCCTCAGGCAAAGGAAACAAAAGCAAAACTAAATAAATGTGACCTAATTAAACTTAAAAGCTTTTGCCCAGCAAAGGAAACCATGGACAAAATGAAAAGACAACCTACTGAATGGGAGAAAATATTTGCAAATGATATGATAAGGGGTTAATATCCAAAATACATAAACAGCTCATACAACTCAGTATCAGAAAAACAAACAACCTGATTAAACAAATGGGCAGAAGACCTGAATAGACATTTTTCCAGAAAGGATATACAGATGGCCGACAGGCACATGAAAAGATGCTCAACATCACTAATCATCAGAGAACTGCAAATCAAAACCACCATGAGATATCACCTCATACTTGTCAGAATGGCTATTGTCAAAAAGTTAAAAAATAACACATGTTGGCAAGGATGTGGAGAAAAGGGAACCCTAGTACACTCTTGGGGGGAATGTAAATTGATGCAGCCACTGTGGAGAACAGTATGGAGGTTCTGCAAAACACTAAAAATAGAGCTACCATATAATCTAGCAATCCCATTCCTGGGTATATATCTGAAAAAATTGAAAACAGTAATTTGAAAAGATACAAGCACCCAATGTTCATAGCAGAATTATTTACAATTACCAAGATATGGAACCAAGCTAAGTGTCCATGAACAGATGAATGGATACATAAAATGTGGTATATATATGTATATGTGGTGTATACATGTGTGTGTGTGTGTGTGTATAGAATAGAATACTACTCAGCCTTAAAAGAAAGAATAAAATTTTGCCATTTACAACAACATGGATGGACCTAGAGGGTATTATGTTTATTGAAATAAGTCAGACAAAGGCAAATACTGTATGCTATCACTTATATGTAGAATCTAAAAAAATTTTTAAAATGAATATCACAAAACAGAAACAGACCCACAGATATAGAGAACTAGTGGTTACCAGTGGAGAGAGGGAAGGAAGATGGGGCAAGATAGGGGGAGGGGATTAAAAGATACAAACTACTATGTATAAAATAAATAAGCTACCAGGAAATATTGTACAGCACAGGGAAACATAGCCATTATTTTATAATAGCTTTAAATGAAGTGTAATCTATAAAAATATCGAATCCCTATGTTGTACACCTGAAACTAATACAATACTTTAAGCCAACTCTACTTAATAATTAAAAGAAAATAATCCTCTTTGGCTCCATGCTCTTCTTTCTGGGTCCACCAGGGTGGCAGCCGTGACCCTTCAGCCCTGCAGTGAAATAGAGAACTCAGCTCTGCCCCCCCGCGGTGCCCTGGGTCGTGTGACAGGCAACCTTAAACCACTCTTCAGGGTCATTCTTCCCTCTGCCTGGAGGATGAGGCATGTTTGCCGGGCTGGCGCTATGGTCCTGTCCTACAGAATCCTGGACAGCCTTTCCTTCATCTCATCCTGTCTCAGTCTCCTTCAGTCCAAGCTGGTGGCATTTCTGCTGATATAAAACTCTCAGAAACCTTGGGTCTGGTGGGCCTAAGCCACCAAACAAGAGGGTCTTCCACAGATCTCCCCTGGAGAAGCTCCCCTCTACCCTGGCTTCTGCTGAGATGGCTGATTGGATCCATCAGGCACATGTCCATAAGCTTCTTAGCAAACACTGCCCAGCACCACTCTAAGTGCTCTCTCCAGAGCACAAGCTTTTCTCATTTTTTTATAGTGTGGATTGGTTGGGAATTTTCCAAATCTACACGTCCTGGTTCCCTCTTCAATTTATCTCTTTCCTCTTGAATTTTACTATAGGCAGCAAGGAGAAAATAGGCTGCACCTTCAACACTTTGCTTGGAAACCTCCTCAGCGGGACTTCCCTGGTGGTGCAGTGGTTAAGAAACACCAGTGGTTAAGTGGGGACACTGGTTCAAGCCCTGGTCTGGGAAGATCCCACATGCTGTGGAGCAACTAAGCCCGTGCGCCACAACTATTGAGCCTGTGCTCTAGAGCCCGCGAGCCACAAATACTGAGCCTGTGAGCCACAACTACTGAAGCCCACATGCCTAGAGCCCGTGCTCCGCAACAAGAGAAGCCACCGCAATGAGAAACCCACACACCGCAACAGAGAGTAGACCCCGCTCTCCACAACTAGAGAAAGCCCGCGCGCAGCAACGAAGACCCAACACAGCCAAAAATAAATAAAATGAAAAAAAGAAAAAGAAACCTCCTCAGCTGTGCATCCACGCTGGTCACCTGCAGGTTCTGCTTCCACAAAACACTAGAACACGTGATGCAGCTGAGATCTCTGCCGCTCTGACAGGGAGCGCCTTCCTCCAGGTTCCCTTCCCCTTCCCGTCTCTTGTTCCTCATTTCCTTCTGAGACCTCACCGGCGGCACCCTCAGCGTTTATGTTTGTATCCTCTCTGTGATGGTGTGTGTGCTCCTCCAAGACAACGGAGGCGGTCTCTGTAGGCCCCCTCTTCTCTCTGGATCACCTTTCACACCCACAGTTTCTTCAAGGCGACCCAGGCTTTATCTAACACGCTCCTCGAAACTCTTCCATTTCTGCCCACTATTAGTTCGAAAGCCCCTTCCATACTTCTTAGGTATTTGTTACAGTAGCACCTCACTTCCTGGTACCAACGTTGGCATTAGTTTGTTAGGGTTGCCAAACCAAAGTACCACAGGATGGGTGGCTTAGTCAACAGAAATTTATCTTCTCATGATTCCGGAGGCTAAAAGTCGGAGATCAAATGGTTGGCAGGTTGGTCCCTTCCAAGCCCTCCCTCCTTGGCTATTAGACGACCGTCTTCTCCCCGTGTCCTCCTGTTGGTCCTTCCTCTGTGCTTGTCTGCGTCCTAATCTCTTCTTATAAGGACACCAGTCATACTGGATTAGGGCCACCCTGATGGCCTCATTTTAACTCCCGTCTTTAAAGACTGTCTCCAAATAGAGTCACATTCTGAGGTCCTGGGGGTTAGGATGTTGAGGTCCTAACTTCAACATATGGATTTTGGAGAGGACACAATTCAGTCCCTAACGAGCCTCCATACACTTTCTACTTCCGAAAAGCTGGCCCAGTGGTTTTGTGTCGTCACTCGGCAGCTGTGTCCCCCCTCCCCCTCCCCCAGCCCTTCAGGCCCCTGTTGTCCCCGATGGGAGACACGTGGACCACGTTCTCGCTGTGGTCGGTGGCGCGTGGCCATGGGGAGGGGAGCCCTGGAAACCCAGGGGCGCTTAGCCGCCCTGAGTCCCGGCAGCCGTCCTGTCGGAGGGGCTGGAGGGCAGTGGGGTCCATCCTCCCTCCCTCCCGTCTTCCGCAAACCCCCAGGGCCGCCGGCCTGGCCCGCAGACCCCAGCCTGACTGCGTGCGCGGCCTCTGTCCGCCCACCCCACGCGCCGTCACCCGCTGCCCGCTGGTCGTTGGCCCTGGTGGCGAGCCCACTCGACGTCCCTGCGCCCACGCTCACTCGGCAGCGGCTGGGCCTGGCTTGACGCGCCTCTTCCCCGCCTCGCTCGGCCCTCGTCGGGGTCTCTCCTTCCCCGGCCGGGACTCAGCCTCCCCGTCGGGCCCGTGCCTCCCGCCTCCTCTTCTGCGGCCGCTCGGGGCGACGCGACAGCAGTCTCCACGCCCCCCCCAGCCAGGCAGTGACATGTCGCGGGCAACTCAGCACCTGTAACAAGCCTCCCCCGGGACCCGTCCAGGGCCCTCCCTGTACGACCGCACGCGCCCACCGCCCGCCCGCCGTGAGGCCCGCCCCGCCGGGGCTCTCACATCTCACGGGCCGCATCTCACCGTGACCGTGCCCCCCTCTCAGACCCGGTGAAGTGACTTTCCTGTGCTGACCCGGGGGCTGGGAGGCAAGAACGGCGCTGAGGGCCCCTCGGCGCTCGCCGCGCACCCCAAGCCTCCCTCCCCCCGCCGCCCCACCCCGCCGCCTCCCCAGCTTTCCCGGGCGCCAGCCCGCCCCGCCCCACGGCGTCCTGCCCGGGCTCCTTGCCCTCCCGCTGGACCAGGAGGAGGACAGTCTCACTGTGGGTAACCTGGGCAACAGGCTTGTCCCACTTGGCCCTCAGAAAGAAGGCTGGAGCCAGGCCCGGGGTCAAGGTCAGCTCGGGCCCTGTGCAGCTCCCGAAGGCCCTGCGGTTCTCCCCTGCTTCGCGCTGCCCCACCTCCTTCTGTCCTGCAGGGAGAAGAGGCGGCCGCCGAGGCGCAGAGCTGGTCCCAGAGCACAGCTGTGGGTGACAGGTGTCACCTACTCCGAGATTCTTAGAGTTTTCCAGAAGGTTTATTTTGTTTTGCCTTCAACTGAACGTACGTAGCCAATGAGCTGGAAGCTTGGTCACACACACACATCACAGGTATCTTCACATCACGTTAACTAGATTTTTCAAACTACTGCTTACGCGCATTACTACTTTGAAATTATGGCAGCAATCAGACATGAGGCCTCGTTATTTAACGCATTCAGAAACACATATCATAAACATATTTTGATAACCGTCTCAGCATCATTTGTCTTTGCGACCCCAAGCCATACATCTCACTCACCTGAAAACGAAGAGGCCCCACGTGGCCAGCAGGCGCCAGCGGACCAGGGTGAAGCCGCCTTCCACCGAGGACGCAGGAGCCTGTGACCACGTGGCCGCCCCAGCCATTCGGCCGTACAGACGTCTTTCAGGGACGACAAATGCGGCAGGTGCTGCGCCCGCCCTAGCGGCTGCCCCGCCCTGTCCTCCCCGCCGGCAGACCCCACCCCATGACACAGGGCGGTGGCGCTGGGAGGGGACTGCTGCCCCCTGCCCTGGCACCTGGGCGCCGGGTTCTGGGCAGTGGGGCCCGAGAGGTTCTGTGCAGGGGGTGGGGGGGTGATCACTGGGAAAGGGGCGTCTGCGCCGGCGGGAGGGCAGGAAAGAAGGAGAAAGACGCACAGGGCAGCAGGAAACGCTTCCTTCTCGCGGAGGGTTTTCCCGTGTCTGGGACGGACGGGGGAGGGCACGGTCGGGCAGACGAGGGTAGTTGCTCACAATGAAGTCACGTCCCAGAACCAATCCAGAACCCTGTCACCTTGGGCCTTGCTGTCCTATGCGATAATAAATGTCTCCATTTATACTACGTTCAGTTGGATTTCTGACACCCTTCACTGAAAGTGCTTCAGCAGAGAATTCTTCACAACTTCAAGAACACCGCGGACAGTTAACGTCTGGAAGTTCTTCAGTGAGCCTGCGCCGGCCACTCTGAGTTCTCACATCTTGGCCCTCGACGGTGAACCAAACCGCCGCCCCTCAACACCCCCCCGGCCCCCCTCCCCCCCCCCCGTCAACCCCGAGGATTCCTTCCATGACCTTCAGGAGGCCAGCACCTTGCTGTGACTCAGTCTATCTTCCTGTGTTCAAGATCTGGTTCCAAGTCGGACTCCCCTGGGGGTGTAACCTGTGGCGGGGACCATGACGGTCTTTTCCGCAGCCCCTGCCCAGCACCCGGGGCCAGGCCCCGCAGGTGCTCAGGCAGGAACTGCTGGGGGAATACTTCTCATTACTTCTTTGGGACCCCACAGATGCGAGGGCTTTTGGAAACATGTTTATCATGAGAAGGCACACGTAATACATAAAATCAAACACATATATATAGTATTATTAGTAAGTTGCTCAGGAATATGTAAGAACATCTAGGAAGAAAATCTTCTTTTTTCTTTCATGTAAGTCCGTGGACAGAAGAGGGCATGCAAACATCTTATTTTTCTGGCTGAATATTTTTTAAAACGTGAAATATACTGCAGAATCAAAGAGCCGAGGTGGATTAAGTATTTTACTCTAAATATATATTTTAAAATATTTCGGCCACGCTGGGTCTTAGTTGTGGCGCATGGGATCTTTAGTTGCGGCACGCGGGCTTCTTAGTTGCGGCATGCATGCCGGATCTAGTTCCCCGACCAAGGATCGAACTCAGGCCCCCTGCACTGGGAGTGCGGGGTCTTACCCACTGGACCACCAGGGCAGCCCCTTACTCTAAATATTTTTGCAAACCTGATACTCCCTGTTCTAGTCCAAGGCTCATATAGCTCCCCTCTCCCCAGAATCGGCCCAAAGTCTTTTCTCAGCATGCGGGACTCCACCTCTGGCCAGACTGACCCAATCCTGTCTCCAAACGCCCCAGCCTGAGCCTGCCAGACACTCTGCTCATCCTCTTCTTCTGGCATTGAACACGTTCCCCCTGCTCTTAGGTCTCCAGGGCATCAGGGCAACATAGAGAGTTTCTCAGAAAATTCCTGTTGTCAAAGCGGTAAACACACACACACACACACACACACACACACAGTTCCTAAAGGCCTCTGATGGGTCCTGCACAATTACGCTAAGAGCTCTTCCTGTTTCTCAGATGGCAGCGGAGCAAATTTTGGTTGTCTCAAATAATGGAGAAAGAGGATGCAGAAACAGGGCCTCCAGAAGGTTCAAAACACTCATCGGGGCCATCTTTTCAGCCTCCCCAGTTGCAACCCAAATTGCTAAAGAACTGGACAGTATTGTGTTTCCTTGACACACCTGTGGGGTTGTCCAAAGGAAGGTACTTTTAAAGGCCCAGGAAGAGGGGCAAGGACTCAAGTTTGCCTGGAATGGAACTGGAGAGCCCTGGTAACTGGTAAATGGAATAAGCATTTAAAATACTCTAAAAGCTGTGATGATATTGGCCCTTCAGCCTCTCCCCTGCCCTGGTTTGGAGGGCAGGCTTTGGCTCTCAGCGCCTGGGGCTGGCCAGGGGAGTACTTAGGAGTGGCGTGACCTTGGGCAGGTTAGCCTGTGACGCTGAGCAGGCCAGCAGCTTTAAGCACCAGCTTCCCCAGCCAACTGTAAAATGCAGCCCGTAATGCTATCTCCCAGGTTACTGTGAGAAGGCAACGAGGATGTATTTAAGTGCCTGGAGTGGGGCCTGGCACATCATAAACACTCCACAGATGATAACGGTTATTATTCCAAATAAGAATAAACATCCGGGGCTTCCCCGGTGGCGCAGTGGTTGAGAGTCCGCCTGCCGATGCAGGGGACGTGGGTTCGTGCCCCGGTCCGGGAAGATCCCACGTGCCGCGGAGCGGCTGGGCCTGTGAGCCATGGCCGCTGAGCCTGCGCGTCCGGAGCCTGTGTTCCACAACGGGAGAGGCCACAACAGTGAGAGGCCCGCGTACCGCAAAAAAAAAAAAAAAAGAATAAACATCAAAAGGTGCAGCAGTAAAAGGTGAACGCATTTTAAAAGTGTGATCAGACATGGTAATCGAGCAGCACCCCTCTCCCAAGAGAGACCATAATCACAGCCCCCAAACACCAGTCAAGTCCATCCTATAAAGACCAAGAGGGACTGCAGCCGCCCGCAGAGCGTATCTATAAAGTATCTCCTCTTTATTTAAGTTAAACAATTTTCAAGGATGGTTTCCATCTATAAAATGGACGAAGTACAAGCTCTGTACAGCAGTTCTTTTTAAAAATCAACTGGAAAAAAAATTACCAAACTATATTTTGAATTTGCAAAACTTATCACAGATACCATCATTTTAGCTTTTATGAAGACATAAGAAAGACCAGCACAGAGAAGACAACTAACTTCGCCACGCTTTGCTCCAAGGGCTTTTAGGAAAGGATCTTTACTTGTAAAAACAAGAGTGGGAGAGGGGGACAGTCCCGATGACTAGAAAGTAATGCAGCCACAGTAAGTCACTTTGGCACACTGTGTCATGTAAACATAGCTCACCCAAGGGAGCCCTCCCAGCCCACCTCAGCTCACAATGCCCACGCCTGCCAAGGCCGCCAACCATACCACCTCAGGGATGGTGGAGCTGCCGCCCAAGGGCCCCGGGGGGACGCATCTCAATGGTACAAAGGTTGGTAAGACTTCTGGGTGGGGTGGAGGTGTGTGGGCAAAGAATTTGTCAAGAACCTGATTAAAATTTGTGCTACTTTAAAGCCAGATTTGTTTTCCGTCCATGGGATTTTTTTCCTAACAGTAGAAGTCGCCTGACAACGGAACCCAGGATCCGGGTGGCTGCTTCCTGCCCCACCTGTGCTCAGCAGCCTTGCACAGGTACCCAGGACTCTCCCTAACAGCCTACTGGTGGCCACGATCAGCCTCTGAGGATACAGTTGTGCCGAGTTAATCCTACTACGGCCTCCCGGTCCACCGAAGATACACCTGGTTGCTCGGCAGGGGGCAAAAAGACGCAGAGCAAGGTCACCCAGCCATGCCTCCAGGCCCAAGCCCACCATCATAAAGCAAACACGTGGGGGGCTTCTGCAGTGGAGGAAGAAAGACCAACGTCCCCTTTCCTAGAAGAAACAGGCAGGAGAGAGCGGCACTTGGTCAAGTGCTAACCTGGCAGAACTTTCCGGGGCCACTTCTCTGTGACCTCCCAGAGGGGCCTGAAGGAGTGCCCGTGTGACGCCTCTTGGACACTGGGCATCTGTGTGACGAAGTGCTGGGTGAGGGGGGTGCAGGAAGGCAGTGACCACGAGAGTGACCGGGGCGCCCCATGGGGTCTGCGGTTGGGCTACCCCTGCGTGTGTGCACCTCGGAGGCAAGGAGGGCTCTGCGGGGACACGCCTGGGTGTCAGGGCCGTGCCCAGGCCACTCTTCCTGCTTTACTGTTAGTTCACGACCGTCTTGTGGTTTATGCTGACCTGCACCTCCTAAGCCACAAAGCTCCCGTTTTGTGCCCCGAATCGTCAGCGTCATTGATCGGGTGTTGTTTGGTTTTCACTTTTCCTAACTCTTGACCGAAAGCCCCTGAGGCAGGCAGGACTGGGCCCAGGTGACCTTCACAGTGGTGCCAGCACACCAGGGTCCTCACCATGAGCCCAATGCTGCCTGGGAGAGCTTCCCACCGTCACTGGGAGCCGGCAGATTCTTGTTTACTCATTTTATCCTCAGAGAAAAGAAATCTAATTTACAAAGACCCAAAGCAATAATCTGTCAAATTAAGTAAACCATTCAGGGTTTACAGACACCAAGGGCACGAAAAGTGGATTCCGACACAGAGCATGACACGACTCCCAGCTGAAGCCAAACCGAGATGCCGCCGGGGTCCGGGCCTCGGGGCAGGGCTAGCCTCCCGGGGTGGCGGCCACAGCAGCACCTACCCACCTATAAGGCTCCGGGGGCGAAGGAGGCCCTTCCTCCCTCGGGCGCTGAAGGGCTCAGCCCCTCCTCCTGATGCTGTGATCTGCTTTGTGGACAACTTACAGGATGAGGGTAACCTACAGAAACCATAGGAACTGACCGTACATTCTTTCTTCATACATGTGTGTGTGCAGTGTCCCACCACAGCAAAGTTCATATCCAAAGAGAGCAGGTACGCCACGTGGAAGGGGGTCTGCACCGGGAAGACAGCTGGGAGGGCGGGGCAGGGCGAACGCCATGACGTGACCGTGACCGTGACCCGGATGGAAACCGGACGTGCTATCCGCGGATCCGAGTGGAGGTGGAGAGCTCCGCTCGCTGTGCTGCGGCCGCCGCCCCTTCCCTCCCAGTCCGGCCGCCCGCAGGCGTGGGGCTCCCGCATCCATCCGCGTGGTGCGGGGCGGGGAGAGGCGGCGGGGCCCGGGGTCGGGGTGGGCCAGCTCCCCCCTCCTCGCCGCCCCGGTGCCGCCCGCCCCGCGCCGAGGTCCTCCGACCTTCAGACCATGATGGAATACTGAGGTATATAGTTTCTCCGAAAGTTTAAGAAACAGAATCAATAACGTCGGGCTCGGTCGGGCTCGTCGTCGGGCCCGACGGCGCGGGAGGACGCGGGCGGCTCGCTCTACTGCTGCAGGTTGAGCGAGAACTTCCACTGCTGGGACAGCGCGGGGCCGCACACCTCCACGCTCAGGCCGCCGTTCTGCGCCCCGCGGCTGTCCAGACACAGGTTGCTGCCCACGTGCCGCAGCTTGGAATTGCCCTCGATCTGCTCCCATTTCTGCAAGAGACAGGAGAACACCTTACAGCAGGGGCGCCGCCAGGAGAGGGCACAGCGGGGCTGCTCTCAGGGTCTGCTGGCTGCACTCACCACAAGGTCTCTGACCAGGACGGACGGGCATCGCAGCAGCCCGGGTGAAACCACGCACCTCAGACTGGGACCTGAACCCACGCGGCTGGAACTCCAACCCGGCCAAAACCCACAGGCTTCCCGCTGAGATTACACTTCCCTCCTCAGGGTCTTGATGTCTCATCGCAGAAAGAATTCAGCGAGAGACAAAGTGATAGATAGGTAAGAAGTGGATTTATTTAGAGAGACACACACTCCACAGACAGCGTGGGCCACCTCAGAAGGCGAGAGTGGCACCAGGGTCTGGGGTTGTCTGTTTTTATAGGGGTGGTCATTTCACAGGCTAATGAGTGGTGAGAGTAGTCCAGCTGTTTGGGGAAGGGGCGGGGATTTCCAGGAACTGGGCCGCCGCCCTCTTTTTGACCCTTGTGGTCGCTCTTGGAACTGTCATGGCGCCTGTGGGTGTGTCATTTAGCTTGCTGATGTGTTACTGTGAGCGCATACTGGGGCTCAAGGTCTAGTGGAAGTCGACTCGTCCGTCATCTTGGACCCATCTGGTTCTTATCAGTTTATGTCGTGTCCTCGGGCTATGTCATTCTTTCAAAGGTTGTGCCCTGCCCCCTTCCCTCCTGTTTCACGGGGACAAAACAGGGTCCGCTGAGGGCCCAGGAAGAAACCAGCACTCTCCGCTTAGTTTGCAGCCCCAAACCTCCTCTCCGGGCCCTGCTGGAGACCGCTTCCCTGCCCCATCCTTCCCCCTCTTCGGGCACCTCCTCGACCAAGCCCCATGCTTGGGCCCCTGCCCCTCCTCGGTCTTAAGGACTCGACACACGGGGGAATTTCCTGCAGAGACTTGGCATTCTTTCACAAGACGGCCTCATCTGCGGATATTTCCCCTCGAGGAAGCAGCCACAGGAACCAGGGCAGCTCCAGGAGGGACCAGGCTGCCTGCCCCTGGCTGTTGAAAGCAGCCCTGCTGAGGCCGGTGCCGGGCCCGGGCCCCTCAGCGTGCCCGCGTACACGCAGGGCCTCGTGCTGCGCCAGAGGGATGGGGTGAGGCCAATGGGAGGGAAAGGGATGCTTGTGTGGACAGAATGCCGTGCTGTGGAGACCACCTCTTCACTGTCTGTCTCTGCACCCTCTCCACCCTGGCGGCTGTGGAAGCCTGTCTCAGCTACCCTAAGTCCCCGAGCGCTACCTGCCGAGTTCTGCGTGTGCCACCCGTACAGTCCAGGGCGTAGCGCCTTTGTACGCCTGTGGGTACGCACCTGTGCCCCACTAAACCCAAACCGGCCAGGCAAAGAAGCGAACAGGCCCACAGCCCAGCCGTGGGAAACCTGAGGGCCTCTCATGTTGTTTATCCCCATGTAAAAATCTCAAATGTCTGTTCTTTACAAAAAAAAAAAAAAAAAAAAAAAAAAGAACATGCTTTTTTTCTTACATAAGCTCTCCCTTCATTAATGCAGTCTGTGATTCTAGTTAATTTTTTACACTATGCACAGAAGCTCCCTTCCGTTGGTATTTTTGCAAATCCTTTGGACGTCGTGGAATTACATTTTCTTACTCTTGCTTTCCTTTCCCCCTTGACTCTGCAAATGCACACCTAACACAAACACACAGATGTGCCTGGAAAGCCAATGTTCCAACTGGCAAGAGGAGTGCAGCTTTGAGACAGAACCAGCCGAGAAGCCTCCTCTCAAAGGGCAAGTGAATGAGGTGCAAAGGAGGCAAAGCAAGGCAGGGAGGGGCCCTGCAAGGACACCCCCGTGGGGACCCTGGGCCGCTTGTGAAGCCAGCCTGCCGGCCTGGAGTTTCTACCAACAGTGAAACGCAGCGCAATCCGATGGGCACAGGGAGAGGGGCTGCCCGTCACCTCCTCCTTCATTCCTGTTCCCTCTTTGCTGCCATTCCTCCCGCGCTGTCATACGCTGCCAACATCCACGTGTCACTGAGTGGCCAGGGCTTGCCTGACAAAGAATCTGGAATGGGTGAACTTGGACTCCGTTCCCTGGGGAGCGCTGCCTGTGTCACAGCGTCAGCCAGGTGGAAGGCCTCAACAACGCCCAAACCCCAGCTCCGTCCGTGGGAGGCGGCCTCGGCAGCCCGGAGCCCTGGGCCCAGACGGCTGTGGTGGGGTGGGCAGATTCCCAGATGCAGAGGCTCTACTGAAAGGGCCACATCTTCTCTACCAGGCAAGGAAGGGCTCGGGGTTGACAGTTTAAGAGATCCCCACTTATGTTCACCACACACCCAGAAGAGCTCACTGTGTGCAGGCCTTTCTCCCTCTTAATGACGTGAGCCTTTCAGGGTGAGAGCCAGACGGTGGCAGGAACACGTCAGCCCTTGACGTACAGCAAGCTCTCACTAAAGAAGACCCCTCCAGAGATGGAGCATCTGTCTGTTCTTAACAAAGGTTTGGAGCCCAGATAAAGCCATCACCTTATCCCTCCTTTACCCTGGACGCCGCTGCCTTTACAGCCGGGGCAGGGCACCTGGCCCAGCACCATGCTCACCCGACGCAGGTCCCAGGAGGTTGGGGCTGGGGACAGTGGCCTCCGTGTTTACCAGCCCCTCTCCTTCTCACTCGGGTGCCACAGCAGTCAACACAGATGGGCATTTAGGGACCTGCTGGTGTTCTGCAGAGCAGGGCGGGGGGCACCTGGAAGCAGGCGGTGGGGGGCGGGGACAGAGGAGAGACGGCCCTTTTCAAGTGTTTCCTGACGACTGGGCTCCAAGCAAGGGACCTTGGTGTGGGCCTCGGTGCTCCTGGGGGACCCTGGAGAGGACCCCAGGCTCTGGGCCTCAGCTTCCCTTCTGTGAAAGGAGTGGTGGGTGGGAAGCCCACGTGGGCTCCCGGCTCCAGCCAGCCCCAGGCCTCAGTTTCCCCAGACCCGTGAGTCTCGTGAGGAGGGACGGAAGAGGACAAGCCCGGCTCCCCGTGTGGGCACGCGGGAAAGTCCTTTGGGGGTTGCACTAGCCACTCCCCCTAGGCCCAAGAAAGGCTCTGCCCCCAAGGTACCCTCAGGGCGCAGGTCAGAGAAAACTGGCCACAGAGGTAAACATAGGTTCTGAAGCGTTTGGAAAAAAGTAACACGAGTGTGCGTGTAACGTCTCATCCAGTTGCACCTTAATCGTTTACAATTTGTAAACTTAAAAAGGAAAAATACTTAATGAAAAAACAAAAACACGCGGAATTTCTCTTTAATATGGCCAGTGGTGTGGGGAAGAGAATGAGAACATAATCGGAAATAAGCCACAGCAGGCCTCTGGCTTCAGAAATAAAGGCCGCTTTATATATATTTTTATAAAATATAGGTCTCCCTTTCGGGCTTGGGGGGTTCAACAGCAATGGAAGTGAACCGGGGTGAGACACCTCCTCTGGAGACAGTATCATGAACCTCAACACCTTTTCTAGGCTGGTTTGTAGGTCAGTGTTTCATTAACTTCTCGTGAGTGAAGTCAAACATTTTCATTTTTAAAGCAAAGCTGAACTCTGGCTGGCTCGGGCCAGCACCGCTCCTGGTGGGGTGCACTGGCTGGGCTGCACCAGCTACAGAGAAGCCAGGGGCCAGAGACACCGCTGGTCACCCCACCCCCTCCTGGACCAGGGGTCTGTGCCTCCACGCAGGGGTCGGTGGCGTGCTGACCCACGCACACTGGCCACCAGCATCCCCGTCCCTTGGGTGCTCTCGGGCATCACCAGACAGAGCCTTTCTGGGCGCAGCACCCACAGCTGGGCACGAGGGCCGCGTCTGAGGAAAGGCCCCGCCCGGCTCAGCTGGCCGCCAGGGTGAGGGGAGCCGCCTCTGGTGTTGGGACCACCCCCTGCCCCAGTGCCCAGCCTGGGAGGCCCTTACAGACCCGCGCAGGAGCTGAACACGCAGCCTCAAAGCACAGCCCTGCCTCTGCCGCCTGTTAGAGGACAGACCAAACATAAACAGATGGATGCAAGCGGGGAGGAATAATAACCAGGACGGTAACCTCCCGGCAGAAGGACCAGCCCGCGCCCTGCGCCCCTCAGGCATCCCAGCGCTCGCCAGGGGCTCCACGCGGGGACGCAGAACAGCGCTCGTCAAGAGGTGCCGCCTGTGAACACCCAGCGTCCCCGCTGTGATCCAGGCCCTGGGGGGACAGGGGAGCTGGGCCTGCTGGGCTGGTCCCCGGCCGGCACCTACCTGCCGGCTGTCGTTCTCCCGGCAGCCCTGCAGCTTTATGAGGGAGCCAGGCGCCCGGTCCACCACGGTCAGGCACAAGTCCATGTGCTTCACCGACTTCTCCTTTGTCAGGGCCCACTCCTGCAACACAAAGCCAAGGTCAGGGCTTGGCCCGCGGGGCTGCGGGGTGAAGGACGCAACAAGGAAGGGCCCCAGAGGGGACGGCACGCGGGGAACAGGCTTCAGAAGCCCTGACCAGCTCAGGGCCAACAAAGGAGTTTGTGCCTGAGAGCAAGTCTCCAGCCGGGGGTGTTGGGGAGCTTCATAACTAACTGAGCACTCGGCCAACAGTAGTAAGAACTTAAGCCCAAACACAGGTGAGAGCTCCACACCCCATCTCCCATCATGAACCGCGGGCTGTGAACACTGCAGCTCCAGCTTGGCTACCCACAAGGCGGACAGTTCAGGGTCAACATTTCCTTGGAATGACTGCCCCGACACGGGTGTGGTTTGGAAACAGCACTTATGACTGTGGCTTGTCACGTGTGAAGTTCTAAACCACGTGCCTCATCACTGAGCACTAAACTGGCCTACCGATGCTCGGGAAGCTCCGTGAGGTCCCCAGGAATGGACCCAGGTATTGTACCCTGGGTGCCTATGATGTGCCTGGCACTGTTTTAAGCCCTTTCAACAGCAGCCCTATGAGAAGCTATTATCATCTCCATTTTACAGATGAGAAAACTGAGCCAGAGAGGGCTGAAATAACTTGCCTATGATCTTAAAAAATAGACACACGTCCCTTAAGAGCTGAGAGCGGAACTACGTATTCTGAACACTAAACAAAAGCGTCTGAAAGGGCAGGAGGCCGGGGAGGGGACACGATGGGTGAGTGGGGTCACAGGGTGAAAGGCGGGAGAGGAGGTAGGGAGCCTGCTCTTGGCAGGGCTATGGCGGAGACAGGAGGGTGAGGCTTCTGACCGGCACTCGAGGACTTGACCCTTGCAAAGGGATAAAACCCACGTGAGCCCTCAGGATCTAGAAGCAGCGAGGCCTCTTCCAACTCAGAATCCCACAGGGGGTGCCCTCCCCATGCCCCGCTTGTGCTGGACATCCAGGAAAGCTGCTGCAAGTCATCTGTCCATCCGTCTGTCCGTTCATCCACCCAGTGACTGTCCGCTGAGCGCCTGCAATGACTCAGACTCCTGGCAGCGATCACACAGGCCAGGCCCTGCCCGCTGGAGGCTTCCTCCCGCGTGGGAGAGCGGGTATCACACCAGTGCTTGTGTCATGTAACTTTAGGCACGATTAAGTGCTAGGGAGACGTTGTTTTTCTTGTTTCTGTCCTCAGGGGACAGAGCTAAGGGCAGGAATACAGAACGTTCTGAGAAGCCTCACTGCTCAGTACCCGAATCGCCTTGGAGCAGATGCTCTGCTACCAAGAAAGCATTAACTGCAGGTTCTTATGACTCATCAATTTTATACACATCAGTGCATACATGTCAAAAAAACAACTCATACTAAAACTTTCTTTCGGTTATTTGTATGGAAATATGTTCATATAAATGTTTCAGACATTACATGAAATTTCTAAAAATCTTATATGTTCTGTTCTGGCATAATGTTAGAAGTCATAATTCTAGTTTTTACTTTAAAATGTATACCTCAGAAATAACTAAATTTCCTTGTCAATTGCATTATTATGAACTTTCATCAAATCTTAAAAGAAGAAAGCATTAACACCTGGAGGCCACACGCGCACCCCTCCCCCAGCCAGCGGTGAGACACAGGTCCAGCTGGGAGCGGTGGGCTCGGGCCACTGTCCAGGAGAGGAAGGGCAAGCCCCTTGGCCTGTGGGCAGGCTTCCTTGTCCCCTAACAGGGAGTCAGACTGGGCAGTCCCCTCAGCTTCAACTTTCTCACCTTTTTCTTTTTTTTCACGGGGCCAGCCGCTCCGCGGCATGTGGGATCCTCCAGGACCGGGGCACGAACCCGTGTCCCCTGCATCGGCAGGTGGACTCTCAACCACCGCGCCACCAGGGAAGCCCTCTCACCTTTTAATTAGGGTTTCTCCAAGCGTACTCTGTGAGGAATTCTATGAAAAGCTGGTTCTAGGTCAAGTAAATTAGGGAAACACTGCATTTGGACCCCGCATCTCTCTTGCAGATTCACTAGTAGCCTACCAAAGGCTCTGAAAGGTCCTGCCCGGTCTATTTTCCACCGTTGCCCAAACTCGGACGCCCTGTGCACACCTGTGCACACCTGTGTCCACCTGTCCCTTGGGGCTCTTGGCTCTGAGTCTGCAGTGCCTTGTCAGAAGGGCCACATGCCGGGCCCTGAGGGTTGGTTCCAATCTTCCACAATGTTGTCCTTCCACAGGGGGGTGGGGTGGAAGGGGGTGCTTTCAAAGCACCACCAGGTACCACAGAGGTCCCAGGAAGGAGCAGACCATCTGTGTGATCCAGTGACAAAAAGACCCCGTCCCCACTTGGGTAAGAGGAGTGATGGGTGGGATGACTCTGTACGGAGAGGGGTTTTCGGTTGTTCTTGGAAGCAGGTGTTGTAAGGTATTGCGGGGGTGCTGATGCCCAGTGAAAGCTCACGTCTGAATGTTGCTACAACCTCGCTATGGCGTGCTTCACTATTTTAAAGCAGGCTTTACACTGAATTCCAGAGAAACGAGCTCAGCTCTGCGAACAGCAGAGAGAGCTGCACTTTCTTCTTCTGGCGCATTTCAGTGATCGGAATTTGCAAACTAAAGGGCACGAATATTTAAGAAACGCTCTTTTGAGCTGCCACTCTTAAAGTTCCCCGTTTCCTGTGTGTCTGCTGAGGCCCAGCCAGAAACCACATGACACACCTTTTTCTTCCGGAGCATGGGCCCAATTTACCGTAAGAAAATGCCGTTTACCCCTCGCTTCTCATCCCCGGGACCCACTTGCCCTCAGTTAGACGGGACTCGCTCTGGAAGGTTCGCGAGGGTACCACCTGGCGCAGCCGCTGCGGCCCTGGCTTCCTACCTTCACAGGATGCTTCCCCGGGGCCCCAGCCGCGCGTGGCTAAGCGAATTACAGTCAAACAAAGTGAGAACTGTACATCCCGTCACACTCGCCACCCACAGGTGGCTGGTGGCTACTGTGCTGGGTGGTGCAGATCTAGAACATTCTTGCCAGCACACAAAGGACCGCTGGGCGGCCTGATCTCGGAAGTGGCTCGCTGGCCCAGACTGGTCCTCGGGGGACGGCGGGGCTGGAAGCGGCGCACCGCCTCGCTGTGACCTGCCCCTGCATCCTTCCTGCTGGGAAGCCCTCCTGCCCAGCACTCACGTGGGGTCACCCACCCTGGGGGCTTTCAAATACCCTGATGCTCTCTGACCCCAGACTCATGAAATTAGGCTATCCGGGTGGGGGACCTGGGACCCGTGTTTCCCAGAAGCTCTTCGGCTCTTCCGCCGAGAGCCAGGGAGGTCATCTGCCTGGGACAGCGGCCAGAGCCGGCTGGGGGCTGCCCCCTCCCTGTGCTTCGCTTGTCTAATCCACCAGGCCTGGGCCATGCCGTGCAGCTGCGAAGACAGCACCACCAAGAGACAGGAGGCCAAGAGTCCGGGGCTGCCGTCTGCTAGGATGCTCCTTGGGAGGATGGGGTCAGCCAACTTCACACAAAGGCAGGCGCCCTTTTGAAACGGTTCTATTTAAAGGAGGCTCTGGGATACACTGAGTTAAACAGCCTTTGTTTAAAATGGCCACCCCCCCGCCCCGAGTAGATGAGCGTTCCCAGCATCACCCGGCCATTTTCAGGCACGAGGCCCTCATTTTACCAAATACCTGTTACTGTCTCACGGGAAAAGCACCTTCTAGAGCCCTGTTCTTCTGGGACACACAGGCCACGGCTGGGCCTGTCAAGCCCTCACTTACCTCCCTCCTTTTCCACGAGGACCGAGGGGGTGGGCGTTTCAGATCTAAGCTTCTATCATCTAATAGCAGCCCTGGCGGCCGTGGTTAAGCGTCTGTGAGCAGGGACACGGGCAGGTGCAGACGCGGACAGGGGCCCTGGGAGGAGCACACGGCCAGGCAGGACAGAGGGGGCAGGAAGGCGATGGGGAGGGGGGCCACATGGCCCTGCAGCCGCAGACAAGCCCGCCCGAGGCGGAAGGCAGTTCCAGGAGGATGTCCCCTCTGGCCCCGAGGCCGGCTGTGAGGGGGCAGCCATCGCAGGAGGAGGGTGGCAGTGGGCCATATGGCCTCGGGCCCCCTTCCCTGGTGCCCCCGTGCACATACCTGGTTCCCCCCAGCGTTGTGACACTCATAAACTCCGACGACGCCGTCAGCAAAGTGTCCCAAAGTGTCCAGGCAGTTGGTCCCCTGCTGCAAGGCCCCAAAAGCTATATCCTGGTGGTCGGGAACCCTGGAGCCAAGGAGAGAGTCACTCGCTGGGCTCGAGGGCCGCAGGCTCCGTGCCTGCCCCCCACCCCGCCCCGTGCTCAGAGCCCTTGCCTCACGACGGGGCCGGGCGGCAAGAAGGCTGCCACCAGGCCACGTGCGCCCAGCGCAGGCCTGGCCGTGCCCCGAGACAGCACGGCTCTGAGCCTCTCGACTCCTAACCCTAAGTGCAGGTTTTAAGTCTAAGCATTCTTTCTATCTCGTACCAGGGACAGTTTTCGGGAAAGAAAAAGCCCCTTGTCTCGTCAGGGTTAGCTGTTGACAGGCATTTAGGAAAGCAGTTAATGTGGTCAGATCCTGCTGCCTGGAACTTTCCAGTAGACTCAGGATTGGCCTTTACCTAATAGAGGGAAGACCACAGGTGGGTCTGTCGGGTGGCCTCGTATAAACAGGGTAAGGCAGCACAATGGGGGGACGGGGCAGGCTTCGAGCCCGGGCCCCGCCCTGGCCGCGGACCAGCCGTGCGCCGGTCAGGCGCATCCTCTCCAGCCCCGTGCCCCCTTCGCACGGTCCTTCCCCGCAGGGCCGCCGCGAGAGCCGTGGGGCACCGCACCCCGGCACTCAGCGCAGGGCCGGGCCCGCAGGAAGCAGGCAGTGGACGGCAGCAGGTGTCGCTGACACACGCGAACATCAGGCTGGCGCCCCCCTTGCCTGGCACGGACGGGGCAGCAGGTCCACCCACCGCCGTGGCGTGAACGCTTGAGATGTGGTCTCAGGTGGTGCAGGGCCCAAAGTCGCCCCAAATCACAGGGGACCTCAGGGCGAAAATGTGCTTTAATGTCACCGCATGGGGCGTCTCGTCACCAAGTCACAGGCCACCGTGACAGCAAAAGCGAAGTGGGCGCCGTTAGGGGCTAGAGCCCACTGCTGTGAAGCCCCTGGCCGACCAGGGGAGAGGCAACGGCCAGGGGCACCCCACGGGTGATGTCCTTCCCCTCGGGGCATGGGGCGCACGGCTTCCCTTTAAAAGCACAGGGAGCCAAAGAGCGACGGGAGTGAACAGCAGGGGACAGGCCGCGGGACCCGACTCTCAAATCTCTGCGACAAGGGCTCTCAAGGGCCCGTCAGCACACCAGAGGATGGTGGTGACTCCTGCAGTCACAGACCCCATGCTCGAGACACGTGACCTGCTATAAGGTGCGCTGGAATATTCGGAAAAAGGAATGTGCCACTTGGAGGCAAAACCCGTAAACCCGTCCAGCAAGCCCTTTAAGAAGAGGAAGTTCAGGTGCAGCCTGAAGCCCGCAGACCGGCAGGTCTTCCGAGCGCTCCCTCAGGCCTCGAGCGGGCAGTCCTTTAAAAGGACAGGCCAGGTGTAGAGGGCAGCTCAGGAGTATTTGTGTCATCAGTCCTCGTGGAGGGGAGCAGGGGGCCAGCGTCGTCACTCCCGTGACACGTGAGGTCAAAACCAGCCTGGAGGAGGGGGCACCCCGGGCAGGCCATCCTCTGGGCCTCTGCCGGGCATCGTCACCCGCTGGCCCACAGGCGGGGAGGGGATGGAGCTGGTTTAGCCTGGGGTCTCCAGGGCAAGAGGAGCCGGGAGGGTGAGGTCCGGGCCGGGAGGACCTGAGGGCTGGAGGCACAGGGCACCCCTCGGGAGGCTGGGGGCTGCCTCTCTGGCCACTCACGGAACCCCGTCATCTCGCCAGGGGGATGAGCTACATGAACTGACACCTGGGAGGGTTTCCAGGTCTGTGAGGAACGGGGCGGGGGGCCTGGAGAGCAGCTGTTCAGGGAGCCTGTCCTCGGGGGGCCTGGGGACAGCGCTGGGGCCCCGCTCCCAGCCTCTCGCCCCGAGCATGGTCTGCACTCCACCACCTCCAGGCCCCGCGCCCACTGGCAGAGCCCAGCCCCGGGGCCTCACCTTAGCTCTGGGTAGACATTTTC